>NC_092045.1:43074650-43768167 GCF_003086295.3 Arachis hypogaea | reverse complement strand
ATTTTCTTTGAATTATTCTTGATTGGAGCCCGATATTGCTCTTGAGGAGGGCAGGGCAGAGTTTTTGCTCTCCTTGATCCTTGGCATCAAATTGTGCTCCGCCCTTGTTGTGGACAGGGCAGTGATGCTTTTCATGGTTTGGCTCATTATGTTGCTCTCCTGGAGGGCAGTGTGCCTTGTGGAGGGCAATGTTTGCTTCCTCCCTTCTATGCGCCACGTTTCTTATCTCTTGAGTCACGCTTTCTTAAGCCACGCTTCCTTTTTCCTCATTTTCTTCACCTTTAAATAATCAAAAACAACCAATCAAAGTATCACTAAATTCACAAGGCTTATAAATCAATTAAAAATCAAATAAATTTTGCTTAAACCTCATGAGTTAGCATCAATTTAATGGTGGTTGTTTGATTCAAAGAAGTTATGCATCTTCATTCCAAATCACTTACTTGAGATACAAGAAAGTGCATAAAGACTAATAAAACAAGTGAAATTAGCTTGAAAAATGGGTATATGATGACTTGTCATCAGGGTGTAGCGTTTAGGGTTTATGGTTTTGCATTGAGGGTTTATGGTTTAGGGTTTAGGCTTTAGTGTTTGTGGTTTAGGTTTTGGCTTTATGGCTTAGGGTTTATGATTTAGGTTTTGGAGTTTAAGCTTTAGGGTTTAGGGTTAGGGTTAAGGATTTATAGTTTAGTGTTTGGGCTTTAGGGTTTAGGGTTTAGGCTTTAGGATTTGGGTTTTAGGGTTTAGGGTGTATTTTTTATGGTTTAGGGTTTATGGTTTCTGCTTGAGGGTTTACGGTTTAGGGTTCAGGATTTAGGGTTTGTGGTTAGGGTTAAGGCTATAGGGTTTGGGGATTAGGTTTTATGGTTTAGGGTTTAGTGTTTATAGTTTAGGGTTTAGTCTTTAGGGTTCGTGGTTTATGGATTAGGGTTTAGGCTTTATGGTTTGGGGTTGAGGGTTTATGGTTTAGGGTTTAGGCTTGAGGGTTTGTGGTTTAGCATTTAGAGTGTAGTGTTTAGGTTTTAAGGGTAATGGTTTGGGGTTGAGGGTTTATGGTTTAGGGTTTAGTGTTTAGGTTTTGGCTTTAGGGTTTGTGGTTAGGGTTTAGGCTTTAGGGTTTGGAGTTTATACTTTAGGGTTTAGGGTTTAGGGTTAAGCATTTATGGTTTAGTGTTTGGGCTTTAGGGTTAGGGTTTAGGCTTTAGGCTTTAGGATTTGTGGTTTATGGTTTAGGGTGTAGTGTTTATGGTTTAGAGTTTATGGTTTGGAGTTGAGGGATTACGGTTTAGGGTTTAGGATTTAGGATTTGTGGCATAGGGTTTAGGATGTAGGGTTTAGGGTATAGTGTTTAGGTTTTAGGTTTTAGGGTATAGGGTTTAGGGTATAGGGTTTATAGTTTCGGGTTTAGGCTTTAGTGTTTGTGGTTTATAGTTTAGGGTTTTGGGTTTAAGGTTTAGGGTTTATGGTTTGGGGTTGAAGGATTATGGTTTAAGGTTTAGGGTTTATTGTTTAGTGTTTAGGCTATAGATATTTGTATGCTTTTTGGCATTGTTTTTAGTATGTTTTTTAGTATGATTTAGTTAATTTTTTTTTTTTTTTTTTTTTTTTTTTTTTTTTTTTTTTTTTTTTTTTTTTTTTTTTTTTTTTTTTTTTTTTTTTTTTTTTTTTTTTAGTATATTTTTATTAGTTTTTAGTTAAAATTCACTTTTCTGGACTTTACTATGAGTTTGTGTGTTTTTCTGTGATTTCAGGTATTTTCTGGCTGAAATTGAGGGTCTGAGCAAAAATCTGATTCCGAGACCAAAAAGGACTGCAGATGCTGTTGGATTCTGACCTCCCTGCACTCGAAGCGGATTTTCTGGAGCTACAGAAGCCCAATTGGCGCGCTCTCAACGGCATTGGAAAGTAGACATCCTGGGCTTTCCAGCAATATATAATAGTCCATACTTTGCCCAAGATTTGATGGCCCAAACCGGCGCTCAAAGTCACCTACAGAAATTCCAGCGTTAAACGCCGGAACTGGCATAAAATTTGGAGTTAAACGCCCAAACTGGCATGAGAACTGGCGTTTAACTCCAGAAAAGGTCTCTACACGAAATTCCTTCATTGCTCAGCCCAAGCACACACCAAGTGGGCCCGGAAGTGGATTTTTCTGTCATTTACTCATTTCTGTAAACCTTAGGACACTAGTTTACTATTTATAGGATCTTTTGACATTGTATCAGAGAGAGAGGCAACTTTTGATGACCTTATGACATCTTTACACGTTTTCTTCCACAGCATGAGTCTCTAAACCCCATGGTTGGGGGTGAGGAGCTCTGCTGTGTCTTGATGGATTAATGCAATTACTATTGTTTCTCATTCAATCATGCTTGCTTCCATTCTAAGATAATACTTGTTCTTAATCCGGATGAATGTGATGATCCGTGACAGTCATCATCATTCTCAATCATGAACGTGTGACTGACAACCACCTCCGTTCTACCTTAGATTAAGTAGTTATCTCTTGGATTCCTTAACCGGAATCTTCGTGGTATAAGCTAGACTGATGGCGGCATTCAAGAGAATCCGGAAGGTCTAAACCTTGTCTGTGGTATTCTGAGTAGGATTCAATGACTGAATGACTGTGACGTGCTTCAATCTCCTGAAGGCGGGGCGTTAGTGACAGACGCAAAAGAATCACTGGATTCTATTCCGGCCTGATTGAGAACCGACAGATGGAATGCCGTGCCGTGACAGGGCATTAGGAATCGTTCCAATGAGAGGATGGGAGGTAGCCATTGACAACGGTGAAACCCTACATACAGCTTGCCATGGAAGGAGACTTGCGTGACTGAAGAAGAAGACAGTAGGAAAGCAGAGATTCAGAAGATGGAGCATCTCCAAACCTCAACCTATTCTCCATTACTGCAAAACAAGTAATCATTTCATGTTCTTTCGCTTTTCACAATCAATCCTGATAGTTTCTGATATCCTGACTAAGATTTACAAGATAACCATAGCTTGCTTCAAGCCGACAATCTCTATGGGATCGACCCTTGCTCACGCAAGGTATTACTTGGACGACCCAGTACACTTGCTGGTTAGTTGTGCGGGATTGCAAAAGTGTGATTGCAATTTTGTGCACCAGGTATGTAAGGTAATGAAATAACAATTAGAAATTCGTAACCGTGTTAGAAAAAAAAGGAGTTAAAAGCTATATAGATGTGTACTTAGCCTTATAAAGTAAACAGGGAATTGCGAAATGAGATCACTGTGATGTTGTGATGCTCGATTTATGAGTGTGGAGAGATGATAAAGATCATTCTTAAGTGATGGAAAGTATGGTTATATGTGACATATGAGCCTTCGGGCGATGCTTGAGAAATATTGCCCGTATTGTGCTGTTGCTTCCCAGACAGACTGCGGTAAAGAGAGTCCTATCCCTGCAAGCTGAATCCTTGGTAGAGGCCTAACTCACATATCTACGGTATATTGAAATTTGAGCAAAAGATCCAAAGATCATCTTTGGACATCTAGTTCTTAGATCATTGGGAGGCTGGCCTCACGGCCATGCCTAGACCTTGTTCTTATGTATTTTCAACGGTGGAGTTTCTATACACCATAGATTAAGGTGTGGAGCTCTGCTGTACCTCGAGTATTAATGCAATTACTATTGTTCTTCTATTCAATTCCGCTTGTTCTTGTTCTAAGATATCACTTGTGATGAGCGGATAATTTATACGCTTTTTGGCATTATTTTCTGTATGTTTTTAGTATATTTTAATTAGTTTTTATTATATTTTTATTAGTTTTTAGTTAAAATTCACTTTTCTGGACTTTACTATGAGTTTGTGTGTTTTTCTGTGATTTCAGGTATTTTCTGGCTGAAATTGAGGGTCCTGAGAAAAAATCTGATTCAGAGGATGAAAAGGACTGCAGATGCTGTTGGATTCTAACCTCCTTGCACGCGAAGTGGATTTTTTGGAGTTACAGAAGCCCAATTGGCGCGCTCTCAACAGCGTTGGAAAGTAGACATCCTGGGCTTTCCAGCAATGTATAATAGTCCATACTTTGCTCGAGATTTGATGGCCCAAACCGGCGTTGTAAATCAGCTTCAGAATTCCCAGCGTTTAACGCTGGAACTGGCATAAAAATTGGAGTTAAACGCCCAAACTAGCATAAAAGCTTGCATTTAACTCCAGAAAAAGTCTCTACACATGAAAACTTCAAGGCTCAGCCCAAGCACACACTAAGTGGACCCAGAAGTGGATTTTTACGTCATTTACTCATTTCTGTATACCCTAGGTTACTAGTTCACTATTAATAGGATCTTTTGACATTGTATCTGTACCTCATGACACTTTACACGTTTCTCATTGTATCTTCTATAGCATGAGTCTCTAAACCCCATGGTTGGGGGTGAGGAGCTCTGTTGTGTCTTGATGGATTAATGCAATTACTACTGTTTTTCATTCAATCATGTTTGCTTCCATTCTAAGATATCACTTGTTCTTAAACCTGATGAATGTGATGATCCGTGACACTCATTATCATTCTCGACTATGAACGTGTGCCTGACAACCACCTCCGTTCTACCTTAGATTGAGTAGATATCTCTTGGATTCCTTAATCAGAATCTTCGTGGTATAAGCTAGAATTGATGGCGGCATTCAAGAGAATCTGGAAGGTCTAAACCTTGTCTGTGGTATTCTGAGTAGGATTCAATGATTGAATGACTGTGATGAGCTTCAAACTCCTGAAGGCTGGGCATTAGTGACAGACGCAAAAGAATCACTGGATTCTATTCCAACCTGATTGAGAACCGACAGATGATTAGCCGTGCTGTGACAGAGTGCGTTGAACATTTTCACTGAGAGGATGGGAGGTAGCCATTGACAACGGTGAAACCCTACATACAGCTTTCCATGGAAGGAACCTTGCGTGCTTGAAGAAGAAGACAGTAGGAAAGCAGAGATTCAGAAGATAGAGCATCTCCAAAACCTCAACCTGTTCTCCATTACTGCAAAACAAGTACTTATTTCATGTTCTTTTGCTTTTTACAATCAATCCTGATAATTATTGATATCCTCACTAAGAGTTACAAGATAACCATAGCTTGCTTCAAGCCGACAATCTCCGTGGGATCGACCCTTACTCACGTAAGGTATTACTTGGACGACTCAGTGCACTTGCTGGTTAGTTGTGCGGAATTGCAAAAGTGTGATTGCAATTTCGTGCACCAAGTTTTTGGCGCCGTTGCCGGGGATTGTTCGAGTTTGGACAACTGACGGCCTATCTTGTTGCTTAGATTAGGACTGTTTTATTTTGTTGGTTTAGAGTCTTTTAGTTAAGTCTAGTTTCATATTTTCAGTTTGGTGTCAATTGCATGCTTTTATTTTTCTCTTAATTTTCGAATTTGCATGTCCTTAGTCCCTTTTTTATCCTTAAAAATTCTAAGTTTGGTGTCCTCTTTGTGTTTTTCCCTTAAAATTTTCGAAAATTAGTGTTTGATTTTATAAAAATTTTAAGTTTGGTGTCATTTTGTTGTTTTTCTCTTTCCTCTTTTCAAAAAATATATATATATATATATATATATATATATATATATCAAATCTCTTTCAAAATAATTTTCAATCATATCTTTTCTATTGCTAATTCCAAAATCTTTTTAACTAATTAATTGATTTAGTTTTCAATTTGCTTTGATCTTATTTTCTTTTAGTTTTCGAAAATTTATTTTGTTTTCCTTTTGTTTTATTTTATTTTTTTCGGTCAATTCAAAATATATATATATATATATATTTTAATCTACTTGCAATCCATATCATTTCCCTTTCTCCATCATGGACCTAAGTGGAATTGAGCAGTCCAGAAGGACTTTGGGGTCATATGCTAACCCCATTACGGCTGCATATGGGAGTAGCATCTGTATACCTCCCATCAAAGCAAGCAGCTTTGAGCTAAACCCTCAACTCATTATCATGGTGCAGCAAAATTGCCAGTATTCTGGTCTTCCACAGGAAGAACCTACTGAGTTTCTGGCACAACTTTTACAACTTGCTGACACAGTACGTGATAAAGAGGTGGATCAGGATGTCTACAGATTATTACTGTTTCCATTTGCTGTAAAAGATCAAGCTAAGAGGTGGTTAAATAACCAACCTACAGCAAGTATAAAGACATGGAAACAGTTATCAGACAAATTCCTGAATCAATTTTACCCTCCAAAAAGGATGACACAGCTAAGGCTGGACATCCAAGGCTTTAAACAAGAGGATAATGAATCCCTTTAAAATGCCTGGGAGAGGTATAGAGGTATGCTAAGAAAATGCCCCTCTGAAATGTTTTCAGAGTGGGTACAGTTAGACATCTTCTACTATGGGCTTACAGAAAAAGCTCAGATGTCTTTAGATCACTCAGCTGGTGGATCTATACATATGAGGAAGACGATTGAAGAGGCTCAAGAGCTTATAGATACTGTTTCTAGAAATCAATATTTGTACTCTAGCAATGAGTTCTCTACAAAAAAAGAAGTTATGGCAGTAGCCACTGATCCTAATCCTCAAGAACAGATGATTGAGCTTAATCAGCAATTACAACTGATGACAAAACAGTTAGCTGAATTTAAAGAGATGCTCCAAGAAACTAAAATTGCTAACAAGAACATAGAACTGCAGTTGAATCAGGCAAAACAGCAGATATCTAAACAGATAACAGAAGAATGTCAAGCAATTCAACTAAGGAGTGGGAAGACATTGAATAACACTGCTTAAAGTAGCAAAAAGCCAAATAAGGAACAATTGATAGAGGATAACCAAACCACTGTCCAAAATCCCTCTAAGGACAGTAAGAGCCCAGAGAGGAGTACTTTTGGCGTTCAAACGCCAGAAAAGGGGGAAAGCTGGCGTTAAACGCCCATTCCCTGCCCAGTTCTGGCATTCAAACGCCAGAAAAGGGAGAGAAGTTGGCGTTAAACGCCCAATCTTCACCCAATCCTGGCGTTCAGACGTCAAGGGATGATCAGACACCTGGGAGTGCTAACAGTAATCCCTGTAAAAAAGCTTCTTCAACCACATCTGTAAGGAATAAACCTGCAGCAGCTAAGGTTGAAGAATATAAAGCCAAGATGCCTTATCCTCAGAAACTCCGCCAAGCAGAACAGGATAAGCAATTTGCCCGCTTTGCAGACTATCTAAGGATTCTTGAAATAAAGATTCCGTTTGCAGAGGCACTTGAGCAAATACCTTCTTATGCTAAGTTCATGAAAGAGATCTTAAGCCATAAGAAGGATTGGAGAGAGACTGAAAAAGTATTTCTCACTGAAGAATGCAGTGCAGTCGTTCTAAAAAGCTTACCAGAAAAGCTTCAAGATCCAGGAAGCTTTATGATACCATACACATTAGAAGGTGCTTGCACCAAGACAGCACTATGTGATCTTGGAGCAAGCATTAATCTAATACCTGCATCCACTATCAGAAAGCTTGGGTTGACTGAAGAAGTCAAACCAACCCGGATATGCCTCCAACTTGCTGATGGCTCCATTAAATATCCATCAGGCATAATAGAGGACATGATTGTCAAGGTTGGGCCATTCGCCTTTCCAACTGACTTTGTGGTGCTGGAAATAGAGGAGCACAAGAGTGCAACTCTCATTCTAGGAAGACCTTTCCTAGCAACTGGACGAACTCTCATTGATGTACAAAAAGGGGAAGTAACCCTTAAAGTCAATGAGGATGAGTTCAAGTTGAATGCTGTAAAAGCTATGCAGCATCCAGACACACCAAATGACTTCATGGATGCTGACATTATTGACTCTTTGGTGGAAGAGATCAATATGACTGAAAGTCTAGAATCAGAGCTTGAGGACATCTTCAAGGATGCTCAGCCTGATCAAGAAGAACCAGAGGAAACAAAGGAATTTTTGAAAATTCCTCAGGAGGATGATAAGCCTCCCAAACCTGAACTCAAACCACTACCACCATCCCTGAAGTATGCATTTCTGGGAGAGGGGGACACTTTTCCAGTGATTATAAGCTCTGCTTTAAATCCACAGGAAGAGGAAGCACTGATTCAAGTGCTAAGGACACACAAGACAGCTCTTGGGTGGTCCATAAGTGATCTTAAGGGCATTAGCCCAGCTAGATGCATGCACAAGATCCTGTTGGAGGATAATGCCAAACCAGTGGTCCAACCACAAAGGAGGCTAAATCCAGCCATGAAGGAGGTGGTGCAGAAAGAGGTCACTAAATTACTAGAGGCTGGGATTATTTATCCTATTTCTGAAAGCCCTTGGGTGAGCCCTGTCCAAGTTGTCCCCAAAAAGGGTGGCATGACAGTGGTTCATAATGAAAAAAATGAACTGGTTCCTACAAGAACAGTCACAGGATGGCGTATGTGTATTGACTACAGAAGGCTCAATACAGCCACCAGAAAGGATCATTTTCCTTTACCATTCATAGACCAAATGCTAGAAAGACTAGCTGGTCATGATTATTACTGCTTTTTCGATGGCTATTCAGGTTACAACCAAATTGCAGTAGATCCTCAGGACCAAGAGAAAACAACATTTACTTGCCCTTCTGGCGTGTTTGCCTACAGGAGGATGCCTTTTGGTCTGTGTAATGCTCCTGCAACCTTTCAGAGATGCATGTTATCCATCTTCTCTGATATGGTGGAGAAATTCCTAGAAGTCTTCATGGATGACTTCTCAGTATATGGAGACTCATTCAGCTCCTGTCTTGACCACCTAGCACTTGTCCTGAAAAGGTGCCAAGAGACTAACCTGGTTTTAAACTGGGAGAAATGTCACTTTATACGTAAAAATTAAAATTTCACGTATAACCGGCAAGTATACCGGATCGTATCAAGTAGTAAGACTCACTAAGAGTGAGGTCGATCCCACGAGGATTGGTAGATTAAGCAACTTTAGTTAAATGGTAAGTTTAGTCAAGCGAACATGATTTTGATTTTATGAGCAATGTGACTTTTTAACATAATTACAGGAATTTAAATGGCAATTAAGAACAAGAATATAGAAATAAAATGGAAGTAAATAACTGAAACTTAAATTGCAAGAAACTTAAATAACATCAAAGATAAATGGCAAGGAATTAAAGGGTGCAGAAATTTAAAGAACATAAGAGTAAATGGCAAGAATTGAAAGAACAAAATGTAGATGACAAGAATAATAAATTGACAGAATGTAAAAGGGAATTGCGTTATTGGTAATCAAACAACTAGAAGTAAAAGAAATAAGAATTAATGGTGGAGAGGATCATTAGGGATCAGAGATGTTAGTTTTTATGAATTGATGTTAGTCAAACCTTCCTCAATCATGGGTATAGATCCATGGCAAATGGGTGATTGAATCCCAATCTCTTGGTGATTCAATCTCTCTCAACATAACCAATTGCCACTCTCGTGATCTAATTGTTCATGAGAAAAGATGAAGATCAATTTTAATCCAGCCACACAATTTCCAAAATCTCAACCAAGGAGAGTTACATCTCACATACTAACCAAAGTATATTGATTGAGGAAATCATGAGAGGATGAACTCTAAACTGAATTATGTGGCTCATTCATCAAATTCACCACATAATTCATATAGATTAACCCCTCTCTCGATGGTGGTTGAATCTTTGAAGAACAAGAGTTCCCTCTTTAGATCAACCACTAAAATTGAGAAAGAGAAGATGGGTTCACCAATTCATTCCAACCAACAGAGCTCCTCCCCCTAATGAAAGTGGGGTTTAGTGAGTCATTGCTCCAATTTCAACAACAAATGCCATTAGCAAAAATTAAACTAAATGTAAAGAAAGATGATGAAGAAGAAGAAAAATGCTTAAAGCTTAAAGAAAATGAAGAAGAGAAGTTCCAAGATGAACCAAAATTAGCTCTCTGGGTCTCCTCTCGGAAGTACCAAAAGAGTTTTCCAATACAAGTGCTAAAAAGTGTAAAAATGTCTAAGTGTCTAAAATCAAGTAAAAAGTGTAAAAGTCCCCTACAAGTACATCAATCTCTTCTATTTATACTACTCCTAAAACTCTTTCAAAGATCTTGAATTGGTTTAGCAATATGGGCTTCTCTTTGTTGAATTCTTGGCTCAATTGAAGAAGTTGTTGGCCTTTGTGATGAATAGGGGAAGCAAAGCAAGTTGGCACCAATTCTGGCCCATTGAGGGGCGTTATTGGCAATAACTCAGGCCTTAGTGCACGTTTGCAACGTGCATGCCAATTTCCTGGAAGTGAGTTTGAGACTTGGGCATTGCTAGCCCAAGTTGTTGCAAACAACTTGCTCTTCCTCTTCTTGGCTCTACTTTCATGCTAAATGTAGCCCAGAATTTGAGTGTCAACCTTCTGCCTCAATATGGACTATTATACATCATTGGAAAGCTCTTGATGTCTATTTTTCAATGCCACTGGAATCACCTCATTTGGACTTTCCTAGCTCAAGTTATGCTTCCTCAAAGAAGGTAAGGTCAAGCTGCCAAGTTGTTGCCAAAAACGACCTTCACCCCCAAGTTGGCAACGTGCTCGTGCCTAGCCTCCCAAGGCAGGGACTTGGGGCTGGCGTTGTTGCAAAACACGCCCCTTATCTAGCACGTTGGCAACGTGCTCGAGCCACACTCCAAGGCTAATCTCTAGCCTTCTTGAATTTCACTTCATGTTCTTGTTTTTAGGGCCTAAAGATGACTCTGGTTTGGCTTCAATGTTGTGCTCCACTATAGACTATTATATATGGTTGGAAAGCTCTGAATGTCAGCTTTCCAATGCAACTGGAAGCACTCAATTTGGATCTCTGTAGCTCAAGATATCTTCCATTGAAGAGGACATGGTCAGGCTGCCTTGTTGGAGTTGTTGTGGATAACGCCTATACATTTCCAAGTTGGCAACGTGCACCACAATTTCTTCACCATTCTGGCGTTGTTGCCAAACACTCCTTCCCTTCAGCACGTTGGCAACGTGCTCGAGCCTTTCTCAAGGCTCCATGTTTGCTTCCTGGCGTTGGCAACGTGCATGGCAAGGCCATTGGGCGTTAGCAACGTGCATGGCAAGGCCAATGGGCGTTGGCAACTTGATTGGTGCGGCACATGGGCGTTGGCAACGTGGTTGGTGCGGCATCTGGGCGTTGGCAACCTGGTTGGTGCGGCCATTGGGCGTTGGCAACCTGGTTGGTGCCAAGACTTGGTGCCTAGCCAAGCACCCATTTCTGGCGTTGCCAAGGATAACGCCAATGATAGTGGCGTTGGCAACGCCCTCGAACTTGTTTCCTATGGTGCCAAAGTTGCTTGGCGTTGCCTTGAATAACGCCCATAGTTCTTGGCGTTGGCAACGCCCTCGAGCTCCACTTCAAGGCTTCATTCTTGTGCTTGCTACGTTGCCAAGGAACACGCCTTCATAACTTGGGGTTGGCAACGTGCATCTCATTTTCCTCCAGGGCCAAGCTTGCTTGTGTGTGTGGCGTTGGCAACGCCCTCCTCAAGTTGGCAACGCCAACTTTGCTTCTCCAGGGTCAAGCTTGCTTGTGTGTGTGGCGTTGGCAACGCCCTCCTCAAGTTGGCAACGCCAACTTTGCTTCTCCAGGGTCAAGCTTGCTTGTGTGTGTGGCGTTGGCAACGTGGTTCTAGAGTTGGCAACGCCAGCTCCTTTTCCAGGGCCAAGTTCCTTGTGTGGGGCGTTGGCAACGCCCTCCTCAAGTTGGCAACGCCAACTTTGCTCCTTGGTTGCCTGGCGTTGTCCATGAAAACGCCCTTCATCCTCCAAGTTGGCAACGCCAACTCCTCTTCCTGGCGTTGCCAAGAACAACGCCCCTTATATCCAAGTTGGCAACGCCAACTTCTTGCCCAGCTTGCATCATTCTTGCTTCCATGCTTCCTTGTTTCATCACCTATCATCAACAAGGGAAATAGCTTCAAAGTCTTGCCAATTCATGCAATAAATTTCATGAGATTCATTCATACTCATTCATATATGCATTCCTTAAATCATTTGCATGAACTTGGCTAGAATCAACATATTCCTTGGTATTCTCATGCATGGAAACAAAACTCATAAAAGGACTTGTTTATTTAGAGAAAATGAGTGAAATTAAGCTAAAACTAACTAAACTAACTAACTAATAAAGCAAATATGCACTTGCATCACAACACCAAACTTAAATATTGCTTGTCCTCAAGCAAAATATAAAGGACTTTGTCACAAGAATTTAGGATGTAGGACTTGAATGTTCTTCCAGAGAGTAATTTTTCATTGAGCATGTCATCCTCACTTATGTGTGGTCATTAATTTATTGTAATTGAACACAACTATTCAACTTTTTCAATTAAAATGCTTGCTCCACTACTAAATTGGTTAACTTCACTAGACATTCTTTCATACCTTAGCACATGACCCTTGAACCATTCTTTCCTTGATGCTTCTCTTCTTTTTTTTATATTCCCCTTTTTTTTCATTTCAATTGAGCTTGAAATCTTGTCTTAAGGCGGCTCTTTAGCATAAGCTTTCAATCAACAATCCCAAACCAGTTGGTTCAAGTTGTTAAGTGTTGAGACACTCTTAAAGATTTACTCACTCAAGCCTCTTTCCTTAACACATTCAATCACAGGCATATAACATTGAAATTTTGTTTGGATAGTGGTGTCCAGCACCTCTTTGGGTTGCTAAATGTTCTGTTATAGAGCTACTCTTGATTGTGGGTTTTCAATCGATAATCCCGAGTTAGTTAACTCAAGTTACCGGGTGATGAAGCACCCCTCGGATTTACTAGCCCAAGTATGTCTCTTAACATCAATCACCACAGACACATATCCAAATTTTGTCATTGATGCCTAGCCTTTCATTCTTTGTACTCTATTTTCTTTATTGTCAAGGTTATTTGTGCTTTTACTGTTAAAGCCTTTGTGATCCTTAACCAAACTAGTCTTGTATAGGCAAGCATTCTTTTGAGTTCATTGAACCTTGATTCTCTCACAATAAATATACTAGCACTTTTCTTATGGGACAACATGATCCTTTTTAAGCTAGATTTCTCTCTGTTCTTGCTCAAACTACATCTTTTATTCCAATGACAAGTAAAAGTACTAAAGACAAGCAACCATTCCAAATCTGTGAGTGGTGATGCATGGAATGGGCAACATAAAAGACAATGCTTCAAAAAGAAAATGCATCCTAGAAGGTATACCATATTTCAGACATACATCTTCTTTATTTAATAGAACATAAAGAAACATAAAGAAAAACAAAGGAACTTCACCACCTTTAGTCTTCATGTCCCTTTTCCTTTGCTTGATTCTCCTTGCTTTCCTTTGCCCTTTGGATCTTGTTTCTTTTTACTTCTTAGCTCTCCTTGTTGCTTTGTTGTTGAATCCCCCTTTGGATCTTCTTTCTTTTTACTTCTTAGCTCTCCTTGTTGCTTTGTTGTTGAATTCCCCTTTGGATCTTCTTTTTGCCAAATTCCTGAGCTTATCATTGTCTCCTGTAGCCTCTGTTGATTGAATCTCACCCTTGCTAGTTCCTGCTCTTCAAATATCTTGCGAGCTTCATTTAAGGTTTTAATTTGTGGGTTGAGTAATGGGGGTGTGGAACAGAGGTAACTGAGCTTTTCTTGGGTGCATATATCATAGTCAAGTCTGTCCTTATGCCTGGCTTCCCTGAACATTCTGTTTTCATTGAAATCTCTGTAGAGTGTTTCATGTCTAGCATCCAACCTATGGAGAAGTTCTCTTTGCTGAGCTTGCTCTATCCTTAGTTGAGCTTGTTCTTGTATCACTTTCTCCATGGCTTTTTCATGTTCCATAGTTGAATTGTTGATGGCTTCCTGCATCTTGGCATATTGTTCTTGTTGTAGTTCCATCATGTGTGCTTGGTACTCATTTTGTTGGTTCATCCATTGAACTTGAACCCCTCTTTGTTGATCCATCAATTGCCAAAGGTCCCTTTGTTGTTGTGCTTGTTCCTCTTGGCTTCTTTGGATTTGTGAATATTGCCCAGAAATCCCTTCCAAGGCGGCTTGGAGTTGGTTCATGTTTAAAGTGTGGGGTTCTTCCATTTCTTGAGGCTCCTCCTCTTGTCTTACTTCTTTCCTTTTCTTCCTTCTTGCTAAAGGTTGCCTTTCCAATTGGGTTGTGGTGATGAACTCCAACCTTTCTTTGGTAAGAGGTTTCCCAACAGAGACCACATCAGTTTCTTCAAATTCTCCCAGAGGTACTCCAGCTTCTTCACATAGGCGCAGAATGGTACTAGGATATCCTAGCCAACTATCCTGTTTGACCTTTTGAGCTATGTCAATGATGTTCTTGGCTATAATGTCTCCAACATTGATTTCCCCTCCTTTCATTATGCAATGGATCATTATTGCTCTATTCACTGTTACCTCAGAATTATTTGAAGTGGAGATCAATGACCTCCTCACTATGTCATGCCATCCTTTTGCTTGAGGTATGAGATCACCTCTCCGATGTTTGAGTGGTTGTCCATGTGAATCCAACACCCAATCCGTGCCTATTCTGCATAAGTCACTCACCACATCCACATATCTTGGGTCATTTTCAACCCTTTCTTCATAGCTGGGTCGTTTGAACTGTTTTGCCTTGACCTTTAGCACCCTGTTGATGGTGTCTGGGCTAAAATCAACAGTCACACCTCTTACATAACTCATGTAAGGTTCTTCATCATCATATTCTCTTATCACATTAGTGTAGAATTCATGGATGAGAAGCATGCTCACTTCTTGAGGTTGGTCACAGAGGAGCTCCCATCCCCTTTTTCTGATTATTTTTTGTATTTCAGGGTATTCATCTTTTTTAAGCTTGAATGGTAGCTCTGGAACAACATCTTTGCTTGACATCCAACTAAAGATCCGCTCATTGTGTTTGGATTTGAATCTTCTTTCATCAAATTCATCTTCTCTTCTATCCCTTGATGATGAGGCCATTGAGATTCACTTGCAAGGTTGAATCTTCCACACCAAACTTAGATCAATGCTTGTCCTCAAGCATAAAGAAAATAGTTGTGAATGAGAGAGATATGAGATAAGCACGGTGACTTAGAGAAGGTAGAAAATGATGGTGAAGGAGGTTGAGTGTTTCGGTTATGTGAGAGATGTGATGCTTCAAGAGTTTTGTTGGGTAAAGATTAGGCCTAAGGCAAGAATATATGAAACATGGAGTGAGATAGGGGTGTGGTGTGAATTCGGGTGATGAAATGAGGTTATGGGGGTAGAAGAATGAGTGATGAAGAATGAGGTTTGATGAATATGGTTGAAGTATTTAAAGTGAAAGTTGGTGGGAAGGCATTTAAGGCTCGGTCATGGCATGCTTCCTTGTGCCCAATGCATGTTGATTTGTTTTTCCCCATGCACAAAGTTCAAAACTCATGTGACTTCCCTTCCTTGTGTATCCGTGACCTCACTCACCAAGATTCCCCATCATTTCTTTCTTTCTTTCATTATATGCTTCCAAGATTCCCCATCATTTCTTTCTTTCTTTCCTGCAACAAAATGCCAAAGGCTTGAGATTCTTAAAGTGACATTAATGGCTAAAAACTTATGATGATGTTCCTATGCAAAATTGACTAAATTAGATTCCCTAATCTATTTTTTTTTAGCATTAATAATGCAAGTAAAGACACCAAACTTAGTTTGTGACTAAATGTTCTATGGAATTAATTCCAAAGATAGCCACCTCAAACTTAGTAATTTACCTACATTAGATGCTATTTCACGTTTTTTTTTATTTTATTTTATAACTAAAGTAGATGACAATACTTTCATAGCCTAGCATTTTCGTGTATGTATGGACACCAAACTTAGTTTGTGGCTAAGTGTTGTAGAACACACATTTGCCATTACTTCAAGATTGGCCACACCAAACTTAGTGCCTTGCATACACCATGTACTAGTCTACTTGATCATCATTGGTTACTAAAACATGAAAATAAAAGACTCCCTATGCATGGGTTGCCTCCCATGAAGCGCTTTGTTTATTGTCCTTAGCTCGACATTGCAGCTTCTTTGCTCATGTTAAGAGTTGCACACTCTCTTCCTTGCTCCAAGGGCCACCAAAATAGTGCTTCACCCTATGTCCATTAGCTGTGAAGGTTTGCTTTGAGGCTTCATCAAGTAATTCAACATAGCCATGAGGTGATACTTTGGTGATGGTGTATGGACCAGTCCATCTAGACCTCAGCTTCCCAGGGAAGATCTTCAATCTTGAATTGAATAGCAACACCTTTTGGCCTGGTTCAAATGTTCTTTGAGAGATCCTCTTATCATGCCATCTCTTTGCTCTCTCTTTGTATATCTTGGCATTGTCATATGCCTCCAACCTGAACTCTTCAAGTTCATTGAGTTGTAGCAACCTCTTCTCTCCTGCTGCTTGAGCATCTAAATTCAGAAGTTTGGTGGCCCAAAAGGCCTTATGTTCAAGCTCCACAGGGAGGTGGCATGCTTTTCCATACACCAGCTGAAATGGAGATTTTCCTATGGGTGTCTTGAAGGCTGTCCTATATGCCCAAAGTGCATCATCCAGCTTCCTGACCCAATCCTTTCTTGTTGTTCCCACAGTTTTCTCCAAGATCCTTTTTAGCTCTCTGTTGGCAAGTTCAGCTTGCCCATTGGTTTGAGGGTGATATGGTGCGGCCACGTTGTGAGTAACACCATATTTGTGGAGCAAAGAATTGAGTTGCTTGTTGCAAAAGTGGCTTCCCCCATCACTTATAAGTCCTTTGGGCACTCCAAATCTAGTGAAGATGTTCTTCTTGAGGAATTGCAAGACCACGTTGGTATCACATGTGGTGGTGGCTATTGCTTCTACCCATTTGGAGACATACTCCACTGCTACCAGGATGTATTTGAACGTGTAGGATGGGGGAAAAGGTCCCATGAAATCTATTCCCCACAAATCAAAGAGTTCCACTTCCAAAATGAACTTTTGAGGCATCTCATTTTTCTTTGACAAACCCCCTGTTCTTTGACATTCATTGCATTGGCTCACAAACTTCCTAGCATCCTTGAAGATTGAAGGCCAATAGAAACCACTTTGAAGGACCTTTGCAGCAGTTCTTTCAGCCCCAAAATGGCCACCATAGCTAGAGTTGTGACAATGCCATAGTATGTCCTTCATCTCACCTTCTGGCACACATCTTCTTATCATTCCATCTGGGCATCTTTTGAACAAGAATGGTTCATCCCAGAAGAAGAACTTAGCCTCATGTAGCAGCTTCTTGACTTGTTGTTTTGTGTACTCTTGTGGAATGATTCTCCCCGCCTTGTAGTTGGCCATATCTGCAAAACAAGGGACATGTTGAATGTGCAAGAGGTGTTCATCTGGAAACTCTTCATTTATTGATGGAATGTTGTCTTGGCATGCATCTTGTGGTACCCTTGATAAGTGATCAGCAACTTGATTTTCACTGCCCTTTCTATCTTTGATCTCAATGTCAAACTCTTGTAGGAGTAGCACCCATCTGATTAGCCTTGGTTTGGCATCCTGTTTTGACATGAGATACTTAATAGCAGCATGGTCAGTATACACTAAGACTTTAGATCCAATCAAATATTGTCTAAACTTATCAAAAGCATATACCACGGCTAGTAATTCTTTCTCTGTTGTGGTGTAGTTTCTTTGAGTTTCATTCAATACCTTACTTGCATAGTAGATAACATGAAGCTTCTTCTCCTTCCTTTGCCCCAACACAGCACCAATTGCAAGGTTACTTGCATCACACATGAGTTCAAAAGGTAGTCCCCAACTTGGGGGTGTGATGATTGGTGCTGTGGTGAGCTTAGCCTTTAGAGTTTCAAAAGCATGTTTGCATTCATCATCAAAGATAAAAGGATTGTCCACCACCAACAAATTGCTTAGTGGCTTTGCTATTTTGGAAAAATCTTTGATGAATCTCCTATAGAAACCAGCATGCCCTAAGAAACTTCTAACGGCTTTCACACTAGTTGGCAAAGGAAGTTTTTCTATAATTTCTACTTTTGCCTTGTCAACTTCTATACCTTTTCTTGAAATTTTATGACCAAGAACAATGCCTTCGGGTACCATGAAATGGCATTTCTCCCAATTCAAAACTAAGTTTGTTTCTTGGCATCTTTTCAAGACTAAGGTAAGATGGTGCAAGCAAGTATTGAAGGAATCACCAAAAACAGAGAAATCATCCATAAAGACTTCAATAAATTTTTCTACCATGTCTGAGAAGATTGATAGCATGCACCTTTGAAAGGTAGCTGGGGCATTACATAGTCCAAATGGCATTCTCCTATATGCAAAGACTCCAAAGGGACAAGTAAAGGAAGTCTTCTCTTGATCCATGGGGTCAACCACAATCTGATTATACCCAGAATATCCATCAAGAAAACAGTAATAGGCATGGCCAGCCAACCTTTCAAGCATCTGATCAATGAAAGGTAGAGGGAAGTGATCTTTCCGTGTGGCATCATTCAGCCTCCTATAGTCTATGCACATCCTCCACCCTGTCACTGTTCGTGTTGGAATAAGCTCATTCTTCTCATTAACAATGACGGTCATGCCTCCTTTCTTAGGTACTACTTGCACTGGACTAACCCATGGGCTGTCAGATATAGGGTAGATGATCCCAGCCTTGCACAACTTCAGAACTTCCTTTTGAACAACCTCCTTCATTGTGGGATTCAATCTTCTTTGAGGTTGTACCACCGATTTGGAACCCTCCTCTAAGAGTATCTTGTGCATGCATACAGCAGGGCTTATGCCTTTCAAGTCATCAATGGTCCACCCCAACGCCTCTTTGTGAGCTTTCAAAACCACAAGAAGCTTTTCTTCTTCCTCTGCATTCAATGTGGAATTGATGATCACTGGGAAGCTATCCTTCTCCCCAAGGAATGCATATTTAAGGTGTGGGGGTAGTGGTTTCAACTCTTGTTGTGGTGCCTCTTCTTTGGTAGCTTCACTTGGTTCCTTTGATGCTTCCAATTTGTTCTCCTCTTGTTCCTTGATGTTATGGACCTCCTCTTGTTTTATTTGATGGTTTGTGTCAAGCACTTCTTCAACCAAAGAATCTACTACATCAATCCTCATGCAATTTTCTTTCTCAACAGGGTGTTGCATTGCTTTGAAGACATTTATGGTCATTTTCTCATCATGCACTCTGAAAATCATCTCTCCTTTTTCCACATCAATGATTGTTCTAGCTGTAGCCAAAAAGGGTCTACCAAGAATGACTGAATTGTTTCCCTCTTCATCCATGTCTAGGACCACAAATCAGCTGGAAATATGAAGTTTCCCACCTTCACCAAGAGGTTCTCAACTACTCCATTTGGTACTTTGATGGATCTGTCAGCAAGTTGAAGTGACATCCTTGTGGGTTTAAGCTCTTCAATCATCATTTTCTTCATCATGGTAAGGGGCATTAGGTTAATGCTTGCTCCCAGGTCACAAAGTGATTTGTCAACGGCCATGCTCCCAATCGTGCAAGGTATGAGGAAGCTGCCAGGGTCTTTGAGTTTTGGAGGTAGCCCTTGTTGAATGATGGCACTACACTCTTGATTGAGAATCACCGTTTCTTTTTCTTGCCAACTTCTCTTCTTGGTGATCAATTCCTTAAGAAACTTTGCATATAATGGCATCTGTTCCAGAGCTTCTGCTAATGGGATGTTGATTTCAAGTTTCTTGAAGATTTCTAAGAACCTTGGGAATTGTTGGTCTTTTGCTCCTTTGTGTATCCTAGTTGGGTATGGAAGCTTGGGTACATAAGCTTTCACTCCTTCATTTTTGTTTTCTTTTTGTGGATTCACACTCTCCTTGCCATCACGGTTGCCTTCTTGACTTGGTGGATTGCCTTGTGGCTTGACAACCTCCTTGCCTTTGTTAGATGTTGAAGCCTTTTCTTCATCTTGCCTCTCCACTGTGTCTTGCTCTTTGGGTTTTGTTGCTTCTTTATTTGAACTTTCACCAACTACCTTGCCACTCCTTAACTGCAGAGCCTTACATTCTTCTCTTGGGTTGGGTATTGTGTCACTTGGAAGGACATTGGTTGGTCGCTCGGCTTGTTTGGCTAACTGTCCCACTTGTCTCTCAATGTTCTTCATGATGACCTCATGTTCCTTGTGTCCCTTAGCTAAGGCTTGAGTGGTTTGAGCAAGTGCTTGCAAGGTTGCTTCAAGACTTGAGATTCTAGTTTCATGATGGTCAATTGGGGGTATGATGGGGGTTGATTGTTGTTGGAAGTTGTTGGGTGGATTAGTGTGGTAATTTCGTGAGTTGGATGATGGTGCAGAGAAGTTATTTTGGTGATTTTGTGAGTTATGATGGGGTGGTTGATATGTGTTTTGTGGTTTTCTATATTGGTTAGTGTTGTTGGCATGGTGATTTTGGTTGCTTGTGTGACGATTTTGATTGTGGTTGCTATTCTTTTGCCAATGATTTTCACCCCACTTAAGATTGGGATGATTTTTCCAAGATGGGTTGTATGTATCACCATGAAATTCATCCTGAGAATTTGAAGTGTTCTGCATGTATTGAACTTGTTCTTGTGGTTGTTCAACATTGGTCCATTCACCTTGGTTCCATTCAAGCAATGGTTGATTTGTTGTGTTCACTGCTGCAAGTTGCAAACCATCCATTCTCTTTGTTATCATCTCCATTTGTTGTTGGATTTGTTGGTGCATTAACTTGTTTTGTGCCAAGATAGCATCAACACCTTCAAGCTCCATTACACCTTTCTTTGGGGTCGGATTGTGCTGCCTCTCTGATGAGTAATAATATTGATTGTTTGCCACAATCTCAATGAGGTCTTGGGCCTCCTCGGCAGTTTTCATCATGTTGAGTGATCCTCCTGATGAGTAATCTAGTCCCTTCCTTGCTTCGAAGCTTAAGCCTTCATAGAAGTTTTGGAGCTTAACCCAATCACTAAACATGTCAGGGGGACATCTTCTCATTAGTGCTTTATACCTTTCCCAGGCTTCATACAATGACTCCCCTTCCAATTGCCTAAAAGTCTGAACCTCTGTCTTCAACTTGATGATCTTTTGGGGTGGGTAGAACTTTGCTAGAAATTTGCCCATCACTTCATTCCAATCATTGAGGCTTTCCTTGGGGAATGATTCTAGCCATTGAGTGGCTTTATCCCTCAAAGAGAATGGAAATAGCAACAACTTGTAGACATCTGGATGCACTCCATTTGTCTTCACTGTATTGCATATCCTCAGAAAAACAGAGAGATGTTGATTTGGGTCTTCAAGAGGTCCCCCTCCATAAGAGCAATTGTTCTGTACCAAAGTGATGAGCTGAGGTTTTAACTCAAAGTTATTGGCCTGAACATTTGGTGTAGCAATACTGCTCCCACAATGTCTTGGATCAGGGATAGTGTATGAGGATAACACCCTTCTAGCTTGTCCACCATTATTGTTGACCCCTCCAGGAGGATTTTGTATCTCATCATCCATGGTTTGATCTTCTCCCTCTGATTCCTCTGACCCTTCTTCACCAACTATGAACTTTCCTCTTTCTGCTCTCCTTATCCTTCGGCGGGTTCTCTCGTCCTCAATATTATGTCTATTAGCTCCTGACATACACAAACAAAACCAAAATCACAAGTGCAATATTCTAGAACTAGAGTGAAATTGGGGTTAGTGAAACAAAGTATCAAATAGTTAGTGGGCTTAACAAAAACACAAAGAAAATGCTTAATCTAAACCACCGTTCACTTAATCATTGTCAATCTTTCCAATCCCCGGCAACGGCGCCAAAAACTTGATACGTAAAAATTAAAATTTCACGTATAACCGGCAAGTATACCGGATCGTATCAAGTAGTAAGACTCACTAAGAGTGAGGTCGATCCCACGAGGATTGGTAGATTAAGCAACTTTAGTTAAATGGTAAGTTTAGTCAAGCGAACATGATTTTGATTTTATGAGCAATGTAACTTTTTAACATAATTACAGGAATTTAAATGGCAATTAAGAATAAGAATATAGAAATAAAATGGAAGTAAATAACTGAAACTTAAATTGCAAGAAACTTAAATAACATCAAAGATAAATGGCAAGGAATTAAAGGGTGCAGAAATTTAAAGAACATAAGAGTAAATGGCAAGAATTGAAAGAACAAAATGTAGATGACAAGAATAATAAATTGACAGAATGTAAAAGGGAATTGGGTTATGGGTAATCAAACAACTAGAAGTAAAAGAAATAAGAATTAATGGTGGAGAGGATCATTAGGGATCAGAGATGTTAGTTTTTATGAATTGATGTTAGTCAAACCTTCCTCAATCATGGGTATAGATCCATGGCAAATGGGTGATTGAATCCCAATCTCTTGGTGATTCAATCTCTCTCAACATAACCAATTGCCACTCTCGTGATCTAATTGTTCATGAGAAGAGATGAAGATCAATTTTAATCCAGCCACACAATTTCCAAAATCTCAACCAAGGAGAGTTACATCTCACATACTAACCAAAGTATATTGATTGAGGAAATCATGAGAGGATGAACTCTAAACTGAATTATGTGGCTCATTCATCAAATTCACCACATAATTCATATAGATTAACCCCTCTCTCGATGGTGGTTGAATCTTTGAAGAACAAGAGTTCCCTCTTTAGATCAACCACTAAAATTGAGAAAGAGAAGATGGGTTCACCAATTCATTCCAACCAACAGAGCTCCTCCCCCTAATGAAAGTGGGGTTTAGTGAGTCATTGCTCCAATTTCAACAACAAATGCCATTAGCAAAAATTAAACTAAATGTAAAGAAAGATGATGAAGAAGAAGAAAAATGCTTAAAGCTTAAAGAAAATGAAGAAGAGAAGTTCCAAGATGAACCAAAATTAGCTCTCTGGGTCTCCTCTCGGAAGTACCAAAAGAGTTTTCCAATACAAGTGCTAAAAAGTGTAAAAATGTCTAAGTGTCTAAAATCAAGTAAAAAGTGTAAAAGTCCCCTACAAGTACATCAATCTCTTCTATTTATACTACTCCTAAAACTCTTTCAAAGATCTTGAATTGGTTTAGCAATATGGGCTTCTCTTTGTTGAATTCTTGGCTCAATTGAAGAGGTTGTTGGCCTTTGTGATGAATTGGGGAAGCAAAGCAAGTTGGCACCAATTCTGGCCCATTGAGGGGCGTTATTGGCAATAACTCAGGCCTTAGTGCACGTTTACAACGTGCATGCCAATTTCCTGGAAGTGAGTTTGAGACTTGGGCGTTGCTAGCCCAAGTTGTTGCAAACAACTTGCTCTTCCTCTTCTTGGCTCTACTTTCATGCTAAATGTAGCCCAGAATTTGAGTGTCAACCTTCTGCCTCAATATGGACTATTATACATCATTGGAAAGCTCTTGATGTCTATTTTTCAATGCCACTAGAATCACCTCATTTGGACTTTCCTAGCTCAAGTTATGCTTCCTCAAAGAAGGTAAGGTCAAGCTGCCAAGTTGTTGCCAAAAACGACCTTCACCCCCAAGTTGGCAACGTGCTCGTGCCTAGCCTCCCAAGGCAGGGACTTGGGGCTGGCGTTGTTGCAAAACACGCCCCTTATCTAGCACGTTGGCAACGTGCTCGAGCCACACTCCAAGGCTAATCTCTAGCCTTCTTGAATTTCACTTCATGTTCTTGTTTTTAGGGCCTAAAGATGACTCTGGTTTGGCTTCAATTTTGTGCTCCACTATAGACTATTATATATGGTTGGAAAGCTCTGAATGTCAGCTTTCCAATGCAACTGGAAGCACTCAATTTGGATCTCTGTAGCTCAAGATATCTTCCATTGAAGAGGACATGGTCAGGCTGCCTTGTTGGAGTTGTTGTGGATAACGCCTATACATTTCCAAGTTGGCAACGTGCACCACAATTTCTTCACCATTCTGGCGTTGTTGCCAAACACTCCTTCCCTTCAGCACGTTGGCAACGTGCTCGAGCCTTTCTCAAGGCTCCATGTTTGCTTCCTGGCGTTGGCAACGTGCATGGCAAGGCCATTGGGCGTTAGCAACGTGCATGGCAAGGCCAATGGGCGTTGGCAACTTGATTGGTGCGGCACATGGGCGTTGGCAACGTGGTTGGTGCGGCATCTGGGCGTTGGCAACCTGGTTGGTGCGGCCATTGGGCGTTGGCAACCTGGTTGGTGCCAAGACTTGGTGCCTAGCCAAGCACCCATTTCTGGCGTTGCCAAGGATAACGCCAATGATAGTGGCGTTGGCAACGCCCTCGAACTTGTTTCCTATGGTGCCAAAGTTGCTTGGCGTTGCCTTGAATAACGCCCATAGTTCTTGGCGTTGGCAACGCCCTCGAGCTCCACTTCAAGGCTTCATTCTTGTGCTTGCTACGTTGCCAAGGAACACGCCTTCATAACTTGGGGTTGGCAACGTGCATCTCATTTTCCTCCAGGGCCAAGCTTGCTTGTGTGTGTGGCGTTGGCAACGCCCTCCTCAAGTTGGCAACGCCAACTTTGCTTCTCCAGGGTCAAGCTTGCTTGTGTGTGTGGCGTTGGCAACGCCCTCCTCAAGTTGGCAACGCCAACTTTGCTTCTCCAGGGTCAAGCTTGCTTGTGTGTGTGGCGTTGGCAACGTGGTTCTAGAGTTGGCAACGCCAGCTCCTTTTCCAGGGCCAAGTTCCTTGTGTGGGGCGTTGGCAACGCCCTCCTCAAGTTGGCAACGCCAACTTTGCTCCTTGGTTGCCTGGCGTTGTCCATGAAAACGCCCTTCATCCTCCAAGTTGGCAACGCCAACTCCTCTTCCTGGCGTTGCCAAGAACAACGCCCCTTATATCCAAGTTGGCAACGCCAACTTCTTGCCCAGCTTGCATCATTCTTGCTTCCATGCTTCCTTGTTTCATCACCTATCATCAACAAGGGAAATAGCTTCAAAGTCTTGCCAATTCATGCAATAAATTTCATGAGATTCATTCATACTCATTCATATATGCATTCCTTAAATCATTTGCATGAACTTGGCTAGAATCAACATATTCCTTGGTATTCTCATGCATGGAAACAAAACTCATAAAAGGACTTGTTTATTTAGAGAAAATGAGTGAAATTAAGCTAAAACTAACTAAACTAACTAACTAATAAAGCAAATATGCACTTGCATCAACTCCCGACTTTTATGGGAGAAGCATCTCTATCCCTGCCATTGGAGCAAACAACTTTGAGCTTAAGCCTCAATTAGTTTCTCTAATGCAACAGAATTGCAAGTTCCATGGACTTCCATTGGAAGATCCTCATCAGTTTTTAGCTGA
Organism: Arachis hypogaea; assembly: GCF_003086295.3. NCBI lineage: Eukaryota > Viridiplantae > Streptophyta > Magnoliopsida > Fabales > Fabaceae > Arachis > Arachis hypogaea. The sequence continues at coordinate 43,742,970 of NC_092045.1, read as the reverse complement.
ATTCTTGCAAATCTGTGACACTGTCAAGACTAATGGGGTTGACCCTAAGGTCTACAGACTTATGCTATTCCCTTTTGCTGTAAGAGACAGAGCTAGGACATAGTTGGACTCACAACCTTAAGAAAGCCTGGACTCTTGGGAAAAGCTAGTCAATGCCTTCTTGGCAAAGTTCTTTCCACCTCAAAAATTGAGTAAGCTTAGAGTGGAAGTCCAAACCTTCAGATAGAAGGAAAGAGAATCCCTCTATGAAGCTTGGGAAAGATACAAACAATTAATCAGAAAGTGTCCCTCTGACATGCTTTCTGAATGGAGCATCATAGGTATTTTCTATGATGGTCTGTCTGAACTGTCCAAGATGTCTTTGGATAGCTCTGCTGGAGGATCTCTTCATCTGAAGAAGACGCCTACAGAAGCTCAAGAGCTAATTGAAATGGTTGCAAATAACCAATTCATGTACACTTCTGAAAGAAATCCTGTGAACAATGGGACTAGTCAGAAGAAAGGAGTTCTTGAGATTGACACTCTGAATGACATATCGGCTCAGAACAAAATATTGACCCAACAAGTCAACATGATTTCTCAAAGTCTGTCTGGAATGCAAAATGCACCAAGCAGTACTAAGGAGGCTTCATCTGAGAAAGAAGCTTATGATCCTGAGAACCCTTCAATGGAAGAGGTGAATTACATGGGAGAATCCTATGGAAACACCTATAATCCTTCATGGAGAAATCATCCAAATCTCTCATGGAAGGATCAACAGAGACCTCAACAAGGTTTCAACAACAATAATGGTGGAAGAAACAGGTTTAGCAATAGCAAGCCTTTTCCATCATCTTCTCAGCAACAGACAGAGAGTTCTAAGCAGAATACCTCTGACTTAGCAACCATGGTCTCTGATCTAATCAAAACCACTCAACGTTTCATGACTGAAACAAGGTCCTCCATTAGAAACTTGGAGGCACAAGTGGGTCAGCTGAGCAAGAAAATTACTGAACTCCCCCCTAGTACTTTCCCAAGCAATACAGAAGAAAATTCAAAAGGAGAGTGCAAGGCCATCAACATGGCCGAATTTTGGGAGGAAGGAGAGGCGGTGAACGCCACTGAGGAAGACCTCAATGGACGTCCACTGGCCTCCAATGAGTTCCCCCAAGAGGAACCATGGGAATCTGAGGCTCAAAATGAGACCATAGAGATTCCATTGGACTTACTTCTGCCATTCATGAGCTCTGATGAGTATTCTTGCTCTGAAGAGAATGAGTATGTCACTGAAGAGCAAGTTGCTAAATACCTTGGAGCAATCATGAAGCTAAATGACAAGTTATTTGGAAATGAGACTTGGGAGGATGAACCCCCTTTGCTCACCAAGGAACTAGATGACTTGTCTAGGCAGAAACTGCCTCAAAAGAGACAGGATCCTGGGAAGTTTTCAATACCTTATATTATAGGCACCATGACCTTCAAGAAGGCCTTGTGTGACTTAGGGTCAAGTGTAAACCTCATGCCTCTCTCTGTAATGGAGAAGTTAGGGATCTCTGAGGTGCAAGCTGCAAAAATCTCACTAGAGATGGCAGACAATTCAAGAAAACAAGCCTATGGACTTGTAGAGGATGTTCTGGTTAAAGTTGAAGACCATTACATCCCTACTGATTTCATAGTCCTAGAGACTGGGAAGTGCATGGATGAATCCATCATCCTTGGCAGACCCTTCCTAGCCACAGCAAGGGCTGTGATTGATGTTGATAGAGGAGAGTTGATCATTCAAGTGAATGAAGAATCCTTGGTGTTTAAGGCTCAAGGATATCCCTCTGTCACCATGGAGAGGAAGCATGAAGAGCTTCTCTCAAAACAGAGCCAAACAGAGCCCCCACAGTCAAACTCTAAGTTTGGTGTTGGGAGGCCACAACCAAACTCTAAGTTTGGTGTTGAACCCCCACATTCAAACTCTAAGTTTGGTGTTGGGAGGTTCCAACATGGCTCTGAGCATTTCTGAGGCTCCATGAGAGCCCACTGTCAAGCTACTGACATTAAAGAAGCGCTTGTTGGGAGGCAACCCAATATTATATTTTGACTATTTTCCTTTGTTATTTTATGTCTTTTGTAGGTTGATGATCATGAGAAGTCACAAAATCAATGAAAAAAGCAAAATCAGAATGAAAAACAGAAAGAAAAACAGCACACCCTGGAGGAAGAACCCACTGGCGTTTAAACGCCAGTGAGGCTAGCTGTTGGGCGTTTAACGCCCAGTCTGGCACCATTCTGGGCGTTTAACGCCAGAAAGGGGCACCAGACTGGCGTTAAACGCCAGAAAAGGGCAAGAAGCTGGCGTTAAATGCCAGAAATGGGCACCAGCTCGGCGTTTAACGCCAGAATTGGCTAAAAACGCAATTTTGCTTGCCATTTGGTGCAGGGATGACTTTTCCTTGAAACCTCAGGATCTGTGGACCCCACAAGATCCCCACCTACCCCACCACCCTCTCTCTTCTTCACCAATCACCTCAACACCTCTTCCCCAAAAACCCTTCACCTATCAAATCCCTTCTTTCTCTTCACCACTCACATCCCTCCTTCATAAAACCCCACCTACCTCACCATTCAAATTCAAACCACTTTCCCACCCAAACCCACCCTCACTTGACTGAACCTTACCCTTCCCCCTCTCCTATATAAACCCATCTTCACTCCTTCATTTTCACACAACCTAAACACCACTTCTTCCCCTTCTTGGCCGAAAACAAAGGCAATTCCCGTCTCCTTCATTTCTTCTTCTTCTACTCTCTTCTTTCTTAATTTGCTCGAGGACGAGCAAACCTTTTAAGTTTGGTGTGGTAAAAGCATTGCTTTTTGTTTTTCCATAACCATTTATGGCATCCAAGGCCGGAGAAACCTCTAGAAAGAGGAAAGGGAAGGCAAAAGCTTCCACCTCCGAGTCATGGGAGATGGAAAGATTCATCTCAAGGGTGCATCAAGACCACTTCAATGAAGTTGTGGCCTTGAAGAAGGTGATCCCCGAGGTCCCTTTTTCACTCAAAAAGAGTGAATATCCGGAGATCCGACACGAGATCCGAAGAAGAGGTTAGGAAGTTCTTACCAACCCCATTCAACAAGTCGGAATCTTAATGGTTCAAGAGTTCTATGCCAATGCATGGATCACCAAGAATCATGATCAAAGTGTGAACCCGGATCCAAAGAATTATCTTACTATGGTCCGGGGGAAATACTTGGATTTTAGTCCGGAAAGTGTAAGGTTGGCATTCAATTTGCCCATGATGCAAGGAGATGAACATCCTTACACTAGAAGGGTCAACTTTGATCAAAGGTTGGACCAAGTCCTCACAGTCATATGTGAAGAGGGCGCCCAATGGAAGAGAGATTCAAGAGGGAAGCCGGTTCAATTGAGAAGGCATGACCTCAAACCCGTGGCTAGAGGATGGTTGGAGTTTATCCAACGCTCAATCATTCCCACTAGCAACCGGTCCGACGTTACCATAGAACGGGCTATCATGATTCATAGCATCATGATTGGAGAAGGAATAGAAGTTCATGAGGTTATAGCTCAAGAGCTTTATGAGGTGGCGGACAAGTCCTCTACCTTGGCAAGGTTAGCCTTCCCTCATCTCATTTGTCACCTCTGTTATTCAGTTGGAGTTGACATAGAGGGAGACACCCCTATTGATGAGGACAAGCCCATCACTAAGAAGAGGATGGAGCACACAAGAGACCCCACTCATCATGAGATCCTTGAGATACCTCAAGGGATGCACTTTCCTCCACAAAACTATTGGGAGCAACTAAACACCCCCTAGGAGAATTGAGTTCCAACATGGGACAACTAAGGGTGGAGCATCAAGAACACTCCATCATCCTCCATGAAATTAGAGAAGATCAAAGAATCATGAGAGAGGAGCAACAAAGACAAGGAAGAGATATTGAGGAGCTCAAGCACTCCATAGGATCTTCAAGAGGAAGAAAGAGCCGCCATCACTAAGGTGGACCCGTTCTTTAATTTCCTTGTTCTTTATTTTCCTGTTTTTCAAAAATTAATGCTTATGTTTGTCCATGTTTGTGTCTTGTGATCATTAGTGTCTTAGTGTCTATGCCTTAAAGTTATGAATGTCCTATGAATCCATCACCTTTCTTAAATGAAAAATGTTCTTAATTGAAAAAGAGAAGAATTGCATGAATTTTGAATTTTATAACAGTTTAATTATTTTGATGTGGTGGCATTACTTTTGTCTTCTGAATGTATGCTTAAACAGTGCATATGTCTTTTGAATTTGTGGTTCATGAATGTTGGCTCTTGAAAGAATGATGAAAAAGGAGACATGTTACTGAGGATCTGAAAAATCATAAAAATGATTCTTGAAGCAAGAAAAAGCAGTGAATATAAAAAAAAGAAAAAGAGAGAAAATTTCGAAAAAAAAAGAGAAGAGAAAAAGAAAGAAAAAGAAAGAAATATAAAAGAAATAAAGTTGTGATCCAAGGCAAAAAGAGTGTGCTTAAGAACCCTGGACACCTCTAATTGGGGACTCTAGCAAAGCTGAGTCACAATCTGAAAAGGTTCACCCAATTATGTGTCTCTGGCATGTATGTATCCAGTGGTAATACTGGAAGACAGAGTGCTTTGGGCCACGGCCAAGACTCAATAAGTAGCTTTGTTCAAGAATCATCATACTTAACTAGGAGAATCAATAACACTATCTGGATTCTGAGTTCCTAAAGAAGCCAACCATTCTGAATTTCAAAGGATAGAGTGAGATGCCAAAACTGTTCAGAGGCAAAAAGCTAAAAGCCCCGCTCATCTATTTAATACTGATCTTCATAGATGTTTTTGGAATTCATTGCATATTCTCTTCTTTTTATCTTATTTGATTTTCAGTTGCTTGAGGACAAGCAACAATTTAAGTTTGGTGTTGTGATGAGCGGATAATTTGTACGCCTTTTGGCATTGTTTTTAGTATGTTTTTAGTATGATCTAGTTAGTTTTTAGTATATTTTTATTAGTTTTTAGTTAAAATTCACTTTTCTGGACTTTACTATGAGTTTGTGTGTTTTTCTGTGATTTCAGGTATTTTCTGGCTAAAATTGAGGAACCTGAGCAAAAATCTGATTCAGAGACTGAAAAGGACTGCAGATGCTGTTGGATTCTGACCTCCCTGCACTCAAAGTGGATTTTCTGGAGCTACAGAAGCCCAATTGGCGCGCTCTCAACGGCGTTGGAAAGTAGACATCCTGGGCTTTCCAGCAATATATGATAGTTCATTCTTTGCCCAAGATTTGATGGCCCAAACCGGCGTTTAAAGTCACCCTCAGAAATCCCAGCGTTAAACGCCGGAACTGGCACCAAAATGGGAGTTAAACGCCCAAACTGGCATAAAAGCTGGCGTTTAACTCCAGGAAGAGTCTCTACACGAAAATGTTTCATTGCTCAGCCCAAGCACACACCAAGTGGGCCCGGAAGTGGATTTTTATGTCATTTACTCATCTCTGTACACCCTAGGCTACTAGTTATCTATAAGTAGGACATTATACTATTGTATTTGGAATCTTGGTTCTTCTGGTTCCCTCTCTGGGACCGAAGCCAATGATCACTCTTGTTCTTATGTATTTTCAACGGTGGAGTTTCTACACACCATAGATTAAGGTGTGGAGCTCTACTGTACCTCGAGTATTAATGCAATTACTATTGTTCTTCTATTCAATTCCGCTTGTTCTTGTTCTAAGATATCACTTGTTCTTCAACTTGATGAATGTGATGATCCGTGACACTCATCATCATTCTCACCTATGAACGTGTGATTGACAACCACCTCCGTTCTTGATGCATTCGCATATTTGCCATTTTAACTAGTTAGTTTAGTTATTTTTAGCTTAGGTTCATTCACTTTCTTTGAAATAAATGAGCAATTTTGTGAGTTTTCCTCCATGCATCCATGAACCAAGAATTAAGTGAAATTTGGCATAATTCATGCAAATAAATCAAGGAGTTTATATACAAGTTGATGTGAATGATTCCCTTGAAAATTATTGCATAAGATGGCAAAACTTTGAGGAAAGTTCTTTGGTTTATGTTAGGTGATGAAGCAAGAAGACAATGGAGCAAGAAAATATTGGAGAAAGGAAGAACAAGCAAGTTGGCAACTTGGAAATCAAGTTGGCAACTTGCTAGTGTGTGTCCAGCAGAGTTGGCAGCTTGACCTCCCCCTCTTCAAGGATGAATATCTTGAACCACAAGGATCCAATTGGCATAATTCCAATTGCGTTGAGAAGCTGACATCAAGAGCTTTCCAACGATATATAATAGTCCATAATGTGGCGAGGAATGGAAGCTCAAATCAGAGGGAAACTCAAGCCCCAAGAGCAAGGAAATGAAGCATTGCAAGTTGCCAACTTGAGCAGCAAGTTGGCAACGCCAGGAGCCATCAGGGGAAGCCACCAGGGGAAGAGTAGCACGTTGCCAACGCCAACACCAAGTTGGCAACGCCCAAGCCAAGTTGAAGAAGAGCCTGGCGTTGTTGGTGGCGTGTTTGCCAACAACTTGGGCAACAACGCCCAGGCAGCTTGAGGATGCTCTCTTCAAGAACGTATATCTTGAGCTAGAAAACTCCAATTGAGGTGAAATCAGTGGCATTGGAAAGTATACATCAAGAGCTTTTCAACCATATATCACAATATGAAATTGGAGTTCATTTGAAGGTTCAAATGTTGGCTTCATTTAGAGCCTCAAACATGGAAAGTATTGTTTCTGGCTTGCTCACCAAGTTGGCAACGCCCAACCAAGTTGCCAACGCCCAAAATGAAGAAAGGAGTGCCATTCACGTTGCTAACGCCAGAGAGGAGCACCAACCAAGTTGCCAACGCCAATCAAGGCACCAACCAAGTTGCCAACGCCAATCAAGGCACCAACCAAGTTGCCAACGCCAAGTCTTGGTGCCAATCAAGTTGCCAACGCCAAGTCTTGGTGCCAACCACGTTGCCAACTCAAGAAAGCGTTGGCGTGTTTGGTAACAACGCCAGGAAGCTTTGGATGGTGAAGAATGGAGGTAGCACGTTGCTAACTTGGAATATAGGGGCGTTATCCACAACAACTCCAACAAGGCAGCCTGACCTTACCTCCTTCAATGGAAGATATCTTGAGTTATAGAGGTCCAAATTGAGTGCTTCCAATTGCATTGGAAAGCTAACATTTAGAGCTTTCCAACCATATATAATAGTCTATAGTGGAGCATGAAATGGAAGCTCGAATCAGAGTCATCTTTAGGCCCCAAAAACAAGGAAATGAGGTTGAAATTCAAGGAAGCATGAGTAGGCCAAGGAGGGGGAGTCGAACACGTTGCCAGGGCCAAAATGAACTGGCGTGTTCCTTGGCAACTCCAGCAACAACGCCCAGGCCAAGAAATTTGGGCTAGGGGCGTTGTTGAGCACGTTATTGGTGGCGTTATCCACAAAAACGCCCAACCAGGGCAGCCTGACCTTGCCCTCTTCAATGGAGCATAACTTGAGCTAGGAAAGTCCAAATGAGGTGATTTCAGTGGCATTGGAAATTAGACATCAAGAGCTTTCCAATGATATATCATAGTTCATATTTAGGCAAAGGATTGACACTCAAATTCTTGGCAACATTAAGCATGAAAGTAAAGTCAAGAAGAAGAAAAGCAAGTTGTTAGCAACAACTTGGGCTAGTAACGCCCAAGCACCAAGCTACCAGCCCAGGAAGTGTATTGGCACGTTGCCAACGTCCTTTGAACTGGCGTGTTTGCCAATAACGCCAGGCCATTGGGCCAGAAGCAATGTGAATGAGCTCTTCTTCCTCTGTTTGACAAGAATTCCTTCATGAAGCTAATCCAAATCAAGCAAGCAAAGCCCATAAATCTCAACCAATCAAGGCCACAAGAATCATCTAGAATAGTTAATTTTCATTTTGTTTGTAATTTTCTTTTAATTTCATTTCAATTTGTAATTTAGAAAAGCCTATATAAAGGCCATAGTCTCATAGCATTAGGAGGTTGGATTGGGGGGGATACGGAGGAGACCAATTTGGAATTCTGTGAATTGGCACACTCCATTGAGAGTGGGTCTTCGGACCCCTCCCCTTCATACACTCTTCTTCACTTCCCCTTCTCTTCTTCCTTAGTAGTAATGTAGCTTAATTTGTAGTTTTCATTTATGAATTCTTGAATTCTCAATTTCTGTTTTGAAGTCTCACTCTTTATTTTCATGCACTTTAGTTTCATGCAATTTAGTTTTCAATTTGAGCTATGATTCACTAAACCCCACTTTCATTAGGGGGAAGAGCTCTGCTTGTTTGAATGCATTGATGAACTCCTCTTTTCCTCCTCAATTCAAGTGGTTAATCCAAAGAGGAAACTCTTGTTCTTCAAAGATTCAACCACCATCGAGAGAGGGGTTAATCTATGTGAATTGTGTGGTGAATTTGAGGAATGAGCCACATAATTCAGTTTAGAGTTCATCCTTTCATGATTCCCTTAATCAATACACCTTGGTTGGTATGTGAGATGTAACTTTCCTTGGTTGAGATTATGGGAGTTGTGTGGCTGGATTAGAATTGAGCTTCATCTCTTCTCATGAACAATTAGATCACGAGAGTGGCAATTGGTTATGTTGAGAGAAATTGAATCACCAAGAGATTGGGGTTCAATTACCCACTTGCCATGGATCTATACCCATGATTGAGAAGGACTTGACTAACATCAATTCATGAAAACTTGCATCTCTGATCCCTAATGATCCTCTCCACCATTAATTCCTATTACTTTTGCTTCTAGTTGTTTGACTACCCATAACCCAATTCCCTTCTACATTCTGTCAATTTATTATTCTTGTTATCTACATTCTGTTCTTTTATTTCTTGCTATTTACTCTTCTGTTCTTTAAATTTCTACAACCTTTAATTCCTTGCAATTTATCTTTGATGTCATTTAAGTTTCTTGCACTTTAAGCTTCCGTTATTTACTTTCATTTTATTTCTCTCTTCTAGTTCTTTAAATTCTTTGCCATTTAAATTCTTGCAATTATGTTCAAAAATAACAAATCTCATGAAATCAAAACCATGTTTGCTTGACTAAATCTACCATTTAACTAAAGTTGCTTAATCTACCAATCTCCGTGGGATCGACCTCACTCTAAGTGAGTTTTATTACTTGATGCGACCCGGTATACTTGCCGGTTGTACGTGAAATCTCATTTTTACGTATCAAGTTTTTGGCGCCGTTGCCGGGGATTGGAAAAGATTGACAATGATTAAGTGAATGGTAGTTTAGATTAAGCATTTTCTTTGTTTTTGCTTTGTACAGTTCTTTTAATCTTTTTGTTTTCTTCTTGACACTAAGTGTTTGTGTTATTGCCTCACTAAGAGATTCTCATCTGAGATATGAATTTCAATTACTTTGGTGATTGTGTTTTAAAAAACTTAAATGGAGTTTACCTCATCTTTTGACCAAACAAACTTTCTAGGATATCACCCACCACCACCAATCTCTAATGGTGGCTGGGAATATCACCAAGAAAATACAAATTCTGAGCACTCCAATCCATGGAGATTTGCTTCAGAGACACAAGATGAGCAAGAGAATCATATGGGATACCAACCACCACCACAAAATGATTCATATCATTATCCTTATGGTGGATGGGAATATCAACAAGAAATGATGGATCATGAGCAATCAACCCAAATGGGATATGCCCCAAGGTCACATAATGATCAAGAAAGTTACATGGGGTATTTTCCACCACCACAAAATGATTCAAGTTACCATACTAATTGTGGTTGGGAAAATCAAGACCAAGGAATGATGGGGTTTGAGCAATCAAACCAAATGGGATGCTTCACAAGAACACAAAATGATTCATACTCCTATGAATGGGACAACTATCCAAATTGTGATTGGGAAGGACAAAACCAAGGAGAATTCAATGTTTCTTATCCCATCCATCATGAGCCAGCACCTCTTAATTATCCAACCTCACCTCCAAATTTTTCATATCAAAATTCTTCACCACTTGATTATGCCTCAACACAAAGTTTCCTCCAAAATCCATACCATTCATCCCATCAATCACACAACGTATTCCACACCCCTCAACACAACTTCACCACAACTCATTCACGTCACCAAAATTACTCTCAACCTTCATCTCTTGAATTAACAGATGAGGAATACCTTGAAGGCATTGAAATACAGAGAAAATTAGTGGAATTTTACACAAAATCCCCATCTTGGGAAGAAACCATCCTCGAGCAGATAAATGGGTCCTTAGAGCAAACAAAGAGGAACTTAGAACCATCAAACAGTACGGATGAAGATAAATTTGTGGGTGAGGAAGTGGAAAAGCAAGATGAGGAAGCCTCTGTGTCAAGAGAAATTTCAATGAAAAATGAGGTAGAGGTGGTTGAACCTGAAATTGCACTTGAGATGACAAGAGAACATGAAGAATCACAACTCTCACAAACTTCCCTGGACCAAAACGCCTCAACACTTGAAACCATGATTGAAAGGTATGAAGAGGAGATGAAGAAATGTTGGGAAGATCAACAAACCTCCTCCATGATAGAGCTATTAAAGCAAATGTTGGGTGCAAAGAAAGGAGTGGAGGAGCATGAACGTGAGGAAGTCATTCCAGAGAATTCACACTCAAGTGAAGCAGAAAATCACATGAAGGAAGGGCTCATGGAACCACCAATACAAAAGGCTTTTGATGAAAAGAAGACTCCAACAATCACACAACCACCAAGACTTGGATTCAAGGAAGTGAAGGCAATTAACAAAAGCACCAAGAAGAGGATTGTGACCAAACTACCAAGGACAATATTCATGAAGAAAAAGGGGTCAACCACAAGCAATCCTCCCCATGATCCAGCAAGCAAGCTCAATCAAGCCATTAACAAAAGAAAGTTTGCTGAGGAGAGGCCAAGACAGGGGACACTAGCTGAATCTTCTCCCCCCTTAAGGTCATTCCTATTAACAAACTGGAAGAAGAGGAAGAAAGTGAACAACATGTCAACCATAGGTATAATTTCTCTTCTCTGCTTTGTTTTTGTTCTTTGTTTTATTTAAATTCAATAAATTGGCATATGGTTACATTTTAAGTTTGGTGTTGCCTTGCAACAAATTGTTTTCAATCTTTTTGGATGATTGCATCAAATCAAAAATGAAAGTGACACACCAAGATTCTAAGTTTGGTGTGCCATTTATTTTCTATGCAATTTATTCAAGCAACACTACTTGTCTGCATAATCATAATGCCTCTGCAGTTTTAGTTTTCTCTTTTGATTTAACACTTTTGCATTCTACTTGCTTTAGTTATTTTTCTATCTTTAAACGCTTTCATTTAGTTTGCTTATTAACTGTTTTTGTTAATACATTACCAAGAGATCCTTATTCATGATAGATTCTTAGCTTGATGATTGTATTTAACATACAACAGTTTCATTTGCTTAGCTTTAATTCAAATAAATTGACATATGATTGCATTCTAAGTTTGGTGTTGCTATGCAACAAAATTTGTTTCTAATCTGTACTGGATACTTGCATTAATTCTAAGTGAAAGTGTCACACTAAGTTTGGTGTGCCACTTATCTTTTATGCAATGTATTGTGCTCACCTTCTTAAGTTTGCAATCAAAATGTCTCTGTCTCTTGTGCCTTAATTGTTATCTTTAATTTTGTTTGCTTGAAACACATGTGCTACTAATGTTTCATTGTGTAAGACATTCATGATCTATCTTAGCCCCATAGCCACGGTTTTAATTGTTGCTTGAGGACAAGCAATCATTCTAAGTTTGGTGTGGGAAGGGAAAGAATGAGAAAGCTGAAGGCTCTGAGTACCAATGACAATTTCATTGTTATGTACTTGTGGTGTTTATGTATCAAGTAAAATGCTTGAAAACAAAACACTTAGAAGTCAAGGCTAGGCTCAAGTGCAAAAGCACTCCCTCAAAGCTCAAGGTTCTGAGCATCAATGATTAGAGAGTCAAGAAAAGAAAAGAAAAAATGAGCCTAATGAAGTCCTCTAATTAAATGCTTGTGGTGCTTATGTATCAAGTGGTAATACTTGAAAACAAAGCATTTAGAATCGTAGCTTTGTTATTAACTCATGGGGCAAAGCACCCAAAAGGAGAAGCTAATAAGAAAAATCAAAAGCTTGTTTCAAGGAAGAATTATAAGAAAAAGATTTCATAAAGTGAGCTAGATAGAAACATCAATCATTTACATTTCTTTTGTGATTGTAGCATGCATAGAAAACTAGCTTGCCATGAACATTAACTTGCTATTCTTCTAACCTTGGATTGTCAATCTCTATTGCATGATTCTTTTCTTGCTTGAGGACAAGCAAGGTTTAAGTTTGGTGTTGTGATGCATTCGCATATTTGCCATTTTAACTAGTTAGTTTAGTTAGTTTTAGCTTAGGTTCATTCACTTTCTTTGAAATAAATGAGCAATTTTGTGAGTTTTCCTCCATGCATCCATGAACCAAGAATTAAGTGAAATTTGGCATAATTCATGCAAATAAATCAAGGAGTTTATATACAAGTTGATGTGAATGATTCCCTTGAAAATTATTGCATAAGATGGCAAAACTTTGAGGAAAGTTCTTTGGTTTATGTTAGGTGATGAAGCAAGAAGACAATGGAGCAAGAAAATATTGGAGAAAGGAAGAACAAGCAAGTTGGCAACTTGGAAATCAAGTTGGCAACTTGCTAGTGTGTGTCCAGCAGAGTTGGCAGCTTGACCTCCCCCTCTTCAAGGATGAATATCTTGAACCACAAGAATCCAATTGGCATGATTCAAATTGCGTTGAGAAGCTGACATCAAGAGCTTTCCAACGATATATAATAGTCCATAATGTGGCGAGGAATGGAAGCTCAAATCAGAGGGAAACTCAAGCCCCAAGAGCAAGGAAATGAAGCATTGCAAGTTGCCAACTTGAGCAGCAAGTTGGCAACGCCAGGAGCCATCAGGGGAAGCCACCAGGGGAAGAGTAGCACGTTGCCAACGCCAACACCAAGTTGGCAACGCCCAAGCCAAGTTGAAGAAGAGCCTGGCGTTGTTGGTGGCGTGTTTGCCAACAACTTGGGCAACAACGCCCAGGCAGCTTGAGGATGCTCTCTTCAAGAACGTATATCTTGAGCTAGAAAACTCCAATTGAGGTGAAATCAGTGGCATTGGAAAGTAGACATCAAGAGCCTTTCAACCATATATCACAATATGAAATTGGAGTTCATTTGAAGGTTCAAATGTTGGCTTCATTTAGAGCCTCAAACATGGAAAGTATTGTTTCTGGCTTGCTCACCAAGTTGGCAACGCCCAACCAAGTTGCCAACGCCCAAAATGAAGAAAGGAGTGCCATTCACGTTGCTAACGCCAGAGAGGAGCACCAACCAAGTTGCCAACGCCAATCAAGGCACCAACCAAGTTGCCAACGCCAATCAAGGCACCAACCAAGTTGCCAACGCCAAGTCTTGGTGCCAATCAAGTTGCCAACGCCAAGTCTTGGTGCCAACCACGTTGCCAACTCAAGAAAGCGTTGGCGTGTTTGGTAACAACGCCAGGAAGCTTTGGATGGTGAAGAATGGAGGTAGCACGTTGCTAACTTGGAATATAGGGGCGTTATCCACAACAACTCCAACAAGGCAGCCTGACCTTACCTCCTTCAATGGAAGATATCGTGAGTTATAGAGGTCCAAATTGAGTGCTTCCAATTGCATTGGAAAGCTAACATTTAGAGCTTTCCAACCATATATAATAGTCTATAGTGGAGCATGAAATGGAAGCTCGAATCAGAGTCATCTTTAGGCCCCAAAAACAAGGAAATGAGGTTGAAATTCAAGGAAGCATGAGTAGGCCAAGGAGGGGGAGTCGAACACGTTGCCAGGGCCAAAATGAACTGGCGTGTTCCTTGGCAACTCCAGCAACAACGCCCAGGCCAAGAAATTTGGGCTAGGGGCGTTGTTGAGCACGTTATTGGTGGCGTTATCCACAAAAACGCCCAACCAGGGCAGCCTGACCTTGCCCTCTTCAATGGAGCATAACTTGAGCTAGGAAAGTCCAAATGAGGTGATTTCAGTGGCATTGGAAAGTAGACATCAAGAGCTTTCCAATGATATATCATAGTTCATATTTAGGCAAAGGATTGACACTCAAATTCTTGGCAACATTAAGCATGAAAGTAAAGTCAAGAAGAAGAAAAGCAAGTTGTTAGCAACAACTTGGGCTAGTAACGCCCAAGCACCAAGCTACCAGCCCAGGAAGTGTATTGGCACGTTGCCAACGTCCTTTGAACTGGCGTGTTTGCCAATAACGCCAGGCCATTGGGCCAGAAGCAATGTGAATGAGCTCTTCTTCCTCTGTTTGACAAGAATTCCTTCATGAAGCTAATCCAAATCAAGCAAGCAAAGCCCATAAATCTCAACCAATCAAGGCCACAAGAATCATCTAGAATAGTTAATTTTCATTTTGTTTGTAATTTTCTTTTAATTTCATTTCAATTTGTAATTTAGAAAAGCCTATATAAAGGCCATAGTCTCATAGCATTAGGAGGTTGGATTGGGGGGGATACGGAGGAGACCAATTTGGAATTCTGTGAATTGGCACACTCCATTGAGAGTGGGTCTTCGGACCCCTCCCCTTCATACACTCTTCTTCACTTCCCCTTCTCTTCTTCCTTAGTAGTAATGTAGCTTAATTTGTAGTTTTCATTTATGAATTCTTGAATTCTCAATTTCTGTTTTGAAGTCTCACTCTTTATTTTCATGCACTTTAGTTTCATGCAATTTAGTTTTCAATTTGAGCTATGATTCACTAAACCCCACTTTCATTAGGGGGAAGAGCTCTGCTTGTTTGAATGCATTGATGAACTCCTCTTTTCCTCCTCAATTCAAGTGGTTAATCCAAAGAGGAAACTCTTGTTCTTCAAAGATTCAACCACCATCGAGAGAGGGGTTAATCTATGTGAATTGTGTGGTGAATTTGAGGAATGAGCCACATAATTCAGTTTAGAGTTCATCCTTTCATGATTCCCTTAATCAATACACCTTGGTTGGTATGTGAGATGTAACTTTCCTTGGTTGAGATTATGGGAGTTGTGTGGCTGGATTAGAATTGAGCTTCATCTCTTCTCATGAACAATTAGATCACGAGAGTGGCAATTGGTTATGTTGAGAGAAATTGAATCACCAAGAGATTGGGGTTCAATTACCCACTTGCCATGGATCTATACCCATGATTGAGAAGGACTTGACTAACATCAATTCATGAAAACTTGCATCTCTGATCCCTAATGATCCTCTCCACCATTAATTCCTATTACTTTTGCTTCTAGTTGTTTGACTACCCATAACCCAATTCCCTTCTACATTCTGTCAATTTATTATTCTTGTTATCTACATTCTGTTCTTTTATTTCTTGCTATTTACTCTTCTGTTCTTTAAATTTCTACAACCTTTAATTCCTTGCAATTTATCTTTGATGTCATTTAAGTTTCTTGCACTTTAAGCTTCCGTTATTTACTTTCATCTTATTTCTCTCTTCTAGTTCTTTAAATTCTTTGCCATTTAAATTCTTGCAATTATGTTCAAAAATAACAAATCTCATGAAATCAAAACCATGTTTGCTTGACTAAATCTACCATTTAACTAAAGTTGCTTAATCTACCAATCTCCGTGGGATCGACCTCACTCTAAGTGAGTTTTATTACTTGATGCGACCCGGTATACTTGCCGGTTGTACGTGAAATCTCATTTTTACGTATCAGTTCTACGTTCGATTGGGTGAATATCTCTTGGATTCCTAATACACGATGCATGGTTGATCGCCTGACATCCGAGTGCTCGCCTGACAAACGAGCCAGCCATTCCGTGAGATCAGAGTCTTTGTGGTATAGGCTAGAACTGATGGCGGCATTCAAGAGAATCCGGAAGGTCTAACCTTGTCTGTGGTATTCTGAGTAGGATTCAATGATTGAATGACTGTGACGTGCTTCAAACTCCTGAGGGCGGGGCGTTAGTGACAGACGCAAAAGAATCACTGGATTCTATTCCGGCCTGATCGAGAACCGACAGATGGATAGCCGTGCCGTGACAGGGTGCGTTGAACATTTCCACTGAGAGGATGGGAGGTAGCCACTGACAACGGTGAAACCCTTGCTTAAGCTTGCCATGGAAAGGAGGAAGAAGGATTGGATGAAGACAGTAGGAAAGCAGAGAGACGGAAGGGAAGGCATCTTCATACGCTTATCTGAAATTCCTACCAATGAATTACATAAGTATCTCTATCTTTATCTTTATGTTTTATGCGTTTATCACCATACCCATTTGAGTTTGCCTGACTAAGATTTACAAGGTGACCATAGCTTGCTTCATACCAACAATCTCTGTGGGATCGACCCTTACTCGCGTAAGGTTTATTACTTGGACGACCCAGTACACTTGCTGGTTAGTTGTGCGAAGTTGTGTTTATGCCATGGTATTGAACACCAAGTTTTTGGATTCATTACCGGGGATTATTTGATTTGTGAAAAGTATTGATCACAATTTCGTGCACCACCTCAACTGCAAGATGATCCTGAATCCTTTAATAGGAGAATGGTGAGAGCAGATAAAGGGTTGGATCAAGTTCTAGAGGACATATGCCTCCCTGGAACTAACTGGATAACCAATTCAAAAGGTGTCCCAAACCAACTGAAGAGGGGAGACCTCAAACCAATTGCAAGAGGTTGGCTAGACTTTATTGGGCATTCCATATTGCCCACTAGCAACCGTTCTAAGGTCACTATCAAGAGAGCAGTGATGATTCATTGCATTATGCTTGGAAACGAAGTGGAGGTTCATCATCTGATTGCTTGTGAGATCTACACAATTGCAAATAAGAATTCCACTGAAGCCAAACTGGCTTACCCAAGCTTGATCTCCTTGCTCTGTAAAGAGGCTGGGGTAAAGATGGGAGTAGATGAATTCATACCCATTGAACATCCAATCACCAAGAAGTCAATGGAAGGACAAATGCAAGACAACTCTATCAAAAAGAGGGCGCAGGAGTTCCTCCCTGAATTTCCTGAAATTGACTACTGGGCCAGCTTAGAAGCATCTATCACCAAGTTGCAAGAAACTATGGAGCAACTTAAGGAAGAACAGCAGAATCAGAACTGCATGCTCTGCAAATTGCTGAAGGAACAAGAGAAGCAGGGGCGTGAACTTCAAGAACTGAAACGCCAAAAGCTCTCCTCTCAAGTTGAGGGAGCATCCACTTCTCAAAATCAAGGTTGTTGAGTCCTAACTCTGTGTTAACCTCTATCATTAGGAGCCTATTTAAATTTTTGTTTTCTAGTCTTACTAGTCTCATCTTATATCTACTTTTTGAGTATTATTCTTAATTCATGATTAATAAAAATTAAAGTTCATGTCTTAAAGCTATGAATGTCCTATGAATCCATTACCTCTCTTAAATGAAAAGTGCTTTAATCACAAAAGAACAAGAAGTACAGGATTTCGAATTTATCTTTGAAACTAGTTGAATTAGTTTGATGTGGTGATAATACTTTTTGTTTTCTGAATGAATGCCTGAACAGTGCATATGTCTTTTGAATTTGTTGTTTTAAGAATGTTAAAATTGTTGGCTCTTGAAAGAATGAGGAAAAAGAGAACTGTTATTGAGGATCTGAAAAATCATCAAATTGATTCTTGAAGCAAGAAAAAGCAGTGATTCAAAAAAACGAAAAAAAAGATAGAAGAAAAAAGAAAGAAATAAAGTTGTGATCC
The DNA here is from genome assembly GCF_003086295.3 of Arachis hypogaea. Lineage (NCBI taxonomy): Eukaryota > Viridiplantae > Streptophyta > Magnoliopsida > Fabales > Fabaceae > Arachis > Arachis hypogaea. The sequence continues at coordinate 43,725,198 of NC_092045.1, read as the reverse complement.
AAGGCAAAAAGAGTGTGCTTAAGAACCCTGGACACCTCTAATTGGGGACTCTAGCAAAGCTGAGTCACAATCTGAAAAGGTTCACCCAAGTATGTGTCTGTGGCATGTATTTATCCGGTGGTAATACTGGAAGACAAAGTGCTTTGGGCCACAGCCAAGACTCATAAAATAGCTATGTTCAAGAATCATTATACTTAACTAGGAGAATCAATAACACTATCTGAGTTCTTAGTTCCTATAGATGCCAATCATTCTGAACCTCAAAGGATAAAGTGAGATGCCAAAATTGTTCGGAAGCAAAAAGCTACTAGTCCCGCTCATCTAATTGGAGCTAAGTTTCCTTGATATTTTGGAGTCTATAGTATATTCTCTTCTTTTTATCCTATTTTGATTTTCAGTTGCTTGGGGACAAGCAACAATTTAAGTTTGGTGTTGTGATAAGCGGATAATTTATACGCTTTTTGGCATTGTTTTCAGTATGTTTTTAGTATATTTTAATTAATTTTTATTATATTTTTATTAGTTTTTAGTTAAAATTCACTTTTCTGGACTTTACTATGAGTTTGTGTGTTTTTCTGTGATTTCAGGTATTTTCTGGCTGAAATTGAGGGTCCTGAGCAAAAATCTGATTCAGAGGCTGAAAAGGACTGCAGATGCTGTTGGATTCTGACCTCCTTGCACTCGACGTGGATTTTCTGGAGCTACAGAAGCTCAATTGGCGCGCTCTTAACGGCGTTGGAAAGTAGACATTTTGGGCTTTCCAGCAATGTTTAATAGTCCATACTTTGCCCGAGATTTGATGGCCCAAACCGGCGTTGCAAATCAGTTTCAGAATTCCCAGCGTTTAACACTGGAACTGGCATAAAAATTGGAGTTAAACGCCCAACCTGGCATAAAAGCTGGCGTTTAACTCTAGGAAAAGTCTCTACACATGAAAGCTTCAATGCTCAGCCCAAGCACACACTAAGTGGACCCAGACGTGGATTTTTACGTCATTTACTCATTTTTGTATACCCTAGGTTACTAGTTCACTATTAATAGGATCTTTTGACATTGTATCTGGACCTCATGACACTTTACACGTTTCTCATTGTATCTTCTACAGCATGAGTCTCTAAACCCCATGGTTGGGGGTGAGGAGCTCTGCTGTGTCTTGATAGATTAATGCAATTACTACTGTTTTTCATTCAATCATGCTTGCTTCCATTCTAAGATATCACTTGTTCTTAAACCTGATGAATGTGATGATCCGTGACACTCATTATCATTCTCAACTATGAACGTGTGCCTGACAACCACCTCCGTTCTACCTTAGATTGAGTAGATATCTCTTGGATTCCTTAATCAGAATCTTCGTGGTATAAGCTAGAATTGATGGCGACATTCAAGAGAATCTGGAAGGTCTAAACCTTGTTTGTGGTATTCTGAGTAGGATTCAATGATTGAATGACTGTGACGAGCTTCAAACTCCTGAAGGCTGGCGTTAGTGACAGACGCAAAAGAATTACTGGATTCTATTCCAACCTGATTGAGAACCGACAGATGATTAGCCGTGCTGTGACAGAGTGCGTTGAACATTTTCACTGAGAGGATGGGAGGTAGCCATTGACAACGGTGAAACCCTACATACAGCTTGCCATGGAAGGAACCTTGCGTGCTTGAAGAAGAAGACAGTAGGAAAGCAGAGATTCAGAAGATAGAGCATCTCCAAAACCTCAACCTGTTCTCCATTACTGCAAAACAAGTACTTATTTCATGTTCTTTTGCTTTTTACAATCAATCCTGATAATTATTGATATCCTGACTAAGAGTTACAAGATAACCATAGCTTGCTTCAAGCCGACAATCTCCGTGGGATCGACCCTTACTCACGTAAGGTATTACTTGGACGACCCAGAGCTCTTGCTGGTTAGTTGTGCGGAATTACAAAAGTGTGATTGCAATTTTGTGCACCAATGCCAGCCCTGCAAGTCAAGAGTACTTAGTAGAAGGTATGCGGTACTTAATCTGGGATCGATTAAGTTTTGGGAAGGCCTTATCTGACTTGGAGGGTCGGATTGCATCGGGTGAGGGTCAAAACCTACAAATGAGCGCATTACCTGAAGTAGGACCAGACATGCATCATACTTATTTGTGCATAACTGTGTGATTGCATATTGATTGTGATTGTGCATCTGTTTTTTGTTTCCTCTGCTATTTGTGTGTTGGCTTATAATATTGTTATGTACATATTTGTTTGAACTTAATTATGATTATGTGAACTTAATTATGATTATGTGATCACGGACATTATAAATGAACTTAACTGTAAATTCCGACCTTAGTAAGAACTCCCCAGTTCTTACCCCTTACACCTCTTCAGATGGACACGAGAGTCCTATTCTACAGGATTGATCTTCTATATGTCCATGAAGACCCAGTGCGCAGCGAGTATTAAACTATTGTGCGGCACCTCATGTACATAATTATGTAGTACTTAGTAGACCTTTTCATCATCCTATTATTAGACCTTTCTTCGACCTTGATGTACCCTATGACTTTCCTCTTTCTTGGATGCAACCTGAGGAGGATCCCGACATGATAGTTATCACTTCCGACAGTGACAAACTAGGTGAGACGCTAGTAGGTGGGCATCACCACTCTCCCGGTGATCTTCTATGAGGTACGTTTGGACCAGAGACGATGAGACTTTTTGAGGCATCCAATCTAACTCCGGTACGTTACGGTGTTTCCTTCACTTTTGCTAGTATGCTTAGAGGGAATAGGCATGTCATAGTGTTAGGCTAGCATGGGTGCCAGCTTAGGTGCTTTTTGGATGGGCCAGGCCCTGGGGCAGCTTATGTACATATATGTATATATTATATGTGTGACTAATTGAGGGATGTTGTATCAAAGTTCTATACATGTATGATTGAGCCACTTCTGTATTATGATGTAGATTATGGTGTGATGTTCTATGTATTGCCTTATACTATTCTCTGAATGTGTGTACCCATATTTCCTTGTTATATTGTATGTATGTGACTCTAAACTACTATTGTTCTTAAAAAAATTACTCGTAAACTCGCGAGGTGTTAACAAAGAACAGGCTTATAGTTATTAAATATTACTTAAGTTGGGGAAACAAGTTAATAACGTTCAGCTTCTAGTATGATCATGACATGCTGGGTGTTGGGCCGTTACATTTTCCCTATTTCTCCAAACCAAAAATACTGTATATATCCCCTTAGTTTTTTTGTCAAAAAAAACCCCGGTGCTTTGTGAATTCTGACATGACGCATTTACTTTCACTTTTAACCAGGTCTTAAAGCTTTTGGTGGATCAGAATACTAAACATGCTCTTCATGTTCAAATTACAATTAAGACTCTTATTTTTCATGTATCTTTCTGGTTGACTATTAAATGGTAACTTTTTAGATTTTCATAAATTAATGTCTAAAGTTTGACTTGTTCATTTCTTAGTCCTTGTTCAACAATTGTATATCCAGGATAGCACTGTGGGTTTACTATTTGGCTTGCTTCTAGTTTTGTGTGGCAGCAGTGGTCTTCTGCAAAGATTTATTTCAATGGGAAAACTGTATGTCTCTCTGTATGCAATATTTTCTCTGGTTCCTTTGTATCATTTCATAAAACACCTTTTTGATTAATTATCAAGAACTATTTGTTTTCTTAATCAGTTAATGCAAGCTTATTGACTCCAATAATGTTGCTATATTTCTGTACTAGTTTCCACTTTCAAGAGTTCTTTAAGGCCTAAACTTAAGGGCGCAATTTTTTCCATACAAGTCCTTGTCCAAATAAACATTAATATATCGGCTCCAAGATATATTTAACACTATTTTCAGGTCCTCTTTTTAGGGGTTTTTTATGATATTTTTTTTTGGACGGGGGGAAGGGTCAGATATGATCATTTATATTATTGAATATATCTAATTGTTTATTGTTTATAACTTTAGGATGCTAATGAAGTCCTTGTATCTCACTACTACTTCTGTCTTGCCTTGGTCATTTGTTCCTCGCTTTCTTAAACTGATGATGCAGCTTTCATCTCATGTAAGGGTAAGTCATAGTTGTTTCAAAGTTTTACTTCCACTTTCTTGCCTCTTTTTGCAATTTTCATGAGCTTCCTTTCCTTTCCACACAAATGAACTTTATCAGCTAGCTATTGTTGCTTTTTGCTTACTCTCTGCATGGGTAAGAAAACCATATACTAAGATTTCCTTTATTTGTGTGCCATTCCATATTGATTTTCCAAAATAATTCAAAGCCTAATGGCCTTGTCTAACATCTGTTTATATATAATTTGTTGGAGTAAACAATTAGTTATGATTCTATGCATTTTGTTAACTTTATTTAATATATTTCGAGTACAATGATAATCTCGGCCTTCGTCTTGAGTTGGGTTCATTTATGGCTAATGTTATGTTTTCAACAACATATTTTGCTCAACATACTTTGGATCAGGTATCATTCTTGTGCTTACTTACTTTTTCTTAATTCTGAAGTTCATTGCAGTTGTCTGATTATGCTTTCATATTATATATAGGTGGAACCAATTCAAAACCTATTTGCAGCTCTTTTTCTCTAGAGTTTCAAAATGCTTATACATGTGCAATTTCTTTGGAGGCATGTTGATATCTTGCTGGCCATTATATTCACTTTCATTAAAACACAGTGGAAGAAGATTTCATGTACATAGGAATATGAATTTTGAATTCTTTGAGGAAGGTGAGGCCAATCTTGTTTGTTGCTTACACTGATCTGCTTACATCACACCCTAGTTAGCCTATATTTGCTGCCATGAATTGCTGCAACTAAAATGATTCAACAAAGTGTTTAGAAAAGAATTCAACCTATATGTTTGAATGTTGTTCTGTAACATGTAAGGACCCGAATGAAGATCTTGGTTAATAGTTACTGACAATTACTCAAATTAATGGTGTTGTAACTCAGCTAGGGTTTTGGTAATTAGGGTCTTGTAAAACAATCCAACTATGCATACACTCTTTATTATAGTGATGACTGTGCATCATGTCATATTTTTCTATGCTTTTTTATATAAGAATTTAACTAAATCATGCTTAATTATTGAGTGTTTTTGTGCTTAATTCATAAGATTACTTTCATCTCTCTGATTTTGATTTATGTTGTAGAAAAAGGTAGCCAAGGAAGTAAAAAGCACAAAACAAAGCACTCATTGCGAAGGAACAATTGAAGACATCGAGCACCCAAATCAGCATGACTATGCCTTCTTCAATGAAGTATAATTTGAGCTGTGGAGCTTCAATTGATGCCCTCCTAATTTCATTGGAAATTAGACATCTAGAGCTTTCCAACGATATATAATAATATGGGATAGACATTCAATTTAGGATTCAAAAGCTAGCATTGAAAAAGGACCCTGGAAGCAAGCCTGTTTCTCTTGTCTAGCACTCTCCAGCAAGCTTGCACGAGAGCGCCAACATCCTAACAGCATGACCTTACCCTCTTCTAAGGAGCATAACTTGAGCTGCAGAGATCCAAATGACGTGATTTGAAAGTAGACATTTAGGACTTTCCAATGATATATAATAGTATGGGGTGTACAGTAAATTAGAGCCTCAAAATCTGGCATTAAAATGGACCCTGGAAGCAGGACTGGCATTATTGTCTGGCACTCTTTAGCAAACTTGCTTGAAAATGCCAGGGTCCTGACAACATGACCTTGTCCTCTTCAAAGGAGCATAACTAGAGCTGTAGAGGTTCAAATGATGCGCTTCTAGTTGCGTTAGAAAGCTAACATTCAAAGCTTTACAACGATGTATAATAATATATAGTGGGCATGAAATTGGAGCACAAATAATTGGCATCTTTAAAACCCCAAAAATGAACCAACATGAAGCAACAAAGCAAGCATCAAGCAAGGTCAAGCCCACCAACCTTGTCACACCTTACCAACCTTATGCCCACATTTTCCACCGGCGTTCTCCAACCAACTTCATGAAACCTTGTGTCCACATTCTCCACTGGCGTTCTCCAGCCAACTTCATGGAGAACCCCACTTTCACCTCACCAACAACCATGCTCTCCAAAGTTCTCCAGCAAACTTGATGGAGAACGCCACTCACTCACCATACTTGACACTCCCTTGACAACACCTTGACACCCTTGTCACAACCTCAAGGCCACGCTCTCCCTCAAGTTCTCCCAAGAACGCCAGTTCAAGCCTCAGCATAATGGTGTCACACTCTCATGGGGCATTTTTTGGCAAACATAGCGTTCTCCTGGGAGTGTCCACGCCCTCTCCCAGCACTCTCCAAAGAGTGCCTCACAAGAAAATGCCTACGATTAATTTTCAAGAAAGAAATTGGGACTTGTGCCTACGCACAACCTGCTATGCATACGCATACTGGGGACGTTTGCGAAGGTGCGTAAGCACAACCCTTGGTTCGTACGCACAATGACTGGCGCTCACTTTTTACGCTCGCACACCAACGCCCATGCAAGTGCCAAACACCCCTCGAGCATCATTTTGGTTCACCTAAAATCACTCCAAGTCCATGCACATTTAAGCAAGCAAAGCCCACAAATGCCACTCAATCAAGGCCACAAGAAGCATCTAGAATAGATAATTTTCATTTTATTGTAATTTACTTTCAATTTCCTTTCAATTGGTACTTTTGGCTAGCTTATAAATAGGTTTTAGTTCATCATTGTAAGGGGCACTACCGAGAGAGTCTTCGGACTACTCTCTTCTCACCCACATTTTTCTTCTCTTCCATTTTCTTTCTTACTTTGTAAATATTTTAGTTATGTATTACTAACTTTTTCCATTGGGAAAGAGAGCTCTATTGCGATTTGATGGATTAAATTATTTTTATTCTTCTTCTTCTCTTGGGATAGAAATTGAATGTACTTGGGTTTTGTGATTACCTTGGAAAGGGAATCATAGAACCATGCTTGAAATCTTTCTGACATTGGATTCGATTTGGGGTTGGTCGGATATAGTGACATGTAATTCTTCTAATTCTTGGATCTATGAAGGTGTGTGGTATAATCAGTGACCAAACTTCATCTCTTCTCGTGAGCAATTAGATCAAGGAATTGGCAATTGTTCAAGAGTGGGGAGATTGAATTGCCAAGGGATTGGAATTCAATCACTCATGATTGCCAAGAGATCAATGAATTGCATGATTGAATATAAGATGAAAGCAACTGATCCAGAGAATTCAATATCTCTTTATTCCAACGTTCATTTTATTTTTCTTTCTTATATTTACTTTATAGCCATTTACTTTCTTGCACTTTACTTTTCTGTACTTTACTTTCCTTGCCATTTACTTTCTTGCACATTATTACTTTTCTTTACTTTCATGTCATTTATATTTCTTGTTGCTTATCACCCAATTATGATAGTCTAACTAGAATAATCAATCAACTATTTCTTGCATAATCCATTAATCTCTGTGAGATTCGACCTCACTCTTTGTGAGTTTTATTACTTGATACGACGCGGTGCACTTGCCAGTAGTTATTACGGAGGATAAATTTTTTCCGTATCATATAGACATTCTTTTGATACTAATATTTTATTTTAGTTTGATAATACTATGAACTTGTTTATTTTTTAAATATTATAAATGTTCGAATACAAGTTAGTTGAAAATTTGTATTCATTAATGTTATATTTATTTTGTATGAAAACATGTTTATTTTGCAATGGAAAAAACTAAAAAAAAAATTATTTTACCTTATTAACAGATTTTTCGTCTATATTTAGAGTTCAAAAATGCTTTCCCAAGGTTTCAATTACCGACGAAAAATCTGTCAAAAAATCGGACGAATGAAGCAAAATGAAAGTGACAATTACTGAGGGAAATCTGTCCGTAAATCACTGACAAAAAATCTGTTGAAAAATCTTACAGTTTTTCAATGAAAAGGGGGACTATTACCGAGGAAAATTTTGCCGGTAACGGGAAAAAATCTATCGGTAAACTACCGACAAAAAAAATCCATTGGTAAATAATTTCTGATAAGCCTTTTATAGAAAATCTTTCGATAACCAAAAATTCACCTGTAATAAATACTAAATCTATCTGTAATAAGCAATTTTCTAGTTGTAACCGCTGGTGGTCACTGCCGGCATCGCTTGTGGTAACGATGGTGGAGTGTCTTCTCTCGTTGGTTGGAGAAAGAGGAAATTAGCGTTGAGGGAGGGAGGCATGGTGTGTGTCTTTGTTAGGGGAGGGGAACATCACCTTAAGTTAGGTGTTTTTTATTTTTCTGTCGTCAAAACGACGCTGTTTTAAGGAAAATTAAAAAACCGGAACCTTTAAAAACTCAACCAATTTGTCTGGTTCATCAATTAACTATCAATTTAATCGATTTTTCTACCAATTTTTTATAAGAAGATTTTGGGAATTAATTAGACCGGTCGATGATTGATTTCCGTTAACCCAGTCGAACTGGTCAGTCCGGTCCAGTTTTTAGAATTTCAGTTTATTATAATATAATATTGGGAGTTTGGAACCAACGTTTTCTGTCATATTCTCATGAATATACAATTAATCTATTGATTGATGCATTAGATAATTTAGATCGTAATATTCAATAAAAAAAATAAAAAAATAAAAAAACAACGGAAGGGGACATTATTATTGATCTCTGGAACGGAGGGCCTTTCTGTTTGTTAATAATTTGCACGTTGAAATCACAAAGGAGTCTATTGTGATGATATATTTTGGTTTTCGACACTCATGGCTTTGTCTATTTGTTTCTCCTTATATTTTTATTTAGTTTTCTTTCTTATAATGAATCCAATTGATAAACAATAAATATTCTTGCATTATTTGCTATAAATAAGTGAGAGGAATTCCTGTAAAAGGATTAGAAGATCCCACAAACTTTGAATTGCGTGTCATTCTTATATTTTTGTATTAAGACATTCATATAATTATATTTTATTGTATCATACTTATATGTATATGTATCATTATGTACATGCATATATTTAGGTTAAGAACATTGAGAATTAAGAATTTTTTTCTTAATCAAAATTATTCTTCTTTTTTGTTTGTGTTATACAAAAAAATTATTAATTTTTATATGTAAATGTATGTTTATAATTAAGGTCTCACAATATTATATGGTTGTTATACATTGTGGTTTATTGTGTAGCATCATTATTTTTATATTATGTGCGCATCTTCAATTTTTATTACATAAGAAAATTAGTAATAATTTAGATGATTGTACTCATCTATTTTATAAAATCTTGGTTTTGAAATAAATTAATTAAATATTATACTTTTAAAGTAGTATTTTTTTAAAAAAATTGATTTATTTTGAACATTAAGAGTGTGGTGATATGTAATTCATGTGAATATTGGTCGACTCAAAGAAAGGTCTATATTTGACAGAGTTATATATATATATATATATATATATATATATATATATATATATATATATATATATATATATATTAATGGTAAATATATGTTTGGGTAACTAATTAAAAATAAATTAATACATATTATTTATATGGTCAATAATCCGCACAAAAAAAGTTTATTGTTTGACCAAATAATAAATAATGAACGTTATGTTTAATTTCTATTTGATTATGCAATTATTAATCAGTCCAAATGAAGGTTGGTGTTAGTCAATTGATAAAAAAATATATGCGATAAAAAATAGATATAATTTTCAAGTTTTTATGTGAATAATGACTCAATCCAAAATAGGCTTATTTTTTGACTGAAATCACTAAATTATGTTGAAAATATTTGGTAAGTCGCACTAAATAAATTTACGTGTAAGTAATTTATACGGGTATGGATTGGCCCAAAGAAAATTTTGTATTTGACCAAATTATATACGCATTTGTGATAATAAACATGTAATACTTATTTAGTTTTATGTGAATAATAAATTTGTACAAAGATAAACTTATTGTTTGACAGTATTTATTATCAATGTTTGATTGGTGTATTAAAAATATCGATTACAAAATATTTCTATCCAAAAGACTAAATATTAACGTTGTGGCCACCATCATATAAATTTTATTTACACAATATGTAACTTAAGTAAACATATTTTATTTTAAAATTAAGTTTGTCAATGTTTGTATCTAGACTTTGTATTAAAAATTGAATAAGTCTCAAATAGCAAAATTGAACCTTAAAAGGTTAGATTGCTCAAATCGTATAAGTCTTGTGATCTTAAAATATGAGATTCTAAGACTTACGGACAGAAATGAAGGTTACTACTACAAAAAAATTTTCTTAAGAATAAGAAATACAAAAACATTATATTAAAAGTAATAAGATTTGAAACAAGTATGACATTTGTCTTGTAAGCAAAATAGGGTGTATACACGACTGCAGATCTCACGAGCGCAATGATATCCAATAACAAAAAGCTAGGACGTAACATTGTAATCGCCAATTTGCCATTCTTTATACTTCTTTGATTCTGTTCCTGGACGTTCTTCAGCTGCAGAATCGAAACGTGATGGAGTTTTGTCCTTCTCAAGATGCTCTTGTAATTCTTGACCGCAAATCGAGAGTTGCAAAGTGTCTCCAGGTGAGAATGTTATTTTCAGTGAGCTTCTCAGCCAAAGGTATGTTGAATGGTTTGTTGGCGGAGGTGGCGGTTGCATTCACCATTATTGCAGTATCTTCAATGGAGTGTTCGTAGTTGTTGGTGTCATTAATTGAACATGAATCATCGGCCATGAATCAGTATGGCTCGTGATACCATGTGAACATTCATAGAGAAAGAGAGAAGAAAGACGAGACGAGAAAGAGGAATTATGTTGTTGTCTGAATATTGTGATTATCCATCGAGTCTGTTAGAGTGCTAGCTATATATAGTATGGAGTAACAGATATAACTAACTAAGCACACTTGGACAATTCTGTTTTGCCTAACAGCTTTAACTAACACATCAGTACATCACACTTTACTATCCTAACAAGAATCCTGTACGAACTAATGTTGCAATATCACTAGCCAAGGAATAATGCTGAAAAATCGTTAATTTGAGAAGCAAGCGATCATTGACCATGTTAACACTGTTTTGAGAGACAATTAGACAAAGCCCTAAAGATTATGACACCCCAAAAGACAAAAAATAGCAACCATGGAGCTCATGAAATACAGTTTGACCGTTGAGTTTATGTCAATGGGGGGAGAAAACATCAAGAATGAATTACAGATTCATGAAAGTACCCAGTTACTGCAGTGGGTAATATAATTATCTACTCTCACCTCTCATGGAGTTGAAGCAACCAAAGACAAGGTGTCCAAGATAACTTTAGTGATGGAGGGTTTCAAATACTATTGTTAAGTTTGTCACAGGTAAATGATGTTTAAATCAACACAATGTCTCAACATGATATGCACAAATAATACAACCAAAACTCAATCACAAATTAAGATTTACTTCTTTTTCTTCTCTATTATTAGCTTTTAATTGCCTTATGGGGCAGAAAACACAGGCTACATTAGGTAGCTGAAATAGGAGTCATACAAAAAAGAATGTCTTGAAGCTGGAGACAAGTTTATAAAATAGTGTATCAAATTTCCTATATTTTCATAGGGAGACAGATATTGTAGTCTGTATTTGTTACCTATTTCAACTACCAACAGTAGCCTCAGATATTTATTCCAAAGAACATAGTATATCATATCCTTGAATATTTTTATAGATTAGCAAAGCAACCCAACCCCCTACTTATTTGAGAAACAACTGCTAGATCCTAAGGTTGTGATGGTTCTGGAAACAAACTCAAGGAACTTATCAGAGACTCGTATACCTCTATACCATTCAAGTACACTGTTTCTCGTAGATGCTGCAAAAGTTAAGGTCACAAGAGTTACCTGAAGAATAAACAAAATATCATTCAGTCATCATGAATAAATAGGAAAAGAATTTTCAAACCTCGTTGTGGTCATGGAGCAAGATGGGAGTGTTTCTCATTGGAGAGAAACCAAGAACTGGAATTCCTTTTTGTCTAAGGAATCGGGCATCAGTAGTCGAAGCGAGAATTTCAGGCTTTGAAAGCTTTCCTCCAGCTGATGTTATAGCTTGCTTGAACACTGACCACCATGGATTGGAATCATTAATTGCAGTCATTAATGGCCGTCCCAAGTAGTCTCTAATGGGTCCTTTCTCAATTAACTGCAATATTTGGTTGCCCAAAGACAAGACAAAATCATTATGTTGCACTCAAGGTGTGAATGACGAAGACCGATATTTAACAATAATCACAACTTTATTAATGTCTCTTGGTTTGTTAACAAGTAATTTACAACATTTCTTATATCCGTAAAAAGAATGTTAGAAATTAGAGAAATTCTTGCATGATCCCAGTGCGCTCTAAAAGCAACCAACTACTCAAATTTCATTTATAATAATTAAAATATATTAAAAAGATTAAAATTGAACAGGTTATAGTTACTCTTACAGCATGCATTAAATGTACTCTAAACACGTAGTAGTATTTCTCTATGCATTATGATACTTGCTAGCAAAGCGGCAGCTAAAAAGGATAGTTGTGCACATAAAAATCATTTATGACAGCATCAACTGATAAAAGGAAAATTGTACCTACGGTCAGGAAATTTTCAACTTTAACGAATTCTAGTCACTTGAACAAAATCTAACAACATGGAATCATTAAGAAACATGAATAATAAAAGAGAATAATATATATTGCAGCAAATGTAAGATTCAGAAATCTTTGCATCCAGGTGGCAAATGTGCAACATCAATGACAACCTCAGGCATGGAGTTTGCAATTTTCAAAGGCTTAAATATGTTTTCTATCTGTAAACTGTATCAAATTCAGTTTTGGTACATATAGTTTTTACTTATTTCTTTTATTCTTTTGTTTAGCTTAATCCAAGATTTCCTGCAATATGCATATTTACTCCCTAAATAACCATTGCAATGGACCAAAAAGTTGTATAGGGCCGAAAACTAAAGGCCACTAGTCCAGTAAATTTTACTTGTAAGAAAATCATATACATATTGAAAGATTACAGCACTTAAATGTTTACAGCCGTCATTAAGTTTTGAAGAAGTTTTTACAAAACTGTTATATTGAAAGTTCATACCCAATAAGTTTTTACAATAAAATTTCACATTAATCCCACATCGTTGGATAGACTTTCAATACACTTTAATTCAATGTAGTACAAACTTCCAAACTCTATAGCTCACGTTGCGATAGAAGAGTAGATAAACTCCACAAGATAGCATTGGGAATGGAATAAAAAGAATGTTCATGGCATCTATAGATACGTTTATGCTAGAACCTAATTACATAATTTGATCCACAAAGTTGATCCCATCGAGTGGGAAATTATTTAGTTGTTGCTACAACTAGGAGCAGAATAAACTTAGACTATGCAACTTGATAATTAACTCCGTCTATGTTACACTTACAATACATAGCTGGTCCCAAGCCCGAATAAAGGAAGAGGGTTGTGTTAGGTCTTCGGCAACCAACATAAAAATATAGCCGAATCCCCATGACATGAATCAAAGACATTATTGCGCTAAAGCTAGGTCGTTGCCCGAAAGCAACGCGCCATATGGCTCGAGTACGGTGTCAAAGCAAGAGCCGCTGCATCGGTGCTCGGATGTAGTGTTAAATGAGCAAGGGTTCTCGTGTTTTCGTGAACGGACGAGGGTAAATAAGCTAGTTCACAAAGTAAAAAGTAAAGGTCGAAGCGACAGAAGATTGAGATTTGGGACATGAAACATAGGCACTCTAACAGGAAAGTCCATGGAGGTGATGGACACCATGACAATGAGGAAAGTGGGATGGGAATGGAAGCGCAGAAGAGATGTGGAGGGAGATGGCAGAAGTTATTAGAAGAATAGCAAAAGAAAGTTTTGGTGAATCTAAAGGAGCAGGACCAAGAGACAAGGAGTCCTGGTGGTGGAATCCGAGTAAACAAGAAAATATAAAGATAAAAAGGGAATGCTTTAAAGAGTGGTCTTTTTGCCGCAATGCAGATAACTGGGAAAAATATAAGGCGGCTAAGAAAGAGACAAAAGTGGCTGTAAGTGAAGTGAAAACAAGAGCATATGAGGGTCTCTACCAGTCTTTGGGCACGAAAGAAGGAGAAAAAAGTATATATAGAATCGCAACGAGCCGGGAAAGAAGAATGAGAGATTTGGATCAAGTTAAGTGCATAAAGGATAAGGATGGAGAGGTGTTGGCTCAAAAGGAGAAGATAAATGAAAGGTGGAAGAACTAATTCTACGAGTTATTTAATGAGGGACAGAAGACTCTTCCGAGCCTTGGTCGATTATGCACAAGGGAAAAAGATCAAAACTTTGACTAATATCAAAGGATTCGAGACTTCGAGGTAAAAGAGGCTCTAAAGCAGATGAAAAATGGCAGGGCAGTAGGACCTGATAATATTCTGATTGAGGTTTGGAAGGATCTTGGAGAAAAAGACATCAACTAGTTAACCAAGCTTTTAATGAGATTTTAAGGTCAAAGAAAATGCCTAATGAGTGGAGAAAAAGCACCTTGGTACCTATCTACAAGAATAAGGGGGATATACAAAGTTGTGGAAACTATAGAGGGATTAAGTTTATGAGTCATACTATGAAGTTATGGGAAAGGGTGATAGAACGAAGGTTGAGAAAAGAGACACAAGTAACAGAGAAACAATTTAGATTTATGCTAGGAAGATCTATCACTGAAGCGATATACCTATTAAGAAGGATCATGGAGAGGTATCGTAGTAGTAAAAGGGATCTACATATGGTATTTATTGATTTGGAAAAAGCGTATGATAGGGTACCAATGGATGTCTTATGGAAGGTTTTAGAAAAGAGGAAAGTAAGAATCGCATATATTCGAGCAATTAAAGACATGTATGATGCGGCCACAATTAGTGTGAAGACACAAGGTGGTGTAACGGAGGAATTCCCTATTGGTATAGGATTACACCAGGGATCATCCTTAAGTCCATATCTTTTCACATTAGTCTTGGAAGTACTCACAAAGCACATCCAAGAGCCTGTGCCATGGTGCATACTTTTTGTCGATGATATCGTCTTTATGGGAGAGTCAAGGAAACACCTAAATAAGAAGTTGGAGTTATTGAGAAAAGCTTTAGAAGTGTATGGTCTGCGCATAAGTTGTAGCAACACGGAATATATGGAATGTAAGTTCAGTCTGAGAAGGGAAAACCCCAATATAGAGGTGAAGATTGGAGAAAACATCCTAGAAAAAGTTAAAAGTTTTAAGTATCTTGGGTGCATCATATAGGATAATGGAGAGATTGAACAGGATGTAAATCATAGGATCCAAGCAGGTTGGTCAAAATGGCGGAATGCATCTGGTTTTATATGCGACAAAAAAGTGCCCTTAAAACTTAAAGGTAAATTCTATCGCACTGCTATAGGACCGGCTATGCTATATGGTATGGAGTGTTGGGCGGCTAAAGGGGAGCACGAACATAAGCTGAGTGTGGCAGAGATGAAGATGTTGAGATGGATGAGTGGTCATACGCGATTGGATAAAATAAGGAATGAAGATATAAGGGAGAGAGTTGGAGTAGCACCCATTGTAAAAAAGATGGTTGAATCGCGTTTCAGGTGATTTGGACATGTGAGAAGAAGACCGATAGAACATCCAGTCAGGAGGGTAGATGAGATGAAAGATGGACAAAGGGCGAAAGGCAGAGAAAGACCTAAGAAGACCATCCATGAGGTGGTCAAACGAGATCTACATGTAAACGGTCTCTCTATAGACATAATACATGACAGAACACAATAGCATCGTTTGATTCATGTAGCCAACCCCACTTAGTGGGACAAAATTTTGTTGTTGTTATTGTTGTTTATGCAACTTGATAATTGCCTCTATAGGGATACCTAATTCCAAACTCTCAAATAAATAACAGTGCAGACAAATAAAAGGATAATAGGTTCGTTTGCTTGTGCTTTCAGGATAAAAGAAGTACGTTTCTTTTTCTTTTTTTTTTTAACGAAAAAAAAAAGTACTTATTTTATTTTTTGAGTTGTTTGTTAGTGATTCAATAAAAAAAAAAAACAAAAGTGTTTTCCACTTTCCACGTTGTTTCAGAAATAAGTCTAGCAAAAGCTGTTGAAGAGAGAGAAAAATCTACTAAAATATTAAGATTACTAATTTATTATCTTCATATATTTTTAAAAAGACGAATATATCCATTTAAAAAACATAAAACCCTAACCATTATACAAATCCTTATTTTCTCTGTTAATTAAATTAAAATAATATTTTTAATTAAAATATCATTAAAAATAGCATTGTTAATATTTTCTATGAAATATTTATGTAGAAATTTTGTTTTATACCGATTTTTTATTTTAAAAAATTACCATGTTGTGTAAAATAATTTGTTTTTAAATCATGACCACAATTGTAATTTTATAAAATGTACTTATATATTTGTCATATTCAAACAACTTAATTGCTTCTAATTCTAATAAAAAGTACTTCCATAAATATATCCAAATACATTTCTGCTCCTACTACTTCTACTTCTACTTCCGGAGAAGTATTGCTTTCAACCGCACAAATAAAGAAGCCTATTATCTAAGTTTTAACTCGAGGAGAATCAAGTGTTTATGGGATAAAAAATACCAGAGTTTGGGTGCAAATCCCTCCTCCACTACTTTGCTTAAGCTATAGCTTTCCAGTTCATTCGTAAAGAAAAAAGAAAAAGAAAAAGATGGATTATGCTAAAACAAGACAAACAAAGTAGCATCAAATTGAGAAGGCCCTAAATCTGTTCTGAGTCTTGCAAATTTTTCGCACATTATACTGTATATTAAGTTACTAATCAGTAATCACCATATAGAAACAACCTAGCTTAGACATAGAAGCAATGCATTACCTATTTTTAATCAACATCCCCAAGACGAAAATCAGAAAGCTATTACCTCATACGACATATTTCTAATAACTGGTGCCCATTCAGATGCGATTCTCCTCCTCATTTCATCAGGGTCCGTTGTAGGGGTCAACCTGAGATCAAAACCAGCCTCTGCTTCTGAAGGTTGCACATTCATCACAAACCCCTGCACACAAAAGAACATTTAACAATATTCAAAACCAACTATTAGAACGCACACAAGAAAAAAGCAACCACAGCCTTAACAACTGTAAAAACACACAGAAAAGAACCAAATACAGCAAAAACTAAATAAAAACAATGCTGGAGAAAGGTAATTTTTATCACAAATTAATTAGGACAATAATGTGACATACACTTCGGTGATAATGATACTACTCGGACAGAGATCACCTGTTCCACCACCACGTTCATATCCAAATTGGACGAGTGCCTATTTATTTTTATTTATTATTATTTTGGTGATTTTATAAGTTTCTTTCTAACAAGTGTCTAATTTTTATTGGTGGGACATGAATAAAAACACAACAGTAGCACAGGTGATCTCAATCTGATACAACCCTATTACCATTTCCATTTACATTCAAATACCTACTTAATTGTTTATGTTCAAAATAAAAACTCTAACAATCGTCTTAATGTCCAGTAAGAATAAAAAGATTAATTGTTTACTCAACCACTAAATATGTATACAAGTTAAATCCAAAATAGATATCTCTCTAAAAACGATTTTTATACAGAAGTTGAATCCATAAACAAATAAACGAACTCAGATTCTGATTGCATCTAATTAGATGTCCAAGTAGAAGAAGTTTTACTTACAAGTTAAATCCAAAAATAAATATATAAATAAATGCACAAACAAACAAAAAAATGAACTCACAGATTCTGATTGAAGCCCAGCCTTGAGATAAACAGGATTAACCGAAACAACTTCCGAATTCAAAGCTTTCCCAGTCTTAACAACATCGAACTGGCTCTCCCTAAACCTGTTGATAACCTCAACGCTCTTCATCAAATTCTCCATGGCGCTCCCATCATACATCCAGGCCCCGTGTCCGGGTTGCCCCCTCGCCTTAATCTTCAGCCCCCACGGCGATCTATCGGCATAGAACACCCTGTACTCATCCCCAGGAGACGCCTGCCCTTCGTCGAGCGCAAATCCAACCTTCAACTCCGCGAACTCCTTCGATTCGACGAACTTCGCAGCCCCGTCGGCACCTCCAATCTCTTCGTCGGGGACGAGTGACACGTGGACGGATCTTGAGGGGGTGAATCCGCGGGCCTTGAGGTTGCGGATGGCCTCGAGGTACTGCATAGCGATGCACTTGTCATCCTGGGCGCCTCGGGCGAAGATGGCGCCGTCGTGGGAGCGGCGGAAGGCGGAGAAGGGAGGATGCTGCCATTTGGAGGGCTCGGCGGGGACGGAGTCGAGGTGGGAGTTGAGGAGGATGGAAGGGAGGGAAGGGTCGGTGCCTTGCCATGTGAGAAGGAGGAGGGGCTTGTTTGGGGAGAAGTAGAGGGTTTGGTAGCGGAGGGCGAGGGATTCGGCTTGGGAGATGAGGTAGGAGACAGCGGAGGAGTAGGCTGGGTTGGGGTGAGCGGTGTTGATTCGGAGGTAGCGTTGGAAGCGGGTGATTGAGGTATCTGCTTCATCTTGTTTCTCTTCCTGCTCTTGGGTTATAGTTGTGGAGAGGGAAAAGGGTGTGAAAAGGAGAAGGAGGAGAGTGAAGTGGATGAGAGAGAGATGAGATTGGCGAGAGTGTGAAATGGAGCTGGCCATGGCTAAGGGGGCAAGAGGACGGTCACTCGGTCAGTCAACGCCTACCTTCCGACAATGGTTTAATCGGAGTTCATGTTGGTGTGGGGTGGTGTAGACCTTTTGGGGACCTGCCTCATCAAGTTGCTTGATTGATGCACTTTTATCATTTAATTTTTATTTCGTTTTACTATTGATGTAAGATTCTTTCATGCCATAGAAAAAATTATTTAGAGCTTGTTTGGAACGGTAGATGATGCGAATTTTACAAAGCACAAATTATCGGAAGTATATCAAATCGCCTCAAATAATATTAAGAGAGTAGGTTATCGTTTCTACGAAATTAACGGATTAAACAAGTAATAATTAATTGATTATTCTAGTTAGAAAATTTAAAACTTAGGATTTCAGTTAACATAAAAATAGAAAATTTAACAAAAGTAATAATAAACGAGTGAGAAAACAATATGATTAAGAGAGTTAAGGGGTTTAGATATATTCTTCCGGAAAAATACTTTTCACTCTGCACTTTGATTATACAAAGATATACTTATGTCAAATTATAAATAATTAAACTTCAATTTCTTGGTAATTCAACTTCTCTAATCCTAATCAATTATCAATTTCTTGATTAATCAATTGTGACAAGAGATTTAATAACGTTCACTGATTTAAAAATCACACAATTCTCAAGAACTAAACTGAGTTGATTCGATGTCACTTATCAAGTCTAAGTTCAAAACATAAGAATCATGAAAAGTTTTCAAGCTTAATTCAGTTAATTAACTTTTCCAAGATATTAAAAGAATTCAAGTCAGAAGAGAATTGTTTTCTAACACATTTAAATCTTTTAGATGTAGAATGAAAACTCTTTCTTAAGAAAATATCAATACATTAATCAAAATCGAAAAGCTATAACATTAGTATATAGGAATCAACAGAGCTCCTAACATTAACCGAGGATATTAGTGACTCATGATTCAAAAGAAAACCTAGAATTATGAATTGTAAAAACTGCTGACGAAGCTCCCCTATGTGACTCTTCTTCTTTTTATATTAACCCTAAAACTACTTCCAAATTCAAAACTAATTAAGACTCAACTCAACTTAAAAAAAAAATCAAATCTAGCTAATTAATATTTTTCTTCTCAAGTCAAGCTTTAGATCTTTCTCCTCATGATCCGCAATTAATGCTAGAATTCATGGACTTAGGTTAAGCCTTAAGTTAATCACTTAAGTATTTGAAGAGTTAGAGGACTTGCTAAATGAATTAAGGCCACTAGAAGAAGTCCATTTGGTGCCTAGAATGTATGGCCCCATGCGTGCAATGTATGGCCTAGTCTTGGGAGTGTTAGCTTCTATTTCATGCTTCACGTTGCACGCACACACCTCCCATGTTGCACGCATAGAATTTCATGGAGAATTGCCCTCTGTTAGCTCATTTACGTTGCACGCACAGGGACTCACATTGCACGACTAGCTTTTGGCATCTGTTGACTCTCTATTTTCTTTTCACGTTGCATGGCTAAGTGATGACTTACCCCATCTATCTATTTTTTCATAAAGAATAACCATAGAATGGATAAATTTTCACTAATTTGATGCATTATTCAGATATGCATCATAAATTAGTAGGACACTACTTTGAAATCTGATATTGCATGTATTTCAGGAGGAAAGAGCAACAAAAGAGGATAGAAGCAAGTATGGAAGGCTGGGCGCTTTTATGGGCGTGGCACTCCAAGCCATCATAGGCGTGTCATGTGGCCCTTGTGAAAGCGTGGCACGCCAAGGTCTCAGAGCTGGCGTGCCTGCTGGCATGCCTGGGCGTGGCACGCCGGGCTAGTATTCTAGAGAATGATGATTGATACAACATAAGAGGCATGCCATTGGCACTTCCATGGGCGTGGAACGCCAAAAATCTCAACACAGGCATGTATGCTGGCGTGTTTGAACGTGGCACGCCAGGCTTATTTTCCAGAGAAATAAGGTTGGTGTAGCATTGCGAGTATGCCATGGGCGCTTGAAGGAGCATGGCACGCCATGAACTTTAAACGGGCGTGTCTACACACGTGTCTAGGCGTGGCACGCTAGGTTCACAATCTAGAGAGAAATGCTAGCGCAGCATGTGGGGCGTGCCACTGGCGCTTTCGAAAGCGTGGCAAGGCCAGGGTCTTAAGTTGGCGTGTATACAGGCATGTCTAGGCGTGGCACACCGATTGTAGAAAATAGAGGGATGAAATGGTTGCAGCATTGTTAGCGTGTTCACTGGCATGCTCGAAGGCATAGCACGCGAAGCTTTACAGTGGGCATTTGCGCTGGCGTGCCTGAGCATTGCATGCCAGGCTTGTGATCTAGAAAGAGGACTCAAGAAGTAACATAGTGGGCGTGCTCGAAGGCGTGGCACGCCAAAGACCTTAAAGTTGGTGTGTCTACTGGCGTGTATTGGCGTGCCACGCCAGGCTATTTTTCCAGAAGGGAAGATATTTTGCAGCATTGAGGGCGTGCCAACTGTGGCCTGCGAAGGTGTGCAATGCCAAGTTCCTAAAGCCGGCGTGACTGCTGGCGTGTTTGGGCATGGCACGTGACGAGCGGATAATTTATACGCTTTTTGGCATTGTTTTTAGGATGTTTTTAGTATATTTTAGTTAGTTTTTAGTATACTTTTATTATTTTTTAGTTAAAATTCACTTTTCTGGACTTTACTATGAGTTTGTGTGTTTTTCTGTGATTTCAGGTATTTTCTGGCTGAAATTGAGGGTCATGAGCAAAAATCTGATTTAGAGGCTGAAAAGGACTGCAGATGCTGTTGGATTCTGACCTCCTTGCACTCGACGTGGCTTTTCTGGAGCTACAGAAGCCCAATTGGCGCGCTCTCAACGGCGTTGGAAAGTAGACATCCTGGGCTTTCCAGCAATGTATAATAGTTTATACTTTGCCCGAGATTTGATGGCCCAAACCGGCGTTGCAAATCAGCTTTAGAATTCCCAGCGTTTAACGCTGGAACTGGCATAAATATTGGAGTTAAACGCCCAAACTGGCATAAAAGCTGGCGTTTAACTCCAAAAAAAGTCTCTACACATGAAAGCTTCAATGCTCAGCCCAAGCACACACTAAGTGGACCCAGAAGTGGATTTTTACGTCATTTACTCATTTTTGTATACCCTAGGTTACTAGTTCACTATTAATAGGATCTTTTGACATTGTATCTGTACCTCATGACATTTTACACGTTTCCCATTGTATCTTCTACAGCATGAGTCTCTAAACCCCATGGTTGGGGGTGAGGAGCTCTGCTGTGTCTTGATGGATTAATGCAATTACTACTGTTTTTCATTCAATCATGCTTGCTTCCATTCTAAGATATCACTTGTTCTTAAACCTGATGAATGTGATGATCCGTGACACTCATCATCATTCTCAACTATGAACGTGTGCCTGACAACCACCTCCGTTCTACCTTAGATTGAGTAGATATCTCTTGGATTCCTTAATCAGAATCTTCGTGGTATAAGCTAGAATTGATGGCGGCATTCAAGAGAATCCGGAAGGTCTAAACCTTGTCTGTGGTATTCTGAGTAGGATTCAATGATTGAATAACTGTGACGAGCTTCAAACTCCTGAAGGCTGGGCGTTAGTGACAGACGCAAAAGAATCACTGGATTCTATTCCAACCTGATTGAGAACCGACAGATGAATAGCCGTGCCGTGACAGGGTGCGTTGAACATTTTCACTGAGAGGATGGGAGGTAGCCATTGACAACGGTGAAACCCTACATACAGCTTGCCATGGAAGGAGCCTTGCGTGCTTGAAGAAGAAGACAGTAGGAAAGCAGAGATTCAGAAGATAGAGCATCTCCAAAACCTCAACCCGTTCTCCATTACTATAAAACAAGTACTTATTTCATGTTCTTTTGCTTTTTACAATCAACCCTGATAATTATTGATATCCTGACTAAGAGTTACAAGATAACCATAGCTTGCTTCAAGTCGACAATCTCCGTGGGATTGACCCTTACTCACGTAAGGTATTACTTGGACGACCCAGTGCACTTGCTGGTTAGTTGTGCGGAATTACAAAAGTGTGATTGCAATTTCGTGCACCAAGTTTTTGGCGCCGTTGCCGGGGATTGTTCGAGTTTGGACAATTGACGGCTTATCTTGTTGCTTAGATTAGAACTGTTTTATTTTTGTTGGTTTAGAGTTTTTTAGTTGAGTCTAGTTTCATATTTTAAGTTTGGTGTCAATTGCATGCTTTTATTTTTCTTTTAATTTTCGAATTTGCATGTCCTTAGTCCCTTTTTGATCCTTAAAAATTCTAAGTTTGGTGTCCTCTTTGTGTTTTTCCCTTAAAATTTTCGAAAATTTGTGTCTAATTCTCTAAAAATTTTAAGTTTGGTGTCATTTTGTTGTTTTTCTCTTTCCTCATTTCAAAAAAAAAATCAAATCTTTTTTAAAATAATTTTCAATCATATCTTTTCAATTGCTAATTCCAAAATCTTTTTAATTGACTAATTGATTTAGTTTTCAATTTGCTTTGATTTTATTTTTCTTTTAGTTTTCGACATCTTATTTTATTTTCCTTTTGTTTTATTTTATTATTTTCGGTTAAAATATATATATATATATATATATATATATATATTTTAATCTACTTGCAATCCATATCATTTTCCTTTCTCCATCATGGACCTAAGTGGAATTGAGCAGTCCAGAAGGACTTTGGGGTCATATGCTAACCCCATTACAGCTGCATATGGGAGTAGCATCTGTATACCTCCCATCAAGGCAAGTAGCTTTGAGCTAAACCCTCAACTTATTATCATGGTGCAACAAAATTGTCAGTATTCCGGTCTTCCACAGGAAGAACCTACTGAGTTTCTGGCACAATTCTTACAACTTGCTGACACAGTACGTGATAAAGAGGTGGATCAGGATGTCTACAGATTATTACTGTTTCCATTTGCTATAAAAGATCAAGCTAAGAGGTGGTTAAACAACCAACCTACAGCAAGCATAAAGACATGGAAACAGTTATCAGACAAATTCCTGAATCAATTTTACCCTCCAAAAAGGATGACACAGCTAAGGCTGGACATCCAAGGCTTTAAATAAGAGGATAATGAATCCCTTTACAATGCCTGGGAGAGGTATAGAGGTATGCTAAGAAAATGCCCCTCTGAAATGTTTTCAGAGTGGGTACAGTTAGACATCTTCTACTATGGGCTTACAGAAAAAGCTCAGATGTCTTTAGATCACTCAGCTGGTGGATCTATACATATGAGGAAGACGATTGAAGAGGCTCAAGAGCTTATAGATACTGTTGCTAGAAATCAATATTTGTACTCTAGCAATGAGTTCTCTACAAAAGAAGAAGTTATGGCAGTAGCCACTGATCCTAATCCTCAAGAACAGATGGTTGAGCTTAATCAGCAATTACAACTGATGACAAAACAGTTAGCAGAATTTAAAGAGATGCTCCAAGAAACTAAAATTGCTAACAAGAACATAGAACTGCAGTTAAATCAGGCAAAACAGCAGATATCTAAACAGATAACAAAAGAATGTCAAGCAGTTCAACTGAGGAGTGGGAAGACATTGAATAACACTGCTCAAAGTAGCAAAAAGCCAAATAAGGAACAATTAACAGAGGATAACCAAACCACTGTTCAAAATCCCTCTGAGGACAGTAAGAGCCCAGAGAGGAGCACTTTTGGCGTTCAAACGCCAGAAAAAGGGGGAAAGCTGGCGTTAAACGCCCATTCCCTGCCCAGTTCTGGCGTTCAAACGCCAGAAAAGGGAGAGAAGTTGGCGTTAAACGCCCAATCTTCACCCAATCCTGGCGTTCAGACGCCAAGGGAGGATCAGACACCTGAGAGTGCTGACAGTAATCCCTCTAAAAAGGCTCCTTCAACCACTTCTGTAAGGAATAAACCTGCAGCAACTAAGGTTGAAGAATATAAGGCCAAGATGCCTTATCCTCAGAAACTCCGCCAAGCAGAACAGGATAAGCAATTTGCCCGCTTTGCAGACTATCTAAGGACTCTTGAAATAAAGATTCCGTTTGCAGAGGCACTTGAGCAAATACCTTCTTATGCTAAGTTCATAAAAGAGATCTTAAGTCATAAGAAAGATTGGAGAGAAACTGAAAAAGTATTTCTCACTGAAGAATGCAGTGCAGTCATTCTAAAAAGCTTACCAGAAAAGCTTCAAGATCCAGGAAGCTTTATGATACCATGCACATTAGAAGGTGCTTGCACCAAGACAGCCCTGTGTGATCTTGGAGCAAGCATCAATATAATACCTGCATCCACTATCAGAAAGCTTGGGTTAACTGAAGAAGTCAAACCAACCCGGATATGCCTCCAACTTGCTGATGACTCCATTAAATATCCATCAGGCATAATAGAGGACATGATTGTCAAGGTTGGGCCATTCGCCTTTCCAACTGACTTTGTGGTGCTGGAAATGGAGGAGCACAAGAGTGCAACTCTCATTCTAGGAAGACCTTTCCTAGCAACTGGACGAACTCTTATTGATGTACAAAAAGGGGAAGTAACCCTGAGAGTCAATGAGGATGAGTTCAAGTTAATTGCTGTAAAAGCTATGCAGCATCCAGACACACCAATTGACTGCATGGGCGCTGACATTATTGACTCTTTGGTGGAAGAGATCAATATGACTGAAAGTCTAGAATCAGAGCTTGAGGACATTTTCAAAGATGCTCAGCCTGATCAAGAAGAACCAGAGGAAACAAAGGAATTTTTGAAAATTCCTCAGAAGGAGGATAAGCCTCCCACACCTGAACTCAAACCACTACCACCATCCCTGAAGTATGTATTTCTGGGAGAGGGTGACACTTTTCCAGTGATTATAAGCTCTGCTTTAAATCCACAGGAAGAGGAAGCACTGATTCAAGTGCTAAGGACACACAAAACAGCCCTTGGGTGGTCCATAAGTGATCTTAAGGGCATTAGTCCAGCTAGATGCATGCACAAGATCCTGTTGGAGGATAATGCCAAACCAATGGTCCAACCACAAAGGAGGCTAAATCCAGCCATGAAGGAAGTGGTGCAGAAAGAGGTCACTAAATTACTAGAGGCTGGGATTATTTATCCTATTTCTAATAGCCCCTGGGTGAGCCCTGTCCAAGTTGTCCCTAAAAAGAGAGGCATGACAGTGGTTCATAATGAAAAAAATGAACTGGTTCCTACAAGAACAGTCACAGGGTGGCGTATGTGTATTGACTACAGAAGGCTCAATACAGCCACCAGAAAGGATCATTTTCCTTTACCATTCATAGACCAAATGCTAGAAAGACTAGCTGGTCATGATTATTACTGCTTTTTGGATGGCTATTCAGGTTACAACCAAATTGCAGTAGATCCTCAGGACCAAGAGAAAACAGCATTTACTTGCCCTTCTGGCGTGTTTGCCTACAGGAGGATGCCTTTTGGTCTGTGTAATGCTCCTGCAACCTTTCAGAGATGCATGCTATCCATCTTCTTTGATATGGTGGAGAAATTCCTGGAAGTCTTCATGGATGACTTCTCAGTATATGGAGACTCATTCAGCTCCTGTCTTGACCACCTAGCACTTGTCCTGAAAAGGTGCCAAGAGACTAACCTGGTTTTAAACTGGGAGAAACGTCACTTTATGGTGACTGAGGGAATTGTCCTTGGGCACAAAATTTCAAGCAGGGGAATAGAAATTACCACCACCTGCCAATGTTAAGGCAATCAAAAGCTTTCTGGGGCATGCAGGATTCTACAGAAGGTTTATAAAGGATTTTTCGAAAATTGCAAAACCTTTGAGCAACCTGCTAGCTGCTGACACACCATTTGTGTTTGACACACAGTGTCTACAGGCATTTGAGACCCTGAAAGCCAAGCTGGTCACAGCACCAGTCATCTCTGCACCAGACTGGACATTGCCATTTGAACTAATGTGTGATGCCAGTGACCATGCCATTGGTGTAGTGTTGGGACAGAGGCATAACAAGCTTCTGCACGTCATTTATTATGCCAGCCGTGTTCTAAATGATGCACAGAAGAATTACACAACCACAGAAAAAGAGTTACTTGCAGTGGTCTATGCCATTGACAAGTTTAGATCCTATCTAGTGGGATCCAAAGTGATTGTGTACACTGACCATGCTGCTCTTAAATACTTACTCACAAAGCAGGATTCAAAGCCCAAGCTTATAAGATGGGTGTTGCTTCTGCAAGAGTTTGATATAGAAATAAGAGATAGAAAAGGGACAGAGAACCAGGTAGCTGATCATCTGTCCCGAATAAAACCAGTAGCTGGGGCGTCCCTCCCTTCTACTGAGATTTCTGAGACTTTCCCAGATGAGCAACTCTTTGCCATCCAGGAAGCTCCATGGTTTGCAGATATTGCAAATTATAAAGCTGTGAGGTTCATACCACAGGAGTACAGCAGAGTGCAAAGAAAGAAATTAATTTCAGATGCCAAGTACTACCTATGGGATGAGCCATATCTCTTTAAGAGATGTGCAGACGGAATGATCCGCAGATGTGTACCCAGAGAAGAAGCACAGAGGATCCTGTGGCATTGCCATGGATCACAGTATGGGGGACATTTTGGAAGTGAGCGAACAGCCACTAAGGTCCTCCAATGTGGCTTCTACTGGCCTACTCTCTATAAAGATGCCTGAGAGTTTGTGCGTAACTGTGACAGCTGCCAAAGAGCTGGTAACTTACCTCATGGATACGCCATGCCTCAACAAGGGATCTTAGAGATTGAGTTGTTTGATGTATGGGGAATTGACTTTATGGGTCCATTCCCACCATCATACTCAAACACTTACATTCTGGTGGTAGTAGACTATGTATCTAAATGGGTAGAAGCAATTACTACACCCACTAATGATACTAAAACCGTGCTGAAATTCCTCCAGAAACACATCTTCAGCAGATTTGGTGTTCCCATAGTCATAATCAGTGATGGGGGTACTCATTTCTACAATAAACAGCTTTACTCCGCTATGGTCTGATATGGAATTAGCCACAAAGTGGCTACCCCTTATCATCCACAGACAAATGGGCAAGCTGAAGTCTCTAACAGAGAGCTAAAAAGAATCCTAGAACGGACTGTAATAGCCCGAAGAAAGGATTGGGCAAGGAGCTTGGATGATGCTCTGTGGGCATACAGAACAGCATTCAAGACCCCAATAGGAACCTCACCATACCAACTTGTGTATGGCAAGGCCTGTCATCTGCCCGTGGAACTGGAACATAAAGCCTACTGGGCAACCAGATTCCTAAACTTGGATGCTAAGTTAGCTGGTGAAAAGAGATTACTCCAGCTAAATGAGCTAGATGAATTTAGACTCAATGCCTTTGAAAATGCAAAGATTTATGAGGAAAAGGCAAAGAAGTGGCATGACAAGAAGTTGTCATCCAGAGTCTTTGAGCCAGGACAAAAAGTTCTGCTCTTCAACTCTAGGCTCAGATTGTTTCTAGGAAAACTTAAATCCCGGTGGAGGGGTCCATTTGTGATTACAGGAGTGTCACCATATGGATATGTTGAGCTTCAGGATACTGACTCTGACAAGAAGTTCATTGTTAATGGACAGAGGATCAAACATTATCTTGAAAGCAATTTTGAGCAAGAATGCTCAAAATTGAGACTTGAGTGATTCTCAGTGAAGGTCCAGCTAAAGACAGTAAAGAAGCGCTTGCTGGGAGGCAACCCAGTCATTAGCAGGTTATATGTTTTGTTTCTACAAGGGCAATTATCAAAATTGAAGGAATTCACAGAGTTACAGAAGGATTCAGTGCAAAAAGCAGAGAAAAAGAGCTTACTGGCGACAAAATGCCAGTATGGGGTACTTTGGGCGTTAAACGCCAGAATGGGCACCATTCTGGGCGTTTAACGCCAGTAAAGGTGCCATTTTGGGCATTAAATGCCAGAATGGGCACCATTCTGGGCGTTTAACGCCAGGTGTGCAGCATCCTGGGCGTTTAGCAAAACGCCCAGTGACAAAGGGGATTCTGGCGTTTAACGCCAGCCAGGGCACCTGGCTGGGCGTTAAACGCCCACAATGGCCAAGAAATGGGCGTTAAACGCCAGAATGGATACCATTCTGGGCGTTTAACGCCAGAAAGGTGGGGGACAGAGATTTTGCTTTCTGATTCAATTTTTTTTTAACTTTCCTTTTTTGACCCATACTTTTCTACATAAACACATTTCAAACTTTCATCACTCACCTTCAAATCTTCAAAAATTAAAATCATTCTTCAAATCTCTCTCAAATCCCTCCCAAATCTTGTTCAAAAACCCAACTCTCTCTCAAATTCTTTCCATATCTACTCAAATCTCCTTCCAAATTTTCCAAATCTCTCCTCCTCCCTTATAAATACACGTTCGGCCACCCCTCTCCCCACACCATTCGAATTTTCTCTCCTCTTCTCTCCCCTCTTTCCTTTCTTTTGCTTGAGGACAAGCAAACCTCTAAGTTTGGTGTGCTTTTTCCGTGATCACTAAGCCAAGATTCATCAAGATCATGGCTCCTAAGGGAAAACAAACCAATTTAAGAGGAAAGAAAGAGAATAATCCAAAGAATCTTTGGAATCAAGAGAAGTTCTTAACCAAGAAACATGAAGACCATTATCACAAAATAATGGGTCTGAGGTCAGTGATCCCAGAAGTCAAATTCGATCTGAAAGAAGATGAATATCCGGGGATCCAAGAGCAAATTCGAAACAGAGGATGGGAAGTTCTAACCAATCCTGAGATAAAGGTTGGAAGAAATATGGTTCAGGAATTCTACTCAAATCTGTGGCTGACAGATAAGCAGAGAATGACTGGAACTGCTTTCCATACTTACAGAACCATGGTCAGAGGGAAAGTTATCTACTTCCATCTGGACAAAATAAGAGAGATCTTCAAATTGCCTCAACTGCAAGATGATCCTGAATCCTTTAACAGGAGAATGGTGAGAGCAGATAAATGGTTGGATCAAGTTCTAGAGGACATATGCCTCCCTGGAACTAAGTGGATAACCAATTCAAAAGGTGTCCCAAACCAACTCAAGAGGGGAGACCTCAAACCAATTACAAGAGGTTGGCTAGACTTTATTGGGCGTTCCATATTGCCCACTAGCAACCGTTCTGAGGTCACTATCAAGAGAGCAGTGATGATTCATTGCATTATGCTTGGAAAAGAAGTGGAGGTTCATCATCTGATTGCTTGTGAGATCTACACAATTGCAAATAAGAATTCCACTGAAGCCAAACTGGCTTACCCAAGCTTGATCTCCTTGCTTTGTAAAGAGGCTGGGGTAAAGATGGGAGTAGATGAATTCATACCCATTGAAGATCCAATCACCAAGAAGTCAATGGAAGGACAAATGCAAGACAACTCTATCAAAAAGAGGGCACAGGAGTTCCTCTCTGAATTTCCTGAAATTGACTACTGGGCCAGCCTAGAAGCATCTATCACCAAGTTGCAAGAAACTATGGAGCAACTTAAGGAAGAACAGCAGAATCAGAACTGCATGCTCTGCAAATTGCTGAAGGAACAAGAGAAGCAGGGGCGTGAACTTCAAGAATTGAAACGCCAAAAGTTCTCCCCTCAATTTGAGGGAGCATCCACTTCTCAAAATCAAGTTTGTTGAGTCCTAACTCTGTGAAAACCTCTATCATTAGGAGCCTATTTAAATTTTTGTTTTCTATTCTTACTAGTCTCATCTTATATCTATTTTTGAGTCTTGTTCTTAATTCATAATTAATAAAATTTAAAATTCATGTCTTAAAGCTATGAATATCCTATGAATCCATCACCTCTCTTAAATGAAAAGTGCTTTAATCATAAAAGAACAAGAAGTACAGGATTTTGAATTTATCTTTGAAACTAGTTGAATTAGTTTGATGTGGTGACAATACTTTTTGTTTTCTGAATGAATGCATGAACAGTGCATATGTCTTTTAAATTTGTTGTTTTAAGAATGTTAAAATTGTTGGCTCTTGAAAGAATGGGGAAAAAGAGAACTGTTATTGAAGATCTGAAAAATCATCAAAGTGATTCTTGAATCAAGAAAAAGCAGTGATTCAAAAAAAAAGAGAGAAATAAAGTTGTGATCCAAGGCAAAAAGAGTGTGCTTAAGAACCCTGGACACCTCTAATTGGGGACTCTAGCAAAGCTGGGTCACAATCTGAAAAGGTTCACCCAAGTATGTGTCTGTGGCATGTATGTATCCGGTGGTAATACTGGAAGACAGAGTGCTTTGGGCCACAGCCAAGACTCATACAATAGCTATGTTCAAGAATCATTATACTTGACTAGGAGAATCAATAACACTATCTGAGTTCTGAGTTCCTATAGATGCCGATCATTCTGAACTTCAAAGGATAAAGTGAGATGCCAAAACTGTTCGGAAGCAAAAAGCTACTAGTCCCGCTCATCTAATTGGAGCTAAGTTTCCTTGATATTTTGGAGTCTATAGTATATTCTCTTCTTTTTATCCTATTTTCATTTTCAGTTTCTTGGGGACAAGCAACATTTTAAGTTTGGTGTTGTGATGAGCGGATAATTTATACGCTTTTTGGCATTGTTTTTAGGATGTTTTTAGTATATTTTAGTTAGTTTTTAGTATACTTTTATTAGTTTTTAGTTAAAATTCACTTTTCTGGACTTTACTATGAGTTTGTGTGTTTTTCTGTGATTTCAGGTATTTTCTGGCTGAAATTGAAGGTCCTGAGCAAAAATCTGATTCAGAGGCTGAAAAGGACTGTAGATGCTGTTGGATTCTGACCTCCCTGCACTCGAAGTGGATTTTCTGGAGCTACAAAAGCCTAATTGGCGCGCTCTCAACGGCGTTGGAAAGTAGACATCCTGGGCTTTCCAGAAATGTATAATAGTCCATACTTTGCCCGAGATTTGATGGCCCAAACCGGCGTTGCAAATCAGCTTCAGAATTCCCAGCGTTTAACGCTAGAACTGGCATAAAAATTGGAGTTAAACGCCCAAACTGGCATAAAAGCTGGCGTTTAACTCTAGGAAAAGTCTCTACACATGAAAGCTTCAATTCTCAGCCCAAGCACACACTAAGTGGACCCAGAAGTGGATTTTTACGTCATTTACTCATTTTTGTATACCCTAGGTTACTAGTTCACTATTAATAGGATCTTTTGACATTGTATCTGTACCTCATGACATTTTACACGTTTCCCATTGTATCTTCTACAGCATGAGTCTCTAAACCCCATGGTTGGGGGTGAGGAGCTCTGCTGTGTCTTGATGGATTAATGCAATTACTACTGTTTTTCATTCAATCATGCTTGCTTCCATTCTAAGATATCACTTGTTCTTAAACCTGATGAATGTGATGATCCGTGACACTCATCATCATTCTCAACTATGAACGTGTGCCTGACAACCACCTCTGTTCTACCTTAGATTGAGTAGATATCTCTTGGATTCCTTAATCAGAATCTTCGTGGTATAAGCTAGAATTGATGGCGGCATTCAAGAGAATCCGGAAGGTCTAAACCTTGTCTGTGGTATTCTGAGTAGGATTCAATGATTGAATGACTGTGACGAGCTTCAAACTCCTGAAGGCTGGGTGTTAGTGACAGACGCAAAAGAATCACTGGATTCTATTCCAACCTAATTGAGAACCGACAAATGAATAGCCATGCCGTGACAGGGTGCGTTGAACATTTTCACTGAGAGGATGGGAGGTAGCCATTGACAACGGTGAAACCCTACATACAGCTTGCCATGGAAGGAGCCTTGCGTGCTTGAAGAAGAAGACAGTAGGAAAGTAGAGATTCATAATATAGAGCATCTCCAAAACCTCAACCCGTTCTCCATTACTGCAAAACAAGTACTTATTTCATGTTCTTTTGCTTTTGACAATCAACCCTGATAATTATTGATATCCTGACTAAGAGTTACAAGATAACCATAGCTTGCTTCAAGCCGACAATCTCCGTGGGATCGACCCTTACTCACGTATGGTATTACTTAGATGACCCAGTGCACTTGCTGGTTAGTTGTGCGGAATTGCAAAAGTGTGATTGCAATTTCGTGCACCAGCACGCCAGGCCAACGTTCTAGGAAGGAGAAATGAGAACATCATTGGAGGCGTGCCATTGGCGTGCCTGGGAGTTTTATGCCAAGAGTTTCAAAGTTGGCGTGCCAGGACGTGGCACCCTGATGACTTGCATCATCTACCTCTTTCTTTTACCTAAATGAACCATAAAAAGAGTGATATCTCATTTAATGAATGAAATTTCATGAACTAAATGATGAATTTTATGGTACATTGCTTTGAAATGAGTTTGTTTGAGTTTCAGGTAAAAAGAGTAACAAAAGAATAAGAAAATAAGAAAAAGAAGCTGGGTGTGTGTGTTGGGCATGCCACTTGGTGCAAACGCCAGTAATTTGAATGGGCGTGGCATGCCGGCCAAGGGGCGTAGCACGCCAGTTATCAAGACCAGAGAATAATCCATGAAGCTTACTATGGGCGTGGCACGCCAACTATGCATTCCAGGGGAGCATTCTTGAAGACTCACTATGGGCGTGGCACGCCAGAGCTAGGCATGACACGCCAACTAAATATTCCATAGAGCATTTTTTAAGACACACAAGAAGGCGTGGCACGCCAGGTTGAGCGTGGCACGCCAACACTATCATGTACAATAGGTGTGCCACTTGAGGTTGAAGGTGTAGCACGCCAATGCAACTAAGCAGAGGGGAGTTGAAGGTCCAAAACACTGGGCGTGCCACTTGGGCTCAAAGGCGTGGCGTGCCAACCTCGTTCGTGTCTTGGGCGTGCCACTTGGGTTCTAGCTGTGGCACGCCAGGCTTGAAGGGCTCAATACCAAAATCGGCGTGCCACTTGAACTCGAAGGCGTGGCACGCGAACCTTGTTCTTACCCTGGGCATGCCACATGAGCTCGAAGGCGTGGCACGCCAGTTTAATGTTCCAGAAAGGAAGGATGCAGCCCCCACCATGGGCGTGCCACTTGAACTCGAAGGCGTGGCACGCCAACCTTGTTCTTACCCTGGGCGTGCCACTTGAGCTCGAAGGCGTGGCACGCCAGTTCATTGTTCCAAAAATGAAGGATGCAGCCCCCACCATGGGCGTGCCACTTGAGGCGAAGGCATGGCACGCCAACGCAAAGTGACCAGGGGCGTGCCACTTGAATAGTGGGTGTGGCACGCTAGTTACTGGACCAGAAAGGGTTTACTCATGCTTTATCGAGAGCGTGGCACGCCAGTTCAACTCTCCTGAGAAGACAATAAAAGCCTTATTGAGGGCATGGCACGCCATTACTAAGCGTGGTACGCCAAGCTTATTTCCCAGAGGAGAAGGCTGAAGAGTTTTTTTCTGGCGTGCCACGCCAATTCAAATATCCAAAGAGGAAGAAGAAGGAGATCACACTGGGCGTGCCACTTGAGCTCGAAAGCATGGCATGCTAGGCTAGCTGTATGCGAAGGGTGTGCCACCTGGAAGCCAAGCATGGCACACCAAGCCAAGCTGAGGAGCTAGGCGTGGCATGCCGCTCACACGCCAAGCACATGGTTCATTTTAATGAGTTTTTCCTTTTATTTTCAATTGTAATTTTCTTTGCCCTTTTTGTAATTTTACTTTCTAGTGATAGGAGTAGTATAAATACCCCCTGAGAGTACTGAAAAGGGTGTTAGAAAGTTGGATTGGTAGCTTACTTAGTTTTACTTTTACACTTCACATCATCTTCTTCCATCTCATGGACTTTTCTCTAAGCTATGTGTAGCTAAATGATGACTGTGCATCATGTACCCTTTTTCTTATCTAAAAGGACCATAAAAAGAGCATAATCTTATTGAATCAATTTAATTTCATGAAACAAATGATATATATTATGGTGCATTGCTTTGAAATGGGTTTGTGCTGAATTTTAGGTGAAAAGAGCAACAAAAGGGGAAGAAAATAACAAATAAAGTTGGGCGTGCCACTTGAAGCTTTGGGCATGCCACGCCAAGCTTTTGAACCAACTCTCAACAATGGGCGTGCCACTTGGAGCTCTGGGCGTGGCATGCCAGGCAAACATTCCAGCAAGAGAGATTGAAGAGTTCAACATGGGCGTGCCACTTGATGTCGAAGGCGTGGCACGCCAACCTTAATTGTGACTTGGGCGTGCCACTTGGGTTCTAGGCGTGGCACGCCAAACTTGAAAGAATTCAGTTCCAACATGGGCGTGCCACTTGGTGATATGGGCGTGGCACGCCATGCTTAAGTTCCAGAGGAGTTATTTTGAGCCCCACTATGGGCGTGGCACGCCAAAGCATTGGCGTGGCATGCCGGGGCATTTGCCATCCTGACCGCCTCTCATTCAAATAAAGATATCTTAAGCTACACAACTTTAAATGTGGTGATTTTAGTTTCATTAGAAAGTAGACATCTAGGGCTTTCCAACCATATATAACACTTTATAATGGACATCGAAATCACAGGGAGCAAAACACGTCACTGCAGAGTTACCAACCTGACCTCTTCATTTTCAAAGGAATATAACTTGAGTTGTAGAGGTCCAAATGATGTGATCTTAGTAGCCTTGGAAAGCTTACATCAAGAGATTTTCAACGATATATAACACTCTATGGTGGACATTAAAACTAGAGGTGAAAAAGGCCATTAATTCAGCATTGTAAAACCTGGGCGTGCCACTTGATATCGAAGGCGTGGCACGCCAGCTCTATTTTCATAATGGGCGTGCCACTTGGAGTCTTGGGCATGGCACGCAAGTTCAAATGGCCAGAGAAGAGTTTTTGGTGCATCATTGAAGGTGTGGCATGCCAGTTTTGGATGTGGCACCCCAGTTTCACAACATATGGGGCGTGGCACGCCAGAAGTGGGCGTGGCACGCCGGGCTACCTGACTGACTGACCTAGTCACTTTCAAATGGACATAACTTGAGCTACAGAGGTCCAAACGAGTTAATTCTAAAAGTGTTGGAATGCTGACATCCAAGGCTTTCCAACCACATATAATACGTTATGGTGGACATTTATTTTAAGACCCAACCAACTCCATACCTTTAATATTGTAAAGTGGGTCATACTCCAAAGGGCAAAATCAAGTGGGAGTGGCACTTGGAACCACACGCCAACTTCTTCCTGCAGCCCCTAACCTTCAACCAAGCCCACTCCAACTCTCATTCAAGCCACAATTGTCAACCAATTAAGGCCACAAGAAGTATCTAGAATAGTTTACTCTTATTTCATTGTAATTTGCTTTTAATTTCATTTAAGTTTGCAATTTAGGAGAGCCTATATAAAGGCCTTAGTTTCATAGAATTAGAGAGCAATCTATTAGGCTGGACACATTTGGAGGAGTGAGTCTTCGGACCTTCCTTCCCACCATTCTCTTCTCCTCTTCTATTTTCTTACTTATGAATATTTTAGTTATGAATTACTAACGCTTTCCATTGGGAAAGAGAGCTCTATTGTTTTTCAATGGATTGATTGTTTTTATTCTTCTTCTTCTTCTCTTCATCTCTCTTTGATTTACTAGAAGAAATTTCATTCTTCATTCTAGCATTCAATTATCTTGGAAAAGAGATTGAATGTATTTTGGTTTTATGGGAACCTTGAATGAGGAAACATAAAACCATACTTGAAATTCTTTCTCACACTTGAGTAGGATTTGGGTTTTGGTGTTTAGATATGGTGACATATAATCCTCCCTCTACTTGGACCTATGATGATGTGTGGTATAATCAGGAACCATTCTTCATCTCTTCTCATGAGCAATTAGACCAAAGAATTGGCTATTGATCAAGATTTGAGAGATTGAGTCACCAAGGAATTGGGGCTCAATCAATCATGATTTCCAAGAGGTCAATGAGTTGCATGATTAAAGATGAGATGAAATCAATTAATCTGGAGAATGCAATATCTCTTGATCCCAATGTGTATTTTATCTTTCTTTCTTTTATTTACTTTGTGGTTATTTACATTTTCTGCACTTTACATTTCCAGCACTTTAATTTCTTGTACTTTACTTTCCTTGCTATTTACTTTCTTGCACTTTATTGCTTTCCTTTACTTTCATATTTTCTGTTACTTATCATCCAATTATGCTTGTCTAACTAGGCTAATTAATCAACTATTGCTTGCTTAGTCCATTAATCTCTGTGGATACGATCTCACTCTATTGTGGGTTATTACTTGACGACAATTTGGTGTGCCTGCAAAAGAACGGATTCATTATATGTGAGTGGTAAATTTCGGTCATCACTAAACTTCCTCTCATTGGGAGAGGGAGCTATGTTGTACTTGATGGATTTATGATGGCGAATTTCTTCTTCTCTTCATCTTCTCTTTGATTCGCTAGAAGGAATTTTGTTCTCCATGCTTAGTGTTCAATCATCTTGGAAAAGAGGTTGAATGCAAAATAGGTTTCATGGAAAACTTGGAAAAGGAATCATGAAACCATGCTTGAACTCCCTTCTCACACTTGAGTAGATCTGGATTTTGGGATTGGATATGGTGACATGAAATCCTCCCGCTATTTGGATCTATGAGGATGTGTGGTATAATCAGGGACCAAGCATATCTCTCTTCATGAGTAATTAGAACAAGGAATTGGTTGATTATCAAGAT
This sequence comes from Arachis hypogaea, assembly GCF_003086295.3. NCBI lineage: Eukaryota > Viridiplantae > Streptophyta > Magnoliopsida > Fabales > Fabaceae > Arachis > Arachis hypogaea. The sequence continues at coordinate 43,687,908 of NC_092045.1, read as the reverse complement.
TTGAGAGATTGAATCACCAAGGAATTGGGGTTCAATTAATCATGACTGCCGAGAGGTCAATGAGTTGTATGATTAAGGAATAGATGATCTAGATCTAATCCAAAAAGAGCAACGTCTCCTAATCCCAATGAATCTTCCCTATTCTTATCTTCTCTATTCATTATAGCTTTCTTTAAATTCTGTCATTACCCACTCCCCATTTACTATTCTGTCATTTGTGTTCCAGCACTTTACATTCTTGTTATTTACTTTTCTGAACTTTATTGCTTTTCTTTACCTTTAAGTCATTTACATTTCTACTAATTTAGAATTCTGCACTCAACAATCTCTATTGCTTAGCTTGACTAATTCACTCATTGATTAAAGTTGCTCAATCTACCAATCTCTGTGGGATTCGACCCCACTTATAGTGGGTTATTACTTGACGATACTTTGGTGCACTTGTCAAGGAACATATTCATTATATAGTGAGTGAATTCCGGTCATCAAGTTTTATGGCGCCGTTGACGGGGATTGGTTTGAAATTGACAATGACTAAATTTTTAGATTAAGCATTTTTATTTACCTTGTCAATTCCTTTAATTTCAGTTTCTTATTCTCTTCTTTCCTTTAACATTTGAGTTTCCATTTGTTCATTGTATATATTTCCATTTTAGCATACTAATCTACTAACTGTTTGATCAATTGCACCAATCAATCTAACCATAAGTCTTAACAAGTGTGATTCCTCCACTTGTCTTTTGCTTGTTTGTTTCTGAATTTATGACAGGTAGAAGAAGATAAACTTTAACCTCTTTTGATAGTGAATCTGAGAGGACCTTCCTTAGCCTAAGGAGGGAAGCAAGTGGTAAAGGAATAGTTGGAGAAGAAGTAGTGAAGGAAGATATGAATTTTATTGTAGAGGAGGAAATACATAATTATGTTAGGGAAGGTGCTGGTGACCATGTTGGGCAGGATAGAAGAGTTCTAGGCTCTTACATCAATCAAAACCCAGGAAATTGTAGAAGCACCATTCTAAAACCAACCATTCATGCTAATAACTTCGAGTTAAAGCCTCAACTCATCACCCTTGTTCAAAACAACTGCTTATTTGGAGGAAGTGCACAGGAAGATCCTAACCAACATCTAACCACACTTTTGAGAATCTGTGATATAGTGAAGGCTAATGGTGTCAACCCGAATACCTATAAGCTGCTGTTATTTTCCTTCTCACTCAAGGATAAAGCAGCTAAGTGGTTGGAATCATTTCTTAAAGAGAGTGTGACAACTTGGGAAGAAGTAGTGAACAAGTTCTTGGCAAGATTCTACCTTCTCTAAAGAGTTAACAGATTGAGAGCTGAGGTACAAACCTTTTGACAACAAGATGGGGAAACTCTCTATGATTCTTGGGAGAGACACAAAGAGTTGACAAGAAAATGCCCTCTGAACATGTTCAATGAATGGGTCCAGCTGCATATATTCTATGAAGGTTTGTCACAAGAATCAAAGAAGACCCTAGATCACTCTTCAGAAGGCTCTCTTAACAAGAAGAAGACAATTGAAGAGGCCACAGACATAATAGAAACTGTGGCCAATAATGAGTATTTCTATACTTTTGATAGAAACTCAAAGAGGGGAGTAATGGAGCTAAATCATATGGATGCTATGCTAGTTAAAAACAAGGTGATTGTAGCCCAATTAGCAGCTCTAACCAAGCAAATGGAGAAGAATCAAGTTTTAGCAATCAACACTCAAGCACCTATGCAAGAAGTTAGAGGATGAATGTGAATGGGAACAAGCTAACTATGTGAACAATTCATCAAGACAACCATATGACCCCAATGGTAAAACTTACAACCCAGGTTGGAAGAACCACCCAAGACGACAAACCATATCACTCTAACCAATATCAATACAACAACCCCAGCCATCAATCAAACAACCATAGACTGTACCACAATTCACACAATGCCCCCTACCAATCCAACCAACAACCACACAATAACCACTCTCAAACCCAAGATGTATCATCCTCAGCCCCACAACCATGTGATAACAGCAACAATTTTGCAAGATTGGGGGCTGCTATGTCACAATTGGCAGGGAGTATTGCCACTGTTACAGAGAGACAATTGTAAGCTGAGAAGAAGATAGATTCAATCCAAGAGGAGGCTAGATCCAACATAAAGAACCAAGGGGGCAGCCATCTCAAAATTGGAATCACAATTAGGATATCTATCCAAGTAAATATGAATGCCTACAAACACATTTCCAAGTGATACCATAACCAATTCTAGAGGGGAATGCAATGCCATCACACTAAGAAGTGAGAAGGTGGTGAAGGAAACATCCTAAGCCACAATTTACAAGAAGAAGAAGTTACAAATGACTTAGAAATCAAGAAGGAAGAAGAGACACGTATCCCAGCCCCACCAAAGCAAGTCTTGAAACCCTATGTACCAAAAGCACCCTACCCACAAAGGCTGAGAAAGGATGGAAAGGATAGCCAATTTTCTAGGTTCTTAGAGATCTTTAAGAGGCTTCAAATCAACATCCCTTTTGCGGAGGTACTAGAGCAAATGCCACTTGTAACAACCCCGGTTTTCGAGTACGCGAGATCTTTTCTGAAAGTACGGAGAACTCCGGAGGATCAGTAAGGGGAGAAGCTTTGATATATTATCATGTATCTCAATCCTAATTGTCATTATGTCATCGTTAAGCTAGAACCTTTTATGGGGCAAGCTCGATAATGCAGTTACGAAGAACATAGTTTTTGAACCGTATCGGTTAGGAGTTTTGATCCGGTTTTTCGTAGATAGTCTCAGTTTGACGAACCGGACTCGATTCATGAGAGAAGAGAGATAATAGGGCAATATTATCATTATATTAGTAATAAAAGTTTCTTGAATGATATTATAAGGTTACCTGGTCAGTTTTAGTTAAAAACAGAAAATCGGTTTAACCGGGTTCACAGTTTACTGGTGCAGCTTAGCACCAGCACTCTCTGATGACTTTAGCAATGCTAAGGCCTCATTATTCATGTTTTATTCTCATAATAAATATGTTACTAGTGTCATTTATGCTAGTAGCTCAGAAAATAATTTTTAGAGATGTTTTTGCAAGTGTTCCGATACACCTAGTTTTAGTAGTTATACACCTGAGATATTTTAATATTATTTTAATCCACCTGCAAGCCAACCAATCACAACTCACCCTACACCCCCAAAACCCCCAAGGCTGGCTCATTTTCACTTTGTGGCCGAAAATAGGTAGAGAGAAAAAGAGAGAAAAGTTCTTAGTTCCAAATCTTCAAAGATTGATTTCTGCTGAACTAAAACTCAAATCAAAATTCCAATCCGACCAAAATGATCCTCTCTTCTTTCTCTACATGATCATATGACTTATCAAGGCTGGGATCAAGGTGAGTTGGCTGCACCATCTCTCTTTTGATTCGGTTTCAAGGAAACATGGTTAAATATGTGTTTCTTGGTGTGATTTAGGAGGAAAAAGTGCTTAAGGACCACCTGAAAGTTTGATTGAATTAGGAGCAGCAAAACCAGGTAGGGTGTCACGAAATTAATTTTGATTAATTGTGTTTGATATGTGTGAATGTTGTATTATTTGGCTGTGCTAAAAATTGGTTGCATATATGATTGATTCTTGGTGAAAATTTGGTGAAATTTTGATGAAATTTGATGAAATTCAAGCTTTATGTTCATGTTCTTGGAGCAGCTGGAAAAACGAAACCCTAGGCTTAAATTGAGGTTCAATTTGTGATGAAATCATGTAGAAAAGATGGGGTTTTAGTGGCTGCTAATTTATTATGAATTGTAGTAAAAATCGGTTGCTGAAAAGATTGAAAAACGGGTAAAAACAGAGAAAGAATTTGAAGAATTTATGAAGAACATGAAGAACACTTTGAGTGTGATGAAGAACAATGAAGAACAGGCCTTAGATCTTAAAAAGGGCAAGGAAGTAAAATTTTTGGTGTTTTAGGGGTTGTTTGGTAACTTCTGAAAGTTAGGGTGGTAAAAGTAGAAATATTAAAAGTTACGGGTGGTTAAAAGTGAATTTTAAAGGTTAAAAGTAAAAGTGAGTTAATTTTCGAAAATTTAATAATAAAATAATAAATAATAATAAAATATTAAATAATAATATTTAATTAAAAATAATATTTTAATAAAAATAATAAAATAATGTGGAACAGGCAGTTTTCTGTAAAAGCTTTAGAAAGACAACTTTAAGTGCAGAATCTTATAATTACCTTCATAAAACACATAGGGAGTGGTAAGAACATATTAGTGAGGTAAAGATAAAAGAAAGATAAAAGTCAAAGGAAAGATAAAAACCAAAGAAAAAGTCTGTAACGTTTTAACAACAGAGAAACAGACAGAGACTAGCGAACAAACTAGGGCAACATAGTTAGTTCTTGATTTGCGAATAGGGTTAGGTATTATATGAAAAGTTAAACTGTTTCAGTATAGACTTAATGAACCTATACTTGGGGCAGGCTAACTAATCATATCGAAATTTACATAAGCTTTAAATACATACGTTAAATAGAGCAAGAAGAATAAAGTGAGGAAGCGCAGAGAAAGGAACAAACAGCAGAATAAAGAGACAAAGCGAAGAGAGTAATATGATAAAGAGTAGAAAACCTATTGAGAGGTCATCTGTTGCATTAAGGCAACCTCAGAGATATCCATATGTTCATCTACTGCATTGTAGCAGTCAGATAGATAATGGTGCAACCACTGAGAAACGCTTTCCTGCGGTACAGATCCATATTTTATTTCTGTAAGGCAGAGGGGTTATTTCCTGCTACAGAAGTACCGTGACAACCTGTTCCATTTCTGTAGTGGCAGAGGGGTTATTTCCTGTATACAGAAGGTGTGTCGGCATACAACCCTGCAGTGACAGATGTGTTATTTCCTGCGTGCAGTGGACCCTGTGGTGGCAGAGGGGTTATTTCCTGTACACAGGGGTATAGCCAACAGGAAAGCCATATCCGGCTAGTAATGCTGGGTTACGTCGGGAGCGGGTAGAAACCGACAGATAAGCTCATTACCTGCACTAGGACTAGACATGCATCATTCTTGTCTGCGCATTACTCTCTGTTGCATTCCTACTTGTGTTTGATCTATTTCTTTATGTTTGTTTGCTTGAGTGCTATATCTATGCTTTATTTTCTGCACTCTTCTGTTTGTGTTCTGTTTTCTGTTTTCCCTATCTATTTTAACTACTGTTTACTACTTTACTGTATTCTAATATCCATCTGCTAATCGAAAACGAATAAATGAACGTAACTAATAACCCCGACCCTACTAAGAACTCCCCAGTTCTTACCCCTTCTCTCTCCCTTCCTTCCCCAGATGGAGACGGGCGTGATCTTCTATGAGTTCGAGGACCCTTACGTCTACGAGGATCCGGTACATCACAGTTATTTCATCATGGGATTGGAGCCTCGTATTAGACGATACGCGTTACCTGATCGAGCCTTTCAACATCCTCTGTCTAGCCCGCATTTTGACCCTGATGCTCCTTACGACTTTCCCTTATCCTGGTTACATCCTGACGCACCTGTACATCCTTTTCCTGATGACCCCGAGCACCCTATACCAGCTCAACCTTTGAATGAGGTGGAACCTGAGCCTATCATTCCTGATGAGCCCGAGTTAGCTGGTGACTACGTACCTGTGATACCACCAGAGTGGGACTTTCCCCCTGAGCCGATCCCTGACTTTCCACAGCCTGATGAGCCGGCACTACCGGATGATGGGGTAGCTCCTATATACGCGAACGGACCTGTGCTCGCGAATGGTTTTGTACATAGTGACAGCAGTATTTCTGGTGGATCTGAGGATATAGTTGTAGCTGCGGATGATGAGGAGGAGGAGGATCCTGAGATAGAGATAGAACAGGATGAGGAAATGGACGAGCCTCACGGCGATTCTCCGAACGGCCACGAGTAGATATAGTTTGACTGCGGAAGGGGCATTCTTTTGATGACACTCTAGTCTAACATTATCTGATAGTTAGTCTCTCACTTGTGTTAGTACACCCGAGAGCCAGGAGCTATATAGTGGTTAGGCTAGCCTGGGTGCCAGTTTAGCGGCTTTTTGTATGGGCCAGGCCCCGGGAGTGTCGTGTAAATATTAGCTACGTAGGACGACGAGGATGTAAACTGACTTGATCTTGTGTAAACGCTACATGTTTTGTTATAGTGTACATGATGTATATTATCTGCTATATTTCTATATTTCTCTATGCTTACTTTTATTGCTCTCAATGTAGGCTTGCTTATCTTACTTGAACATCTGCAACAAAAAAAAAGTTACTCGTAAAATTGGCAACGTTCTAACAAGGAACAGGCTCATCTATTAAGTAATAGTTAATAATTAGGAAAAACAAGTTGGTAACACTTAGCTTCTTGTATGACCATGGCATACTGGGAGTTGGGTCGTTACACCACTTTATGCCAAGTTCTTAAAAGATCTCATGACAAAGAAGAGAAATTGAGGAAAAAAGGAAATTGTAGTGCTCACGGAGGAATGTAGTGCCATCATACAAAAGAAGCTTCCCCAAAAGATGAAAGATCCTGGGAGCTTCCAAATCCCCTGCTTCCAAAAGCATTGTGTGATTTGGGAGCCAGCATCAACCTTATGTCCTTAATCATGATGAAAAGAATGAGAATTAAAAAGGCCAAACTAACAAGAATGGCCCTTCAATTAGCTAATAGAACATTCAAATTTCCTCATGGGGTGGTGAAAAAATTGTTGGTGAAAGTGGAAGAATTCATATTCCCAACAGACTTTATTGTGCTTGATATGGTGGAAGAGGCCAATGCATCAATCTTATTAGGGAGACCATTCTTAGCTACAGCTGGGGCCATAATTCATGTGCAAAAGGGAGAGTTGGTCCTAAGGCTACATGAAGAAAAGATGGTGTTCAATGTTTTCACTGCAATGACCTACCCTAAGGAATCCATTGGAGAATGTATGATGGTGAACACAATAGAGAAGATAGTTCAATGAGTCCTAGAAGAAGATCAATGTGAAGAAGTAAAAGAGCAAGACCCTCAAATATTAGGTGGTGAACTACCACAAGAATTCATAGAAGGATCAATCATGTTGGACAAGGCAAGCTAGAAGGAAGTGGAAGCACCAAAGTTGGAGTTAAAGACCATGCCTCCAAGCTTGAAGTATGCCTACTTGGGTGACAATGACACATATCCAATAATCATCAATTCAAGCTTGAGTGAGGAACAAGAAGAGGAGCTTATCAATGTGCTGAGACAACACAAGGATGCCATAGGATCGACACTTTCAGATTTGAAGGGGATCAGCCCTTCAGTGTGCATGCATAAAATCCTTCTTAAGGAGGATGCCAAGCCCTCAATATAACCCCAAAGAAGACTAAACCCAACAATAAAGGAAGTGGTGCAAAAAGAATTGCTAAAGTTATGGCAAGCAAGGGTGATTTATCCCATCTCAGACAGCCCTTGGGTGAGTCCAATCCAAGTAGTCTCCAAGAAGGAAGGAATCACAGTTGTGCCAAATGAAAGAAATGAATTGATACCAACAAGAACAGTGACTGGATGGCGCATGTGTATAGACTACTGGATGCTCAATGATGTTGGAGAGGGCATTTTCCTACTACTAGGAAGGACCATTTTCCTCTACCATTCATGGATCAAATGTTGGATAGGCTTGCTGGACATGAATACTACTGTTTCTTGGATGGATACTCAGGCTACAATTAGATTGTAGTGGACCCTAAAGACCAAGAGAAGACTTCTTTCACTTGCCCTTATGGTGTTTTTGAATATAGACGTATGCCTTTTGGTTTGTGAAATGCACATTCTACATTCCAAAGGTGCATGTTGTCCATTTTTTTGATATGATTGAAAGGTTATTGAGGTCTTCATAGATGACTTTTCAGTGTTTGGTGACTCATTTCCTAAGTGCTTACACCAACTTGCCTTAGTTCTAAAGAGATGCCAAGAGACTAACCTAGTTTTAAACTGGGAAAAGTATCATTTTATGGTCACTGAAGGGGTGGTCCTTGGCCACAAAATCTCTAAGAAAGGCACAGGGGTGGACATGGCCAAGGTGAAAGTGATTGAGAAATTACCCCCACCTTGCAATGTCAAAGCAATTAGGAGTTTCTTGCGGCATGCTATGTTTTATAGAAGGTTCATTAGAGACTTTTCAAAGATCGCCAAACCTTTAAGTAACTTGCTTGTCTCTAATGTACCTTTTATCTTTGATAGAGAATGTTTGCAAGCCTTTGATGAGCTTAAAAGCAAACTCTCTGATGAATCCATATTTGATGATGATTTTTGGTTGAAATTGAATAGATTTTATTATATAAACTTGCACTTATTCCCTTAAATAGCATGCTTTTGAACTTTCCTCCTAATTTGTGCTTGAGTATGAAAACATGCTTTTTAATACCTAATTTAACCTATTTTATTCCATTTACCTTCCATTCGATGCCTTGATGTCATTTGTGAGTGATTTTAGATGTATAAGGCAAGAATGGCTTGGAGAAAATGGAAGAAGAGCATGCAAAGTGGAGGAAGCATGAAGAATCAAAGGAGAAGAGCACAGCGATGTGTGTGTACGCATAGACCTACGTGCGTACGCACAACCATCAGAATAAAGCCATGCGCACACGTAAGCCACTTCATGGGTGCCGCGCGTCCATTCAAGCATTGCCTAGTGTGCGTGCGCACAACATCTTGTGCGTATGCACAGGAAGAGATTTTTGGCAGAGTGTGCGTGCTCACACATCTGTGCGTACGCACAGGTGGCTGGTACGGAAATTACAACTACAAACTAACCGGCAAGTGTACCGGGTCGTACCAAGTAGTACCTCAAGTGAATGAGGGTCGATCCCACAAGGATTGATGGATTAAGCAATAATGGTTAAATGATTTACTTAGTTAGACAAACAGAAAATGGTGTTTGAGAGTTCAAAAGCATAAACAGTAAATTCAGGAAATCAGAAAAGCAAGCAGTAAATAAGATGTGAATAATATATGTGAATAATATATTCCTAAAACTAAATAATATCTTTTTCTATTTTTAAATAAAATTGAAGCTTAATTAGAATATTTGGGAGATTGCGTGTAGGGTTTGAGGAGAGCTAGGGACCACTTGGATCCTTAATAACCCCCGCCCAACTTTGACATTTGTTGCGCCTTACTTGAGAATGTGGGTAGCATGTGTTGGTGTGCAAGGCTTATGTTGTTGTGCCCTACTTGAGATGAAACAAAATCAACGTGGCATGCTTTTATTGTGTCTTGCGCCTAACTTGAGATATCTCAAGTTAGGCGCAGCCTTGGCAGAACAGGTGGAAAGGAAGTATGAACTATTATATATTGTTAGAAAGTTCTGGAAGTTAGCTTTCCAACGCCACTAGAATCATGTCCATTGGACCTCTGTAGCTCGAGTTATTCAGGTTTAAGTACAGAGAGGTCAGGGTTGACAGCATCATTCGCCTTCTTCTTTTTTTCTACGGAAACTCCATCAAATCTAGCCAAATGCTACCTAAAATAAACAGAATTGCAAATGATTCAAAGTAGCATCCATAGTGGCTAAAAGATAATTTATTCTTGATTAAACTCGACAAATTGAATGCAAACTCACTAGAAAAAGATAGGAAAGATGCTCACGCATCACAACACCAAACTTGAATTGTTGCTTGTCCTCAAGCAACCAAAACTAATACAAGGTTAAGATGTGAATTTGCATGAGAAGTGAGAGTTCAGTTATGCTCATGTCTCTCCTTAAAGTGGGGTTTATCTCTTTTAATTCTGAACAATTCTAGCATCTCACTCTCCTTTGAATCAGAGGAATATCAATGTCATTCAGAATTAGAATTCGGATCATATTATGAGTTCTCTAATCTTTATACCTCAGTTTAATACTTGAACACAGAAGATATCCCTTAATTCGCAATTAACTGGAGCTTTGCACCTTGAACCTAGCCGTGACTTTAAATGTTCTATCTTAAGGGTTAATTGACACAAAAACACCACAAGCTTTTTAACTGGGGAACTCTTTTGAAGTTCTAATTTTTCTTTCAGTTACTCCCAGACAGTCTGATGCCAGGGCATTTTGGCCAGTTTCACTGACCTTTTCTTTACTGTTTTTAGGTAATTTCATGCATTTTCTTAGGAAATAAGTTAGTTTTGGGCAGATATTTACTCAGACCTTGATTCAAGCATAGATTGTGCATTTTACATTATTTCATGAGGATTTTTGCATGATTTTAATGACAAAATTGTATATTGCATTACCCATGACTTGGACTAGAACTATGATGCACTCTATTGCTTGATTTCAGGACCAAAGGAAGCAAGGAATGGGAGGTAACTTGCAAAGTTAAGGAGAAAAGTGATTGCCAAAAACACTCTCAAAAGCCATCAATGCCCACGTTAAAGAGTCACGTTAACTAAGTTAACGTAAACTCTAACGTGGAGAAGAGAAGCTGAGCCAACGTTAGTGACACTTAACATTGTCACTAACATTGGCAATTGCTCATAAATGGCCACGTTAGAAGCCACGTTAACCTAGTTAACGTGGCCTCTAACATTAAAGGGGGAAGAGAAGCCAACGTTAGTGACACTCAACATTGTCACTAACATTGGCCTAAGGTGCAAAGAGCCACGTTAACTCCCACGTTAACTTGGTTAACATGGGAGCTAACGTAAGAGATGGAGAGTTGTCGACAACGTTAGTGACACTCAACATTGTCACTAACGTTGGAGCAACTATGATGTGCGGAAAACGATCCGACACAAAACTCACCGGCAAGTGCACCGGGTCGCATCAAGTAATAAAAACTCACGAGAGTGAGGTCGATCCCACAGGGATTGAAGGATTGAGCAACTTTGGTTTAGTGGTTGATTTAGTCAAGCGAATCACGATTTGGTTGAGTGATTTGTGATTTGCAGAAATGAAATTGCATTGAAAGTAAAGTGGATGTGTAAATTGCATGAAATTAAAGAGGGCAAGGAATTAAAGTGCTGAATCTTAAAGAACAAGAAATTAAATGGCAAAAACTTAGAATGTAAGAAATGTAGATTGCGGAATCTTAAAGTGCAAGGAATGTAAACGGCTGGAATTGTAAAGGGGATTGGGGATTGAATTTGCAGAATTTAAACAAGGAAAAGTAAATTGCATCAAATAAAAGCGTAAAAGAGGGTTTGGGTTGAATCGGATCTGAAGCAAAACAAGTAAATGAACATGAAAAGCAAAAACAGAATGTAAACTTTGGAATCAGATCTCAGGACCCAGAGACTAGAAAACCAAGTCTAGATCTCAATGCCTTCCTAGATCCAACAAGAACAATTGCAAGGGAAATGTAAATTTGCAAAGAAAGTAGATGAAGAGCAATTAACCGAAACTGAAATTCAGTAAATAAACAGAGAGATCCAAGGATGAGATTGAAACAAAATTTCTTCAATTCTCCAACCCAAGATCCAAGACAATTGTAATTGAAATTGAAAGCAATAAAACTAAGAGGAAGAGAAGTGAATCCTCCTTCCCTGAGACTAAGAAATTAAAGATCACTCAATACCAAAAGCTCTCCGAAAACTATTCTAAAAACTAAAAGGGAAAGCTCCCTATGAAAACTAAAAAGAAGCGCTCCCGAAAACTTAAATTCTATCCTATTTATACACTTTCTTCCAATGATCTTCAAGCCTTGAGTTGGGCCTTTGCTCTTGGTGGAATTGGGTTGAGAGAGGCCTTGGTTGATTGCTCTTGGAGTTTGGAGAGGAATCAAAGTGAACCAATTGAACCGGGTTGGAGTTTTGCAAAAGTTTGAGTAAAAGTTTGAGGCTAACTTTTACTCTAACTTTTCACCTCAGCCTCCTCATTTTGCTGATACCAACGTTGGTGCAAAAGTTAGGGGTCTAACTTTTGCTCCAACGTGGGCCTTCCTTAGTGCACTTATGGCGCCAACATTAGCCCAAAAGTTAGAGGCTAACGTTGGCGCAAACTTTTGGTGCCCAGGGAGTGATTTTCATGCGCCAACGTTAGCCAAAAAGTTAGGGGCTAACGTTGGGGCAAACTTTTCACCCAAAAGTTTGTGCAAAAGTTTGAGGCTAACTTTTGGTCCAGCTTTTTGCTTCCTGGTTCATTTTCACTTATTCCAAAAGTTTGAGCTAAAGTTTGAGGCAAACTTTTGCTCAAACTTTTTGTCCTCTCTTCCTCTTAGCCATTCCTTCTTGCTTCAACCTTTCTCCAAGCTTTCTTCACCTATCATTAATCAACCAAACACATCAAAGCTATGCTCGAAATCATGAGATATTCATTTTTTCACAATATGTAACAAATATAGCATAAAACCTCATGAAATTGCATTAATTCATCTATGGTTGATTCAATCAAAGGAATCATGAAAATCTACCCAAATTGACTTGCTTAGAGCTCAAGAAAGTGCATAATTCAAGTGAAAACAAAAGAAAAAGACTAGTGAAACTAGGCTAAGGTGACTTGTCATCACAACACCAAACTTAAAGCTTGCTTGTCCCCAAGCAAGAAATGAATTATGCTCAGAGGTTCTTTCAATTAAGATGGAATGAAGAACACTTGTAAAGTACAGTGAGTGAAGTGATTAAGTAACAGTGGGGTGAACTCTAAATTATATGCTCATGCAAGGGCTTCAGTGCTCACTAGTCCTTACATATTGGGAGTCGTAGGTCTTAGGATTTTCATCCGAATGGTATCATAGAGATCTCTTTATATGTAATCACCTTGAAGAAGCTTATAGTTTCTGTGCTTTGGCCTCGACTCTAAGTGTCATGTCTCAAAGCGGCTCTTTAAATAAGTTTTCAATCAATACTCCTAAACCAGTTGGCTTTAAGGTATTAGGTGTTAAAGCACCCCTAAGGATTTACTTGCTCAAGCCTCTTTCCTTGACACACTTCAACCACAAGCATTTACTAGGATAGCAACTCTTTGAGTTTTTGTTTCTTTCTTTCTTTTTCTGCCTAGTAATTGATGCTCAGAGCCTTGGGCCATGTTCTTTTTGTTTTTGTATTTTCTTTACTTTTCTTTTTGTTTTGTATGCTGCTTCTCGGATCAATTGATTTTTGAGAATCTCCACAATACTTCTTTGAACTTCATATCCTGCCTATGAGCTCCCATGCAAGTTTTCATAAGCATGCAACCTCAATACATAATCATACAACTAGAACCACCACTTCTCCTAATCTTTTGCTTACCTCAAAATTGTTTAATTCCTCAATCCTTCGTTTCAAAGAACTTTCATGTGATGCATTCTTGAAAATTGAGTGCAAACAAGTTTTGAAGATAAGAATGTTGTGAATAATGAAGCATCTTGCTTATTGAATTATAAAGAAAGACTATGCTATGCAGGCAGGCAGGGGTATATAAAGAAAACTATACTATGCAGACAGGCAGGACAAATAAGGATACAATCCAACTTTCAATTACAGCAATATTTGATGTAAAAAAATCACTTAACAATACAACCTGTTGGAGTTCACTTGCTTTCCTTCTTCTCATCATCATCAATGCTGACTTTCATGTTCATCTTTCACCTCTTTGGTTGATGATGCTAAAAATCTCCAAAAGTTTGTATGATATTTTGCAGTGATATTGGAAGTTGCTTGTTCCCCAAGCACTTAGAAACAGTGGTTAGTCTGCATGATTTATTTGTGGGCTTTTTGAACTTACTTTAGTATGGGAACACCAAACTTAGTACCTTGCCAAAGGTTTTCATTAACCATGTGTGAAATTCTTTTTTTTTCTTTCTCAAAAGTAATAAGGCTGAAAACTAGAAAACAGCAAAATAGTTAACTAATTCATCCAGTATGCTTGAAGCCCATATTATGCATAAGGTGAGAATGTGTGTTGATGACAAGTCATCATATACCCATTTTTCTATGCTTTTTCATACAAGAAATTGATGATTAGTGCTTAAATATTGCATTCTTTTGTACTTAATTGGAAGATTTTCTTGATATTTTAATTTTATAAATCTTGTAGAAAATAAGAAGAAAAAGAAGCAAAGAAGCACAAAAAAAGGAGAAAAAAAGAGCTTTGGGGTACACTTTGAAGTTGGGGTACACTTTGGAGCCTTAGGCCACGCTTTTAAAAGCGTGGCCCATGACCAAATCAAGGAAGGAAGCAGCCAGCACGCACACTGCCCTGCCCTTGCCAAGGGCAGGGCAGAATCGTGATGCACATTGAGGTTGGAAGCAAGAATTTCGCTAAGGTAAAATCTGGGCGCTCACAGCATGACCATGCCTCCTTCAAAGGGCTATAACTTGAGCTACAGACGTCCAATTGATGAGCTTCCAGTTGCGTTGGAAAGCTGACATTCAGAGCTTTCCAACAATATATAGCAATCCATATTTGGCATACAATTGAGGCAGGAACGAGAGGCATCTTTAAGGGCCAAAAATAAGCAAGAAGAAAGCCAAGGAAATTAAGTAGCGTGTGTTTCGGCCATGGTTCGAACTTGGGACATCAAAGTGAAAACACTGCCCTGCCCTCCGTGAGGGCAGGGCAGCATTTTGTGTGGCATGAGTTTGGCGCACCAAGGCACGATCCTGGCAGCACCAGCGCGCACCAAGGCACGATCCTGGCAGCACCAGCGCACACCACAGCACAATTTCTGGCGCACCATTTTTTTTCTGCCCTGCCCTCCGCGAGGGCAGGGCAGCATTTTGTGTGGCATGAGTTTGGCACACCAAGGCACGATCCTGGCAGCACCAGCGCGCACCAAGGCACGATCCTGGCAGCACCAGCGCACACCACAGCACAATTTCTGGCGCACCATTTTTTTTCTGCCCTGCCCTCCGCGAGGGCAGGGCAGCATCCTGCACACACCAACGCACCACACGCACGCACCATGGGCCAGATGCACAATTTTCTGCCCTGGGAGTGTCATGGGCCAAAATCAACCAAAATTCAATTTAATTCAATGCCTTACCAAATTGAATCAAGGCCATCCAAGACCCATTTCTCCTCAAATCCAAAGCAAGCAAAGCCCACATCATCACTCAAAGGCACATGGATCAATTAAATTAGGATTTTCATTTTTGTAATTTGTTTTAATTTCATTTTTATTTTTTATTTTGTAAAGCCTATATAAGGCATCATTTCCATCTTTGAAAAGGGAAGCGAGACCCACTAAGGAATATTAGGATTTGAGAGCTCTCTCTCTTAGTTTTCATTTCTGTTTTGAAATTTTGGATTGAGGTTGGAGGAATTCTGTTTCAATCTTAAATCTGAAATCCATCTTTGTTCATCTTCTGCATAATTTCTAGGAATTGAAAGTTGAATCTGCATTCTCATTTACGGCTTCCATCTTTCTTTCTTCTTCAATCTGCTTTCTACTTTGATCAAGGAAGGGATTGAGATCTAGACTTGTTTTCTAGTCTCATTGATTCCCTGAGATCTTGTCTCTTTAAATTTCACAATTGAGCTTAATTACATTCTGTGTTGCTTCTTCAAGCAATTTTTCATTTCTGTTTAAATCTGCTGCACTTCATCTTTTACTTTTCTGCTTGCTGCTTGCTTTAATCTCCTTGTTCCCAGTCCCCTTTACATTTAATGCAATTTACATTTCTTGTCATTTAAGATTCTTGCAATTTTACTTTCTTGCTCTTTAAGTTACTTGCAATTTTACTTTCTGCACTTTATTTTTCCTTGCTATTTACTTTCTGTTGGCTACACTTCATCCAAATTCACTTCAATGTTAGCTTGACTAAACTAATCACCCACTAAAATTGCTTGATCCATCAATCCCTGTGGGATCGACCTCACTCTAAGTGAGTTATTACTACTTGATGCGACCCGGTATACTTGCCGGTTGGATTTGTGTGTTGGAAAATTCGTTTTCCGCAAAAACACCATCAAGTTTTTGGCGCCGTTGCCGGGGATTGATTTAGATCAACAATGATTAAGTGGGTGAGAAGTCTAGATCAAGCATTTTCTTTATTTTTGTTCTCTGTTCTAAGTTGAAACCAAGATGTTTGAGTTATTGCCTCACTAAGAAATTCATCTTTGAGATATGAATTTCAATTTCCCTTGGTGTTGTGTTTTACAAAATTCAAATGGAGTTCAACTCATCTTATGATCAAACAAATTTTATGGGATATTACCCACCATCACCAATCTCTAATGGTGGCTGGGAATATCACCAAGAGAATACACATTCTGAGCACTCCAATTCATGGAGATTTGCTTCAGAGACACAAGATGAGCAAGAAAATCATATGGGATACCAACCACCACCACAAAATGATTCATATCATTATCCTCATGGTGGATGGAAGTATCACCAAAGAATGGAAGAGCATCCACCCTCACGTCCCAGTTTCTCATTTGAAAGTTCTTCATCACTTGATTATGATTACTCTCAACCTTCATCTCTTGAACTAACAGATTGGGATTACCTTCAAGCCATTGAAATACATAGAAAACTCGTGGAAAGATACACACAACCCCAATCCTGGACAGAAATCGTATTCAAGAAGATGAATGAGTTCTCAGAGCAAACAAGGAGGAATTTAGAACCATCCAACAGTGAGGATGAAGACAAATTTCTGAAGGATAAAGAGGAAGGGCAAGATAAGGAGGCTACTGCATCAAGTGAACTTTCAATGAAAAATGAGGTGGTTGAAAATGAAACTGCACTTGAGATGAAAAGGGAACATGAACATTCACAACCCTCACAAACTTCCTTTGAATCTGTGATCAAAAAATATGAAGAGGAGATGAAGAAATCTTGGGAAGAACAACAAACCTCCTCCATAAAAGGACTATTAAGTCGAATGTTGGGTGCAAGGGAGGAAGTGGAGGAGCAAGAAAGTGAGGAAGTCATTCCAAACTCAAGTGAAGCAGAGAAGTACATAGAGGAAAAGCTCATGGAGCCACCAATTCAAAAGGCCCTGGATGAATACAAAACTCCAATAATCACACAGCAAACAAGTCTTGAATTCAAAGAAGTGAAGGCAACTAACAAGAGCACCAATTCTGTCCCTAATCCAGCAAGCAAGATCAATCAAGCCATTTGCAAAAGGAAGTTTGCTGAGGAAAGGCCAAGGCAAGGGACAGTAGCTGAATCTTCTCCCCATTTGAGGTCATTCCTCTTAACAAACTGGAAGAAGAGGAAGAAAGTGAAGAGCAACATGTCAAGCTAATGACACTAAAAGAGCACTTGTTGGGAGGTAACCCAACTGTAGGTACATTTCTTTTTATGCTTTGTTTAAATTCAATAAATTGGCATATGGTTACATTCTAAGTTTGGTGTTGCCTTGCAACAAATTGTTTTCAATCTTTTTGGATGATTGCATCAAATCAAAAATGAAAGTGACACACCAAGATTTTAAGTTTGGTGTGCCACTTATTTTCTATGCAATTCATTCAAGCAACACCACTTATCTGCATAATCATAAGGCCTTTGCAGTGTTGTTTTCCTTTTGGTTTGACATTTTATTATTCTGTTTACTTTAGTTATTTCTTTATTTTTAATACTTCCACTTATTTTGCTTCTTAACTGTTTTTGCTAATACATCACCAAGAGATCCTTATTCATGACATATTCTTGGCTTGGTGATTGTATTTAACATATAACAGTTTCTTTTGTTTAGTTTTAATTCAAATAAATTGACATATGGTCGTATTCTAAGTTTGGTGTTGCTATGCAACAAAATTTGGTTCCAATCCTTACAAGATACTTGCATCAATTCCAAGTGAAAGTGTCACACTAAGTTTGGTGTGCCACTTATATTTTTTTATGCAATGTATCATGCACACCATCTTATGCTTGCAATCAAAATGTCGCTGTCTCCATGCCTTGATTGTTATCTTTAATTTTGCTTGCTTGAAACACATGTGTTACTAACATATCATTGTGTAAGACATTCATGATCCATCTTAGCCCCATAGCCATTGTTCTAATTGTGGCTTGAGGATGAGCAAGCATTCTGAGTTGGTATGGAAGGAGAAGAATGGGAGGAAAACGACAACAATAGAGAAGATGAATTGCAAGGTTGTAAAGTTCCTTTTCCTCTCATTTATTTCCAGCACTTTAAATTGCATGATTGTCTTTATATTTTCTGTATACATGTGTGGTATGACTAAGCATAGCTTGAATTTGATTTGAAATATGTTGCTGTGGCATTATAACTACCAACTTGAGCTTTATGAATTCAAAAAGCAATAAAGCATCATGATCATAAACAAACAAGGCATTAAAGAAGATTTTAGCATGTGCATACAAGTATTGGAAAGCTAGTATGATTAATTGTTGCTCAATTGCATTGGATTTTATTTAATTGAAGTTTTTCATCTAGTACATTTTGTGAAATCTTTTGAAATCATGAAAACCTTGAAGAAGCAAATACAATTAAAGCAAGAAAAGAAAAAGGGAAGGAATGAGAAAGCTGAAGGCTCTGAGTACCAATGGCAATTTATTTGCTAAGTGCTTGTGGTGTTTATGTATCAAGCCAAATGCTTGAAAACAAAACACTTAGAAGTCAAGGCTAGGCTCAAGTGCAAAAGCACTCCCTCAAAGCTCAAGGCTCTGAGCATCAATGATTAGAGAGTCAAGAAAAGAAAAGAAAAATGAGCTTAATGAAGTCCTCTAATTAAATGCTTGTGGTGCTTATGTATCAAGTGGTAATACTTGAAAACAAAGCATTTAGAAGTCGTAGCTTTGTTATTTACTCATGGGGCAAAGCACCCAAAAGGAGAAGCTAAAAAAAAAATAAATCAAAAGCTTGTTTCAAGGAAGAATTATAAGAAAAAGATTTCATAAAATAAGCTAGATAGAAGCATCAATCATTTACATCTCTTTTGTAATTGTAGCATGTATATAAAACTAGCTTGCCATGAACATTAACTTGCTACTCTTCTTACCTTGGATTGTCAATTTCTAATGCATGATTCTTTTCTTGCTTGGGGACAAGCAAGGTTTAAGTTTGGTGTTGTGATGACAAGTCATCATATACCCATTTTTCTATGCTTTTTCATACAAGAAATTGATGATTAGTGCTTAAATATTGCATTCTTTTGTACTTAATTGGAAGATTTTCTTGATATTTTAATTTTATAAATCTTGTAGAAAATAAGAAGAAAAAGAAGCAAAGAAGCACAAAAAAAGGAGAAAAAAAGAGCTTTGGGGTACACTTTGAAGTTGGGGTACACTTTGGAGCCTTAGGCCACGCTTTTAAAAGCGTGGCCCATGACCAAATCAAGGAAGGAAGCAGCCAGCACGCACACTGCCCTGCCCTTGGCAAGGGCAGGGCAGAATCATGATGCACATTGAGGTTGGAAGCAAGAATTTCGCTAAGGTAAAATCTGGGCGCTCACAGCATGACCATGCCTCCTTCAAAGGGCTATAACTTGAGCTACAGACGTCCAATTGATGTGCTTCCAGTTGCGTTGGAAAGCTGACATTCAGAGCTTTCCAACGATATATAGCAATCCATATTTGGCGTACAATTGAGGCAGGAACGAGAGGCATCTTTAAGGGCCAAAAATAAGCAAGAAGAAAGCCAAGGAAATTAAGTAGCGTGTGTTTCGGCCATGGTTCGAACTTGGGACATCAAAGTGAAAACACTGCCCTGCCCTCCGCGAGGGCAGGGCAGCATTTTGTGTGGCATGAGTTTGGCGCACCAAGGCACGATCCTGGCAGCACCAGCGCGCACCAAGGCACGATCCTGGCAGCACCAGCGCACACCACAGCACAATTTCTGGCGCACCATTTTTTTTCTGCCCTGCCCTCCGCGAGGGCAGGGCAGCATTTTGTGTGGCATGCGTTTGGCGCACCAAGGCACGATCCTGGCAGCACCAGCGCGCACCAAGGCACGATCCTGGCAGCACCAGCGCACACCACAGCACAATTTCTGGCGCACCATTTTTTTTCTGCCCTGCCCTCCGCGAGGGCAGGGCAGCATCCTGCACACACCAACGCACCACACGCACGCACCATGGGCCAGATGCACAATTTTCTGCCCTGCCCTCCACAAGGGCAGGGCAGCCTCCTGGGAGTGTCATGGGCCAAAATCAACCAAAATTCAATTTAATTCAATGCCTTACCAAATTGAATCAAGGCCATCCAAGACCCATTTCTCCTCAAATCCAAAGCAAGCAAAGCCCACATCATCACTCAAAGGCACATGGATCAATTAAATTAGGATTTTCATTTTTGTAATTTGTTTTAATTTCATTTTCATTTTTTATTTTGTAAAGCCTATATAAGGCATCATTTCCATCTTTGAAAAGGGAAGCGAGACCCACTAAGGAATATTAGGATTTGAGAGCTCTCTCTCTTAGTTTTCATTTCTGTTTTGAAATTTTGGATTGAGGTTGGAGGAATTCTGTTTCAATCTTAAATCTGAAATCCATCTTTGTTCATCTTCTGCATAATTTCTAGGAATTGAAAGTTGAATCTGCATTCTCATTTACGGCTTCCATCTTTCTTTCTTCTTCAATCTGCTTTCTACTTTGATCAAGGAAGGGATTGAGATCTAGACTTGTTTTCTAGTCTCATTGATTCCCTGAGATCTTGTCTCTTTAAATTTCACAATTGAGCTTAATTACATTCTGTGTTGCTTCTTCAAGCAATTTTTCATTTCTGTTTAAATCTGCTGCACTTCATCTTTTACTTTTCTGCTTGCTGCTTGCTTTAATCTCCTTGTTCCCAATCCCCTTTACATTTAATGCAATTTACATTTCTTGTCATTTAAGATTCTTGCAATTTTACTTTCTTGCTCTTTAAGTTACTTGCAATTTTACTTTCTGCACTTTAATTTTTCTTGCTATTTACTTTCTGTTGGCTACACTTCATCCAAATTCACTTCAATGTTAGCTTGACTAAACTAATCACCCACTAAAATTGCTTGATCCATCAATCCCTGTGGGATCGACCTCACTCTAAGTGAGTTATTACTACTTGATGCGACCCGGTATACTTGCTGGTTGGATTTGTGTGTTGGAAAATTCGTTTTCCGCAAAAACACCATCAAGTGTTATAATGGGATTTTAGTGGAACACCAAACTTAGAATTCTTCATTCTCCCTTAGATTGTTTTGGTGTGCAACACCAAACTTAGCTTCTTGCAATCTAGATAAAGCTAGTTGACCTTTTTATTGAAATAGATATGAAAAGAGAACTACCTCAGGTTGGGTTGCCTCCCAACAAGCGCTCTTTTATTGTCACTAGCTTGACATTCTCTGTGATTGCTCAGCTTAGATTCTGAGCATCCTTCACCTTGTTCCATTGTTTTTCCAAGTGAGGCTTTGCTTTGTGCTGCTCATCCCGGATGAGTGATTCTTTTTTGTTAGCCCTCTCCTCACTTGTTTCTGTGAGGTTCTTGGCTAATTGTTCCATTTGCCTCTCAATTCTTCCGAGTGAGTCCTCATGGTTCTTGCTTATCATCTCTTGATGTTTCATCATTCTCTCTACTAAGATTTCCAGATTAGTGATCCTCTGAGAGTCTTGTGAGATTGGTTGGTTGTGGGGTGTTAGGGGTTGGAAGGGTGGGTAGTGTGGTGGTATGCAGTGATTGTTGTTGGTATGGTGAATTTTTTGCAGGTTTGGGAAATTGGGGTTGTTGTAATTGAAGTCCCTTTGTTCCTGATATTGAGATTCCCTCATTCTTAGATAAGAATGTGGCTTCCATGGTGGAAATTGTGCCTTCATTGTAGTAGAATGGAGAAAATCAATTTGTCTAGCTATTGACTCCAATTGTTGCTGAGTTTGCTGATGTAGTTGTTTGCTTTGATTCATGACTGCCTTCATTCCTTCAAGATTCATTATTTCCTTTTCTGAAGTTGCATTCTATGGGGTCTCAATTGAGTGTTGGTTATCGGCTCTCTTGTCATTGAGCTCTGCAGTTCCTTGGCCAGCTGCTGTTGCTTTGAGAAGGTCATCTGAGACGTAATCCACCGCTCTTCTTGTTTCTGGGGTTAATCCTTCATAGAACGCTTGGAAACCCACTTTTTCATTTGCTTTCTTGTATCTTTCCCATGCTTTGAACAATGGTTCTTCCTCTCCTTGTATGAATGGATGTATTCCCTCTTTCATCTTGATGTTTTGTTGGGATGAGGAGAATTTGGCCAGAAAGTTGGTAACCAAATCGTCCCAACTAGTAATACTTCCCCGGGGAAAGGTTTCGAACCATTGTGCAGCTTCATCCCTTAGTGAGAAGGGAAATAACAAGAGCTTACAGGTGTCATGATTTACACCATCGGGGTTGACAGCACCACAAGTCCTTAGAAAAATGGATATATGCTGTTCAGGATCTTCCACTGGGTTTCCGCCGTAGGAACAATTTTTCTTGATTAATGTGATGAGTTGCGGCTTCATGTTGTGGTGTTCTTCTTTCTCAGAAACTCCTTCTTCAATGATATCCTTCCCTCTGGCTGCTCTTCTTTCCTGTGACATATAAATCAATCACAAGGAATACACAGTGGTATTTTTGAGAATAGAGTGTAGTTAATTGAGACAAAACCTCAAACAGTTAGCGTGTTAATAGAGGCAAATCTTCAAACAGTTAGTGGGTTAGTCAAAAATAAAGAAACGGTGCTTGATCTAAACTACCACCTCACTTAATCGTTGTCAATCTAATCAATCCCCGGCAACGGCGCCAAAAACTTGATGTGCGGAAAACGATCCGACACAAAACTCACCGGCAAGTGCACCGGGTCGCATTAAGTAATAAAAACTCACGAGAGTGAGGTCGATCCCACAGGGATTGAAGGATTGAGCAACTTTGGTTTAGTGGTTAATTTAGTCAAGCGAATCAAGATTTGGTTGAGTGATTTGTGATTTGCAGAAATGAAATTGCATTGAAAGTAAAGGGGATGTGTAAATTGCATGAAATTAAAGAGGGCAAGGAATTAAAGTGCTGAATCTTAAAGAACAAGAAATTAAATGGCAAAAACTTAGAATGTAAGAAATGTAGATTGCGGAATCTTAAAGAGCAAGGAATGTAAACGGCTGGAATTGTAAAGGGGATTGGGGATTGGATTTGCAGAATTTAAACAAGGAAAAGTAAATTACATAAAACAGAAGCGTAAAAGAGGGTTTGGGTTGAATCGGATCTGAAGCAAAACAAGTAAATAAACATGAAAAGCAAAAACAGAATGTAAACTTTGGAATCAGATCTCAGGACCCAGAGACTAGAAAACCAAGTCTAGATCTCAATGCCTTCCTAGATCTAACAAGAACAATTGCAAGGGAAATGTAAATTTGCGAAGAAAGTAGATGAAGAGCAATTAACCGAAACTGAAATTCAGTAAATAAACAGAGAGATCCAAGGATGAGATTAAAACAGAATTTCTTCAATTCTCCAACCCAAGATCCAAGACAATTGTAATTGAAATTGAAAGCAATAAAACTAAGAGAAAGAGAAGTGAATCCTCCTTCCCCGAGACTAAGAAATTAAAGATCACTCAATACCAAAAGCTCTCCGAAAACTATTCTAAAAACTAAAAGGGAAAGCTCCCTATGAAAACAAAAAAGAAGCGCTCCCGAAAACTTGAATTCTATCCTATTTATACACTTTCTTCCAATGATCTTCAAGCCTTGAGTTGGGCCTTTGCTCTTGGTGGAATTGGGTTGAGAGAGGCCTTGGTTGATTGCTCTTGGAGTTTGGAGAGGAATCAAAGTGAACCAATTGAACCGGGTTGGAGTTTTGCAAAAGTTTGAGTAAAAGTTTGAGTAAAAGTTTGAGGCTAACTTTTACTCTAACTTTTCACCTCAGCCTCCTCATTTTGCTGATACCAACGTTGGTGCAAAAGTTAGGGGTCTAACTTTTGCTCCAACGTGGGCCTTCCTTAGTGCACTTATGGCGCCAACATTAGCCCAAAAGTTAGAGGCTAACGTTGGCGCAAACTTTTGGTGCCCAGGGAGTGATTTTCATGCGCCAACGTTAGCCAA
This sequence comes from Arachis hypogaea, assembly GCF_003086295.3. Lineage (NCBI taxonomy): Eukaryota > Viridiplantae > Streptophyta > Magnoliopsida > Fabales > Fabaceae > Arachis > Arachis hypogaea. Next base: position 43,663,990 of record NC_092045.1, on the reverse strand, counting down.
AAAGTTAGGGGCTAACGTTGGGGCAAACTTTTCACCCAAAAGTTTGTGCAAAAGTTTGAGGCTAACTTTTGGTCCAGCTTTTTGCTTCCTGGTTCATTTTCACTTATTCCAAAAGTTTGAGCTAAAGTTTGAGGCAAACTTTTGCTCAAACTTTTTGTCCTCTCTTCCTCTTAGCCATTCCTTCTTGCTTCAACCTTTCTCCAAGCTTTCTTCACCTATCATTAATCAACCAAACACATCAAAGCTATGCTCAAAATCATGAGATATTCATTTTTTCACAATATGTAACAAATATAGCATAAAACCTCATGAAATTGCATTAATTCATCTATGGTTGATTCAATCAAAGGAATCATGAAAATCTACCCAAATTGGCTTGCTTAGAGCTCAAGAAAGTGCATAATTCAAGTGAAAACAAAAGAAAAAGACTAGTGAAACTAGGCTAAGATGACTTGTCATCAAACTACACAACCCCCAAGAGCCACGTTAACTTCCACGTTAACTTAGTTAACGTGGAAGCTAACGATGAGGAATGAAGAATGAGCCAACGTTAGTGACACTCAACATTGTCACTAACGTTGGGATGGCTAAGAATGTGTAGAACCTATGCACAATTACTCAAGAGGGGGGTGAATTGAGTAATGCAACAACAATGAATCTTTTTACAAAATTTAAAGACAATATACAAAAGTGTTATTGTACTAGTATTTTTCCAAGAGCTTAACTCAATTGCTAAGCATTTATAAGGAGCTTTTACTTTCCAATAGACACCAATTCAAATAAATTGATCAAGCTTTTCACCAATCGGACTTAAGCCACTCCTTAAGTACTTACGAAGCTACTTTTCGATCACAATTTATTTGCTCAAAAGTAAAAGACAATAATATTGAAGAGATGAGTTTGGAGAGATGCAAACGCTATTTAGAGTGGTTCGGCACAATCCTTGTCCTACGTCCACTTTCTTTCTCAATCGCAATTGAGAAGTTCCACTATTGCCAAGCTTCAAGGTGCTCGCGCAAAACCTTTTACAATCCGAGTCCTTAGTTTCTAACACCTCACGGTATATGATCACCACTCGTATACTAACCCACTCCACTTAGAGATACCTTCTCTAAGATTTGCCTTGAGTACTTAGTATACCTCTTTGGTATCCTCACCGACTATAGTGTTTATAACTCTTGACTCAACCTTGGAGATCACACTCCAATTTACAAGGTGTACAAGAAAACAATTCTCAAAGAATTGTTGAGATGAAATGAGTGCTCTATAGAAGAGTGTGTGATTACAAGTTTAGCACTATTGAACCAATTGATATTGCTCTCTCAAATTGTGTATTATATCACTTAAAAATGTGTAGAATGAAAGAATATGAACCAGATAGTTTCCAAATACTCAAAATTATGAAATAAGGCTTCAATCCATCCATTTATAGATTCCCCAAACCTTAGAAACGTTGGGGAATTAATGGGATGGAGCATTTATGTCAAAACTAGCCGTTTTTTATGTTTTTGAATTATTTGCATCGATGCATAACACTTTGCATCGATGCAAATGTGTCTTTGATGTTGAAATTTGAATTTTCAGCTAGGTTGCATCGATGCAAACATCTTTGCATCGATGCAACAAGTCGTTGCATGCTTTGCATCGATGCAAGATGAGTGTGCATTGATGCAAACCTTAAAGAAAGGCTTAAAATCACTTCAAAATGCTTAGGATTGATCTCAAACTTGTTGGAGTCAATTCCTATGCTTTTGTACCTTTGAAAATAAGTTTTTAAACCTTTTTGGCTAGCATCGAATTGCAAGATGTGCATCAAAACATTTTGTGAGTGTGTGTTGAGAGATTTAGCAATTGGTTCTTAACAAGAAGTTACCTAAGTCCTAAGACTCTATACTTGTCTTCAAATGTTGTGGACTTGAGTTTCTTGTTGTTGTTGTGTTTGCTTTCAACTCTTCATGCTTGTTCATTCAAGTTGTTTGTTGGTTTGTCTTTTCATGTCGTTTGTTGGTTTGTCATTCATCAAAACCTACGAATACAAACTTTGCATACAAGCAACATGATTTACAATTTCCCCCTTTTTGATAATGACAAACCAATTTTGAGGATATGTATTTATAAATGATTTTGAAAGCAACAATAATAAACTTTGTTTTATAGAAAGCTTTGGAGAAGACTTTAAAAATTTTTGCAAGAGTTCCCCCTAAATATGTGCATTTGTTCCTTTAAAGGGCGTTTTATCAAAGAAAACGATTTAGATATCAAAGTTTTTGCTTAGCGGAAGTCTTTTTGAAATCATTGTTTCGCAAACTTATTTCTTCTTTTCAAATCCTCAAAAATGTTCAAAACTTCAAATATTCTCAAACTTTTCTTCCTTTTTCAAAAGTTCAAAGCTTCAAATATCCTCAAACTTTTCTTCCCCCTTTTGACATTATCAAAAAGAAGGGAGTTTGAAATGTGTCATAGAAGCATGCATAAAACAATGAATTTTTTTTTTAAGTTTAATTTCTCTATTAATCTCAAGGATGAGATATTCCTCCTTTCAAAAAGAATTTGATTTCCTCTTTTTATATATAATAAGCATGCATAATTCCCCCTAAAATATATCAAGACATGCATATTAACTTAAAATAGGGGTACCAAGCCTATTTTGAGTTATTCACCAAACAAGCATACAAGCATTAATCATTAAACAAAATTATGAAGGAAATATCAAAGTGTTTAAACCATAATAGAAATCCTTAACTTACTAGGAGTTAGTTTAACAATTCATATAGTCAAATAAGCATAAAGCAATAAAAAGTGACTTTGCTCAAAAATGGGGTTTTGTTGCTCAAAAATGCCAAATTCACTTGTTTTTGTGTAATTTGGTCGTGTTTGCATCGATGCAATGGTCTTTGCATCGATGCACATAGCACGCCGTGTGCTTTGCATCGATGCAAAGCTTGGTTGCATCGATGCAGCATGCATCATTTTGCCCAAAATCACCAAATTTTCATCCTTTGGTGGTTCTTTCTTCAATCCTTTGAGTTCCATCATGTATATACTCACTTAAACCATTATAAACTTCAATTTGTTGATCCTCCATTGTTTATAATCTTCAAATTCTTCAATCTACCTCAAGATTAATCACTCATTCATCAACTCATAAACTTTTCCAACACCGATTACTTTGCCGGTGTTGTTGTCTCCATAGATCACGTTTCCTCCGTTTGTAGGCTCTATTGCGGTGAACTTTGATTCATCGCCGGTCATGTGTTTGGAGCATCCACTATCAACATACCAATTTGTATCCTTAGCTCCAACACGTACCTACAAAATAATTAAAATTTGGTTTTAGGTACCCAAGTGAATTTGAGTCCTTGATGGTTAGTATGAGCATAATGCCCATAAGGTGCCCATCTCGTATCCTGACTACGAAGGTTTATATGTTTAATTCTAGTAAAGCATACGGGTGCTATATGACCTACTTTATTACAATAATGACATATGACATTTGGATTATGCATCCTATGCATGTTTCTAAATGGTTGCCTAGGTTGTTTCCTAAATGCAACATCTTTTGATTTATATACATTGTGATTATAATTTCTAAATGAAGTATGTTGAGGAGGATGTTTAAAGGCTTCATTCCTTTTAGGCATGCTTACCTTTTGGGCTTGCGGTTGCCTAATAGGAGTTTTAGCATTTTTAAGTTTTCCTTTTTCAAAACCCAAGCCTTCCTTGTTATGAACATGCTTTTGGTTTTTCAACATTTTATCTAAGTTCTTTGAAGATTCATTGAACTTAGCTAAAGTGTTCTTAAGATTTGTAATTTCATTTTCATGCATTTTACAAGATTTGTATGGATCACTACTTGTGCTACACTTATCTTTTCCAAGATTGATATTCTCGTTTTTCAACATCTCATTTTGTTTTAAAAGTTCCATATTCTTTTTCTTTAGGAGAGAATAATCTTGGGTAAGTTTTGTGTACACCTCAAGTAAGGCATCATATTCATCTTGTAAATTAAAAGAAGTGGGGTTGCTGGTGGACGAAATTGTGATCTACGTTCTTTGGATTTTGAATGAAAGCTTTATTATGGCACTGGTTGAATTCACAACTCCGTTCAACTAACCAGCAAGTGTACTTGGTCGTCCAAGTAATAAACCTTACGTGAGTAAGGGTCGATCCCACAGAGATTGTTGGTATGAAGCAAGCTATGGTCACCTTGTAAATCTCAGTTAGGGAGATTAAAGGGTAATTGTGATTATTGGAATAATAAATAAAAAGGAATAATAAAAGGGATAGAATACTTATGCAGATTCATTGGTGGGAATTTCAGATAAGCGGATGGAGATGCTGTAGAGCCCAAGGACGCCTGCTCTCCTACTGCTTCTACTCAATCCTTCTTACTCCTTTCCATGGCAAGCTTTGTATAGGGGTTCACCATCAACTGTGGCTACTTTCATCCTCTCGGGAAAATGATCCTATGCGGTTGTCAGTCGCACGGCTAATCGTCTGGAGGCATCACCCATGGCTGATGGCTACATCCCATCCTCGCAGTGAAAACTAATGCTCACGCACTTTGTCACAGTACGGCTAATCACCGGTTGGTTCCCGCTCCTACTGGAATAGAATCCCTCTTTTGCGTCTGTCACTAACGCCCAACAGGTTACAAGTTTGAAGCACGTCACAGTCATTCATTACCGGAATCCTACTCGGAATACCACAGACAAGGTTAGACTTTCCGGATTCCCAGGATCCTACTCGGAATACCACAGACAAGGTGAGACTTTCCGGATCCTCATAAATGCCGCCATCCATCTAGCTTATACCACGAAGATTCTGTTGGGGAATCTAAGAGATACACATTCAAGCGCTATTGCATGTAGAACGGAAATGGTTGTCAATCACGTACATTCATAGGTGAGAATAATAATGAGGGTTATCTAACTCATCACATTCATCATGTTTCTTGGGTACGAATGAATATCTTGGAATAAGAATAAAAGAGGATTTGAATAAAAGAAAGTAGAATTTCATTAATACTTGAGGTACAGCAGAGCTCCACACCCTTAATCTATGGTGTGCAGAAACTCCACCGTTGAAAATACATAAGCAAAAGGTTCAGGCATGGCCGAATGGCCAGCCCCCCTAACGTGATCAATGATCTCCTAAGATGAAGAATAAAACAAAACTGAGACCAAAGATGTCTAATACAATAGATAAATGTCCTATATATATCAGACTAGCTACTAGGGTTTACATGAGTAAGTAATTGATGCATAAATTCACTTCCGGGGCCCACTTGGTGTATGCTTGGGCTGAGCTTGATTAATCCACGAGCTGAGGCATTACTTGGAGTTGAACTCTGAGTTATGACGTGTTTTGGGCGTTCAACTCCGGATAATGACGTTTTTCTGGCGTTTAACTCCAGACAGCAGCATGAACTTGGCGTTTAACGCCAAGTTACGTCGTCATTCTTCGAATAAAGTATGGACTGTTATATATTGCTGGAAAGCCCTGGATGTCTACTTTCCAACGCCGTTGAGAGCGCGCCAATTGGAGTTCTGTAGCTCCAGAAAATCCATTTCGAGTGCAGGGAGGTCAGATTCCAACAGCATCAGCAGTCCTTTTGTCAGCCTTCTTCAGAGTTTTGCTCAAATCCCTCAATTTCAGTCAGAATTTACCTGAAATCACAGAAAAACACACAAACTCATAGTAAAGTCCAGAAATGTGAATTTATCATAAAAACATATGAAAACATCCCTAAAAGTAGCTTAAACTTACTAAAAACTATATAAAAACAATGCCAAAAAGCGTATAAATTATCCGCTCATCACAACACCAAACTTAAATTGTTGCTTGTCCCCAAGCAACTGAAAATCAAATAGGATAAAAGAAGAGAATATACTATAAGTTCCAGAATATCAATGAATATTAATTTAATTAGATGAGCGGGACTTGTAGCTTTTTGCTTCTGAACAGTTTTGGCATCTCACTTTTTCCTTTGTAGTTTAGAGTGATTGGCTTCTCTAGGAACTTAGAATTTCGGATAGTGTTATTGACTTTCCTAGTTAAGCATGTTGATTCTTGAACACAGCTACTTATGAGTCTTGGCCGTGGCCCTAAGCACTTTGTCTTCCAGTATTACCACCGGATACACAAATGCCACAGACACATAACTGGGTGAACCTTTTCAGATTGTGACTTAGCTTTGCTAAAGTCCCCAGTTAGTGGTGTCCAGAGCTCTTAAGCACACTCTTTTGCTTTGGATCACGACTTTAACCACTTAGTCTCAAGTTTTTCACTTGGACCTTCATGACACAAGCACATGGTTAGGGACAGCTTGATTTAGCCGCTTAGGCCTGGATTTTATTTCCTTGGGCCCTCCTATCCATTAATGCTCAAAGCCTTGGATCCTTGCTTTTTAAAATTTTTTGCCATTTTTTTTTCACAAGCTTTTGCTTTTTCACTGCTTTTTCTTGCTTCAAGAATCAATTTCATGATTTTTTTCAGATCATCAATAACATTTCTCTTTGTTCATCATTCTTTCAAGAGCCAACAATTTTAACACTCATAAACAACAAGATCAAAAATATGCACTGTTCAAGCATTCATTCAGAAAACAAAAAGTATTGCCACCACATCAATATAATTAAATTAAATTCACTAATAATTTCGAAAATTATGTACTTCTTGTTCTTTTGAATTAAAACATTTTTCATTTAAGAGAGGTGAAAGACTAATGGATTTTATTCATAGCTTTAAGACATGGTTACATACTAATGATCATGAAGTAAAGACACAAAACATAGATAAACACAATATTAAAAACCGAAAACAGAAAGAAATAAAGAACAAGGAATGAATCCACCTGAGTGAGGGTGGCGCCTTCTTGAAGGTCCAATGGTGCTTTTTGAGCTCCTCTATGTCTCTTCCTTGCTTCTGTTGAATGATTCCTAGTAATTTTGGTGTTTCTACCCTTAGTTGCTTCCAATATTTGTGTGGAGGACCATTTATTCCCTGAGGTATCTCAGGGATCTCTTGAATTGCAGCCATATGTTCTACCACTGAGCTATGACGGCTTATATTTTTTTCATCTCCCAAGACTCAGAGGTGGAAGCTTTTGTCTTCCCTTTGAGGTTTCTTTGGCCTTAGGTGCCATTAATGGTAATGGAAAAGAAAAAAGCTATGCTTTTACCACACCAAACTTAAAATATTGCTCGCCCTCGAGCAAGAAAGAAAAGAAAAGTAGAAGAAGAAGAAGAGAATATGGGAGAAAGGGGGAGAAGTAGGTTCGGCTATGTGGGTGGTATTGGGTGGGAAAGAGAAGTTGAATTGTAGAGGTAGGTGGGGTGTATGGGGAAGAGGAGGTTGATGTGAATGGTGAATGGTGTAATTGGGAAGAGGAATTGAGGTGATTGATGAAGAAGATTGGGAATTGTGACATGGGGAATTCAAATCACAAAAATAGGATTAGAAGGTAAGGTGGGAATATGGTAGGTGGGGATCCTGTGGGGTCCACAGATCCTGAGGTGGGGATCCTGTGGGGTCCACAGATCCTGAGGTGAAAAGAAATACCATTCCTTCACCATATAGGCATGTAAATTGCCTCCATGCATCATTCTGGCGTTCAAACGCCCATTGGTGCATGTTCTGGGCGTTAAACGCCCATGTAATGCATGTTTCTGGCGTTGAACGCCAGTTTCATGCTTGTTTCTGGCGTTCAGCGCCAGATTGTCCTCTGTGTGCACATCCTGGCGTTAAACGCCAGGTTGTTGCTTGTTTCTGGCGTTCAGCGCCAGAATGGTGCTCTGTTCTGGCGTTGAACGCCGGCCAGATGCACCTTCTGGGCGTTGAACGCCAGCCCGTGCGTCCTCCAGGGTGAAAAATTTGTTTCTTCTGTTTTTGACTCTGTTTTTAATTTTTTTGATTTTTTCGTGACTCCTCATGATCATGTACCTAATTAAACACAAAAATAAAAAAGAAACAAAATAAAATAAATTTAGATAAATAAAATTGGGTTGCCTCCCAACAAGCGCTTCTTTAATGTCAATAGCTTGACAGTGGCTCTCATGGAGCCACAAGGTGATCAGGTCAATGTTGTATAGTTGTCCACACCAAACTTAGAGTTTGGATATGGGATCTTAACACCAAACTTAGAGTTTGGTTGTGGCCTCACAACACCAAACTTAGAATTTGACTGTGTGGGCTCTTCTTGACTCTGAACTGTGAGAAGCTCTTTATGCTTACTCTCTTTTGTCACAGAGGGATGGCCATGTGCCTTAAACACAAGGTAGTCCCCATTCAATTGAAGGACTAACTCACCTCTGTTAACATCTATCACAGCTTCTGCTGTGGCTAGGAAAGGTCTTCCTAGGATGATGCATTCATCATCTTCCTTCCTAGTGTCTAGGATTATGAAATCAGCAGGGATGTAAAGGCCTTCAACCTTTACTAGCACGTCCTCTACTATTCCATGAGCTTGTCTCACTGACTTGTCTGCCAATTGTAATGAGAACAAGGCAGGTTGTACCTCAATGATCCCTAGCTTCTCCATTACAGAGAGTGGCATCAGATTTATTCCTGATCCAAGATCACATAGAGCTTTTTCAAAGCTCATGGTGCCAATGGTGCAAGGTATTAAGAACTTGCCAGGATCTTGTTTCTTTTGAGGTAGAGTTTTCTGAATCCAAGTATCTAGTTCACTAATGAGCAAGGGATGTTCACTTTCCAAAGTCTCATTACCAAACAACTTGGCATTCAGCTTCATGATAGCTCCTAAGTATTGAGCAACTTGCTCTCCAGTCACATCTTCATCCTCTTCAGAGGAAGAATAGTCTTCAGAGCTCATGAATGGCAGAAGGAGATTTAATGGAATTTCTATGGTCTCTATATGAGCCTCAGATTCCTCTGGATCCTTAATAGGAAACTCCTTCTTGCTTGAAGGACGTCCCAGGAAGTCTTCCTCACTAGGATTTTCATCCTCCTCCTCCCTAGTGCTTTCGGCCACTTTGATCAAATCAATGGCCTTGCATTCTCCTTTTGGATTCTCTTCTGTATTGCTTGGGAGAATACTGGGAGGAGTTTCAATGACTTTCTTACTCAGCTGGCCCACATGTGCCTCCAAATTTCTGATGGAGGATCTTGTTTCATTCATGAAACTGAAAGTGGCCTTTGACAGATCAGAGACAATATTGGCTAAATTAGAAGTGTTTTGTTCAGAATTCTCTGTCTGTTGCTGAGAAGATGATGGATATGGCTTGCTATTGCTCAGCCTATTACGTCCACCATTGTTAAAGCCTTGTTGAGGCTTTTGTTGATCCTTCCAGGAGAAATTTGGGTGATTTCTCCATGATGGGTTATAGGTGTTTCCATATGGTTCACCCATGTAATTAACCTCTGCCATGGCAGGGTTCTCAGGATCATAAGCTTCTTCAGAAGCTACCTCTCTAGTACTGTTGGATGCATGTTGCAATCCATTCAGATTTTGAGAGATTATGTTAACCTGTTGAGTCAACATCTTGTTCTGAGCCAATATGGCATTCAGAGCATCAATTTCAAGAACTCCTTTCTTCTGAGGTATCCCATTGTTCACGGAATTCCTCTCAGAGGTATACATGAACTGGTTGTTTGCAACCATGTCAATGAGTTCTTGAGCCTCTTCAGGCGTTTTCTTCAGGTGAATAGATCCACCTGCAGAATGATCCAGTGACATTTTCGAAAATTCAGAGAGACCATAATAGAATATATCTAATATGGTCCATTCTGAAAACATGTCAGATGGACATCTTTTGGTTAGCTGCCTGTATCTTTCCCAAGCTTCATAGAGGGATTCACCATCTTTTTGCTTGAAGGTTTGAACATCCACTCTCAGCTTGCTCAGCTTTTGAGGAGGAAAGAATTTATCCAAGAAGGCAGTGACCAGCTTATCCCAGGAGTCCAGGCTATCCTTAGGTTGTGAATCCAACCATATTCTAGCTCTGTCTCTCACAGCAAAAGGGAAAAGCATGAGTCTGTAGACTTCAGGATCAACTCCATTCGTCTTTACAATCTCACAGATCTGCAAAAACTCAGTTAAGAACTGATAAGGATCTTCAGATGGAAGTCCATAAAACTTGCAGTTTTGTTGCATTAAAGCAACTAGTTGAGGCTTAAGCTCAAAGTTATTGGCTCCAATGGCAGAAATGGAGATGCTTCTCCCATCAAACTTGGATGTTGGCTTTGTGAAGTCACCAAGCATTCTCCTTGCATTATTATTATTATTATTTTCAGCTGCCATCTCCTTCTCTTGTTCGAAAATTTCTGAAAGGTTATTTCTGGATTATTGTAATTTAGCTTCTCTTAATTTTCTCTTCAGAGTCCTTTCAGGTTCTGGATCAACTTCAACAAGAGTGCCCTTTTCCCTGTTCCTGCTCATATGAAAGAGAAGAAAACAAGAAAAGAAAGAGAAATCCTCTATGTCACAGTATAGAGATTCCTTTATGTTAGTAGAAAAAGAAAGGGGTAGAAGAAAGAAGAAGAATTCGGATTTTTAGATGAAGAGAGGTGAAGAGAAGTGTTAGTAATTAAATAATTAAATAGAAGAAGAAGAGAGAAGGAGAAATTTCGAAAATAATTTTTGAAAAAGAGTTAGTGATTTTCGAAAATTAGAGATAAATGTAATTGAAATTAAAATTTGAAACAATTAATTAATTAAAAAGAAGTTTTGAAAAAGGGATGAGATATTTTCGAAAATTAGAGAGGGAGAAGTAGTTAGATGGTTTTGAAAAAGTTAAGAAACAAACAAAAAGTTAGTTAGTTGATTGAAAAAGATTTGAAATCAAATTTTGAAAAAGATAAGAAGATAAGAAGTTAGATAAGATATTTTGAAATCAAATTTTGAAAAAGATAAAAATTTCTGAAAAAGATAAGATAAAAGATAAGATTTTTAAGAAAAAGATATTTTGAAAAAGATTTAATTTTTTAAAAAAGACTTAACTAACAAGAAACTACAAGATAAGATTCTAGAACTTAAAGATTGAACCTTTCTTAACAAGAAAGTAACAAACTTCAAATTTGTGAACCAATCACATTACTTGTTAGTTAATTTTCGAAAATTAGATATAAAAGATAAGAAAAAGATTTTGAAAATATTTTGAAAATTAATTTTGAAATTTTCGAAAATGATAAAAAAAAGTGAAAAAGATATGATTTTTGAAAAAGATTTTGAAAGGATAGGATTTTTAAAATTGAAATTTTGACTTGACTTGTAAGAAGCAACTAATTTTAAAAATTTGGAGGAAAATAAGGAAAAGATATTTTTTTTATTTTTGAATTTTAAAGAAAAACACAAAAATGACCCAAAACATGAAAATTTTGGATCAAGACACAAGATGCATGCAAGAATGCTATGAATGTCAAGATGAACACCAAGAACACTTTGAAGATCATGATGAACATCAAGAACATAATTTTGAAAAATTTTTGATGCAAAGAAAACACGCAAGACACCAAACTTAGAAATTTTTAATGCATGAAAATTATGGATGCAAAGATGCACATGAAAAACAACAAACGACACAAAACAAGAAATCATCAAGATCAAACAAGAAGACTTGTCAAGAACAACTTGAAGATCATGAAGAACACTATGAATGCATGGGATTTTCGAAAAAAAATGCAAGAAAAATTTTAAAAGCATGCAATTGACACCAAACTTAAAAATTAACACAAGATTCAAACAAGAACTTGGTTTTTATGATTTTCTAATTTTTTTTTGTATTTTTATAAATTTTTTTTGAAAAACATTTTTGGAAAAACGAAAAATAAAAGAAAAATTTTTGAAAAAGATTTTTGAAAAGAAAATTACCTAATCTGAGCAACAAGATGAACCGTCAGTTGTCCATACTCGAACAATCCCCGGCAACGGCGCCAAAAACTTGGTGGACGAAATTGTGATCTACGTTCTTTGGATTTTGAATGAAAGCTTTATTATGGCACTGGTTGAATTCACAACTCCGTTCAACTAACCAGCAAGTGTACTGGGTCGTCCAAGTAATAAACCTTACGTGAGTAAGGGTCGATCCCACAGAGATTGTTGGTATGAAGCAAGCTATGGTCACCTTGTAAATCTCAGTTAGGGAGATTAAAGGGTAATTGTGATTATTGGATAATAAATAAAAAGGAATAATAAAAGGGATAGAATACTTATGCAGATTCATTGGTGGAAATTTCAGATAAGCGGATGGAGATGCTGTAGAGCCCAAGGACGCCTGCTCTCCTACTGCTTCTACTCAATCCTTCTTACTCCTTTCCATGGCAAGCTTTGTATAGGGGTTCACCATTAACTGTGGCTACTTTCATCCTCTCGGGAAAATGATCCTATGCGGTTGTCAGTCGCACGGCTAATCGTCTGGAGGCATCACCCATGGCTGATGGCTACATCCCATCCTCGCAGTGAAAACTAATGCTCACGCACTCTGTCACAGTACGGCTAATCACCGGTTGGTTCCCGCTCCTACTGGAATAGAATCCCTCTTTTGCGTCTGTCACTAACGCCCAGCAGGTTACAAGTTTGAAGCACGTCACAGTCATTCATTACCGGAATCCTACTCGGAATACCACAGACAAGGTTAGACTTTCCGGATTCCCAGGATCCTACTCGGAATACCACAGACAAGGTGAGACTTTCCGGATCCTCATAAATGCCGCCATCCATCTAGCTTATACCACGAAGATTCTGTTGGGGAATCTAAGAGATACACATTCAAGCGCTATTGCATGTAGAACGGAAGTGGTTGTCAATCACGTACATTCATAGGTGAGAATAATAATGAGGGTTATCTAACTCATCACATTCATCATGTTTCTTGGGTACGAATGAATATCTTGGAATAAGAATAAAAGAGGATTTGAATAAAAGAAAGTAGAATTTCATTAATACTTGAGGTACAGCAGAGCTCCACACCCTTAATCTATGGTGTGCAGAAACTCCACCGTTGAAAATACATAAGCAAAAGGTTCAGGCATGGCCGAATGGCCAGCCCCCCTAACGTGATCAATGATCTCCTAAGATGAAGAATAAAACAAAACTGAGACCAAAGATGTCTAATACAATAGATAAATGTCCTATATATATCAGACTAGCTACTAGGGTTTACATGAGTACGTAATTGATGCATAAATTCACTTCCGGGGCCCACTTGGTGTATGCTTGGGCTGAGCTTGATTAATCCACGAGCTGAGGCATTACTTGGAGTTGAACTCTGAGTTATGACGTGTTTTGGGCGTTCAACTCCGGATAATGACATTTTTCTGGCGTTTAACTCCAGACAGCAGCATGAACTTGGCGTTTAACGCCAAGTTACGTCGTCATTCTTCGAATAAAGTATGGACTATTATATATTGATGGAAAGCCCTGGATGTCTACTTTCCAACGCCGTTGAGAGCGCGCCAATTGGAGTTCTGTAGCTCTAGAAAATCCATTTCGAGTGCAGGGAGGTCAGATTCCAACAGCATCAGCAGTCCTTTTGTCAGCCTTCTTCAGAGTTTTGCTCAAATCCCTCAATTTCAGTCAGAATTTACCTGAAATCACAGAAAAACACACAAACTCATAGTAAAGTCCAGAAATGTGAATTTATCATAAAAACATATGAAAACATCCCTAAAAGTAGCTTAAACTTACTAAAAACTATATAAAAACAATGCCAAAAAGCGTATAAATTATCCGCTCATCAGTTGTCATCACTAACCTTTTCTTCGCTTGCCATTAAGCAAAGATTTGCAACCTCGTTGTCATCGGAGTCGGATTCATCCTCGTTCTCCCATGATATGTATGCTTTCTCCTTCTTCTTAAATTTCTTGTTTTTGTCCTCCTTTTGAAGTTTTGGACAATTGGGTTTGATGTGTCCAACTTCTCCACACTCATAGCATTTTGGTACCTTTGTTTTGCTCTTGAAGTTTTTCTTCATTGCAAACTTATTGAATCTTTTTAATAAGAGTACAAATTCTTCATCTCCTTCTTCTTCATTATCATCACTCTCTTCTTGCAGTGATGTTGTTTTAAGGGCGAGACTTTTCTTCTTGCTTTCTTCACCTTTTTGTCTATTTAGCATAGTCATTTCATAGGTGAGAAGATTTCCTCGCAGTTGATCAAATGTAAGTTGATCATAGAGCCTTCCTTCCACAATGGCGTTCACTTTGGAGTTCCATTTTGGTGTAAGGCTTGTAAGCACCCTGGTCACAATTTGTTTATCATTGTATTTTGTGCCAAGCATGCTTAGATTGTTAAAGATCTTGGAGAGTCTTTCAAGAGCTTCTTCAATGCTCTCTTCATCTTTCATTTTAAAATTTTCCCATTCATGAACCAACATAAATACCTTTGATTCTTTAACGTGGTCGGTTCCTTCGTAAGTGATTTGGAGTTTATCCCAAATCTCTTTAGCAGTTTCACATGTAGAGATCTTCATATAATCATGCTCGTTAAGTGCACAATGAATGAAGTTGATGGCTTTATCATTCATTGCCACTTTCTTCCAATCATCGTCACTATATTCATCTTCTCCTTTCGGTACTTGCTTTAAGACGGAGACTCCTTCTTCTTTAGCGCTTGTTGTCTTTGTTGGAATGTGATTTCCATTCTCAATTACTTTCCAAATTCTCACATCTTGAGAACGGATCCAAATTCTCATCTTATTTTTCCAATAAGAGTAATTTGTTCCGCTAAAAAGAGGAGGTCTAGCGGTTGAGTTACCTTCGCTAGTGTTGTTGTTGTTAAACCTGTGCTTGCCATGATCTTTTCCCTTAAACGGTTAAGCCTTTCAAAGGGTTAAGCTCTGATGCCACTTGTAGAACCTATGCACAATTACTCAAGAGGGGGGGTGAATTGAGTAATGCAACAACAATGAATCTTTTTACAAAATTTAAAGACAATATACAAAAGTGTTATTGTACTAGTATTTTTCCAAGAGCTTAACTCAATTGCTAAGCATTTATAAGGAGCTTTTACTTTCCAATAGACACCAATTCAAATAAATTGATCAAGCTTTTCACCAATCGGACTTAAGCCACTCCTTAAGTACTTACGAAGCTACTTTTCGATCACAATTTATTTGCTCAAACGTAAAAGACAATAATATTGAAGAGATGAGTTTGGAGAGATGCAAACGCTATTTAGAGTGGTTCGGCACAATCCTTGTCCTACGTCCACTTTCTTTCTCAATCGCAATTGAGAAGTTCCACTATTGCCAAGCTTCAAGGTGCTCGCGCAAAACCTTTTACAATCCGAGTCCTTAGTTTCTAACACCTCACGGTATATGATCACCACTCGTATACTAACCCACTCCACTTAGAGATACCTTCTCTAAGATTTGCCTTGAGTACTTAGTATACCTCTTTGGTATCCTCACCGACTATAGTGTTTATAACTCTTGACTCAACCTTGGAGATCACACTCCAATTTACAAGGTGTACAAGAAAACAATTCTCAAAGAATTGTTGAGATGAAATGAGTGCTCTATAGAAGAGTGTGTGATTACAAGTTTAGCACTATTGAACCAATTGATATTGCTCTCTCAAATTGTGTATTATATCACTTAAAAATGTGTAGAATGAAAGAATATGAACCAGATAGTTTCTGAATACTCAAAATTATTAAATAAGGCTTCAATCCATCCATTTATAGATTCCCAAACCTTAGAAACGTTGGGGAATTAATGGGATGGAGCATTTATGTCAAAACTAGCCGTTTTTTATGTTTTTGAATTATTTGCATCGATGCATAACACTTTGCATCGATGCAAATGTGTCTTTGATGCTGAAATTTGAATTTTCAGCTAGGTTGCATCGATGCAAACATCTTTGCATCGATGCAACAAGTCGTTGCATGCTTTGCATCGATGCAAGATGAGTGTGCATCGATGCAAACCTTAAAGAAAGGCTTAAAATCACTTCAAAATGCTTAGGATTGATCTCAAACTTGTTGGAGTCAATTCCTATGCTTTTGTACCTTTGAAAACAAGTTTTTAAACCTTTTTGGCTAGCATCGAATTGCAAGATGTGCATCAAAACATTTTGTGAGTGTGTGTTGAGAGATTTAGCAATTGGTTCTTAACAAGACGTTACCTAAGTCCTAAGACTCTATACTTGTCTTCAAATGTTGTGGACTTGAGTTTCTTGTTGTTGTTGTGTTTGCTTTCAACTCTTCATGCTTGTTCATTCAAGTTGTTTGTTGGTTTGTCTTTTCATGTCGTTTGTTGGTTTGTCATTCATCAAAACCTACGAATACAAACTTTGCATACAAGCAACATGATTTACAGAATGGCCACGTTAGAAGCCACGTTAACCTAGTTAACGTGGACTCTAACGTGAGACCTAGGGGCACACTTGAACATTAGTGACAATGTTGAGTGTCACTAACGTTCTCGAAGGTTGGCAAAAGCCACGTTAGAAGCCACATTAACCTAGTTAACGTGAGCTTTAACGTGAAGCAAGAAGGGGCACACTTGAACGTTAGTGACAATGTTGAGTGTCACTAACGTTCTCGAAGGCTAGCAAGGCAAAGTTAAAAGCCACGTTAACCCAGCTAACGTGGGCTTTAACGTGAGGCAAAGGGGTGCATGGCAACGTTAGTGACAATGTTAAGTATCACTAACGTTCTCGAACTTGTATTTTCACTAAATGTTAAACACCCCTAACGTCTTGAGCTAAAGTCTCTGCCCACTTCACACTTTCTCTCTGCAAGTAAGCCAAGCCCAATTGAAGAAAGGAACTGCTTCAAGCTCAAAGATCCAGAGGCCCAAGACTTGAAGAGCTAACTAGAAGCTGAGAAGAGTAGTATATATAGGAGTAGTTTTGAAATAGAGAGGAGCTTTTTGGGAGGAGCTAGGAAAGAGAACTACTCTTTGTATTTACTTTCTTTGCACTTCTAGCTTTATCATGTATTCTCCATCTTTGATTTTGATTTCTAGAGCTATGAACAACTAAACCCCTTTCATTGGGTTAGGGAGCTCTGTTGTAATTTGATGGATCAATACTAATTTTCTTATTCTTCTTCTATCTTTCCTTTTGATTTTACTTGAAAGCTTTCGATCTTCATCCAATTGGATAGTTATCTTGGAAAAGAAGCTATTCAAACATCGATATCTTCGGATCCTTGAAAGAGGAATGAAGAGATTAGCTAGAAATGCTTTCTCATGCTGGACCAAATTGAGTGTGGATGGGTATGTGGCTATAACCCTCTAAGCATTTGATTTGGGAAGTGCATGTGGTATAATTAGTACCACACTTCATCTCTTCTCATGAGCAATTGACCAAGGAATTGGCTATTGATCAAGATTTGAGAGATTGAATTGCAAGAAATTGTGATTCAATCACTTAAGATTGCCAGGGAGATCAATGAGTGCATTGATTGAGGAAGAGATGAAAATGAAATTGATCTGGAGAATGCAACATCTCCTAAGCCCAATGAACTCCCCATTTCTGATCTTACCCATTCTCTTTAATTTCTGCAATTTACCTTTATGAGCAATTCCCCCATTCCCATTTACAATTCTGCTATTTACTTTCAGTCATTTACTTTCTCGCCATTTTAATTTCTGCAATTATCAACTCTATTCATGGATTCGCTCAACTAGATCATTCCTCTAATTAAAGTTGCTTGATCAATCAATCCCTGTGGGATTTGACCTCACTCTATTGTGAGTTTTTACTTGACGACAAATTCGGTACACTTGCCGAATGGGAATTTGTTGAGAGACAAGTTTTACCCCGATCAAGTTTATGGTGCCGTTGCCGGGGATTGATTAAGCATCGACAATGATTACATTAGAGGATCACTAGATTGAGCATTTGTATTTTGTTTGATTTAATTTTCTGTTCGGTTAATTTGCTTTCCGTCTTAGTTTAATTCTTCCCCTCCCCTGTTTCTTAGTTTTTCTTTGCTATTTACAATTCAGTTCACTAACCCCACTAACTGTTTGATATATTGCATCACTGACACTAACAAGTAATTCTAACAAGATACTTTCTGCATTGCTTTTCTTTGCTTGTACTCTGTGGGTTTGTATGACAGGGAGAAGAAGTGGAGCTTCAACTTCCTTTAATTCTAAACCTGAGAGAACCTTCTTAAGATTAAGAAGGGAGGCAAAAAAAAAACGTGTAGTGGGTGCTGAAGAAGAGGAGGAACACTGTGAAGAATACTTTGAAACAACCATGGAAGACCATCGTGAGGAAGAGGTGCACAACCATGGTGGAGGAGGTAGATCAAATCCTGGTGGGGAAGATAGAAGAGTCTTGGGCTCTTACATTAACCCAAACCCAGGGAACTGCGGAAGTAGCATCCAAAAACCAACCATCCATGCCAACAACTTTGAACTAAAGCCATAGCTCATCACCCTTGTTCAGAACAATTGCTCGTTCGGAGGAGGTGTCCAAGAAGACCCCAACCAACACTTAAACACCTTCCTGAGAATATGTGACACAGTGAAGTCCAATGGCGTTCAACCTGACGCCTATAGACTGTTGTTGTTCCCATTCTCTCTCAGAGACAAGGCAACCAAGTGGTTGGAGTCTTTTCCAAAGGAGAGCTTGACAACTTGGGATGATGTTATGAATAAATTCTTGGCAAGATTTTACCCCCCTCAACGAGTCAATCGGCTGAGAGCTGAGGTCCAAACTTTCAGGCAACAAGATGGTGAGACTCTATATGAAGCATGGGAGAGGTTTAAAGACCTAACAAGGAGATGTCCATCTGATATGTTCAATGAATGGGTGCAGCTGCACATCTTCTATGAAGGACTGTCATATGAATCTAAGAAGGCCGTAGACCATTCATCCGGAGGTTCTTTGAACAAGAAGAAGACCATTGAGGAAGCCATAGATGTCATTGAAACTGTAGCTGAGAATGACTACTTCTATGCTTCCGAAAGAGGGAACACTAGAGGAGTAATGGAGCTGAACAATGTAGATGCTCTGCTTGCTCAAAACAAGCTCATCACCAAGCAGCTAGCTGACCTCACCAAGAAGATGGAGAGAAGTCAAGTGGCAGCAGTCACCACTTCAACTCAAGAGGAAGCAAGTGAAGAGGAAGAAGGCACTTAGGAGCAAGCCAACTACATTGGGAATTCACCTAGATACAACCATGATCCATACTCCAAGACCTACAACCCTGGATGGAGGAATCACCCAAACTTTGGGTGGGGTAATCAACAAGACCAAGGCCAAGATCAGAGACGTCACAACTCCAACAACAACGCAGCTCCCCAACAATTCACACAGAGGACATGCCCACAAAACCACATCAATATATCTCACCCTTCTACCTCTACCCCCAACATACCATCATTTGATGACAGAATCTCTAAGATTGAAACCTTACTTGAAAGCATATGCAAAGACATTCAAGACAATAAGGTGTTCAAAGAGGAGGTGAGAGCCAGTATGAAGAATCGGGGGGAAGCAATCAAGAAGCTAGAATTCCAAGTGGGATATTTGTCTGAGAAGATTCTCAGACCCACTGATGGCTTTCCAAGTGACACGGAGAAGAATCTGAGAGGTGAAATGAAGAAAGAAAGATGGGAGGATTGCAATATGGTCACTACAAATGACAAGGAGACTGAAGACAAGCCAAGCAAGCTGTCAGAACAACCTGAAAATACCTTAGTAGAGAAGGAGAAGAAAGACCAACAAGAACCAAAAATCTCACAACAGGAGTTGCTGAGACTATATGCACCATTTCCTCAACTGCTAAAGGGTGCTGTGGGAAAGAGAATGTACTCAAGGTTCTTAGACTCGTTTGCATCTTTGAATGTGAACATACCATTCATTAAGGTCATTTAGCAAATGCCAGCATTCATCAAGTATATGAAGGAACTACTTCCCAGGAAGAGCTCACTCAAGGGGGGCCAGACTATAGTGATGAACAAGGATTGCAGCACCCTCATTCAAACACAATTGCCTGCGAAAAGAAAAGACCCAGGGAGTTTTCATGTCCCTTGTGCTATAGGGGAAACAAATTTTGATAGAGCACTTTGCGATTTGGGAGCAGCATCAACTTAATACCCCTATCCCTGGTAAAAAGGCTGCAGATCAATGAGATACTACCTACAGATGTAGTCATAAGGCTGGCTGACAAGACTCAACAGCAAGCAGTAGGAGTGGTGGAAAATGTGTTGCTCAAAGTTGGAAAATACTTTCTCCCAACAGACTTTGTCATGCTGGACATGGAAGAGAGTCACCTGCACCCAATCATATTGAGGAGACCATTTCTAGCTACTGCTAGAGCACTCATAGATGTGGAGAAATGGGAGCTAATATTAAGGATCCATGATGAACAACTGAGCTTCAGTGTTTTCCAACTCTCATTGGAAAAAGATGAAGAGGACAAAGAACCGAGCAAAGGGAATCATGAGATACTAAAGGAAGAAGCAAGCACTGGAGCACAACCAGCTCATCCTGAGATTCACTGGGTTGATGGACAAGGCCAGCAGCAAGTGCCACAGGTCAAGGAAAAATTGGAGGAACCTAAGCCACCAGAAGTTTGTGAGGACATTAACAAAAGCTCATCAAAGAAGAAGGCCACCAGGAGTAAGAAAACAGCACCAAGGGCAAAGAAGAAGGTACCAAGGGGGTGGCGGAACAAGAAGATTCCTATGGAAGATTTCTCTCCAGGGGATAAAGTAATCTCAGCCTACTTCACAGATATCCCCCCTAATCTCCCCACTGTACCATCTCAGCTACCTAAGGTCTTCACCATCAACAGAGTTCTCTTCTTGGAGCATGTAGAGATCATTGATACAACCAACAGATACAAGTCCACTGCCAGAGGAGAATACTTCAAGCATTACCAACCACCATAATAAGGGGGTAACGTCGAGCTAGCGACGATAAAAAAAAGCGCTTTGTTGGGAGGCAACCCAACCTCAGGTAGTCATTTTGATCTTCATTTCAATAAAGATCACAAGTTGTTTCCCCTGTATTGCAAGGAGCTAAGTTTTGTGTTTCACACCAGAACAGTCAAAGGAGACAGTGTAATTCTAAGTTTGGTGTCCCACCAAAAGGACATTCGGTTAGAATTACACCTGCTCCCAAAACACATTACTAGCTCTGACCAATTGAGGGAAATCACTTAGATGTAGTTAGACTTTAGTTAATAATTGTTCTGTTAACAACAAGATATGAGTTTATCAGCATATATGCAAAATTGTGTACTAAACAAGGAACTAAGTTTGGTGTTCACACACCAAAGCAAGTTCATAAGACACAAGCACATGCAAGCTAATTATTCCTCAAGTGCTTTGGGAACAAGCAACTTCCAATAACTTTACAGGAACCTTATGGTGCCCCTTCACTCAAGGAAGCAAAGAGCAGGAGGAGAACGAAAAGAAGGCGATTAGAAGTTGTCACCTGAAGGTTGTATTGTCACTTAATTCCATATATTTACAGTTTGAACATTGGAAGCCCAAATGCAATCTTGATTAATGATTACCAGTGAGGCCTAAACATGTTTTTTTTTTTAAACTCTACCTTGTTGTTGAGCATGGTCTGTGATTTTGGTTTCAAGTGCCACTGCACCTTCCGTTTACTTATATATATGCTTGTCTTTTAAATCAAATGAAAAGAGAATGTTTTATGTTTTAAAAGACTAGAGTAGAGTTCATAATGTGAAAGTGCATTCATGAATCTTTGGGGGTAGTCATAAGTTAGCTAAGTTGGTTCAACCACAAGGTTAGGATGACAACTATCTATCCTGAATGCTTTACTTTTGATATACCCATGAGACTAAGATAACAACAAGATCCTAATAAGAGAAAAGGGAAAGAACAAGGGAAGTGAAAAAAAAAGAAAAAAAGAAAGCAATAAGGCTAGGCACCAATGGTTTACCCTAGGACATGTGTCTGTGGTGCTCCTGTGTGAGGGATCTACTTGGATGAATAAGCTCTTTGGGGTGCTTCATCACCTGGTAACTTGGGTTAACCAACCCGAGATTATCAGCTGAAAATTCACTATCAAGAGTAACCTTCACCACAGAGCATTTAGTAACCCAAAGAGGTGCTGGACACCAAGGTCTGAAGGAAAGAAAATAAATAAACTATATGCCTGTGGTGTGTATGTATGGGGGAGAGACTTGAGCAAGTAAGTCCTTAGGGGTGCTTCAACACCTAGCACCTTGAACCAACTGGTTCGGGAGTGTTGGCTGAAAGCTTATCTTAAAGAGTTGCCCCTTTACAAAACACTTAGCCTAAAAACACAAATAAGCCCTTGAAATAACAATAAAAGGATCAATAAATAAAGGTCTCATGGGATATAACAAAGTGAGTATTTTAGGAGATGATAAAGGTCTGAAAGCCAGTAGTGAAATGAACCTAAGTTGCTATGCATGAAACCACCATAAAATCGGTAATATGACTTCCAAAAGAATGACTCATTTCTCTGGAGATTCCATTCATCATTCTCTTGTTCCAGTACTTGCTTAGGGACAAGCAAGCTTTAAGTTTGGTGTTGTGATGCCAGGGCATTTTGGCCAGTTTTACTGACCTTTTCTTTACTGTTTTTAGGTAATTTCATGCATTTTCTTAGGAAATAAGTTAGTTTTTGGCAGATATTCACTCAGACCTTGATTCAAGCATACATTATGCATTTTACATTATTTCATGAGGATTTTTGCATGATTTTAATGACAAAATTGTATATTGCATTACCCATGACTTGGACTAGAACTTTGATGCACTCTATTACTTGATTTCAGGACCAAAGGAAGCAAGAATGGGAGGTAACTTGCAAAGTTAAGGAGAAAAGTGATTGCCAAAAACACTCTCAAAAGCCATCAATGCCCACGTTAAAGAGTCACGTTAACTAAGTTAACGTAAACTCTAACGTGGAGAAGAGAAGCTGAGCCAACGTTAGTGACACTTAACATTGTCACTAACGTTGGCAATTGCTCATAAATGGCCATGTTAGAAGCCACGTTAACTAGGTTAACGTGGCCTCTAACGTTAAAGGGGGAAGAGAAGCCAACGTTAGTGACACTCAACATTGTCACTAACGTTAGCCTAAGGTGCAAAGAGCCACGTTAACTTGGTTAACGTGGGAGCTAACGTAAGAGATGGAGAGTTGTCGACAACGTTAGTGACACTCAACATTGTCACTAACGTTGGAGCAACCACACAACCGCCAAGAGCCACGTTAACTTCCACGTTAACTTGGTTAACGTGGAAGCTAACGATGAGGAATGAAGAATGAGCCAACGTTAGTGACACTCAACATTGTCACTAACGTTGGGATGGCTAAGAATGGCCATGTTAGAAGCCACGTTAACCTAGTTAACGTGGACTCTAACGTGAGACCTAAGGGCACACTTGAACGTTAGTGACAATGTTGAGTGTCACTAACGTTCTCGAAGGTTGGCAAAAGCCATGTTAGAAGCCACGTTAACTGCCACGTTAACCTAGTTAACGTGAGCTTTAACGTGAAGCAAGAAGGGGCACACTTGAACGTTAGTGACAATGTTGAGTGTCACTAACGTTCTCGAAGGCTAGCAAGGCAAAGTTAAAAGCCACGTTAACCCAGTTAACATGGGCTTTAACGTGAGGCAAAGGGGTGCATGGCAACATTAGTGACAATGTTAAGTGTCACTAACGTTCTCGAACTTGTATTTTCACTAAATGTTAAACACGCCTAACGTCTTGAGCTAAAGTCTCTGCCCACTTCACACTTTCTCTCTGCAAGTAAGCCAAGCCCAATTGAAGAAAGGAACTGCTTCAAGCTCAAAGATCCAGAGGCCCAAGACTTGAAGAGCTAACTAGAAGCTAAGAAAAGTAGTATATATAGGAGTAGTTTTGAAATAGAGAGGAGCTTTTTGGGAGGAGCTAGGAAAGAGAACTGATGACAAGTCATCATATACCCATTTTTCAAGCTAATTTCACTTGTTTTATTAGTCTCTATGCACTTTCTTGCATCCTAAGTAAGTGGTTTGGAGTGAAAATGCATAACTTCTTGAAATCAAACAACCACCATGAAATTAATGTTAACTCATGAGGTTTAAGCTAATTTTAATTGAATTTAATTGATTTATAAGCCTTGTGAATTTAGTGATACTTGGAGTGGTTGTTTTGGTTTATTGTAGGTGAAGAAAAGAATAAAAGAGAAAAGCGTTGCCTAAGAAAGTGTGGCCAAAGGAGAAAAAGGCGTGGCTTATGAAGGAGGGAAGCAAGCATTGCCCTCCACAAGGGCACACTGCCCTCTAGGAGGGCAACATAAGGGAACAAAGCATGAAAGGCAACTCTGCCCTGCCCACTACAAGGGCAGAGCACAAATCTGTGCCTTGGAATCAAGAAGAACAAAATGTTGCCCTACCCTCCTCAAGGGCAGTATCGGGCTCACCAAGGGAAGAAAATCAAAGGAAAATACCTACAATGCTTGCCACAAGAGTTGAACACGGGACCATGAGGAAGCAAGGAATTAAGCCTCACTTTGGTACCAAGAAAGCCAAGGAAAATGGGTAGCGTGTGTAGCATCCAAGTTTCGAACGCGGAACTTCATGTTGGAAACACTGCCCTGCCCTCCGCGAGGGCAGGGCAGCATTTTGTTGTGGCACGGCCAGCACACAAATCTGGCGCACCAAAGCAACATGCGGCAGCACCAGCAGCGCACCAAGGCACCAATCTGGCACACCAATTTTTTCTGCCCTGCCCTCCTTGAGGGCAGGGCATCATCCTGCGCACCAAGCCGCACCACGCCCGCACCACGCACACACCACACATCAATTTTCTGCCCTGCCCTCCACAAGGGCAGGGCAGCCTCCTGGAAGCTATTGTTTTTGGGCCAAAAATTGAATTAAAAATCCAATTTAATTCATTTCTTCACCAAATCAAAAGCCCATCCAAATCCCAAGATCCAAGAATAGAAAGTGTATAAATAGGAGCTAGTTTGATGTAATTAGGACTTTTTGCTTGACTTTTGAATTTTGCACTTTCTTTGAGCTTTGAATTTTTGCAACTTTTCTTGAGAGACTGAACCGAGATTTCAGAGAATTGGGGAGGAGAATTGATCTCTCTTCTTCCTCGTTCTTGCTTGGGCATTTTTCATTTCCTTGTTTTGAGTTTTGGGTGTGAAGAATTGAGGAAATTCTGTCTCAATCTCCATTCAAAATCTCTTTAAACATTTTTCTGCATAATTGAGTTCAATTTACATTCCCTTTATTGCTTCTTCTTCAATTTCTTATCAATTGCTTTGAGAACTTGGATCTAGGAAGGCAATTGAGATCTAGGCTCTGCTACCTAGTCTCTGGAGTCCTGAGATCCCAATTTCCTTTTGGTTCTTCTATGAACCTTTGCTGCACTTAATTTCTTTACTGTTTGAGTTCTAATTGCTTCTAATTCAATTTCTGCTCTATTAACTGTAGCAATTCAATTTCTCTTTGTTTAGATTCTGCAATCCCAGTCCTCAATTCCCCTTTTATATTCAAGCAATTTACATTTCTTGCACTTTAAGTTACTGCAATTTACATTTCTTGCACTTTAAGTTTCAGTCATTTACATTCTTGTTCTTTACAATTCAGCAAGTTTACTTTTCTGCTCTTTAATTTACTGCAATTTCCCCCTCTCCCTTTACATTCCAAGCAATTTAGCTTCTGTTAAATACAACCCACTCAACCAAAACTTGATTCATTTGACTAAATCAACCACTAAACTAAAATTGCTCAATCCTTCAATCCCTGTGGGATCGACCTCACTCATGTGAGTTATTATTACTTGATGTGACCCGGTACACTTGCCGGTGAGTTTTGTGTTGGATCGTTTTCCACACATCAAGTTTTTGGCACCGTTGCCGGGGATTGAAACAGATTGACAATGATTAAGTGAAGTGGATATCTAGATCAAGCACTTTTTCTTTTCTGTTATTTTAATTTTGACTAACACACTAACTGTCTGAATTTTTGCTTAAACTAACTAAAACTTCATTCTAGCTATAGATTGAAGTTTCATTGGTTTTCTGGATCTGTGTGTTTATTGTTGTGTGTTTGTATTTCAGGTACAGGAAGATCTTCCCCTGTCCTCTCTGAAATTGACCAAAGAACTCTTCGAAGAATAAGAAGAGCTGAAAGAGGGAAGAACGTTATTGGAGAGGAAGAATCTGAGGAGGAATTCCAAGAAATGGAAGGAGATCCATCAAATCTCAATCAACCAGGAGGAGGGGCCAACAATAACCAACAACAAAGAAGAGTCCTGGCTTCATACACATTTGCAAATGATAGACACTGTGGAAGTAGCATTCTTACTCCTAATGTCAATGCAAACAATTTTGAACTAAAGCCACAACTCATCACTTTGGTTCAAAACAACTGTTTTTTTGGAGGAGGACCATTGGAGGACCCAAATCAACACCTATCTACCTTCTTGAGGATTTGTGACTGTGAAAACCAATGGTGTGCCTCCTGACAGCTACAAGTTGTTGTTCTTTCCATTTTCTCTCAAAGACAAAGCTACTCAATGGCTAGAGACCTTTCCAAAAGAAAGCATCAACACCTGGGATGACTTGGTAAGCAAGTTCCTTGCCAAATTTTATGCCCCTCAAAGAATCCTAAGATTGAAGACTGAGGTGCAGACATTCACTCAAATGGAAGCTGAAAATTTATATGAAGCATGGGAAAGATATAAGGCACTATTGAGGAAATGTCCACCAGAGATGTTCACTGAGTGGGACAAGTTGCAGAACTTTTATGAGGGGCTCACTCTTAAGGCTCAAGAAGCACTTGATCATTCAGCTGGAGGCTCTTTGCAACTCATGAAAACTACAGAGGAAGCTCAAAACCTCATTGATATGGTGGCCAATAACCAATATTTCTTTGCTCATCAAAGACAACGCCAACCATCACAAAGAAGAGGAGTAATGGAGTTGGAAGGAGTGGATTCAATTCTAGCTCAGAACAAGATAATGCAGCAGTAGATTCAACAACAGTTTGAGCAAATGGCCAAAAGGATTGATGGCTTGCAAGTTGCATCAGTAAGTGCCACAAGCCAACCATCAACCACTTGGGGGCAAAATGAAGAAATTCAAGAGGAACAACAGCAAGAGCAAGTCCAGTACATGCACAACCAAAATCCTGGAACAAATGAAGTCTATGGAGATACTTACAATCCTTCTTGGAAGAACTATCCCAATCTCAGATGGGGAGACAACCACAATCAAAGCCAACAGCCATGGCAAAGGAACTCAACTCAAACAATTGGAAAAACACAAACAACAACCAGCCAAACACTAACCAAAATACATACAGAAAACCACAAAACACTTATCCCAACTCTAACCATTATCCACCCAATAACCACCCAGCAAACCAAAACACTCATCATCATCCATCAACACCTCAAAACCAACCAATCTCACAAGACTCCCAGAGGATCACTAATCTAGAAATGCTCATGGAAAAAATGATGAAGAATCAAGAATTGACAACAAAGAACCAAGAAGCTTCCATGAAGAACTTAGAAAGGTAAATTGGGCAAATCTCCAAACAGATTTCTGTTGAAAAACCATCAAGCTCACTACCAAGTGACACCATTCCCAACCCAAAGGAAGAATGCAAGGTCGTGCAACTAAGAAGTGGAAAAATGTTAGTGGATGGTAACCAAGGGGCATCCAAGAATAATGACAATGAGCCAACAAAGAATAATGAAGCCATCAACAAGGACATGATAAGCAAGAATGACCAAGAAAAACTCACAGAGGAAAACAACGAACCACAGAATCTAAAGAAAGGAAAGCAGATCAGGGAAGAACCAAATCCAAAACAACATCAAGTGGAGAAGAGCTCAACACCACCACTGCCTTATCCACAGAGATTTCACAAAGAGACAAAGGATCAGCATTTCCACAAATTTCTTGAGACTTTCAAGAAGCTGGAAATCAACATACCTTTAGCTGAGGCATTGGAGCAAATGCCTCTGTATGCCAAGTTTTTGAAGGAGCTCATCAATAAGAAAAGAAGTTGGAATGAGAAGGAGACTGTAATGCTCAGTGAAGAATGTAGTGCACTAATCAAAAAAGGGCTCCCTCCCAAGGTTGAAGATCCTGGAGGCTTCTTCCTACCCTGCACTATTGGAAGCCTATTCATCAAAAAAGGGATGTGTGACTTAGGAGCAAGCATAAATCTAATCCCATCATCCTTAGTGAAAAAGCTTGGCATAGAAGAGGTGAAACCAATACAGATGACCTTGGAACTGGTGGACCAATCAGTAGTATATCCTAAAGGGTTGATTGAGAACCTTTTAGTTAAGGTTGACAAGTTCATCTATCCGGCAGATTTTGTGATCCTGGATTCATCAGAAAATGGAAATGACTCCATAATACTTGGTCGACCATTTTTGGCCACTGCTAGAGCCATTGTGGATATAGAGCAGGGAGAGTTAACCCTCAGGATGCATGAGGAGAGCATCACCTTGAAAGTCTTTCCAGAATTACAAAGGAATGAAGAAATAAGCAAAACAAGTGGTGACTTCCATCCAAAGCAAGCAACCGACAAGGCAGTAGAACAGAAAAACAAGCAGCTGCAAGAAGAAAAAGGAATTCAAAAGGAAGCAGGGGTGATAAACAAGAAGGAAGGTATCACAACCCAAGTCACTGTCAAGAAAGAAAGATCAACAAGAAAGAAAAAGATGAAGAGCAAGAATAAGGCTCACAAAGGGTGGAAGAACAAGAAAATCCCAACTGAAGGATTTTCTAAAGGTGATAAGGTGCAACTAGTATATCAACAGCTGGGAACAGAAGATTATTACACTGTCAACCAAGTACTTTCTCTTGAGCATATGGAAATTGAGCATAAAGGCACACAGAGAAAGCTGACAGTGAGAGGTGACAAGTTGAGACATCACCAACATCAACCACCCTAAAGGGAGTTCAATGTCAAGCTAGTGACAATAAAAGAGCGCTTCATGGGAGGCAACCCATGATTTAAGATTTCTGTCCTATCTTTCATTTAATAAGCTATGATTCCTCTTAGTATGATTTTGAACTTTCATGCCTGATAAATGCATACAGTGTCTTAGAGCATAAGTCAAACTTTTAAGTTTGGTGTTCCTTAAGGCACACTCAACTTTTGCTTTTCAAAAAGAAAGGGGGCTATTCTTAGAACATATGAAATGTCATCTTGCTAAAGCATACGACCAAACACTAAGTTTCGTGTCTACATATGTAATATTGTTCTACAGATTAGTTCCCTATTTATGGAATCAAAACCATACAGAAAGGGATCATGCATCAAGTTTTTATCATAAAATACATCAATTGTGAAGAATGGTTTGCATTGATAAGCCGTCCCCTCAACAAGAGATAAGTTTGGTGTTCACCAACTTTTAGCATTTTTATTTAGGGACACAATTGATCACAAAAAAATCAAATAACAATTAAACAAAACAGAACAATTTTTTATTTACAAGTCAATGGCTAACGTTTATATTAATATCTAAGGCTAGCTGTTTTGGTTCATATAGATCTTGACAAAAGCAAGGAGGGGCCACGGCTAGGACAAGCTAAGAGAGGAATGGTCACATGTCCTAGGGAGATGTGCCCCTTGGGAAGCAGAACATGCATGCATGCATCATTGAACGCCTAAATGCATGCAGCTAATGGGAGGAGGATCCTTGTCAAAGCCTCAACACTGCATGCAGACCGTCCATTCCATGAACCCCTTAGATGAACAACTCAATCTCAACCCTTCATGAGCACCAGCGAGCTCCTTCTTCATTCATTGTGGTTTTGTTGGAAAGCTTGAAGAATCTGCCTATTAATAGCCATAGCACTAAACGGTTCACACACTCATTCAAGCTACCTTCATATGAAAACCATAATCCCCTCTACTCCCAAAACCAACAAAATTCCCTTATCTCACACAATAGAGCCGAACCAAAACTCATCCCAAACACAACACATACTTCTTCTATTCTCACTTTTCCTTTCTTCTCACCTCAAATCCAATGGCCTCCTCAAGTTCAAAAAGAAGGCTGGGAAAGGAACCTATGGTAGCCGAACCTCCATCATTTGATGCAAACAAATTTAGATCCCAATTTCATGAAGGGAGATATCATAGGTTCATGAAGACAAAGAATGTAATCTATGAGAAAGGCCTTGAGTTGAGAGACGAGGAATACCCCATCATGAGGCAAATCACTAAAGAAAGAAGGTGGGAACTTTTATGTGCTCCTCTTGTTGACATCAGTGCAGTCATGATCAGGGAGTTCTATGCAAATGCTGTAAAAGAAAACAA
Source organism: Arachis hypogaea (assembly GCF_003086295.3). Classification (NCBI taxonomy): domain Eukaryota; kingdom Viridiplantae; phylum Streptophyta; class Magnoliopsida; order Fabales; family Fabaceae; genus Arachis; species Arachis hypogaea. Next base: position 43,633,767 of record NC_092045.1, on the reverse strand, counting down.
AGATAGTGCCCCTTACACAAGTTATGTCAGAGGAGTTGAAGTGAGTTTTAGCTCAGCAGCCATCACAAGGGCCCTCAAGTTGAGAACCATAGCTTATGCAGAGCCTAGTTATGAAACCAGATTGCAGTTGGAAAACAATCCTGATGAGATCTTGCAAGGGTTATGTGTGGAGAATACAGATTGGGAAAGAGATTCAAAGGGAGTTCCAAGTCACTTGAGAAGGATAAATCTTACTCCTGTGGCCAAGGGATGGTATGAAATAGTGAGGAGATCTATCCTTCCTACTGGAAACGCCTCTTGGGTCACAATCAAACGAGCACTCTTGACATACTGCATCTTACATGGAGGTGAAATCAACCTCGCACAACTCATAGCCGACAGTATTCAAGAGATGGCCAATAGCACAAGCAAATCAAGTGGTCTTGGACATCCAAGTACCATCCTCAGGCTATGTGACAAAGCTAGAGTAATCTTTGAAGATGAGGACACAGAAAAAGTGAAAAAGGGAAAAGGAATCACCAAGAAAAGTATGGAGGGAATGAATGAAGAAGAAGATCAAGAAGGGGTGGTAGCTCCTAGACAAAGGAAATCACAAAGAGAGGAAGGACGAAATCAAGCTCATGATGCCATAGACATGAGCCAATTACAAAGATCAATTGAAGAACTATCTCAGCAACTCATGCAGGCTCAACAAGGCCAAAATCAGGGGGGCCAAGAGAAATATCTAGAGCCCTATCCAGAATTTAGAGAGCAATATTTGAAAGATAAAGAGGAACGAGAAGCTTGGCAGCATCAAATGGAGGAGAAACAAGAGAGATGGCAACAACAAATGATGACTCAGCAGCAAGAATTTCAAGCACAGATTCTTGAAGGACAAAAAGAGCAATATAAAGAATTCAAAGAATCATATGATAAGCTGTATTTTAGTCAAGCTAAAGCAGGGGAATATAGTCACAACCTGTATCAATGGAAGAATATTCATCACACCATGGGAGAAGTTAGATATGCACAGAGAATGGAGAATGATGAAAACATGCAAGCAAGGTTGGAGTACTTGACCCATAATTTGCCAACACTCAATCCTCAGATCAAGCCATTTGAGCAATGCCCTGAATTTGTAGCCAAGCAACAGGCAAGGTCTCATCACTATACTGAGGCAACTTTTAAAAGATTGGAAGAAGTTAGGCTCTCGGGACTCTTAGATTCTGTTTGGGGTAGAAGATGTCCTGGTGAAGAGATCCGAGATTATTCCAAGCTAGGGAAGAGAAAGAAGAAAAAGGGAGAATCAAGCAGCAGCCACGATCATTAGAAGGTGGCAAAGTTCTTTCATACTTCCTCTTTCATGTCTATAATAAGGAGATGCATGTCTGAAACATGATATGCCTCCATCGTTTATGCCTTTTTACTTCATGCAACTTTTGTTCCTTGTTTTTATTTTAAGTCATTTAATAAATAGCTAGAGAAATGCTAAATCTGCATGATGCTTGCTATCCATCACTTAGCTTGAAATTTGTTTTGTTTCTCACATGCTTAAATAAAAGAGAATTGTTTGAATTGAAAAGTGAAATATCCAATGTTGCATAAGTAAGAATGAAAGTTAATGGTGGTATATATGTTTGATTAAATGCATAACTCATGAAATAACTGCTGCATAATATCATTTTCATTAAAGTGTAAGTTAGCTTGCTGTTGTAAAGACTCTCATCAATAAAGAAAAAGCCCTTGGGAACAAAAACAGAAAGAAAAGGAAGAAGAAAAAGCCAAAGTGGCAAGAAAAACAAAGAATAAAGGTTGGACACCAATAGCTTGGACCCTAGGACATATGCCTGTGATGTTCTTGTACTGAGATATGCTTGGATGAGTAAATTCTAAGGGGTATTTTAAAACCTGGTCACTTAGATCAACTGATTTGGGATGGCCAATTGAAAGTCCACAATAAAGAGCAACTTAGATACAGAATATTTAGTTATCCAAAGAAATGCTGGGCATCAATGATCCTAGGAAGAATTAGTGAGCCATGTGTCTGTGGTGGAAAGATGTTGAGCAAAAGAAAAAAAAAATAAAGCCAAAGGCTACTACTGCAACATTTGACACCAAACCTCCAAAAGAATAATAGGCTTGTTAAGCATTATAAGAAAGAAAAGTTAGCAAGGGAGTAATTAAAAAGTAAGTCTCATAACAGCAAGTTTAGCAAGCCTTTGAGGAAAGATGTATATTATGTAACAACAACAATTTGAGTTATCATTGTCTGCATAAAGATCCCATAAATCAAGTTCTGCTATATGCCTAATAAGGATATGTGTTCTTTTCTTAATTCATTTCAATTGCTCTCAATTTTGATGCTTGCTTGGGGACAAGCAAGATTTAAGTTTGGTGTTGTGATGACAAGTCATCATATACCCATTTTTCAAGCTAATTTCACTTGTTTTATTAGTCTCTATGCACTTTCTTGCATCCTAAGTAAGTCATTTGGAGTGAAAATGCATAACTTCTTGAAATCAAACAACCACCATGAAATTAATGTTAACTCATGAGGTTTAAGCTAATTTTAATTGAATTTTAATTGATTTATAAGCCTTGTGAATTTAGTGATACTTGGAGTGGTTGTTTTGGTTTATTGTAGGTGAAGAAAAGAATAAAAGAGAAAAGCGTGGCCTAAGAAAGTGTGGCCAAAGGAGAAAAAGGCGTGGCTTATGAAGGAGGGAAGCAAGCATTGCCCTCCACAAGGGTTGAACACGGGACCATGAGGAAGCAAGGAATTAAGCCTCACTTTGGTACCAAGAAAGCCAAGGAAAATGGGTAGCGTGTGTAGCATCCAAGTTTCGAACGCGGAACTTCATGTTGGAAACACTGCCCTGCCCTCCGCGAGGGCAGGGCAGCATTTTGTTGTGGCACGGCCAGCACACAAATCTGGCGCACCAAAGCAACATGCGGCAGCACCAGCAGCGCACCAAGGCACCAATCTGGCACACCAATTTTTTCTGCCCTGCCCTCCGCGAGGGCAGGGCAGCATCCTGCGCACCAAGCCGCACCACGCCCGCACCACGCACGCACCACACATCAATTTTCTGCCCTGCCCTCCACAAGGGCAGGGCAGCCTCCTGGAAGCTATTGTTTTTGGGCCAAAAATTGAATTAAAAATCCAATTTAATTAATTTCTTCACCAAATCAAAAGCCCATCCAAATCCCAAGATCCAAGAATAGAAAGTGTATAAATAGGAGCTAGTTTGATGTAATTAGGACTTTTTGCATGACTTTTGAATTTTGCACTTTCTTTGAGCTTTGAATTTTTGCAACTTTTCTTGAGAGACTGAACCGAGATTTCAGAGAATTGGGGAGGAGAATTGATCTCTCTTCTTCCTCGTTCTTGCTTGGGCATTTTTCATTTCCTTGTTTTGAGTTTTGGGTGTGAAGAATTGAGGAAATTCTGTCTCAATCTCCATTCAAAATCTCTTTAAACATTTTTCTGCATAATTGAGTTCAATTTACATTCCCTTTATTGCTTCTTCTTCAATTTCTTGTCAATTGCTTTGAGAACTTGGATCTAGGAAGGCAATTGAGATCTAGGCTCTGCTACCTAGTCTCTGGAGTCCTGAGATCCTAATTTCCTTTTGGTTCTTCTATGAACCTTTGCTGCACTTAATTTCTTTACTGTTTGAGTTCTAATTGCTTCTAATTCAATTTCTGCTCTATTAACTGTAGCAATTCAATTTCTCTTTGTTTAGATTCTGCAATCCCAGTCCTCAATTCCCCTTTTATATTTAAGCAATTTACATTTCTTGCACCTTAAGTTACTGCAATTTACATTTCTTGCACTTTAAGTTTCAGTCATTTACATTCTTGTTCTTTACAATTCAGCAAGTTTACTTTCTTGCTCTTTAATTTACTGCAATTTCCCCCTCTCCCTTTACATTCCAAGCAATTTAGCTTCTGTTAAATACAACCCACTCAACCAAAACTTGATTCGTTTGACTAAATCAACCACTAAACTAAAATTGCTCATTCCTTCAATCCCTGTGGGATCGACCTCACTCATGTGAGTTATTATTACTTGATGCGACCCGGTACACTTGCCGGTGAGTTTTGTGTTGGATCGTTTTCCACACATCAAGAACTACTCTTTGTATTTACTTTCTTTGCACTTCTAGCTTTATCATGTATTCTCCATCTTTGATTTTGATTTCTCGAGCTATGAACAACTAAACCCCTTTCATTGGGTTAGGGAGCTCTGTTGTAATTTGATAGATCAATACTAATTTTCTTATTCTTCTTCTATCTTTCCTTTTGATTTTACTTGAAAGCTTTCGATCTTCATCCAATTGGATAGTTATCTTGGAAAAGAAGCTATTCAAACATGGATCTCTTCGGATCCTTGAAAGAGGAATGAAGAGATTAGCTAGAAATGCTTTCTCATGCTGGACCAAATTGAGTGTGGATGGGTATGTGGCTATAACCCTCTAAGCATTTGATTTGGGAAGTGCATGTGGTATAATCAGTGACCACACTTCATCTCTTCTCATGAGCAATTGACCAAGGAATTGGCTATTGATCAAGATTTGAGAGATTGAATTGCAAGAAATTGTGATTCAATCACTTAAGATTGCCAAGGAGATCAATGAGTGCATTGATTGAGGAAGAGATGAAAATGAAATTGATCCGGAGAATGCAACATCTCCTAAGCCCAATGAACTCCCCATTTCTGATCATACCCCTTCTCTTTAATTTCTGCAATTTACTTTTATGAGCAATTCCCCCATTCCCATTTACAATTCTGCTATTTACTTTCAGTCATTTACTTTCTCGCCATTTTAATTTCTGCAATTATCAACTCTATTCATGGATTCGCTCAACTAGATCATTCCTCTAATTAAAGTTGCTTGATCAATCAATCCCTGTGGGATTCAACCTCACTCTATTGTGAGTTTTTACTTGACGACAAATTCGGTACACTTGCCGAATGGGAATTTGTTGAGAGACAAGTTTTTCCCCGATCACAGTGGTGCTCAAAGCCTTTGGCATACTCTAATAAATGCATTTGATATCGACTCTAAATGTTTTGTCTCAAGAATTACTTGAGACAAGAACACCACAAGCATATGACTAGGAAAACAACTCTTTGAGCTTTTAATCATGTCTGACCTCCCTAGTCATTGATGCTCAGAGCCTTGGACCTTGTTTTTATTTTTCTTTTGCTGTTTCTTTTGCTTCAAAGGATTAGGATTTCACTAACTTCAGAGAATTCATAATAGTTCTCTAAATTCCTGTTCCTCATACTGAGAACATCCTTTGTTTCAAACTCAACTATGCACTGTTTATGTCTTGCATTCAGAATCACAATTAATACCACCACAATTAAGTAAATAAGACTATTCTTTGATTTGAACTTTATTTCTCATGCAATGCATCTTTTTCTTCTTTTTCTTTTGGATTCAAGTTCAGTGAGCAATACATCAGGCACTTTTCAGAATTAAAAGTAAATAACAGAATAAAAATAACTAATTTAACTAGAACCTAGGAATTGAAATAACAAAGGATCATGCAGAAACCAAGTAAAATAGCAGAAAACAAGAATATAACATGATAAGAACGGGAGGAAATATAGAATGAAAGGAACTCAACCACCTCAGTTATCCTAGTGGCCGTCTCATTCTTTAGGCTGTGCTCCTCCGTGAAGATGATTCGCCTCCCTCTGGTGTCATTAAAATAAACAGCAAAGTCACAAGTGAAGTGACAACACCAAACTTAAAAGTTTGCTTGTTCTCAAGCAAGGAAAAACTGAAAATAGAGAGGGACATAAAAAAACGCACGGGAGAGTAAAAACAAATATTATTGCAAAATAAGCCGAAAATAATAAAAAGACAAGAAAGATAATAAGTAAAATTTTTTTTATTTTCTTGTTTTTTTTCATATACATATATATATATATAAAATTATTTATTTATTTATTTGTTTATTGTATTTATTGTATTTATTTATATATATATGGGGGGACGTGTATATATATATATATATATATATAAGGAAAGGGGGTGGGGTCACGTGTGGATTTTGGAAGGGGGGAATTGGCTCGAGCATTGAAAAAGGAGAGGATCTGGTGATTGAGTTGAGGGGTGGGGACCGAATTAAATAAGATTTGGTGCAGGAATAGGTTAATTTATTTAGAAAGTATTGGTGGTAATAAGGTGGGGTGAAAAGAGGAAGGGGCTGGGGTAGTTAGGCTGCGCCTAACTCCAAGTTGCGAGGCGCCTAACGAGAGGCACACGTCCGCACTCTGCGCCTAACTTGACTCAAGACTGCGCCTAACATGAAGTCAGGTCTTCCCTAGCACGCCTAACGGGAAGTCACACCTTCTTTTGCTGCGCCTAACTTAAATTCGGTTGCGCCTAACTTGAGGTATGTCTTTACAATGCGCAGACCCTCCAGAGAGAATTGTTCCTTTGTGTGTAATGTACGGCGCCTAACTTGAAAATTCTCAAGTTAGGCGCAGACTCTCCAGTGCAAAATTCTCTTCCACGCATAGTATGTGGCGCTTGACTTGAGATTTTCAAATTAGGTGTCACCCAAATCTGAATCAATATCCTCTCAGATGTTCGAAACTCTGTATTTAGGAACCTGTTTTTTTTTAATATTCTGCATGATCAAAATACACGTAAAACAAAGGAAAAATAGTAGAAACTCAATGAAATTCAAATAAATAATAAAATCAAAGCAACAGAAATTAAAATAAGGATACGAAAACATCGGGTTGCCTCCCGACAAGGGCTTCTTTACCGTCACTAGCTTGACTATCAGCTCCTCCAAGGAGGAGGATCATAGGGACTCAGTTCCTCACCCCTCACCTTAAACTTCTTTCCTGTGTCTTCATAAAGTAGCTCAATATGCTCCAAAGGGAGGATTCTGTTTACGGTATAAGTCCATACTGGTTTGCTAATCAATACCACCTTCATTCCTGGGGAGAAACCTTCAGTGGGGATCTTTTTGTTTTTCCATCCCCTGGGTATTTTCTTCTTTTTAGGAACCTCATCCTTGGTGGATGATGCATTCCCGACACCAAACTTAGGTTTGATGTTAGGAGGAATTTTATTGATTGTCATCAAAGGAGGTTTGAGCTGCAGATTTTGCTGTTCGTCATCAGGGGGTTTGTGAAGGTTTGGATCAATAAGCTCAGTCTGCATACACCTCTCTTCTTCACCTGATGAATGTATATCCTTGAAGAAACGAAAGACTAGTTGCTTATTATGCACTCTAAGCACTAATTCACCTTCTTCCACATCAATCAGAGCTCTTCCAGTGGCTAGGAATGATCTTCCCAGAATTATATAGGCATTCTCATCCTCCCCTGTGTGAAGAATCACAAAATCTGCTGGGAGGAAGAACTTACCCACTTTGACCAAGATATTATCCACTAATCCGTATGCAGGCTTTATAGATTTGTTTGCCATCTGTAATGCTATCCTTGTGGGTTGCGCTTCTTGGATTTGCAGCTTCTTCATCATAGACAAGGGCATTAAATTGATGCTTCCTCCCAGATCACATAACGCTTTCTCAAAGGTTGTGTTCCCAATGGTGCATGGAATTTGAAAGCTCCCTAGATTCGAGATCTTCCTTGGAAAGTTATTCTGAATGATGGCACTACATTCCTTAGTTAGGACCACTGTCTCATCTCCCTTTAAAGGCTTCTTCTTTGATAATAGCTCCTTCATGAACTTGACATAGAGAGACATTTGTCCCAAAACCTCAGCAAAAGGAATATTAATTTGCAACTTTCTGAAGACTTCTAAGAACTTTGAAAACTACTTGTCCTCGGTCTCCTTTTGAAGTCTCTAAGGATATGGCACTTTAGGCTTGTACTCATGAGCCTTTAGTAATATAGGATAAGTGTCAAGAGAGTCCGGGAATGGGTTGTCCGCACGCTTTGGAGGAACGTGCTCTACTTCTTCCTTTTTCTCCTATGGAGCTTCTTTTTCAACTGGCTCCGCATTAACTTGTGCTTTCATACTTGCCACTTGTCCACTTATCAAGGTGATAGCATGCATTCCTCTTTTGGATTTGGAATTGTGTTACTAGGAAGGCTATAAGTGGTCCTCTGATCAATTTCATTAACTTTTATGGCTAATTGACCCATCTGAATCTCCAAGTTCTTGATTGATTCTCTGGTTTTCTATTTAAAACTTGCCAATATTGCTTCCAAATTATTGTTTCTACTGGGGCTGAGAAATTGCTTGCTGAGATGACTGAAACTGGTGGTTATTAAAATTATTCTATTGAAAACCACTTTGAGAATTATTATTAAAATTTTGTGGCCTCTAAGGTTGCTTTCTCCACCCAAAATTTGGGTGATTTCTCCACCTTTGATTGTAGGTCTTAGAGTAGGGATCATTATTGGGATTCTAGGAGCACTCCCCATGTAATTGACCTATTTAGAAGAAGATTGAGCATAATCATAATTTTCATTTTGCATAAAATTACCTGTCATGTCATAAGGGACCTCTTGAGGTGGATTTTGGGTGTTGACAGCTGAAAGTTGCATTCCACTCAACTGTTGAGTAAGTAGATTTATTTGTTGAGACATAAGCTTATTCTGAGTAAGAAAAGCATTAACAACTTCCACTTCCAACACGCCTCTCTTTTGAGAGGTCTCAAAGTTCACAGAATTCCTGTTAGATGAATATAGATATTGATTGCTAGCAACCAATTCAATAAGCTCAATAGTCTCCTCCGGTGACTTCTTCATGTGCAATGAACCACCTGCAGAATTATCTAAGCACATCTTGGACATTTCACAGAATTATCTTAGGTCCATTTGGAGAATATATCCGGAGGGCATTGCCTAGTCAGTAGCTTGTATCTCTCCGAAGCTTCATAAAGAGTTTCACCATCCTTCTGCCTGAAGGTCTGAACCTCCACCCTAAGCTTAGTCAACTTCTTTGGTGGGAAAAATTTAGTAAGAAACCCAGTAACAACGTTGTCCCAAGTATCCAAACTCTCCTTGGATTGTGAATCTAGCCATAGCTTTGCTCTATCCCTTAGAGCAAATGGGAAGAGCATGAGTTTGTACACCTCAGGGTTCACTCCATTTGTCTTCACAGTATCAGAAATCTACAGAAAATTAGAAATAAATTGATTTCGCTCTTCTTAGGGCAGACCATGATACTAGCAGTTTTGTTGCACCCGGGTGACCAATTGTGGCTTCAACTCAAAGTTGTTTGCAGCTATAGGAGGCACCACAATGCTTTTTCCATAAAGAGCTGCAGTAGGAGAAGTGTAAGAGCAAAGCACTCTCCTAGGTTGTTCATTCCCATTCGGATTTGCCATATTGGCATTAGCAGCATTATTATGATCCATAGTGGATTCTGCAGCCTTGAAAAGTCTTGCTTATTGCAAACTGATGACAAGTCATCTTAGCCTAGTTTCACTAGTCTTTTTCTTTGTTTTCATTAGGTTTTATGCACTTTCTTGTATTCTAAGTAAGTGATTTGGAATGGAAATGCATGACTTCTTTGAATCAAACAACCACCATCTAATTGATGCTAAATCATGAGGTTTAGGCTAAATTTAATTGATTTTTAATGATTTATAAACCTTGTGAATTTGGTGATACTTTGATTGGTTATTTTGATTTCTTGTTGGTGAAGAAAAGAAGAAAAGAAGAAAGTGTGGGTTAAGAAGTGTGGTTCAAGGAAAAGAAAAGTGTGGCAAAGAACATAAGGAAGTGTGGCACATGAAAGGAGCACAAAGGAAAATTTCAAGGAGGCAATGTTTCAATGCTCTGCTCACTTTGTGAGCTGAGCACAATTTGAAGCAAAGAAACAAGGAAAGGAAAAACAATGCTCAGCTCACCAAGTGAGCATTATCGGGCTCCCACAAGAAATAAATCAAAGAAAATAAGTTGCCAATGCTTGCTCCAAGGTTTGAACCCTTGACCAAAGGGGATGGGGGAGCGCTGCTCACAAGAGAAAATAAGCAAAAAATGGCCAAATGCATCATCCAGGATTCGAACTCAGCACCTAGAGGAAGCAAGGAGCAAGGCACCACAAGAAAACCATGGAAAAGCTCCAGCGCATGCACTCAGCAAGTTTCGAACCAAGGACCTCTCCTTGTGAGCACCAATGCTCAGCTCACTTGGAGAGCTGAGCGCTACCCATGGGCATCACGCGAGCACTTTGACACGGGCCAAGGGGAGTGGAGCGCGCACTTGACACGGTCCAGGGAGCACAACGCGCGCAACAAATTTTTGCACCAAGGCACCAATGCTCAGCTCACTTTGTGAGCTGAGCATTCCCCTGGTACCCCCCCTCAACATTGCATGCTACAAGGGAATCCACACAAGGCCTCAATGCTCAGCTCAACTTGTGAGCTGAGCATCTTCCTGGAACCAAATTCTTCATGGGCTAAAAATTGAATTAAAAATCCAACTTAATTCATTTCTTCACCAAATCAAAAGCCCATCCAAATTCCAAAATCCAAGAATATAAAGTGTATAAATAGTAGCTAGTTTGATGTAATTAGGACCTCTAGAATCACTTTTGAATTTTCCTTTTTACTTTCATTTTCATTTTAAGCTCTTACTTTTGAATTTAGATCTTAGAGAATTGGGAAGGAGAATTGATCTCTCTTCTTCCTTGTTCTTACTTGAGCACTCTTTAATTTTCATGCTTTGGGTCTTGGGTGAAGAATTGAAGAACTTCTGTTTCAATCTCACCTTGAGATCTCTTGTTTACTCATTCTGCATAATTGAATTTCAAATTCCATTTACTGCTTCATCTTCTACTCTTTCTGCAATCTACTTTCATTTATTTCTTCTGCAGTTGTTCTTGTTGGATCAAGGAAGAATTTGAGATCTAGAATTGTTATCTAGTCTCTTCCACTCCTGAGATCTCCATCCTCCTTTAAATTGCTGCAAATTAAGCATCGCTCATTTTCTGTTTTTAGATCTTCAAAGCATTTTTACTTTTTCTGTTGAGATCTATTTCCATTTAATCAATCCTCTACTCTTCTGTTTGTTGCAATTTACCTTTGCTTGTTTAAATTCTGCAATCCCAACTCCCAATTCCTTTTATGATTCAAGCAATTTACATTTCTTGCATTTTAAGCTTCAGTTATTTACATTTCTTGCAATCTAAGTTTCTATGCTTTACATTACTTGCACTTTAAGATTCAGCCTCTTTACTTTCTTGCTCTTTGATTTACTGCAATATTCCCTTCTCCCTTTACATTTCAAGCAATTTAGCTTCTATTAATGATAAACCACTCAACCAATACCTGATTCGCTTGACTAAATCAACCACTAAACTAAAATTGCTCAATCCTTCAATCCCTGTGGGATCGACCTCACTCTAAGTGAGTTTTACTACTTGATGTGACCCGGTATACTTGCCAGTGAGTTTTATGTTGGATCGTTTTTTGCACATCACAAACGCCGCCTGAAAGTCCTTTTAGGTTCAGGATCAAAGTCTAAGAGAGGTTCCTTATTTCTGTTCCTGTGCATAAATAGACAGAAGACAAAAAAAGATGGAATTCTCTACGTTAGAGTGTAGAGAAATTCCAGTGAGGTAACCTAAGTAAAGAGATAAAATAAAAAAAATCACTGAATAAAATAAACACTAAAATTTGAAAATTACTATTAAAATTAAGACCAACAAGTTCGAAATTATTAAGTGAATTAAATAAGAAAAATTAAAATAAGACTAATTAGGGAACACCAAACTTAATTTCAGAAATTAAGAAAAATATTAGTATTAAATTATTATTATTGTTTTTTTGTTTACAAAAACCAAATAGTAAAAGAAAAGAGAAATAAAACGAAACAGCAGGGGAGGGGGCACGAATGAAAGAAAGAAAGAACGAAGAAAAGAAAAAAATTAATGGAATAAAAATAAACAAATAAAGACACAAAAATTAATAATAATAAAATAAAACTAATAAAAAGAAAAATTATCTAATCTAAGAAATCAAACAACGAGTAGTTGTCAATCACAATCAATACCCGGCAACAGCGTCAAAAACTTGGTGCGGAAATTACAACCACAAACTAAGCGGCAAGTGTACCAGGTCGTATCAAGTAGTACCTCAAGTGAATGAGGGTCGATCCCACGAGGATTGATGGATTAAGCAATAATGGTTAATGATACGTGAAAATTAAGAATTCTCACGTAACCGGGTAGTTTAGTTAGGCAAACATTGTTTTGGTTTCATGAGAATTCAAAATTCTTGAATGTAATTACAGGAAATGTAATGACAAGTAATTAAAATAACTAAAATAAGGAAAGCAAATTAACTGAAATGAAAGTAAATAACTGAAACTTAAATGGCAAGAAACTTAAATGACATTAAGAATAGAGTGCAGGAAAGTAGTGTGCAGAATTATAAAGAACAGAGAAGTAAAATTGCAAGTAATTAAAGGCTAAACCTAAATAGTAGGAATGTTAAATTGCTTGAACATAAAAGGGGATTGGGTAGTGGGCATTGATAAACCACTATTTTATGGTTTATCTTGTGCTCAACTGAGTGGTTTTTATCAAACCTTTGCACACTTATTCGTACAAATTGCATGGTTTTACAATTCCTTCCTAGTTTTGTTCTATGGTTGAACTTGCTTCCTAAGCCTCTAATTTGTGTATTTTAATTCCCCTCTCTACCATTCGATGCCGTGATCTATGTGTTCAATGATTTCAGGCTTTATAGGACAGGAATGGCTTGGAGGATGGAGAGGAAGCTTGCAAAAATAGAAAGAGCACAAGAAATAAAGGAGACAATCAGCGAGGCGTGACGCGCACGCATGGCTCACGTGTGCGCGTGAATTGGAGTTCGCTCAACGACGTGTGCGCGTGCCTGACGCGTGCGCGTGACAAGGAAAATCGCCAAATGACGCGCACACGTGAGTGACACGTACGCATGACATGCGTGGTCTGCAGAAATTGCAAAAAATGCCGGGGGCGATTTCGGGCCAGTTTTAGACCCATTTTTCAGCCCAGAAACATATATTAGAGCTAGGGAACAGTAGAGACTCAAGGGGACATTCTCATTACGCATAATTTTAGTTTTAGTTTAGAATCTAGAGAGGGATTTCCACTTCTTCCTCTAGGTTTTCTTCACATTCATAGTTCTTAGATTTTTATTGCTTTTTGCTATTGATTTTGATATTGAAAAGAGTTGCTACCTCCGTTGAAGTTTCATTTATTCTAGTTTGTTTCCTTTGTCCCTTACTCTTTCATATCCTTAATCCTTGTTCAGAGTTACAATTGGATTGTTTTTAGAATTTATTAATGCAAAGAACTATTTTTACCTTTACTCAATTTTCAGTTATTGTTTATCATGTCTTCCTCTTATTTCCTTTTTTAATTCTATGCAAGTAATTTTCATGGCAATGGAGTAGACTCCCAACTTAACTTGGGGGTTGATTAAGAGGAGAACCTTGAGTTGGAATGCTCAAGTGATAAGTTAAATTGGAAGTTGTTGGCTAATTCTCTATTTGCTAACGCTAATCCTTCCCAAGGGAGAGGATTAAGACTTGCGAATAAGGGTTAGCTCAATCACTTGACTTTCCTTTATTTAGTAAGGGTTAACTAAGTGAAAATAACAACCTTTTCATATTGAATACATAAATCCCTTTAATTTACATTGCTTTAATTCACAATCCTTTAATTTTCTGTTCTTCAACTCTCAAAAATTCTTGGAAAACCTCTGATCAATAAAATAGCATTCTTTTTTCAACTCGTTGGGAGACGACCTGAGATTCATACTCCCAGTATTTTATTTCTAAATTTTGTGACAACTCTTTTAAATTGATACGCAGAACTTTTACTGATTAGAAACTATACTTGCAATACTGATTTTCGAATTAAATTCTTAATAGGTAATTTTCCGTACGTCAGGCATTCAAAATAACTAAAGAACAAAGGAAATGAGAATTGATGGTAGAGATCACTAAGGATCAGAGGTGTAAATTCTCATAAATTGATGATGATCAATTCCTTTTCAATCATGGGGATAGATCCATGGCGGATTGTAAATAATTGAGTCCCAATCTTTTGGTGGCTCAATTTCTCTCAACATAATCAATTGCCACTTTCGTGATCTAATTGTTCATGTGAAGAGATGAAGCTCAATAGTTAATCGTTCATGCCACACAATTCTCAGGATCTCAACCAAGGGTGGTTACATCTCACATACCAACCAAAAGTATATCAATCAAGAGAATTATGAAAGGATGAACTCTAAACTGAATTCTATGACTCCTTTCTCAAGTTCATCACAAAATTTAAATAGATCCAACCCCCTTAAGGTAGTGACTGGATATGTAAAGAACAAGAGTTTCCTCTTGGAAAAACCCACTTGAATTGAGAAGAAAAGAAAAGCTATCAATTCATTTGAATAAACAGAGCTCTTCCCCTAGTGAAAATGGAGTTTAGTGAATCATAGCTCCAACTTTAACAACCATTGCCAATTGGAAATTAAACTATGTGTAGAGAAGAATGAAAGATAAAGAAGAAGAAATTCTTAAAACTGAAATTTGAAGTTACAAATAAAATAAAATAGCTCCCTGGTATACTTCCCAAAATGTGCAGTAAAAGTGAAAGTGTAGTGTAAGAGTAAACGTGTTTAAAAAATTCCCTTTAAGTACAAAACTCTTCCCTATTTATACTGGTCCTAAAGCTCTTTGAGAGGCCCTCAATCATGTTTGTTGGGTTAGCAAATTGGGCTTTGTTCTCGTTGGATTAGCTAGCTCATGAGGGGAGTTACTGCTTGATACGGCAGAAATTGGTGAATTAAAAATTATTAAAATATATACGTTGCAAGTATAGTTCTTAACTCACCAGAAATTCACTTATCAATTTAGAAAGTTGTCATAAAAATTTAAATTTAAAATTCTGGGAGTATGAATCCCAGGTTGTCTCCCAACGAGTTGTAGAAAAGTGTGCTATTTTATTAATCAGATGTTTTCAAAAAGGTTTGAGTTGAGTAAACAGGGAATTAAATTGGAGAATTTGAATAATGTAAATAAAAGCCTTGACTGGGAGTTGATTAGTTGGAAGCCCCATTAATGTTGGGGAACTCTCTAGATTAATTGATAATTAAAGGTTATCCTGTTTAATTATCTCTTACTAGGTAAGGGAAAGTCAAACAAGTTGGAATGCTATGTCCATTCACAAGTTGCAACCCACTTAATTAAAAAGGAATTGGTGTTAGTGACTAGAGGGAAATCCAACACTAAACCCAATTACAATCTTTCTTTTAAGCCTTCCAACTCAAGGGTTCCTTTCAATCAACTCCCCATCAAGTTAGGGAACTACTCGCTCATTGAGAATGTAAAATTCATAACATGTGAAAAGGAATTAAAGAAAGACATTGTAAATAAAAACCAAAATAATCAATTAAAAAAGAAAGTAATCCTTGTATTAAATAATCCTAAAAATATTCCAATGGTAAAATTAACAAAGCAAAGGAGATGGAAGAGTAAAGCCAAGTAAAAAAAGAACTAGAATGACGAAGTCTTGATGAGGTAATAACTCTTCTCAGTATCCCAATGCAAAAAGTGATAGAAAAATAAAAATCCTAAAGACTATGAATGTAGAGAGAAAAACCTAGAGGAGGAGTAAAAACTAGATCCAAAACTAAAACTATGTAGAATGAATTGTTGTTCTTGGTTTCTGCATGTTCTCTGGCTCTAGTCTGCTGTTCTGGGCCGAAAGCTGGGTCAAAATAGGGCCCGGAATTGCCCCCAGTGAATTCTGCAGATTATGCAGATCGCGCACGTCACGCGATCGCGTCATCCATGCGGACGCGTCATTCGCGTTTTTGCTTGCCACGCATTCGCGTCGTCCACGCCTCCGCGTCACTTGTGCTTTTCCATTCCGCGCGGTTGCGTGAGCCATGCGGCCGCGTCACTGCGATTTCTCATCTTTTGCACGGACGCGTGAGCCATGCGGCCGCGTCACTTCTCGCTGGTTGTCTCCTCAATTTCTTGTGTTCCTTCCAATTTTTGCTAGCTTCCTTTCCACTCTCCAACACATCCGTGCCCTATAAAGCCTGAAACACTTAACACACAGATTACGGCATCAAATGGGATAAAGGAGAACTAAAATGCATAATAAAAAAGTCTCTAAGAAGCAGTTTTCAACAATGTAATAATTTCAGGAAGGAAATATAAATGCATGCTAAATTAATGAATAAGTGGGTAAGGATCATGATAAAACCACGCAATTAAACACAATATAAACCGTAAAATAGTGGTTTATCAACCTCCTCACACTTAAACATTAGCATGTCCTCATGCTTAATTAAAAGAGATAAGATAAATAAGTATGAACATGTAGAAACTCATGCAATGCAATGCAACATGTATATATGAATGCAACTATATGATTCTTGCCCACTTGATCAAAAGTAAATAAGCTCTTCAAAACAATTACAAATCAAATTCCACTAATTCTATCATTATATAGTAAGACAGATAAATGTGCAAGAAGATAGCTCAAGAAAGCAGGGAACATGGAAATTCAAGCATTGAACCCTCACTGATGATGTATGTACGTTCTAATCTCTCTAGTGTATAGGGTAATCACTCTATCCTTCTCTAATCATGCTCTCTAACTTTTGTTTTTCTCCTAACCAATCAACAACAGTTAATATGCCAATGCAAACATCATGAGGTCTTTTCAAGGTTGTAATGGGGCCAAGGTAAGGGTAGGGATACATATATGGTTAAGTGAGCTTATAAATTGAATCTATAATTAACCCAAGCTTTAACCCAACCTATATATTTTATATAACCTTAGAATTCATACCTAGCTACCCAGAATTCCCTTTTACATTCCATACTCATGTATCAATTTTATCATATGTGCATTGATCTTTGAATTTTTAATTCAGCATTGGGGTAATTTTTGTCCCCTTATTTATTTATTGATAAATTTTTTTTATAGACATAAAAATAAATATAGCTTATCAATGCACATAGATTTTTAATTCTTATAGTTTCACATGAGTAGGTATCCAAATTCTCATTATTTTATCATGACACATTCCCTTAATAACTTTTGTTCCCACAAATTCCCATACATAACTAGCATACACAATTTTATCTTAAGCTAACCAAAGATTCAATTTGGGATATACAATTGTTTTTTTTCTCCGCTTAAGGCTAGTAATGTGGTAAAATATAGAACAAACGGGATTTAAAGGCTCAAAGTGGTTAACAAAGGTAATTAAAAAAAAGGTAGGCTTAATTTGGATAAGTGAGTTTAAACAAATAATGGCCTCAATCACATGCAAGCATATAAACATAATAAATATTGGACATATAGGATGAAACAAAATATAGATTACAATCATAGAGAAGTAAACACACAATAATAAAATAATTATGGTTAAATAATGAAACCATGCATAAAGGCTCAAATCTTTACAGGTTGTGTGTTCTTTAGCTCAAAAATTATGTTCCAAATACAGCTTGAAGCAAATTTATCATAAAAGTTTTGATTAAAATTAGTGAAATTTTGTTCCAAAGATATATTTTTAGAAGAAACTTATTGTCTTTTCAATCAAGTAGAACATGCATGCAACTAACCTATTACTATGCAATTTATCTTATTCTATAAAAGAAAGAAAATCTAACTAAAATATCCTAATTTATTGGTGCTAGGGAAGAGAAATTACCTCTGGAAGTCAGGTACTGACCGACCTCCCCACACTTAAGGCTTTGCACTGTCCTCGGTGCCATCTGTTAGGAACAATGGTGGGCTGGTGGCAGTGTCTCCACAGTCGGGGCCGTCATGGCTCCCTGTGCTGGTGAAGGAAGTGGAGTCCGGGGTGTCTGAGTCTCTACAATCTCCTCTAAGCAGCTCCCTGAGGTGTTTGAATCGGTGTTGGTTGCGGCGCTCTCAGAGCTTCGCTTTCTTTTCATGTTGGTTCAACCGCTTCAGTATTTGATGCAGCAGTTGACTAGTAGATGGTGGAGGAGCTGCAACATCCTCTATGGACTGGCTGGTAGTGGCAAGCTGTGGCCTGAGATATCTCCCGTTAGGGACATACTTATCATCCTGTGGAAGAATGGCTTTGGTGTCTCCAGCCCTGTAGGATACTCCGGCTACTGAGATAAGATCAGAGACCAATGTGGGGATAGGTAGGTTGCCCGCGATCTACACATGTTTTATAGCTATCCGGATATGTCTTGGTAAATTGAGGGGCTGGTCTGTGAGGATGCACCATAGTAGAACGGCCATGTCTGTGGTGAAGGAGGACTCATGAGTACTTGGGAAGACATAATGGGACATAATCTGTGCCCATACGTGAGCCTCTAAGGTAAGTGTGGAAGCCGAGATTCCCTTAGGACGGGAACGATGGTATCCGAAGATTCATTTGCTGCCAGGTCGAGCGATAACTCTGAGAACAGCGTCCCAATCAAAGGTGTATGCCTGGCACTTGATTGCGGCTTTCTGAAAAGCGTCCAACCTTTCTGGAGCAGGTGGGAGATCTAAGGCTTGCTGTATGGCCTCTTCTGTAATGGGGACTTGCTTCTGGCGTAAGTAGATGGACTGCAGAGTCGGCAGGTGGAAGTTGGAGTAGAACTCAACAATCCAAGAAAGATTAACCTGTCATGGCGGTCTCTGTAAGAATCCCCAATGTCTTTGTGCAATTTGTGGCTCAACAAATTCAGCAATATGAGGCAGAAGGATAAGAAGGTGTTCATTGTTGTAATTTCGAGCTGCCAAAATAGGAAACATCTGCTCACAGTAGCAATTCAGGAATCGTGCGGTGTCCTTGGCTGGGAAGGCTCTCTCTTTTTCATCAACCTTGATTATTGGCATGCCGGCAAGGGCATGAGTAGCATAGATCAAGCATCACTTCGTAATAAACTAACATGTTTGTATTGGCAATTAAATTTAATTAATAAAATAGTAAAGAAAATTTGTGAAAAACATGCTTTGAATAGTAGGAAGTATAATAGAGAAGTGCATAATGCCATATGGGCTTTTTCACAAACACATAGCATGCATGGTAAATAAGGTATAGAAAGTATTAAAGCAAACATGCAAGCAACCCTTTAAAGAAAATAATATATAATCACCAAATAATTTGCAACAGTCCACAAGCATATAATGAGGAATAATAACTCAAATAAATTTCTAACACCATGTAAAAAGGAAAGAAGAAGAAAGAAAATAAGGATAATGAAAAGAAAAAGAAAAGAAAAGAAAATAACATATAAAATAAGAAGAATGATAGAAAAGGAAGGATGGAAGAAGAAAATATAACCTTGTTAATGGAGGTGAGAGCGAGAGAGAGTGAAAGGTGAAATAGAAGGAAGAAGAGAGAAGGAAGAAATAAGGAGGGAAAAGAAAAATTAGGATTTGGAGGAGAGAAAAATAAGATATTTTGGCAATTTTGGTTGAGCTGTGCGGCGCAAGCGACGCGGCCGCGTGGGGCACGCATTCGCTTGATTGCGCTCGAATTCAGTTAACGCGGTCGCGTCAATCATGCGGTCGCGTGACCCGTGTGATGCTTCTGGCGCGAGTACAGCCTCGCACCCGCACAACTCTCTGTTCAAATTGATATATTTACCAAATTTGGGGTGACGCGATCGCGTGGGGCATGCGATCGCGTGAGTGGGCTTCAGAAGGGATGACGCGGCCGTGTCAGTGACGCGGTCGCGTGATAGGGATGGTGCGTCTAGCACCAATCCAGCACCACTCTCGCACAATATTTCGTTGTGCACCCCTTTTACATCAAAAATTAGGGCATGCGGCCGCGTGGGGCACGCAGTCGCATGGGAGGCCATGAATCACATGTGACGCGGACACGTCAGCGATGCGGTCGCGTGGGATGATTTGTGCCACTAGTACGCCTCCAGCCATGCACCAGCGAAACTCTCTGTTCATTTTTTTATTTTCTCACCTCTCCTGTCGACGCGGACGCGTCGCTGATGCGGTCGCGTCGCGTGACCTCTATTTTTTTTATAAAAGTACGCAAATGCAGATGCATGAAGGTATTGATAGAAAAGAACGATCATACCATGGTGGGTTGTCTCCCACCTAGCATTTTGCTTTAACGTCCGTAAGTTGGACGCTCCACTAGCTCAAACTTCTGCTATGTGGGGATCTTCCAAGAGGAAGATCTCAAGCTCTTTGTTTTTCTGCATCTTCTCTCCATGGTACAGCTTCAGACGTTGTCCATTAACTTTGATAAGTTCAGAGCTTGAAGGGTGGCTTAGGTGATAAACTCCGTATGGTTCGGCCTTCTCTACTCTGTATGGACCTTCCCATCTTGATCTTAACTTGCCGGGCATGAGCCTCAGTCGAGATTTGTAAAGGAGGACTAAATCCCCAGGTTGGAACTCTTTTCTCTTGATGTGCTGATCATGTACAGCCTTAATCTTCTCCTTATATATTCTTGAGTTCTCATAAGCTTCTAGGCGAAGGCTCTCCAGTTCTTGTGGTTGCAACTTCCTTTTAGCTCCAGCTTGCTCAATTCCCATGTTGCACTCCTTGACTGCCTAAAAGTCTCTGTGCTCTACTTCAACTGGGAGATGACAAGCTTTTCCATAAACTAAGCGGAAAGGACTCATCCCAATGGGTGTTTTATATGCTGTCCTGTATGCCCATAGTGCATCTTGTAGCCTGGTGCTCAAGTCTATTCTATGAGGTTTGACTATCTTCTGCAAGATACGCTTTATCTCTCTGTTTGACACCTCGGCTTGCCCATTGGTCTGAGGGTGGTATGCTGTTGCAACCTTATGAATAATCCCATGCTTCTTCATTAATCCTGTTAATCTCCTGTTACAAAAATGGGTGCCTTGATCGCTCACGATTGCTCGTGGTGATCCAAAGCGGCAAATAATATGGTTTCTCACAAAGGAAACAACGGTGTTAGCATCATCAGTGCGGGTAGGAATTGCTTCCACCCATTTGGAAACGTAATCCACAGCTAACAATATATAAAAATAACCATTAGAATTTGGAAACAGACCCATGAAGTCAATGCCCCAAACATAAAAAATTTCACAGAAAAGCATAATTTGTTGAGGCATCTCATCCCTCCTAGATATATTACCAAATTTTTGGCATGGGAGACAAGATTTGCAAAACTCAGCAGCATCTCTAAAAAGAGTAGGCCACCAGAATCCGCAGTCTAAGATCTTTCTAGCTGTTCTTTGAGGGCCAAAATGTCCTCCACTATCAGATGAGTGGCAGGCCTCTAAAATGGACTGGAATTCTGAGTGAGGCACACAACGTCTAATTACCTGATCAGCGCCACATCTCCATAAATACGGGTCATCCCATATATAATATTTAGACTCACTTTTCAGCTTGTCCCTTTGATGCTTAGAAAGGTGTGGAGGAAATGTACGACTAACTAGATAATTAGCTACAGGTGCGTACCAAGGGACTACTTCAGATACTGCTTGCAGGTTATTAAATGGAAAATTATCATCTATAGGAGTAGAATCATCCTTAATGTGCTCAAGGCGACTCAAGTGGTCTGCCACTAGATTCTGGTTACCACTCCTATCCTTTATTTCTAAATCAAATTCTTGTAATAGCAGTATCCAACATATGAGTCTTGGTTTGGACTCCTTTTTAGACAATAGATACTTTAAAGCTGCATGGTCCGAATATACTACTACTCTAGTACCAAGTAAATAAGCTCGGAATTTATCCAGAGCAAAAACAATAGCAAGAAGCTCTTTCTCAGTAGTAGTATAATTGGATTGGGCAGCGTCTAAAGTCTTAGACGCATAAGCAATAACAAAAGGATCCTTACCTTCACGCTGAGCCAGCGCTGCTCCTACTGCATAGTTGGAAGCATCGCACATGATTTCAAACGGCTGGCTCCAGTCTGGTCCTCGCACAATTGGAGCTTGAGTCAGGTCGGTCTTCAACTTATCAAACGCTTGTTTGCAATCCTCACTGAACTCGAACTCAATATCCTTCTGCAGTAATCTGGATAAGGGAAGTGCTACCTTACTGAAGTCCTTAATAAATCTCCTGTAAAAACCTGCATGGCCAAGGAACGAACGGACTTCCCTCACAGAAGAGGGGTAAGGTAAACTAGAAATAACATTCACCTTTGCTGGGTCTACAGAAATGTCAGTATTGGATACAACATGCCCCAGTACAATCCTTTGTTTTACCATAAAGTGACATTTTTCAAAATTTAATATAAGGTTTGTACTGACACATCTATCTAATACTCTAGATAATCCATCTAAGCAAAGGCTAAAAGGATCACCATAAACGCTAAAATCATCCATAAAAACTTCCATACAGTCCTCAATCAGATCAGAGAAAAGACTCATCATGCACCTTTGGAAAGTGGCTGGTGCATTGCACAGGCCAAAGGGCATTCTCTTATAAGCATAAGTCCCAAAAGGACATGTAAAGGTAGTCTTTTCCTGATCCTCAGGAGCTATATGAATCTGGAAATAGCCTGTGTAACCATCTAAAAAGCAATAATGTGATTTACCTGACAGGCGATCCAGCATTTGATCAATGAATGGGAGTGGGTAGTGATCCTTACGGGTGGCTTGGTTGAGACGCCTGTAATCAATGCAGACTCTCCAAGCGTTCTATACTCTGGTTGCTATGAGCTCTCCATGCTCATTCTTCACTGTAGTGACTCCAGACTTCTTGGGCACCACTTGTACTGGGCTAACCCATTCACTGTCTGAAATGGGATAAATGATACCTACTTCTAATAGTCTGGTCACTTCCTTTTTGACAACTTTCAAAATAGTGGGATTCAGTCTTCTTTGGGGTTGGCAGACAGGTCTTGCTCCTTCCTCTAAGAATATTCTGTGCTCACATACTTGAGGGTTGATGCCTACTATGTCTGCCAAACTCCACCCAATTGCTTTCTTGTGCCTCCTCAGCATACTAAGTAACTGCTCTTTCTGTTCAAGAGTGAGGTCTTGTGCAAGAATAACTGGAAACTTCTGCCCATCTTCAAGATAAGCGTATTTGAGATGTGGAGGGAGAGGTTTCAACTCTATCTTATGGTCATGGGCAGGCTCGGGATTGTCTGGAGCTTGTGAAAATGCCGAAGTGCCCTTATTGTCAGTTAAGAGAGTCCCCACACTTGGACCTTGTTCTGTGTACTGTTCTTCCAACCCTTCCTGGTGAATTTCAGCTACAGTTTCATCTATGATATCATACTGGAAGATAGAATGATCTTCTAGAGGGTTGTTTGTGACTCCATTCAGATTGAAGATTACCATTCGGCCATCTATGTCAAAAGAATATGTTCCTGAAAAAGCATCTAATTTGAATTTTGATGTCTTCAGGAATGGTCTGCCAAGTAGGATTGATGATGGCTTATCTGAGTCATTATTGGGCATCTCCAAGATATAGAAATCGGTTGGGAAAGTGAGCCCTTTAATGTTCACCAAAACATCTTCAGCAACTCCAGCTGCTGTAATAATGCTTTTATCTGCCAACATAAAACGAGTTGCCGACCTTTTTAAGGGAGGGTTCCTTAAAACATCATATACAGATAAAGGCATTATACTAACACGTGCTCCCAAATCACACATGCAATCATAAATTACTACACCACTAATAGTACAACTAACTATACAAGGACCTGGGTCACTACACTTTTCAGGTAATCCTCCCATTAAAGCAGATATGGAACTACCTAAAGGGATAGTTTCTAATTCATTAATTTTGTCTTTATGTATACATAAATCTTTTAGAAACTTTGCATATTTAGGTACCTGTTGAATAACATCAAAAAGGGGAACAGTTACCTCAACCTTTTTGAAGATTTCTACCATTTTGGGATTAGGTTCCAACTGCTTCTTGGGCTTCCTTGCAAGTTGTGGAAATGAAATGGGAGTGGTGTTTTCTGCAATGTCTGCGCCTTTTGGTGCTTCCTCCTGTGGTTGAGCTTCTTCTTCTTCTTCAGCTATGTCCTGTATGTCCTCTTCCTCTTCAACATCTTTTATTTCTACTACCTCTTCAGCTGAGGCATGTTTTGGTGGGCTTGGCTCCTCCTAATTCCTCTCCTGAAATGTGGTTCTGGACCTTAGGGTGATGGCATTAATACCACCCTTTGGGTTGGGTAATGGTTGAGAGGGGAGTCCACCAGAGCTTGAGGACTGGTTGTTGGAGTTGTTCATTGATCCAATCTATGAGATAAGGGCTTGCAAAGTAGAATTCAAACCATTCAAAGTTGCATTAAAGTTATTTTCCATAGCCTGTTGTCTCCGATCAATGGCTTGTAATAATTCATCATTACAGGATGACGAGGGATAGGTGATCTGAGAGGTTTGCTGAGAATTTTGAGGTTGTCTGAGATGAGGTGCTTTGTAGGCCTGATTCTGATTCTGCTGCCTGAAGTTGTTATTGTTATTCCACCTCTGATTTCCATTGTTATCTCTGCCTCCTCTGTTATAATTGTCCCTTCAACCCTGGTTAGAATTGTCTCTCCAACCTTGGTTAGAGTTATCCTGCCATCCTTGGTTATAGTTTCCACCTTGATTGTACCCTTGATTGGGGTGTGATGACAAGTCATCATATACCCATTTTTCAAGCTAATTTCACTTGTTTTATTAGTCTTTATGCACTTTCTTGCATCCTAAGTAAGTGATTTGGAATGAAAATGCATAACTTCTTTAAATCAAGCAACCATCGTTAAATTGATACTAACTCATGAGGTTTAAGCTAAATTTAATTGATTTTTAATTGATTTATAAGCCTTGTGAATTTAGTGATATTTTGAGTGGTTGTTTTGGTTTATTGTAGGTGAAGAAAAGAAGAAAAGAGGAAGCGTGGCTTAAGAAAGCGTCGCCCAAGAGAGAAGAAGTGTGGCACATAAAAGGAGGAAGCAAGCATTGTCCTCCACAAGGGCACACTGCCCTCTAGGAGGGCAACATAAGGAAACAAGCCTTGAGAGGCAACACTGCCCTGCCCACAACAAGGGCAGAGCACAAATTGGTGCCATGGATCAAGGAGAGCAAAAACACTGCCCTGCCCTCCTCAAGGGCAATATCGGGCTCATCAAAGGAAGAAATTCAAAGAAAAAGCTCACCAATGCTTGCCACAAGGATCGAACACGGCACCATGAGGAAGCAAGGAACTAGGCCTTATTTTGGTGCCAAGAAAACCAAGAAAAATAAGTAGCGTGTGCATTGCCCGAGTTTCGAACATGGGGCTTCAACTTTGGAAACATTGCCCTGCCCTCCGCAAGGGCAGGGCAGCACTTGTGGTGCACGGCCAGCGCACCAGATTGGCGCACCAAGGGAGCTTCGGCAGCAACATAGCGCACGCACAGGCAGCATTCTGGCGCACCAAAAATCTCTGCCCTGCCCTCCACAAGGGCAGGGCAGCATCCTGTAGCACCAATACGCACGCACCAAGGCACCAACGGCCGCACGCACCATGTTCTGCCCTGCCCTCCACAAGGGCAGGGCAGCCTCCTGGAAGCAATTGTTCTTGGGCTGAAAAATTGGTTTAAAAATCCAATTGAATTCATTTCTTCACCAACTCAAAAGCCCATCCAAATTCCAAAATCCAAGAATAGAAAGTGTATAAATAGGAGATAGTTTGATGTAATTAGGACCTTTCCTTTACTTTTGAACTTGGACCTTTCTTTTGAGCTTTGAATCTTTACTTTTATTTTGAACTTTCTCTTGGAGACTTCACTGAGATTTTAGAGAATTGGGGAGGAGAATTGATCTCTCTTCTTCCTCGTTATTGCTTGAGCATTTTTACTTTTCTTGTTTGAGTCTAGGGTGTGAAGGATTGAGGAAATTCTGTCTCAATCTCCATTCAAGATCTCTTAAATTCCTCTTCTGCATAATTGAGTTGAATCCAATTTCTTTTACTACTTCTTCTTTAATTTCTTGTCAATTGCTTTGTGAACTTGGATATGGGAAGGTAATTGAGATCTAGACTCTGCTATCTAGTCTCTTGAGTCCTGAGATCCCATTTCCCTTTTTGGTTCTTCTGTGAACCTCTGCTGCAAGTTAATTTCCATTTCTGTTTGAGAGCTAGTCTATTTTAATTCATCTCTTGTTTAGTTAATTGTTGCAATTTAACTTCCCTTGTTTGAATTCTGAAATCTCAGCCCTCAAATCCCTTTTCCATTCAAGCAATTTACATTTCCTGCAATTTAAGTTACTGTAATTTACATTTCTTGCACTTTAAGTTTCAGTCATTTAATTTCTTGCTCTTTAAGATTCAGCATCTTTTACTTTTCTGTTCTTTAATTTACTGCAATTCTCCCCTCTCCCTTTACATTCCAAGCAATTTAGTTTCTGTTAATGATAAACCACTCAACCAATACTTGATTCGCTTGACTAAATCAACCACTAAACTAAAATTGCTCAATCCTTAAATCCCTGTGGGATCGACCTCACTCCCGTGAGTTTTATTACTTGATGCGACCCGGTACACTTGCCGATGAGTTTTGTGTTGGATCGTTTTCCACACATCAAGTTTTTGGCGCCGTTGCCAGGGATTGAAATAGATTGACAATGATTAAGTGAAGTGGAGGTCTAGATCAAGAACTTTTTCTTTATTTTTAAACTAACACACTAACTGTTCGAGACTTTGCCTCTACTAACTCTAACTGCACTCAAGT
Organism: Arachis hypogaea; assembly: GCF_003086295.3. NCBI lineage: Eukaryota > Viridiplantae > Streptophyta > Magnoliopsida > Fabales > Fabaceae > Arachis > Arachis hypogaea. The sequence goes on along the minus strand of NC_092045.1, from coordinate 43,607,184 downwards.
TACAAAGTGCTCTGTTTTAGTTTCTGGCTCTGTTTGTGTTTCTGCTTTTGTGACAGGAGGAAAGAGCAATGAATCCACACCTTTTGATCCTGAAACACTTTGGAAGTTGAGTAAGAATAAGGAATGTCAAGCTAGTGACATTAAAAGAGCGCTTGTTGGGAGGCAACCCAACCTGATGTAGTTTCTTTCATAGCTATTTCAATAAAAAGGTTGAATAATTGGTCTGTATTGCAAGGAGCTAAATTTGGTGTTGCACACCAAAACAATTTAAGGGAGAATGAAGGATTCTAAGTTTGGTGTTCCACCAAAATCTCATTTAAAAGAACATTCTCACTTCCTGCACAATGCTAGCTCCAAGCAATCAGACAAATTATTCAACTATTTAACTGCTTTTTAGCTTTAATTCTATAACCTTTAGCAAGGACACAAGGTTTCACATATGGTTAATTTGTTGCATCAGAGGCTGTGGCAAACAATTAAGTTTGGTGTTCCCATACCAAAATAAATCCAAGAGCCACACTCAATTTATGCATACTAACCATGCACTTAAGGGCTTGAGAAGCAAGCAACTTTTGAGAATTATGCAGGACATGAGTCAACAATTGAAGATATTGTGCATCTTAACTCAAAGAAAACACAACAGAAGGAAGAATCAAAGGGCTGCAACTTCAAAGGTTGTATCTAAACTTAATCCTTGCTGCTGTGAAGTGTTTTGAATCTGGAAACCATTGTATGTCCTGCTAAAGTGTTTATCTAGTTGCAAGTGGAATTGATAGTTAAGAATGCTTATTTGCATAGGTGCTTGTCATTCATCACTTAGCTTTAAATTTTGTTTTGTTTTCCATATGTTTGAATAAAAGAGAATTGTTTGAATTGAAAAGTAAATATCCAATATTGCATGAGTAAGAATGGAAGTTAATGGTGGTGTATGTGTTTGATTAAATGCATAACTCATGAAACAATTGCTGCATAGTATCATTTTCATTGAAGTGTGAGCTAGCTTGCTGTTATAAAGGTTCTTATCAATAAAGAAAAAGCCCTTGAGAACAAAAAAAAAAGAAAATGAAGAAGAAACAGCCAATGTGGCAAGAAAAACAAAGAATAAAGGTTGGACACCAATAGCTTGGACCCTAGGACACATGCCTATGGTGTTCTTGTACTAAGATATGCTTGGATAAGTAAATTCTAAGGGGTATTTTAAAACCGGTCACTTAGATCAACTGATTTGGGATGGCCAATTGAAAGTCCACAATAAAGAGCAACTTAGATACAGAACATTTAGTTATCCAGAGAGATGCTGGGTATCAATGATCCTAGGAGAAAATAGTGAGCCATGTGTCTGTGGTGGAAAGATGTTGAGTAAAAATAAAGCCAAAGGCTATTACTGCAACATTTGACAACAAACCTCCAAAAGAATAATAAGCTTGTTAAGCAACATGAGAAAAGAAAAGTTAGCAAGGGAGCAAAGAAAGAATAAACCTTATAACAGCAAGTTTAGTAAGCCTTTGAGGAAAGATGTATATTATGTAATAGCAACAATAATTGAGTTATCATTGTCTGCATAAAAACTCCATGAATCAAGTTCTGCTATATGCCTAATAAGGATATGTTTTCTTTTCTTGTTCATTTCATTTTCTCTTAGTTTGATGCTTGCTTGGAGACAAGCAAGATTTAAGTTTGGTGTTGTGATGACAAGTCATCATATACCCATTTTTCAAGCTAATTTCACTTGTTTTATTAGTCTTTATGCGCTTTCTTGCATCCTAAGTAAGTGATTTGGAATGAAAATGCATAACTTCTTTAAATCAAGCAACCACCGTTAAATTGATACTAACTCATGAGGTTTAAGCTAAATTTAATTGATTTTTAATTGATTTATAAGCCTTGTAAATTTAGTGATACTTTGAGTGGTTGTTTTGGTTTATTGTAGGTGAAGAAAAGAAGAAAAGAGGAAGCGTGGCTTAAGAAAGCGTGGCCCAAGAGAGAAGAAGTGTGGCGCATAAAAGGAGGAAGCAAGCATTGCCCTCCACAAGGGCACACTGCCCTCTAGGAGGGTAACATAAGGAAACAAGCCTTGAGAGGCAACACTGCCCTGCCCACAACAAGGGCAGAGCACAAATTGGTGCCATGGATCAAGGAGAGCAAAAACACTGCCCTGCCTTCCTCAAGGGCAATATCGGGCTCATCAAAGGAAGAAATTCAAAGAAAAAGCTCACCAATGCTTGCCACAAGGATCGAACACGGCACCATGAGGAAGCAAGGAACTAGACCTTATTTTGGTGCCAAGAAAACCAAAAGAAATAAGTAGCGTGTGCATTGCCCGAGTTTCAAACACGGGGCTTCAACTTTGGAAACATTGCCCTGCCCTCCGCAAGGGCAGGGCAGCATCTTGTGGTGCACGGCCAGCGCACCAGATTGGCGCACCAAGGGAGCTTTGGCAGCAACATAGCGCACGCACGGGCAGCATTCTGGTGCACCAAAAATCTCTGCCCAGCCCTCCACAAGGGCAGGGCAGCATCCTGCAGCACCAACACGCACGCACCAAGGCACCAACGGCCGCACGCACCATTTTCTGCCCTGCCCTCCACAAGGGCAGGGCAGCCTCCTGGAAGCAATTGTTCTTGGGCTGAAAAATTGGTTTAAAAATCCAATTTAATTCATTTCTTCACCAACTCAAAAGCCCATCCAAATTCATAAATCCAAGAATAGAAAGTGTATAAATAGGAGATAGTTTGATGTAATTAGGACCTTTCCTTTACTTTTGAGCTTGGACCTTTCTTTTGAGCTTTGAATCTTTACTTTTATTTTGAACTTTCTCTTGGAGACTTCACTGAGATTTCAGAGAATTGGGGAGGAGAATTGATCTCTCTTCTTCCTCGTTCTTGCTTGAGCATTTTTACTTTTCTTGTTTGAGTCTTGGGTGTGAAGAATTGAGGAAATTCTGTCTCAATCTCCATTCAAGATCTCTTAAATTCCTCTTCTGCATAATTGAGTTGAATCCAATTTCTTTAACTGCTTCTTCTTTAATTTCTTGTCAATTGCTTTGTGAACTTGGATCTCGGAAGGTAATTGAGATCTAGACTCTGCTATCTAGTCTCTTGAGTCCTGAGATCCCATTTCCCTTTTTGGTTCTTCTGTGAACCTCTGCTGCAAGTTAATTTCCATTTCTGTTTGAGAGCTAGTCTATTTTAATTCATCTCTTGTTTAGTTAATTGTTGCAATTTAACTTCCCTTGTTTGAATTCTGAAATCCCAGCCCTCAAATCCCTTTTCCATTCAAGCAATTTACATTTCTTACAATTTAAGTTACTGCAATTTACATTTCTTGCACTTTAAGTTTCAGTCATTTAATTTCTTGCTCTTTAAGATTCAGCATCTTTTACTTTCCTGTTCTTTAATTTACTGCAATTCTCCCCTCTCCCTTTACATTCCAAGCAATTTAGTTTCTGTTAATGATAAACCACTCAACCAATACTTGATTCGCTTGACTAAATCAACCACTAAACTAAAATTGCTCAATCCTTAAATCCCTGTGGGATCGACCTCACTCCCGTGGGTTTTATTACTTAATGTGACCCGGTACACTTGCCGGTGAGTTTTGTGTTGGATCGTTTTCCACACATCAGGGCGGTCATGAAAGTTATGAGTGGCTACTATATTGTTGTCTTCTGGTTGGAGCTGCGGACACTCATTAGTATAGTGACTGTAATCTGCACAGATTCCACACACTCTTTGTGGAACTAACTGCTGGCTGTGCTGTGGTGGAGAAGGCTGAACTTGCTGAGGTTGTTGTTGATTCAGTTGCATCTGCTTCAACAAGTTAGTCATTTCACATAAGCTCTGAGCTATAGCAGCATTCTCTTTACTAGTGGATACCTCCGCAACAGCTTTTAACCGACTTTGTCTCTGCCTATGATTCCTAGTAGAGTCAGCTAAGTCTCTGATCAATTGCTATGCTTTTTCCGTAGTCTTGTACTTTTTCATAGAACCATTGCAAGCACCTTCCAGTGTGGTCCTATCTTGAGATTTCAAACCCTGTGTAAAGTAACCGAGCAAAACTATCTTGTCAATCATATAATGGGGACATGCGTCTCGAAGAGTATTGAAGCGTTCCAAGTATTCATAGAGGGTCTCAGATTCATCTTGAACGATCATAGACATGTCCTTCCTCAGTTTATCGGCAACTTCAGCTGGAAAGAATTTATCCAGAAACTCTCTCCTAAGTGCATTCCAGTTGGAAACAATTGCTCTGGGTTGAGTGTAGTACCACTCTCTTGTCTTTCCCTCCAGAGAAAACAGGAAGGCTTTCAATAGAATAGAGATTTCGTCAGTGCCATCACGCTTAACAGTAGAATAAGCGGTCTGGAAATTCCTAAAATGCTTGATAGGCTCTTGAGCAGGTAAGCCATGAAATTTGGGCATCAAGTTGAGTAGTGAAGACTTTATTTCAAAATCTACAGCTACTGCTGGGTGGTGCGCCTGGAATGGTTAGAGCGTAAAATCAGGAGCTCCTTCCTCCTGGATAGTGACTCTTCTGGGCGCTGCCATGTCACCTGCACATAAATAAACTGGATTAGTAGAGAAGGGGCTTGTTTCTTCCTTAGATGACGGTTCAGGTTCATCCTCAAAGAGGAGTCGCCTACGCCGAGCTTGCCTTATATGTGAAAGAGTTCTTTCAATCTCAGGGTCAAATGCTGGCAATCTTGGATCAGGAAGTGAATGCGTCATTTAACGAAAGAAACGTACAGTTCATAGTGACAAAAATAAAATAAAATGCAAATAAATAAATACTAATTAATAACTTTAGCACTCTATTGCAACTCCCCGGCAACGGCACCAAAAATTGATGCGGCAGAAATTGGTGAATTAAAAATTATTAAAATATATACGTTGCAAGTATAGTTCTTAACTCACCAGAATCCACTTATCAATTTAGAAAGGTGTCATAGAAAGTTAAATTTAAAATACTGGGAGTATGAATCCCAGGTCGTCTCCCAACGAGTTGCAGAAAACTATGCTATTTTATTAATCAGATGTTTTCAAAAAGGTTTGAGTTGAGTAAATAGGGAATTAAATTGGAGAATTTGAATAATGTAAATAAAAGCCTTGACTGGGAGTTGATTAGTTGGAAGCCCCATTAATGTTGGGGAACTCTCTAGATTAATTGATAATTAAAGGTTATCCTGTTTAATTATCTCTTACTACGTAAGGGAATGTCAAACAAGTTGGAATGTTATATCCGTTCACAAGTTGCAACCCACTTAATTAAAAAGGGATTGGTGTTAGTGACTAGAGGGCAATCCAACACTAAACCCAATTACAATCTTTCTTTTAAGCCTTCCAACTCAAGGGTTCCTTTCAATCAACTCCCCATCAAGTTAGGGAACTACTCGCTCATTGAGAATGTAAAATTCATAACATGTGAAAAGGAATTATAGAAAGACATTGTAAATAAAAACCAAAATAATCAATTAAAAATGAAAGTAATCCTTGTATTAAATAATCCTACAAATATTCCAACGGTAAAATTAACAAAGCAAAGGACATGGAAGAGTAAAGCCAAGTAAAAAAAATGAACTAGAATGACGAAGTCTTGATGAGGTAATAACTCTTCTCAGTATCCCAATGCAAAAAGTGATAGAAAAATAAAAATCCTAAAGACTATGAATGTAGAGAGAAAAACATAGAGGAGGAGTAAAAACTAGATCTAAAACTAAAACTGTGTAGAATGAATTGTTGTTCCTGGTTTCTGCATGTTCTCTGGCTCTAGTTTGTTGTTCTGGGCCGAAAATTGGGTCAAAATAGGGCTCGGAATTGCCCCCAGCGAATTCTGCAAATTATGCAGATCGCGCACGTTACGCGATCGCGTCATCCATGTGAACGTGTCATTCGCGTTTTTCCTTGCCACGCGTTCGCGTCGTCCACGTCTCCGCGTCACTTGTGCTTTTCCATTCCGCGCGGTTGCGTGAGCCATGCGGCCGCGTCACTGCGATTTCTCCTCTTTCGTGCGGACGCGTGAGCCATGCGGCCGCGTCACTTCTCGCTGGTTGTCTCCTCAATTTCTTGTGTTTCTTCCATTTTTTGCTAGCTTCCTTTCCACTTTCCAACTCAACCATGCCCTATAAAGCCTGAAACACTTAACACACAGATTACGGCATCGAATGGGATAAAGGAGAACTAAAATGCATAATAGAAAAGTCTCTAGGAAGCAGTTTTCAACCATGTAATAATTTTAGGAAGGAAATATAAATGCATGCTAAATTAATGAATAAGTGAGTAAGGATCATGATAAAACCACGCAATTAAACACAATAAAAACCATAAAATAGTGGTTTATCACTGCCCCTTAAGGAAAACAGAGAAAACAGAGAGCTTGTTCACATCAATTCTGGCCCATTGAGCATGTTGCTGGCAAACACGCCTATGCAACTACAAGTTTGCAACGTGCTTGTGGGTTTCCTGGGTTGGGGCTTGGTACAAGGGCATTGCCAACTTGGTTTTCAAGTTGCCAACGTGCTTCTTGCTCCTTGGATTCAATTCTTGTACTTGTTTTTGGAGTTTAAAGTTGCCTATGGTTTGAGCTTCAATTTTGTGCTCCACTATAGACTATTATACATCTTTGGAAAGCTCTGAATGTCAACTTTCCAACGTAAATTGAAGCACCTCAATTAGATCTTTTTAGCTCAAGTTATGCTCCATTGAAGAGGGTAAGGTCAGTCTGCCAAAATCGCAGGTGTTTTTGGTGAACACACCTTTGTTCTTCCAAGTTGCCAATGACTTCAGATTCTGAAGCTCTAAATGAAGCCAGCTTTTGAAGCTTCAAATGAATGTCAACCCTATACTATGATATATGGTTGGAAAGCTCTAAGTATCTACCTTCCAATTCCATTAAGGGTGCATCATTTGAAGCTCTACAACTCAAGATATAGTCCATGGAATAGGGCAAGGTCAGGCTGCCAGGGGCGCCAGCGTGTTTGGCAAACACGCCTTTATATTTCCAGGTTGCCAACGAGCCTTCGTCATTCCAAGGTTGCCAAGCTTGCTGCGTTGTTGATGAACACGCCCATACAATCCCAAGTTGGTAACTTGCTTCTTCATTCCAAGGCTTGACAAGCTTGCTTGGCGTTGGAGGTAAACACGCCTTTACAATTTCAAGTTAGCAACGTGCTAACTTTTTCCTCCTAGCTCCAAGTTTGTTGCGTTGCCACTGAACACGCCAATGATCTTTCAAGTTGGCAACGTGCTCGTGTCTGCCTCCTTGCTCTATCTAGGGCTTCCTGACGTTGCCATTGAACACGCCAATGCTTCCTTGAGTTAACAACGTGCTCAAGGCTTCCTTTGTTGCCATCCAGGGCTTTTTGGCATTGCCATTGAACATGCCAATAGTATCTAGCATTGGCAACGTGCATAAGGCTTTCCTTTCACCATCCAGGACTGCCTGGCATTGAAATTGAACACGCTAATAGTATCCAGCATTGGCAACGTGCATAAGGCTTTCCTTTCACCATCCAGGGCCTCCTGGCATTGCCAATGGACACGCCAATAGTATCCTGCGTTGGCAACATGCACATCTCTGCCTCTTTGCCAAGCTTGCTATATTCCCAAGCTTTCTTACTCTAATTCTTGCTCCCTTGCCTTCTTGCTTCATTACCTATCATTAACCAAAGAAACTTCCTCAAAGTCTTGCCATTCTATGCAATCAATTTCAAGAGATTCAGTCACATTAATTCATTTATAAGCTCCTTTAATTATTTGCATGAATTTGGCCAAAATTTACCTAGTTCTTGGTACTTGAATGCATGGAGATGAAACTCATTAAAATGCTTGTTTATTTCAAAGAAAATGAATGAAATTAAGCTAAAACTACTTAAACTAACTAGCTAATATAGCAAACATGCAAATGCATCACAACACCAAACTTAAACCTTGCTTGTCCTCAAGCAAGAAAAGAATTATACAAAAAGATTTCTTTCAATTAGAACGGGTTGAGGAATATCTTGTAATGCTTTGGTGAGTGAAGTGATTAAGTGACAGTGGGGTGAACTTTGAATTATATGTTCATGCAAGGATTCTAGTGCTTATTAGTCCCTATATTTTAGAAGTATTAGATCTTAGGACTTTCATTCAAATGATATCATGGAAGTCTCTCTATAGGTAATCACCTTGAAGCAGCTCAAAGTTTCTGTGTCTTGGCCTTGACTCTCTGTGTCATGTCTCAAAGCAGCTCTTTAGATAAGTTTTCAATCAATACTCCCAAACCAGTTGGTTTTAAGTCGGTTCTCATCCTTCAGAGACTACGAGTATAATAGGAGCATCCGTCGACAAAAAGATTGATCCGCTTGCCCCGAAATGACCTGGCCCAATAGGGAAATCCCAATTCATTGGGCCTTTCGATACAATTAAATAGAAAGCCCCAAGGGCGCCATATTCTAGGAGCCCATGATCTGGATGTGAATGAGTCGAATTACTTATCCCTCGGTCTAAGCACCCCTTAAGATTTACTTGCTCAAGCCTCTCTCTTTGACACAATTCTAACACAAGCATTTAACTATGATAGTAACTCTTTGAGTTCTCATTTCTTTCTTTTTCTTCCTAGTAATTGATGCTCAGAGCCTTTTGCCATGTTCTTCTATTTTTCTGTTTCTTTTGCTTTCTTTTGTTGCTGATTCTTGGATCAATAGATGTTTGAGAATCTCCATAATACTTCTTTGAACTCTATTTCCTGCCTATGAGCTCCCATGCAGGTTTTCACAAACATACAACCTCAATACACAATCATACAACTAGAAGCACCACTTCTCCTAATCTTTTGCTTACCTCAAAACAGATTTTTGACTCCTCAATCATTCCTTTCAAAGAAATATTCTCTGTTTGCATTCTTATATATATTGTGTGCAAGCAATTTCAAGAGTATGGTGTTATGATATGTCAAACATCTTAGTTATTGAACTACAAAGAAGTCATACTAAGCAGACAAACAGGGGTACAATATCACTTTCAATCATAACAATTTTGAATACAAGACAATCATTTAACAATACAACCTTTTGGAGTTTACTTGATTTACTCCTTATCATCATCATTGTTGATCTTTACATCCCTCTTTGTTTCTTTGGTTGATAATGTTTAATCCTTCCCAAGATTGAAGTGACTGCCTACAATGAACTTTGAAAGTTGCTTGTCCCCAAGCACTTGAAAGGTAATTATCATGCATATATGCTGATGAATTCTTGAACTACAAGTGGTGTCTAGACACCAAACTTAGTTCCTTGCTTACTTCTATATGCCAAGTAGAGTGCATCTTTCATGCCTATATACTACCTCATGTGCTTTAATCCTAGAAAAAAATAAAGTGCGTAACTAAAAGGTGAACAAATGAAAAGCAAGTTTAATCAATCTCATTGATTGTTTGGAATTTGTGACTATTCATAATTGTCTCAAGGGTTACTTTACGCTTAATTGATGTTAGTGGTGGGATACCAAACTTAGTTTCATGCATTTACCCTTCATTTTGTTTCTCTGTTGGTACAGTCACATTGGTGTGGAACACCAAACTTAATTCCTCACAATACACAGAAATTGAACCAACCATTTATTTTGACAAGAGTATGAAAGAGTAGTTACCTAAGGTTGGGTTGCCTCCCAACAAGCGCTCTTTTATCGTCACTAGCTTGACGGTTCTCCCTCATTATGGCAGATGATGATTATAGTGCCTTAGCCCTTCACCTCTCACCGTGAGCTTCCTTCCAGTATCATTCTTGATGATTTTCACATGTTCAAGTGAGAGGATTTTGTTCACTGTGTAGTATCCAGAAAAGTGTGGAGATGTTTCCATTGGTTGGTAAGTTAGCATCACTTTATCCCTTGGTGAGAAGCCTTCAGTGGGGATTTCCTTGTTTCTTCATCCTCTTTGCACCTTCTTCTTGGGGCTCTTTTCTTTTCCAGGAGGTAGTTCAGGTTTTGGGGCCTCAATTTTTGGAAGGTCATTGCTGAGAATCTCAAATGCAGACTTTCGTTGTAGCTTCTCCTCTATTCTTTGAGCTTGTTGTAACACTTCTACCTTTTTCCTTTCTTCACAGCATGAGCTTAAGTGCATTGAAAGTGTCTCATTAGGTGCCTCTTTCAAGTTTAGATCCATGGAATCAATCTTCATACACTCTTCCTCTTGGGTGGAATCTTGCAAATTTTTGAAGACATAGAACACTATATGCTCTTCATGAACCCTTAGCATCAATTCTCCTTTTTTAACATCTATCAATGCTCTGGCAGTAGCTAAAAAAGGTCTCCCTAGGATAATGGGAGTGTTGTCATCTTCCTCTATGTCTGGGATGACGAAGTCAATTGGGAGAAAAAATTTGTCTACCTTTACTAATACATTCTCCACAACCCCAAGTGCTTGCTGAATGGATTTGTCAGCCATTTGAAGGCCTATCTTTGTCGGTTTCAATTAATGAATTTGAAATTTCTTCATCAAGGATAGTGGCATCAGATTTATGCTCGCACCAAGGTCACAAAATGCTTTCTCAATCATCGTGTTGCCTATTGTACAGGGGATATGAAAGCTCCCTGGGTCCTTCCACTTCCTTGGCAATCCTTTTTGGATGATAGCACTACACTACCTGGTCATCACAACCATTTGTCCTTCTTTCAAGGATCTTTTCTTTGTCAACAATTCCTTTATGAACTTAGCATATAGTGGAATTTGTTCAAGTGCTTCAATGAAAGGGATGTTGATGTGAAGTGTCTTGAATACCACCAAGAATTTGGAGTATTGCTTTTCTTTATTCTCTCCCTTGAACCTTTGAGGGTATGAGAGCATTGGTTGGTATATTTTCACTGCCTCCTTTTTTAACTAACTTCTCACTCTGTGTAGAGGTTTCTTGCTATTGATTTTGCTCATTTGCCTATTCTTCTAAGCCTTCTTTGTCATGCTTTTCCTAAATGATGGCTTCTGTCTCCACTTTCTTTCCACTTCTCAGAGTGATTACTTTACACTCTTCTCACTTTATGGCTTTTCTTGTGTCCCTTGGATTATCTTTAGTGGTACAAGGGAATGCTCGCTTCTCACCTATCTCAGTGATTTATTTAGCCATTTTTCCTATCTACCTCTCAAGATTTCTCATAGATACATCTTGGTTTTCGAGTGTCAAGGCTTGATCTTGTCTTGCCATCTCTTGAGTCTTGATGAGTTTCTATATCAACATCTCTAAGTTAGAAATCCTCTGAGAGTGTGGATGTGGTTGCATGGAATGTGATGGTTGCTGGTGGAGGTTGTTTGGGGCATTGAGGTGGTTATTTTGTAAGTTGAATAGAGGTGTGGACAAGTTATTTTGGTGAGCTTATGAGTTATTATGAGGTGGATGATTTATGTTTTGTGAGTTTTTATATTGGTTAGTGTTGTTGGATAAATGATTTTGGTTGTTTGTGTTGCGGGAATAGTTGGAGTTGTTGTTCCTTTACCAAGGGTTTTGATTGTCACCCCATCTCAGGTTGGGATGATTCCTCCAGGATGAGTTGTATGTGTCACCATGGAATTCATTCTGAGAAGAATTTGAAGCATTCTGCATGTATTGAACTTGTTCTTATTGTTGCTCAACATTCCCTACTTCACCTTGGCTCCATTCAATTGAAGGTTGACTTGTGCTCACTGAGGCTAATTTAATGCCATCTATTCTTTTTGCCATCAACTCCATCTGCTGCTAGATTTGTTGGTGCATCAGCTTATTTTGTGCCAAGATAGTGTCTCTCCTTCTAGTTCCAACACACCCTTCTTTTGAACCGGTTGGCATTGTGTCTGATGAGCATAGAAGTATTGGTTGTTGGCCACAGTGTCTATGAGATTCTAGGCTTCCTCGGCTGTTGTTCCGAGGGTTACCTAAAACTGTAGGTCGATCTCGGTCGAGATCTTCTGTGCTGGTTGGAGATGACGTGTCAGGCGTGTATGTGGTGACCAAAGCTGCCGCGTCTGATTTGTTGGAATGTTAATGCTGCTGATCCTTTGTCACTGGAGGGTGGTGGTACCTGTAAAGGACTCCGATGCTTAAGTTAGCAAGGGTATTAAACAGGTTTTTAGTAGAATCAGAGTATGAGTTATACCTTGGTGCTCTAGTGTATTTATAACGGTGTAGAGCTACCTTCTTAGATAAGATAAGTTAGTTATCTTATCTTATCTTTATCTTTCGAGTCAAGTCATCTTATCTTCAAAGAAACCGCCCTTCTCTCTGTAGGCATGGGCTGCCTTTGGATTTGGGTCGTGTTCCTCTATTTGGGCCCTTTACTGGGCTTTCCTAGAAATTTGGCCGAGCTCTTTGAGAAGAGGTCGGATAGTCTGACCCGAAGAGGTTGGTCGCTTTGTCGCCAAACATCCCAGGTCGGACAGCTTGACCCAGGGTATGAACAGTGCCCCTGCTTGTAACGACCCAACTTCCAGAACGTCATGATCGTACCGAAAGTAAGGTGTTACCAACCTGCTTTCCTTTATTAACTATTTACTATTGAGCCTCTAGTTCGATATTGCGATCCAGTTTTAGTAAAAATACCAGAAAATTTTGTTTTTATTTATCAAATCATATAGCAAGCATCACCAAGTAATAATAATCACATAATCATTAATAATAATATCTGTCATACAAAAGATTTCAAACAAAACTCGCATACAAATCCTATCCCTCTGTATAAAATAAAAATGTTAAGCAATAAGAGCGAGGGAACTTCTATGAAAATAACTCAAGTCATAAACTTAACTCATAAATAAGATCTATAATCGCCTGCAGCTTCAAACGGAGTCTTCGAACCTGTGTCACTGAAAGGGGGGAAGATTTTGGGGTGAGAACAAACCACACGTTCTCAGTAGGGAATAGGAATGCCGTAAAAGTAATGATTAACATGCAAATAATTAATATACTCAAGGAAACTATATTTTTGTCAAACCTTTTTGAAAACACTATTCTTGGTTTTACTTTAACTAACTATTTACCTCTTTCAAAAACCTAAGCTCAACAAATTCCAAAATATAAAACTGGTTACTTTAAACATTTTTCAACCACATAATTAATTTTCAATCACAACGTCAATTCTTAATCATCATCATACACTCACCAATAAATAGCACTAACAAAAGATTCAATTTAACACACAAATAAGTCACAGCAAGGCAAACAGCACAATCACAGGGAAGTACAACGAGCAAACCCAATCAAGTGCAAATGCACATACAAGGATGATGCATGTCTAGCCCTAGTGCAGGTAATGAGCTCATTTGTCGGTTACATACCCGCTCCCGACGTTACCCGGAGTCCTCTGACCAGGTAAGGCTTCCCTGTTGGCAACACCCCTCGCAAGAGTCCTTTGACTTGTGAGGCAAACCACTGCAAGAGTCCTTTGACTTGCAGGGCGGCACTAGCAACCCACTGTAAGAGTCCTCTGACTTGCATGGCGGAGCTAGTTAACTTATATATGCCCAACACACTCACTGTAAGAGTCCTTTGACTTACAGGAGCACACACACACTCTCACTGTAAGAGTCCTTTGACTTACCAGAGTATATGCTAGTTGTGTTTTCTCGATACCTCTGTAAGAGTCCTCTGACTTACAGAATAGCATTATAGCTAAGTATCCCAGGGAAGCGCTCTTAGTGGTCGTACCACCATTTATCTGACTGCCTTCACGCAGCAGATCATCACATAAACATCTCAAGAGTTGCCATAATGCAACAAATGAACAAACACATCTCTTCGGTTGCCTCAAGCAACAAATGACCTTTCAACAGGTCCTCTGCTTTTTATTCTCTTTTATAATCATAAATACGCAAGCGGGACAAAACCCACGTCCTTGCCAACAATCTCATAAACTAAATACCTTTCCTCAAAAGAATCTGTGTAATTATCATCATAAGTTATCATTCTCATTATTCATTTCTAGTTACATATTCTTACACAACATCTCTCTCTTTGTTCATTCAATCATGTTGCACAAACCTTACGACTTCCACTTTTGCAACCTCTTAACTCAAACCAATTTTAAAACCACTTTCTAGTTTAGTTTTCTTTCAAAAGACTCAAGAAAATCATTTATTTTAAATTCGCTAAATACTTTTCAAAATATCACCCTCTTACTAAAAATAACCAAATAAAACTCTTTTTCAAGTTTACCAACTTCTCAAGGACTCAAAAGAAACTATCTTTCTTTACCATTCAAGTTCAAATATTACATATTCATTAAATTTCTAAAAAGTAATCCTTTATTTCAAACCCCAAACATAACTCTTTTCATGTTGAATAGATCTCAAAACATAACTTCTTTTATAAACAATTCAAACGTGAACATAAACTTTGGTAATTCAAATTCAAAATAGTATAATTCTTTTCTTACCTAAATAAAATTGTTTTCATAATAAATTCAGCCCATACATAATACTTTAATCAATAGATAAAACTTAAATAACATAACTTTCTAAATTCAAACCTTCTAAAATAACTTTTTCAAGTAAAACCTCAGATTTTACAAAATTCCGGCAGCACCTCCCCTAAAACTCGGACTTAGCCACCCTAACGGGTTCCCTCTTTCTCAACATCTTATCAAACCTTTCTCAATAGTTATCACAACAAATTCTCAATCAATCAGAAATTTAACAATCCGCAATAATTAACAATTCAGCCATAATCCGCAACTTTCACATACCCCATCAGTCCAATTCCATTCTTATCAATTCATAGCTAATTTCCACATAATCCATCAATAACTTCTATTTCATCAATTCATCCTTTATTTTAACCAAAGGACTAACAGGTTTTCACTTTCCAAATACCCAACACACATTGTCACCTAACTTAATTAAAATCTTAGCAATATTGACACCAAAGCACCCAAACTATGTATTATTTACATAATTCCAATTCTCTTATAATATATTCACCCAAAAATTCTGCCCCATATAGTTTCCAATTATCACAAGTTATACTTTTAGAGTTACTGATTTTATCTCTGAATTCAGATTTCATAAAAAGTCAATTTAATAATCAAGCTTCAATCTTTTAACAATTCTCAAACTTAATTCTAATTTATCATGAACCAACATTAACAACTACCAAAACCAATTCTAACCAATCACAAGTCAATTTCACAGCCAATCCATTACATTAGATAACTAAAAACAACAAGAAGCACTTACTCTCAATAACCAGAATACAGCCACACAACTCAACTAATTCAATATAACCACATAGAATCAGAACCTTTCAACAATTCCATCAAAATCTGAGAAACCAATATCAATTACAGCTTCAAACTCTCACAACAAAGCTCAAAGACATTCACAGCCTCAAACCAAAGTAAATCTCATCAGTTAATTACTCGCGATAACAAAGCCAGTCAATATCACAACCATAACCCAAATTCAAAATAACTCGTTCAAGATCAGAATCTCAGCCAATTTATCACAAAAATCAGTAATTCAAAATACAATTTACAACCAAATTTCAACCAATTCAGCAATTATCCATACGACAGCTTTTCAGTAATTAACTTGGCATACTTTAATTTAATAAATTATACTAAATTAATCATTAATCACAGCAGCATCTAAATTCAATCACAGCTCAGAATAATTGCAACAATTAACTAACTTCAAATCCATTTCAAGTCATTCATGTCAACTAAGAGATTCTTAACCATCGTTAACCATTTGCACTTATCCAAATAACTTTGTAGGCATTCTAAATTAAAAACGTTAAATCCCCTACCTCGATGTCGAAACTCACGATCACTAAACCCAGCAGCTCCATTGGCAGTTCTAACACCCGTTCTGCTTTCTTAGCAGCTACCATGATAATTCTGGGCAGCTCCAGTGATGGTGAAAGGTCTCAGCTTCAGCCAAGTAGCAGCAGTTGTGGTTTTGGCATCTCTAATCGACAATAACGGCACTCTGTTAGGTTTTGGCACCCGCTCTGTTCTCATAGCAGCCACAGCGGTGGTCCTAGGCAGCTTCGGTGGCAGTGAAAAGCCTCAGTGTCAGCCAAACAGCGATAGTAACGCCTCAGAGTGGATCTAAAGCAAGGACAGAGCAACAAAACCAACGGTTCCAGCAGTGGCAGTGGCTTCTTCTCAGATTCCAGAAACTAGAAGCAGAGGCAGAATTGGCGGGCCTTCCTCCTCCAGCGGCGGCTTAGTGAGACGCGGCAGCAGCAGAGTGCGACAACAGCGGCACTGCAGCTCAGTAACGGCGACGCGGTGGCAGCTCACGAGGATGGCGACGGCAACCCGCGGCACTGACGGCGACAAGGCTGGTCGCGGGCTTCTCTTCGTGCGTCTCCCTCTCTTCGCGATTATGTCCCCTCGACGATTGCTTGTGGACAGATCGGCAGTAACGCAAGCTTGTGGCTCCATGGCAGATCGACGGCGATGGTGAACAGGACGCGACGGCGGCCCCTCTCCCTCTTGGCGCTACTCCCTGCCTCGGCCTCGGTCTCCCCCCGCGACGGCGTTGGCGACAGGACGGCGGCTGCGTGGCGACAGCTCCTTCTTTTCTTCTCTCCTTTGTCTCTGTTGAGTGTGGGTGTGTGTGATATGAGTTGATGAGAGTGAGTATGCTGTCTGTGTGAGAGGGGGTGAAGGGGGTGGGGCTCGGCGGCTGAAGGGAGAAGAAAATGGGTAGGTTAGGATTTCTGATTAGGAACTTAGGGTTTTTAATTTAGGAAATTAGGGTTTCTGAGTTTGATTTGGGAATTAGGGTTAGAAATTAGGGATTTTATAAAGTAATATGGATAGATATGAATAGATATTTTGATAAAATTAAATAGTAGAATAATTTTAGAATCAAATATACTCTATTAAAAATATTTAGGAACACTATTTATCAACATATTGCTAAGTTCAATCAATTATTTCTAATTTAAATTATAAAATAACCATACTAATCACATTTTTTATAAAATATAGTTTTAACTCAATATTAATTATTCAAATTGAATGATATAACTTTTCATTATTTTTCTATCACCGAAACTTTAATTTCAATTTATAAAATAATTAATCATAATAAAAATTGTACATAAACATTAATTGACTTAAACTTAAAGTATTTATAAGTATCAATCTAATCATTTCTAATAAAATAATTTCTAGGAGTTCAAATTAATAACATAATCCATTCAAAATAGGATTTATTTAAATTAAATTATACAATTCTTTCTTATTTTTCATTTATCAAAATTATAATTTCAATTATACCAAATATCTAATAAAGATTATATAAGAATTCTAATGAATTTAAACTCCAATTATGATGAAACTCCATTTAATTACCTTTAACAAAATAATTTTCTTAAAATAAATCACAAATAACTAATTATTTGATTTCCAAAAACTAGGGTTGTTACATTCTACCCACCTTAGAAAAATTTTCGTCCTCGAAAATTGTTAGAATAAAATAAGTTCAAACTGAAATAAAAGAAAACAAAATATACGAACCGAAGTATAGGCATTGTCAAGGATGGTATTCAAAAAGTTACATAAGCAATCAGATTTATAGGCAAGCAAAGGTATACAAGAATGACAAAGTATGATTGGGAAACAAGCAAATCACATTCTAAGAAGGAAATTCAAACTAGAGAATTCCAATTGAAAGCAACGAAGAAAAAGATAGCACGAGTTCATGTGGCACGAACAAAGATTATACCTCGAATCGAAGCTAACTTCATAACCTCTAACGCTCCCAAACCCCGTAAATCGCATTACCTATAACTTCTATTTTGTCTATGATAACCCATTAGTGTTCCCATATACATAAATCATTAGTATTAAGTTGGCCAGACCTAATACCATGAGGCATGCAATGGTAAACCAACAGTGTTAATCATCAGACAGTCATGCAAATAAAACACAAACTCTTGTTATCAGAACAAGTCACAAAGCATGACAGACACTCAGAGTATGCAGTGAAGCATAGTCAGTCCATTCCCAAGGCTCTAACAGGAACGAACTGCTCTGATACCATATTGTAACGACCCAACTTCCAGAACGTCATGATCGTACCGAAAGTAAGGTGTTACCAACCTGCTTTCCTTTATTAACTATTTACTATTGAGCCTCTAGTTCGATATTGCGATCCAGTTTTAGTAAAAATACCAGAAAATTTTGTTTTTATTTATCAAATCATATAGCAAGCATCACCAAGTAATAATAATCACATAATCATTAATAATAATATCTGTCATACAAAAGATTTCAAACAAAACTCGCATACAAATCCTATCCCTCTGTATAAAATAAAAATGTTAAGCAATAAGAGCGAGGGAACTTCTATGAAAATAACTCAAGTCATAAACTTAACTCATAAATAAGATCTATAATCGCCTGCAGCTTCAAACGGAGTCTTCGAACCTGTGTCACTGAAAGGGGGGAAGATTTTGGGGTGAGAACAAACCACACGTTCTCAGTAGGGAATAGGAATGCCGTAAAAGTAATGATTAACATGCAAATAATTAATATACTCAAGGAAACTATATTTTTGTCAAACCTTTTTGAAAACACTATTCTTGGTTTTACTTTAACTAACTATTTACCTCTTTCAAAAACCTAAGCTCAAAACAAATTCCAAAATATAAAACTGGTTACTTTAAACATTTTTCAACCACATAATTAATTTTCAATCACAACGTCAATTCTTAATCATCATCATACACTCACCAATAAATAGCACTAACAAAAGATTCAATTTAACACACAAACAAGTCACAGCAAGGCAAACAGCACAATCACAGGGAAGTACAACGAGCAAACCCAATCAAGTGCAAATGCACATACAAGGATGATGCATGTCTAGCCCTAGTGCAGGTAATGAGCTCATTTGTCGGTTACATACCCGCTCCCGACGTTACCCGGAGTCCTCTGACCAGGTAAGGCTTCCCTGTTGGCAACACCCCTCGCAAGAGTCCTTTGACTTGTGAGGCAAACCACTGCAAGAGTCCTTTGACTTGCAGGGCGGCACTAGCAACCCACTGCAAGAGTCCTCTGACTTGCATGGCGGAGCTAGTTAACTTATATATGCCCAACACACTCACTGTAAGAGTCCTTTGACTTACAGGAGCACACACACACTCTCACTGTAAGAATCCTTTGACTTACCAGAGTATATGCTAGTTGTGTTTTCTCGATACCTCTGTAAGAGTCCTCTGACTTACAGAATAGCATTATAGCTAAGTATCCCAGGGAAGCGCTCTTAGTGGTCGTACCACCATTTATCTGACTGCCTTCACGCAGCAGATCATCACATAAACATCTCAAGAGTTGCCATAATGCAACAAATGAACAAACACATCTCTTCGGTTGCCTCAAGCAACAAATGACCTTTCAACAGGTCCTCTGCTTTTTATTCTCTTTTATAATCATAAATACGCAAGCGGGACAAAACCCACGTCCTTGCCAACAATCTCATAAACTAAATACCTTTCCTCAAAAGAATCTGTGTAATTATCATCATAAGTTATCATTCTCATTATTCATTTCTAGTTACATATTCTTACACAACATCTCTCTCTTTCTTTATTCAATCATGTTGCACAAACCTTACGACTTCCACTTTTGCAACCTCTTAACTCAAACCAATTTTAAAACCACTTTCTAGTTTAGTTTTCTTTCAAAAGACTCAAGAAAATCATTTATTTTAAATTCGCTAAATACTTTTCAAAACATCACCCTCTTACTAAAAGTAACCAAATAAAACTCTTTTTCAAGTTTACCAACTTCTCAAGGACTCAAAAGAAACTATCTTTCTTTACCATTCAAGTTCAAATATTACATATTCATTAAATTTCTAAAAAGTAATCCTTTATTTCAAACCCCAAGCATAACTCTTTTCATGTTGAATAGATCTCAAAACATAACTTCTTTTATAAACAATTCAAACGTGAACATAAACTTTGGTAATTCAAATTCAAAATAGTATAATTCTTTTCTTACCTAAATAAAATTGTTTTCATAATAAATTCAGCCCATACATAATACTTTAATCAATAGATAAAACTTAAATAACATAACTTTCTAAATTCAAACCTTCTAAAATAACTTTTTCAAGTAAAACCTCAGATTTTACAAAATTCCGGCAGCACCTCCCCTAAAACTCGGACTTAGCCACCCTAACGGGTTCCCTCTTTCTCAACATCTTATCAAACCTTTCTCAATAGTTATCACAACAAATTCTCAATCAATCAGAAATTTAACAATCCGCAATAATTAACAATTCAGCCATAATCCGCAACTTTCACATACCCCATCAGTCCAATTCCATTCTTATCAATTCATAGCTAATTTCCACATAATCCATCAATAACTTCTATTTCATCAATTCATCCTTTATTTTAACCAAAGGACTAACAGGTTTTCACTTTCCAAATACCCAACACACATTGTCACCTAACTTAATTAAAATCTTAGCAATATTGACACCAAAGCACCCAAACTATGTATTATTTACATAATTCCAATTCTCTTATAATATGTTCACCCAAAAATTCTGCCCCATATAGTTTCCAATTATCACAAGTTATCCTTATACTTTTAGAGTTACTGATTTTATCTCTGAATTCAGATTTCATAAAAAGTCAATTTAATAATCAAGCTTCAATCTTTTAACAATTCTCAAACTTAATTCTAATTTATCATGAACCAACATTAACAACTACCAAAACCAATTCTAACCAATCACAAGTCAATTTCACAGCCAATCCATTACATTAGATAACTAAAAACAACAAGAAGCACTTACTCTCAATAACCAGAATACAGCCACACAACTCAACTAATTCAATATAACCACATAGAATCAGAACCTTTCAACAATTCCATCAAAATCTGAGAAACCAATATCAATTACAGCTTCAAACTCTCACAACAAAGCTCAAAGACATCCACAGCCTCAAACCAAAGTAAATCTCATCAGTTAATTACTCGCAATAACAAAGCCAGTCAATATCACAACCATAACCCAAATTCAAAATAACTCGTTCAAGATCAGAATCTCAGCCAATTTATCACAAAAATCAGTAATTCAAAATACAATTTACAACCAAATTTCAACCAATTCAGCAATTATCCATACGACAGCTTTTCAGTAATTAACTTGGCATACTTTAATTTAATAAATTATACTAAATTAATCATTAATCACAGCAGCATCTAAATTCAATCACAGCTCAGAATAATTGCAACAATTAACTAACTTCAAATCCATTTCAAGTCATTCATGTCAACTAAGAGATTCTTAACCATCGTTAACCATTTGCACTTATCCAAATAACTTTGTAGGCATTCTAAATTAAAAACGTTAAATCCCCTACCTCGATGTCGAAACTCACGATTACTAAACCCAGCAGCTCCATTGGCAGTTCTAACACCCGTTCTGCTTTCTTAGCAGCTACCATGATAATTCTGGGCAGCTCCAGTGATGGTGAAAGGTCTCAGCTTCAGCCAAGCAGCAGCAATTGTGGTTTTGGCATCTCTAATCGACAATAACGGCACTCTGTTAGGTTTTGGCACCCGCTCTGTTCTCATAGCAGCCACAGCGAAGGTCCTAGGCAGCTCCGGTGGCAGTGAAAAGCCTCAGTGTCAGCCAAACAGCGATAGTAACGCCTCAGAGTGGATCTAAAGCAAGGACAGAGCAACAAAACCAACGGTTCCAGCAGTGGCAGTGGCTTCTTCTCAGATTCCAGAAACTAGAAGCAGAGGCAGAATTGGCGGGCCTTCCTCCTCCAGCGGCGGCTTAGTGAGACGCGGCAGCAGCAGAGTGCGACAACAGCGGCACTGCAGCTCAGTAACGGCGACGCGGTGGCAGCTCACGAGGATGGCGACGGCAACCCGCGGCACTGACGGCGACAAGGCTGGTCGCGGGCTTCTCTTCGTGCGTCTCCCTCTCTTCGCGATTATGTCCCCTCGACGAATGCTTGTGGACAGATCGGCAGTAACGCAAGCTTGTGGCTCCATGGCAGATCGACGGCGATGGTGAACAGGACGCGACGGCGGCCCCTCTCCCTCTTGGCGCTACTCCCTGCCTCGGCCTCGGTCTCCCCCCGCGACGGCGTTGGCGACAGGACGGCGGCTGCGTGGCGACAGCTCCTTCTTTTCATCTCTCCTTTGTCTCTGTTGGGTGTGGGTATGTGTGATATGAGTTGATGAGAGTGAGTATGCTGTCTGTGTGAGAGGGGGTGAAGGGGGTGGGGCTCGGCGGCTGAAGGGAGAAGAAAATGGGTAGGTTAGGATTTTTGATTAGGAACTTAGGGTTTTTAATTTAGGAAATTAGGGTTTCTGAGTTTGATTTGGGAATTAGGGTTAGAAATTAGGGATTTTATAAAGTAATATGGATAGATATGAATAGATATTTTGATAAAATTGAATAGTAGAATAATTTTAGAATCAAATATACTCTATTAAAAATATTTAGGAACACTATTTATCAACATATTGCTAAGTTCAATCAATTATTTCTAATTTAAATTATAAAATAACCATACTAATCACATTTTTTATAAAATATAGTTTTAACTCAATATTAATTATTCAAATTGAATGATATAACTTTTCATTATTTTTCTATCACCGAAACTTTAATTTCAATTTATAAAATAATTAATCATAATAAAAATTGTACATAAACATTAATTGACTTAAACTTAAAGTATTTATAAGTATCAATCTAATCATTTCTAATAAAATAATTTCTAGGAGTTCAAATTAATAACATAATCCATTCAAAATAGGATTTATTTAAATTAAATTATACAATTCTTTCTTATTTTTCATTTATCAAAATTATAATTTCAATTATACCAAATATCTAATAAAGATTATATAAGAATTCTAATGAATTTAAACTCCAATTATGATGAAACTCCATTTAATTACCTTTAACAAAAAAATTTTCTTAAAATAAATCACAAATAACTAATTATTTGATTTCCAAAAACTAGGGTTGTTACACTGCTCGAGCTCGGTCCTTATTTTGGAGGTCGAGTCTTAGTTTTAGGACTTCGAACTTTCTCGGGTGAAGCCGAACTCGAGCATTTTGTCGATTTTATCTTTGTAGAGTTCTTTTTTGAATGCGGAACGTTTCTTCTTTTGTTTCCTCTGAAAGTGCGTGCTTTTGTATTAGCGTCCTAGCCTTGGGAATGCGCGAGGTTTTGAATGCCGTAATTAATTGGTTTTTGATGCTCCATTTCTCTTGGCTTTTATTTTGAATTTTATTCTCAAGAAATAATTTTCTCTT
The DNA here is from genome assembly GCF_003086295.3 of Arachis hypogaea. NCBI lineage: Eukaryota > Viridiplantae > Streptophyta > Magnoliopsida > Fabales > Fabaceae > Arachis > Arachis hypogaea. Next base: position 43,583,931 of record NC_092045.1, on the reverse strand, counting down.
TTTTTTTGTAACATCCCTCTTTTCTTCATTCTTCTGTTTCACCTGAAGCTTGTCTTTTCGTTTTTCGATGCTGTGTCTTGCGCTTTGCTCAAGGGAAGATTTCTTCGCTCCGGCTTCCTCCTTTCTTCAGAGCTTTTTCTCCTTTCTCTAGGTTGGTTTTTCTTTTTCGTCATTTTGCATGCTGGAAAATCTGAATCTTTTCGTATTATTGTGCGCCTGCTTGGGGGTTTTTCTTGCTTTTGAAATGGTCCTTCTGTATTCTAGGGCTCATACTGCTTGTTTTTCTTCTTTTGCAAACTGCCTGAACCTGCTTATTTTCCCAGAAGATTGCTCCTTTGATATTTTTCGTCATGTTGATAGCTTTCTTTGCTAATGAATCCTGTAAAAGAACTTTTTCTTTTGATGGCTCATTTTAATTTTCTTCGCGTTGTTTTGCTTTTTGTTTGTTGATAAGCTAAGACTGTGAATTTGGAAGGTAGCTATTTTTATGGCTTTTTGGGGTAATGACTTTCTTTTCTGAGAAAGGGTTTCTCTTTGTCTTTGCTGCAAGTTTTGTTGGGACGTTAGTCTTGTAGATTTTCCTGAATCTTTGTTCCCTAATTTCCTCCAAAGGATGCCCCTGGATCTTTTTGGTGTGGGTCCTGGGGTTTTCTTTTGCTGTTTGTACTGTGCTGGACTATGCTGGCTGAGTTGTTTTAATTTCATCCGAGATGTTTTTCAGTAATCCAATCTCCTTTTCTTGTTTGTAGGACTAGTTGGCCATGTCTTCTCGAAAAAATATTGTAGAGACGTCCTCTAAGGTCCCTGAGGGGATGTCTGATTGGTTGGACTCCCTTGTTTTGATGTGTATTTCTGTTGTAAATACTGAATTCTGTGTGGAGTTTAGGAAACATCACCGTCTCTATAAGAGTAGAGATCAAGAGAGGAATTATGAATTGGTGGCACTTGACTCGGAGAGAGGGTTTGCTTCCCTGTCCTGACCCAGGGGGAGCGCCCTTTCTTTTATGCTTACGACTATTTTTTCAGCCAGTTGGATATCACTTTTCCCTTTACTTCATTTGAGATCGACTTGTTGTGGTCGTGTAATGTAGCTCCGTCCCAGCTTCATCCGAACTCCTGGGGCTTCATTAAGATTTTTCAGCTTCTTTGCCAAGAATTGGATGTTACCCCTTCTCAAACTCTTTTCCTTTATTTGTTTGTTTTAACTAAGCCCGGGATTTCTTCAAAAGAGAAAGCCTCGTGGGTTTATTTTAGATCTTCACAAGGACATAAGGTTTTTACCATGTATGATGAGTTTTTTAGGGACTTCAAGAATGATTTCTTTAAGGTTCGAGTCGTTGAGGAAGCTCGCCCCTTTTTTTTGGAAGCGAATAGTGAGACATCCTTCCCTCTGCATTAGCAGTAGAATGTAGTAATATCCTGATATACGTGAGAAATGCTCGACAAGATTGAGCAGGCCTTTGTAATAGTTTTGGAGGACCTTTGGGGGGAACCTCCTCATCTGGATACTAAAAAATCTTTGGGGGACCCCTCCCTCGTCCGAGCCGCATTGGGTATTACTTGATATATATTATTTCTTGTTTTTGTTTTCTCCTTCTTTTTCGGTCTGTAAAACTGTTGTTTTTCATTTTTTAGAGATGGCCAAGAATAATGATGCGATGAAGGCCTTCAAAAAGGCGAGAAAAGATACTGTAGCTCAAAACAGCTCGACCTAGGTGGATGGGGAAGGGTCCTCTCAGGTCTCATTGAAGCCGTCTGTGCCGAGTTCCCCTGGCCCGAGGAGAATAATCCCTACTCCTCGGGTTTGTTTAGTGGATCCTCCACAGTCTTCTGCTGCTACTGTGATTTCTTCTATGGCCGTCCCTTCTTCCAAACGACCTCAAACCGTTGAACCCTTCAATCTGGATGTGCCTGATTTTGACCCTATTGGTTTTGTCGACCAGCAAATTGGTCCTTATGGTGCCCTCTCTCTGGATGATATTTCTCTCCTTCATCACTTAGATTTTATAATTCGAAGCAGCATTAAGATGACACATATGGGAGCTGCCCTGTACTGAACTACCCAAAATCTTCCCCTTCATGCCACCAAAGCCTTTATGGAGGAGGCTAAGCGAGAGTTCAATCGGATGAAGGGTCTGAAGGAGGAGCTCGAAGTGAAAGTGACCAAACTGGAGAAGGAGCTAGAGGGAGAGAAGGCTAGCTCCCTTGCCTTGGTGGCTTCTGTGAGGTTGGCTGAGGACACGTCATTGAGGCATAAAGAAAGCTACGTCACGACCTACCGGGAAGTGATGCGTCTCAGGGTGGAGTTAGAGTCGGCCCGGGTTGATTATTTCGAGCTCCAAGGTCACCTTGTAGGCAGCGTAAATGCTGCTTATGAGAACCTGAAGGAGCAGGTTCGGGTTCTTGCCCCGGAGGTCGACCTTGCTCTATTCAGTTTGGATAATGTTGTAAAGGATGGCAAGATTGTCCCTGATGATCCTGATGATGATGATGTTAAGCCTCCCTCTGAGCCTGCCGCCAAAGCTTCTATTGTGCCGACTTCTTCAGCTCCTTCCTCTGAGGTTGTTCATCCCAAATTAGATCCTGATTGCCGAATCTTGAATAGGGATGACGGGACAGTGGATGTAGTGCCTCTCCAGACTCGCCCTCCTTCACCCCGTGTTGATGCTACCGAGAAGCCTCCAGATGTTAACTGAATTTTCTAATTGCTTGTGTGGGTAGCCCGACTTGTGGGCTTTTAAATTGTTTATTTTGTAAATGATGTTTGCTGACTATCGACACTCTTTTAGTTGCTTGTTTAGCAACTTTATTTTGAAAAACAAAGTAGTTTCCAAACTTTTTGGGGCTGATTTTGGTGGCCTCTGAACCTGGCTATTATTATAACTAGTAGTTATTATATCATGTCTATCTGCACTCGTCTTGGTACCTTTCTAAGTTTTAGTAGTGTTAGAACTTTTCGTTGTCTGACCTCTTTGGATTGGCTTGATTCCTTTGCCTGATGTTATTTCTAGCAATTCGTCTTGTTTTGACTTTGTTCAGGTCTTTATTAGGAATTACTTTGTATAATGCTGAGGTCGCCGATTTTTTCATGTCAGTTTTGTCCAAGTTGTTGTTAGTAACCCTCTTTTTTGGACCTTGTTTTGGTCTCTTTCAGAGATTACTTTTGTAGCTTTATGTTTTGGGCCGACTTCATCATGTCGGTCTCTTCTAAGTTATTTTTGTAATCCTCTTTTTTGGACTTTTGTTCAAGTTTCTTTCAGGGATTACTTTTATAACTTCTATTCTTTGAGCCGACTTCATCCTGTCGGGCCCTTCTAAGTTATTTTTGTAATCCTCTTTCTTGGACCTTGTTCAGGTCTCTTTCAGGGATTACTTTTATAACTTTTATGTTTCGGGCCGACTTCATCACGTTGAGCCATTCTAAGTTATTTTGTAATCCTCTTTAGTTGGACCTTGTTCAGGTCTCTTTCAGGGATTACTTTTATAACTTTTATGTTTTGGGCCGACTTCATCACGTCGGGCCCTTCTAAGTTATTTTGTAATCCTCTTTCTTGGACCTTGTTCAGGTCTCTTTCAGGGATTACTTTTATAACTTTTATGTTTTGAGCCGACTTCATCACGTCGGGCCATTTTAAGTTATAGTAATCCTCTTTTATAGGGCTGGCCAGACCTTTTTCTAGGGATTTACTCATAACTTTGGTTATTGCAACTGGTCCGACTTCTTTACGTCGGCTAGTCTTTAAGTTATTTTTTAGCAATCCATTTTATTATGACCTCGTCAGGTCCTTTCTATGGATCACTTTCTATAACTTCTTGCATTATTCTATTTTCATCTTTGCCGATTTTGTAAAGATTGGGTTTATCGCTCGTTTGGTCGACCTTTTAATGAATTTGGTTTTCATCTTTGGTCTTTATCGTGATCGTGTAGTGAATTTGATTTTCACTTTCTGCCGATCTGTAGCTTTATAATCGGATAATGAATGTTTTAGATTAACGCGGCTTGAGCATTTATAGAAGATCTAAACAGATTTTATTCAAAAGAAAATACAAATATATACATGCGGGAGATTTATCCTCTAAGTCGGGTGATTTGTAGGTCTTGGCTTGGCGCCTCATTAAAAAACCTTTTCAGGAAAAAGAGTGCGCCTTATCCTAAGATCCTTTATCATCCCTAACTATAGTACCTTCTTAGGTTGCAGGCGTGCGATGACCTAGGAAGCTCTCGCCCATCGAGTTTGGACAGTCTGTAGTAGCCTTTTCCAAGTACTTCTATGACTCGGTAGGGTCCTTTCCAGTTTGCTGCCAGCTTTTCTTCTACAGGTCGAGTTGTTCCGATATCATTTCGGATTAGGATGAGGTCGTTCTCAGCAAAACTCGCTGTACTACCTTTTGATTGTATCTCACAGCCATTCATCATTTTAATGCTTCTTCCCTAATCTGAGCTCTTTATTGAACTTCCGAAAGTAGGTCGAGTTCTTCCCTTTGAAGTTGGGAGTTGGCTTCTTCACTATAATGGATCACTCTAGGCGACCTTTCTTCAATCTCCACTGGGATCATTGCCTCCATTCCGTACGTTAATCGGAAGGGTGATTCCTTTGTGGTGGAATGTGGCGTTGTTCGATATGCCCATAGGACTTGTGGGAGCTCCTCGGCCCAGGCTCCTTTTGCGTCCTGTAATCTCCGTTTCAGCCCAGCAAGTATGACTTTGTTGGCAGCTTCGGCTTGTCCATTGGCTTGGGGATGTTCTACGGAAGTGAATTGTTGTTTTATATTCAAGTCGGCCGCTAGCTTTCTAAAGCCTGCATCTGTGAACTGGGTACCATTGTCTGTGGTGATGGAGTTTGGAACCCCAAACCTTGTGACAATGTTCCTATATAGGAATTTTTGACTTCTTTGAGTAGTGGCATTAGCTAGGGGTTCTGCCTCGATCCACTTTGTGAAATAGTCTATCCCCACTTTTTGGAATTTAACTTGTCCTGATCCCTGAGGGAAGGGTCCAAGAAGGTCGAGTCCCCATTTTGCGAATGCCAAGGTGAGGTCATGCTGATGAGCTCCTCTGGTGGGGCGATATGAAAGTTGGCATATTTTTGACATGATGGACATGTCTTTACAAACTCTGTGGCTTCCTTTTGTAGAGTTGGCCAATAAATCCCTGCCCAAAGTACTTTTTTGGTAAGTGCTTGCACTCCGAGGTGATTGCCACAAATGACACTGTGTGCTTCTTCTAGAACTTCCTTTGTGTTAGAAGTCGGTACACATTTTAACAATGGTATTGAAATCCCTCTTTTGTATAGAGTATTGTTTATGATAGTGTAGTATTGTGCTTCTCGTTTAAACCTCTTTTCCTCCTTTTTCTCTGTGGGGAGTGCTTCTATTTTGAGGTAGTTAATTATGGGAGTCATCCATCCATGATCCTGACCTGTTATGGCCAGGACTTTTTCTTCTTCCCAGATTGATGGATTCTGCAGAATTTCTTGGATGCGGCTTCTATTGTTGCCCCCTGGTTTGGTGCTGGCTAGTTTTGAGAGTGCGTCAGCTCGGGCATTCTGTTCTCGGGATATGTGACGGACCTCATATTCTCCGAGTTGTCCAAGTTGTTCCCTGGTTTTGTCCAAGTACTTTTTCATGGTGGAATCTTTGGCTTGGTAGCTTCTTGCTATTTGTGAAGTGACTACTTGTGAGTCACTGAAGATGATAAGCTTTTGAGCTCCAACCTTCCTAGCCAACTTCAGACCAGCTAGTAGTGCCTCATATTCCGCTTGGTTGTTTGAGGCAGGGAACCCAAATTTGAGGGAGAGTTCGATTTGGGTTCCTTGGTTGCTTTCAATTATCACACCCGCGCTGCTTCCAATTTTAGTTAAGGAACCGTCCACGTAGAGATTCCATTCTGTGGGGATTTCTGGTGTGTCTGTAAATTCTGTAATGATGTCGGCCAGGTATTGTGATTTGATGGCTGCCGAGCTTCGTATTGTAGATCGAATTCAGACAACTCGACTGCCCATTGCAAGATTCTGCCCGCCAGGTCTGTTTTCTGTAAAATCCCTTTTATGGGCTGGTTGGTCCGAACCTAATGGTGTGGGCTTGGAAGTATGGACGAAGTCACCGAGATGATAGTATGAGAGCGTAGGCAAACTTTTCTATTTTTTGGTAGTTTAGCTCGGATCCTTGTAATGCTTTACTGATGAAGTACACGGGTTGTTGCCCTCTGTCGTCTTCTCAGACTAGTGCTGAGGCTACTGCCCGACTTCCTACCGCGAGGTATGGTGGACGAAATTGTGATCTACGTTCTTTGGATTTTGAATGAAAGCTTTATTATGGCAATGGTTGAATTCACAATTCCGTTCAACTAACCAGCAAGTGTACTGGGTCGTCCAAGTAATAGACCTTACGTGAGTAAGGGTCGAATCCACAGAGATTGTTGGTATGAAGCAAGCTATGGTCACCTTGTAAATCTCAGTTAGGGAGATTAAAGGGTAATTGTGATTATTGGAATAAATAATAAATAAAAAGGAATAATAAAAGGGATAGAAGACTTATGCAGATTCATTGGTGGGAATTTCAGATAAGCGAATGGAGATGCTGCATGGCTCAGGGACGCCTGCTCTCCTACTGCTTCTACTCAGTCCTTCTTACTCCTTTCCATGGCAAGCTTTGTATAGGGGTTCACCATCAGCTGTGGCTACTTTCTTCCTCTCGGGAAAATGATCCTATGCGGTTGTCAGTCGCACGGCTAATCGTCTGGAGGCATCACCCATGGTTGATGGCTACATCCCATCCTCGCAGTGAAAACTAATGCTCACGCACTCTGTCACAGTACGGCTAATAACTGGTTGGTTCCCTCTCCTACTGGAATAGAATCCCTTGATTCTTTTGCGTCTGTCACTAACGCCCAGCAGGTTGCAAGTTTGAAGCACGTCACAGTCATTTATTACCGGAATCCTACTCGGAATACCACAAACAAGGTTAGACTTTCCGGATTCCCAGGATCCTACTCGGAATACCACAGACAAGGTGAGACTTTCCGGATCCTCATAAATGCCGCCATCTATCTAGCTTATACCACGAAGATTCTGTTGGGGAATCTAAGAGATACACATTCAAGCTCTGTTGCATGTAGAACGGAAGTGGTTGTCAATCACGTACGTTCATAAGTGAGAATGATAATGAGGGTTACTTATCATCGCATTCATCATGTTCTTGGGTACGAATGAATATCTTGGAATAAGAATAAGAGAGATTTGAATAAAAGAAAATAGAACTTCATTAATACTTGAGGTACAGCAGAGCTCCACACCCTTAATCTATGGTGTGCAGAAACTCCACCGTTGAAAATACATAAGTAAAAGAGGTTCAGGCATAGCCGAATGGCCAGCCCCCATGTGGTCACAAGACCGAATGATCAAAGACATCTAATACAATAGATAAATGTTCTATTTATAATAAACTAGCTCCTAGGGTTTACATGAGTAAATAATTGATGCATAAATCCACTTCCGGGGCCCACTTGGTGTATGTTTGGGCTGAGCTTGATCATTCCACGAGTTAAGGCATTTCTTGGCTTCTAACTTCAGGTTATGACGTGTTTTGGGCGTTCAACTCCGGATAATGACGTTTTTCTGGCGTTTAACTCCAGACAGCAGCGTGTACTTGGCGTTCAACGCCAAGTTACGTCGTCATTCGTCGAATAAAGTATAGACTATTATATATTGCTGGAAAGCCCTGGATGTCTACTTTCCAACGCCGTTGAGAGCGCGCCAATTGGAGTTCTGTAGCTCCAGAAAATCCATTTCGAGTGCAGGGAGGTCAGATTCCAACAGCATCAGCAGTCCTTTTGTCAGCCTTCTTCAGAGTTTTGCTCAATTCCCTCAATTTCAGTCAGAATTTACCTGAAATCACAGAAAAACACACAAACGCATAGTAAAGTCCAGAAATGTGAATTTAACATAAAAACTAATGAAAACATCCCTAAAAGTAGCTCAAACTTACTAAAAACTATATAAAAACAATGCCGAAAAGCGAATAAATTATCCGCTCATCACAACACCAAACTTAAATTGTTGCTTGTCCCCAAGCAACTGAAAATCAAATAGGATAAAAAGAAGAGAATATACTATAAAGTCCAAAATATCAATGAATATTAATTTAATTATATGAGTGGGACTTGTAGCTTTTTGCTTCTGAACAGTTTTGGCATCTCACTTTTTCCTTTGTAGTTTAGAGTGATTGGCTTTTCTAGGAACTTAGAATTTCGGATAGTGTTATTGACTTTCCTAGTTAAGCATGTTGATTCTTGAACACAGCTACTTATGAGTCTTGGCTGTGGCCCTAAGCACTTTGTCTTCCAGTATTACCACCGGATACACAAATGCCACAGACACATAACTGGGTGAACCTTTTCAGATTGTGACTTAGCTTTGCTAAAGTCCCCAGTTAGTGGTGTCCAGAGCTCTTAAGCATACTCTTTAGCTTTGGATCACGACTTTAACCACTCAGTCTCAAGCTTTTCACTTGGACCTTCATGACACAAGCACATGGTTAGGGACAACTTGATTTAGCCGCTTAGGCCTGGATTTAATTTCCTTGGGCCCTCCTATCCATTAATGCTCAAAGCCTTGGATCCTTGCTTTTTCTTTCTAAAATTTTCGCAATTTTTTTTTTCACTGCTTTTTCTTGCTTCAAGAATCAATTTCATGATGTTTTTCAGATCATCAATAACATTTCTCTTTGTTCATCATTCTTTCAAGAGCCAACAATTTTAACACTCATAAACAACAAGATCAAAAATATGCACTGTTCAAGCATTCATTCAGAAAACAAAAAGTATTGCCACCACATCAATATAATTAAATTAAATTCAATAATAATTTCGAAAATTATGTACTTCTTGTTCTTTTGAATTAAAACATTTTTCTTTTAAGAGAGGTGAAGGACTAATGGATTTTATTCATAGCTTTAAGGCATGGTTACACACTAATGATCATGAAGTAGAGACACAAAGCATAGATAAACATAATACTTTAAAAACCGAAAACAGAAAAAATAAAGAACAAGGAATGAATCCACCTTTAGTGGCGTCTTCTTCTTGAAGGACCAATGATGTTCTTCAACTCTTCTATGTCCCTTCCTTGCCTTTGTTGCTCCTCCCTCATTGCTCTTTGATCTTCTCTTATTTCTTGGAGAATGATGGAGTGTTCATGGTGTTCCACCCTTAATTGTTCAACATTATGACTCAAATCTTCTAAAGAGGTATTGAGTTGCTCCCAATAGTTGTTGGGAGGAAAGTGCATTCCTTGAGGCATTTGTTGATGATGAATTTCCTCATGTTCTTCTTGGGGACCGTGAGGAACTTCTCTTGTTTGCTCCATCCTTTTCTTGGTGATGGGCTTGTCTTCTTCAATGGAGACATCTCCATCTATGATAACTCCAGCCGAGTAACATAGATGACATATAAGGTGGGGGAAGGCTAGCCGTGCCATGTATGAAGGCTTGTCAGCTATTTTGTAGAGTTCATTGGAGATGACTTCATGAACTTCCACTTCCTCTCCAATCATGATGCTATGGATCATGATGGCCCGATCCACAGTAACTTCGGATCGGTTGCTTGTAGGGATGATGGATCTTTGGATGAACTCCAACCATCCTCTAGCCACAGGCTTGAGGTCCAGTCTTCTTAGTTGGACTGGTTTGCCTTTGGAGTCTATTCTCCATTGGGCGCCTTCCACACATATGTCCATTAGGACTTGGTCCAACCTTTGATTAAAGTTGACCCTTCTTGTGTAGGGGCGTTCATCACCTTGCATCATGGGTAAGTGAAACGCCAACCTCACATTTTCCGGACTAAAATCCAAGTATTTCCCCCGAACCATTGTGATATAGTTCTTTGGATTCAGGTTCATACTTTGATCATGGTTTCTAGTGATCCATGCATTGGCATAGAACTCTTGAACCATCAATATTCCGACTTGTTGCATGGGGTTGGTTATGACTTCCCACCCTCTTCTTTGGATTTCATGTCGGATTTCCGGATACTCATTCTTTTTGAGCTTGAAGGGGACCTCGGGGATCACCTTCTTCTTTGCCACAACATCATAGAAGTGGTCTTGATGGCTTTTGGAGATGAATCTCTCCTTCTCCCATGACTCGGAGGTGGAAGTTTTTGCCTTCCCTTTTCCTTTTCTTGAGGATACTCCGGTCTTAGGTGCCATTGATGGTGAATGAAAAATAAAAAGCTTAAGCTTTTACCACACCAAACTTAAAATTTGCTCGCCCTCGAGCAAGAAAGGAAAGAAAAGTAGAAGAAGAAGAAGAGAATGGAGTAGAGAGGGAGAGATTGGGTTTCGGCTATATGGGAGAAGAAGGGGTTTGTGTTGTGTGAAAATGTAGAAGAAAGGAGAGGTATTTATAGGGAGAGGGGGGGTGTGAATTCGGCCATTTTGGGTGGGAAAGGGTGGGAAATTGAATTTGAATTTGATGAGGGTAGGTGGGGTGTATGGGGAAGAGGAGGTTGATGTGAATGGTGAATGGGGTAATTGGGAAGAGGAGTTGAGGTGATTGGTGAAGGTTTTTGGGAAGTGTGACATTGAAAATGAGATTTGGATTAGGAGAGTGTGATTAGGATTAAAAGAAAAGGTAGGTGGGGATCTTGTGGGGTCCACAGATCCTGAGGTGGGGATCCTGTGGGGTCCACAGATCCTGAGGTGAAAAGAAATACCATTCCTTCACCCTATAGGCATGTAAATTGCCTCCATGCATCATTCTGGCGTTCAAACGCCCATTGGTGCATGTTCTGGGCGTTAAACGCCCATGTAATGCATGTTTCTGGCGTTGAACGCCAGTTTCATGCTTGTTTCTGGCGTTCAGCGCCAGATTGTCCTCTGTGTGCACATCCTGGCGTTAAACGCCAGGTTGTTGCTTGTTTTGGGCGTTCAGCGCCAGAAAGATGCTCTGTTCTGGCGTTGAACGCCAGCCAGATGCATCTTACTGGCGTTGAACGCCAGTCTGCGCTGCCTCCAGGGTGAACAATTTTTTTCTTCTGTTTTTGACTCTGTTTTTAATTTTTTTTTATTTTTTCGTGACTCCTCATGATCATGTACCTAATTAAACACAAAAATAACAAAGAAACAAAATAAAATAAAATTAGATAAATAAAATTGGGTTGCCTCCCAACAAGCGCTTCTTTAATGTCAATAGCTTGACAGTGGCTCTCATGGAGCCACAAGGTGATCAGGTCAATGTTGTATAGTTGTCCACACCAAACTTAGAGTTTGGATGTGGGATCTTAACACCAAACTTAGAGTTTGGTTGTGGCCTCACAACACCAAACTTAGAGTTTGACTGTGTGGGTTCTTCTTGACTCTGAACTGAGAGAAGCTCTGCATGCTTACTCTCCTCTGTCACAGAGGGATGGCCATGTGCCTTAAACACAAGGTAGTCCCCATTCAATTGAAGGACTAACTCACCTCTGTTGACATCTATCACAGCTTCTGCTGTGGCTAGGAAAGGTCTTCCTAGGATGATGGATTCATCATCTTCCTTCCTAGTGTTTAGGATTATGAAATCAACAAGGATGTAAAGGCCTTCAACCTTTACTAACACGTCCTCTACTATTCCATAGGCTTGTCTCATTGACTTGTCTGCCAATTGTAATGAGAACAAGGCAGGTTGTACCTCAATGATCCCCAGCTTCTCCATTACAGAGAGTGGCATCAGATTTATCCCTGACCCAAGATCACATAGAGCTTTTTCAAAGCTCATGGTGCCAATGGTGCAAGGTATTAAGAACTTGCCAGGATCTTGTTTCTTTTGAGGTAGAGTTTTCTGAATCCAAGTATCCAGTTCACTAATGAGCAAGGAAGGTTCACTTTCCCAAGTCTCATTACCAAATAGCTTGGCATTCAGCTTCATGATAGCTCCTAAATATTGAGCAACTTGCTCTCCAGTCACATCTTCATCCTCTTCAGAGGATGAATATTCTTCAGAGCTCATGAATGGCAGAAGGAGATTTAATGGAATCTCTATGGTCTCTGTATGAGCCTCAGATTCCTCAGGATCCTTAATAGTAAACTCCTTCTTGCTTGAAGGACGTCCCAGGGGGTCTTCCTCACTGGGATTTTCGTCCTCCTCCTCCCTTATGCATTCGGCCACTTTGATTAAATCAATGGCCTTGCACTCTCCTTTTGGATTTTCTTCTGTATTGCTTGGGAGAGTACTGGGAGGAGTTTCAATGACTTTCTTACTCAGCTGGCCCACCTGTGCCTCCAAATTTCTAATGGAGGATCTTGTTTCATTCATGAAACTAAAAGTGGCCTTTGACAGATCAGAGACTATATTAGCTAAATTAGAATTATTTTGTTCAGAGTTCTCTGTCTGTTGCTGAGAAGATGATGGATATGGCTTGCTATTGCCCAGCCTATTGCGTCCACCATTGTTAAAGCCTTGTTGAGGCTTTTGTTGATTCTTCCAGGAGAAATTTGGATGATTTCTCCATGATGGGTTATAGGTGTTTCCATATGGTTCACCCATGTAATTAACCTCTGTCATGGCAGGGTTCTCAGGATCATAAGCTTCTTCAGAAGCTGCCTCTCTAGTACTGTTGGATGCATGTTGCAATCCATTCAGATTTTGAGAGATCATGTTGACCTGTTGAGTCAACACTTTGTTCTGAGCCAATATGGCATTCAGAGCATCAATTTCAAGAACTCCTTTTTTCTGAGGTACCCCATTATTCACGGAATTCCTCTCAGAGGTATACATGAACTGGTTGTTTGCAACCATGTCAATGAGTTCTTGAGCCTCCTCAGGCGTTTTCTTCAGGTGAATAGATCCACCTGCAGAGTGGTCCAATGACATTTTCGAAAATTCAGAGAGACCATAATAGAATATATCTAATAGGGTCCATTCTGAAAACATGTCAGATGGACATCTTTTGGTCAGCTGCTTGTATCTTTCCCAAGCTTCATAGAGGGATTCACCATCTTTTTGTTTGAAGGTTTGAACATCCACTCTCAGCTTGCTCAGCTTTTGAGGAGGAAAGAATTTATCCAAGAATGCAGTGACCAGCTTATCCCAGGAGTCCAGGCTGTCCTTAGGTTGGGAATCTAACCATATTCTAGCTCTGTCTCTTACAGCAAAAGGGAAAAGCATGAGTCTGTAGACTTCAGGATTAACTCCATTCATCTTTACAGTATCACAGACCTGCAAGAACTCAGTTAAGAACTGATAAGGATCTTCAGATGGAAGTCCATAAAACTTGCAGTTTTGTTGCATCAAGGCAACTAGTTGAGGCTTAAGCTCAAAGTTATTGGCTCCAATGGCAGGAATGGAGATGCTTCTTCCATCAAACTTGGACGTTGGCTTTGTGAAGTCACCAAGCATTCTCCTTGCATTATTATTATTATTATTTTCGGCTGCCATCTCCTTCTCTTGTTCGAAAATTTCTGAAAGGTTGTTTCTGGATTGTTGTAATTTAGCTTCTCTTAATTTTCTCTTCAGAGTCCTTTCAGGTTCTGGATCAACTTCAACAAGAGTGCCTTTTTCCCTGTTCCTGCTCATAAGAAAGAGAAGAAAACAAGAAAAGAAAGAGGAATCCTATATGTCACAGTATAGAGATTCCTTTATGTTAGTAGAAGAAGATAGGGGTATAAGAAAGAAGAAGGATGGATCTGTAGATGAAGAGAGGTGAAGAGAAGTGTTAGTAATTAAATAATTAAATAGAAGAAGAAAAGAGAGGGAGAAGAATTCGAAAATAATTTTTGAAAAAGGGTTAGTGATTTTCGAAAATTAGAGATAAAATATAATTAAAATTAAAATTTAAAGCAAAAAAAAGACTTTTTGAAAAAGAGAGGGAGAATTTTCGAAAATTAGAGAGGGGAAAAGTAGTTAGGTGGTTTTGAAAAAGATAAGAAACAAACAAAAAGTTAGTTAGTTGATTGAAAAAGATTTGAAATCAAATTTGAAAAAGATAAGAAGATAAGAAAAAGATAAGATATTTTGAAGTCAAATTTTGAAAAAGATAAAATTTTTGAAAAAGATAAGATAAAAAGATAAAAAGATTTTTAAGAAAAAGATATTTTGAAAAAGATTTAAATTTAAAAATGACTTAACTAACAAGAAACTATAAGATAAGATTCTAGAATTTAAAGATTGAACCTTTCTTAACAAGAAAGTAACAAACTTCAAATTTTTGAACCAATCACATTAATTGTTAGCTAATTTTCAAAACTTTGATTTAAAGATAAGAAAAAGATTTTTGAAAATATTTTGAAAAATAATTTTGAAAATTTCGAAAATGCTAAAAAAAATGAAAAAGATATGATTTTTGAAAAAGATTTTGAAAAGATAAGATTTTTAAAATTGAAATTTTGACTTGACTTGTAAGAAACAACTAATTTTAAAAATTTTTGACCAAGTCAACCCAAAATTTCGAAAATTTAGAGGAAAATAAGGAAAAGATATTTTTTTGATTTTTTTTGAATATTTTAATTATGAGAAAGAAAAACAACAAAAATACTCAATGCATGAAATTTTTAGATCAAAACAATGAATGCATGCAAGAACGCTATGAATGTCAAGATGAACACCAAGAACACTTTGAAGATCATGATGAACATCAAGAACATAATTTTGAAAAATTTTTGATGCAAAGAAAACATGCAAGACACCAAACTTAGAAATCTTTAATGCATGAAAAATATGAATGCAAAAATGCATATGAGAAACAAGAAAAGGCACAAAACAAGAAATCATCAAGATCAAACAAGAGGACTTATCAAGAACAACTTGAAGATCATGAAGAACACTATGAATGCATGGGATTTTCGAAAAATGCAAGAAAAATTTTTAAAATCATGCAATTGACACCAAACTTAAAAATTAACACAAAACTCAAACAAGAAACACAAAATATTTTTGGTTTTTATGATTTTATGATTTTTTTGTATTTTTATTGATTTTTTTCGAAAAACATTTTTGGAAAAACGAAAAATAAAAGAAAAAATTTTTGAAAAAGATTTTTGGAAAGAAAATTACCTAATCTGAGCAACAAGATGAACCGTCAGTTGTCCATACTCGAACAATCCCCGGCAACGGCGCCAAAAACTTGGTGGACGAAATTGTGATCTACGTTCTTTGGATTTTGAATGAAAGCTTTATTATGGCACTGGTTGAATTCACAATTCCGTTCAACTAACCAGCAAGTGTACTGGGTCGTCCAAGTAATAAACCTTACGTGAGTAAGGGTCGAATCCACAGAGATTGTTGGTATGAAGCAAGCTATGGTCACCTTGTAAATCTCAGTTAGGGAGATTAAAGGGTAATTGTGATTATTGGAATAAATAATAAATAAAAAGGAATAATAAAAGGGATAGAAGACTTATGCAGATTCATTGGTGGGAATTTCAGATAAGCGAATGGAGATGCTGCATGGCTCAGGGACGCCTGCTCTCCTACTGCTTCTACTCAGTCCTTCTTACTCCTTTCCATGGCAAGCTTTGTATAGGGGTTCACCATCAGCTGTGGCTACTTTCTTCCTCTCGGGAAAATGATCCTATGCGGTTGTCAGTCGCACGGCTAATCGTCTGGAGGCATCACCCATGGTTGATGGCTACATCCCATCCTCGCAGTAAAAACTAATGCTCACGCACTCTGTCACAGTACGGCTAATCACTGGTTGGTTCCCTCCTCTACTGGAATAGAATCCCTTGATTCTTTTGCGTCTGTCACTAACGCCCAGCAGGTTGCAAGTTTGAAGCACGTCACAGTCATTCATTACCGGAATCCTACTCGGAATACCACAGACAAGGTTAGACTTTCCGGATTCCCAGGATCCTACTCGGAATACCACAGACAAGGTGAGACTTTCTGGATCCTCATAAATGCCGCCATCTATCTAGCTTATACCACGAAGATTCTGTTGGGGAATCTAAGAGATACACATTCAAGCTCTGTTGCATGTAGAACGGAAGTGGTTGTCAATCACGTACGTTCATAAGTGAGAATGATAATGAGGGTTACTTATCATCACATTCATCATGTTCTTGGGTACGAATGAATATCTTGGAATAAGAATAAGAGAGATTTGAATAAAAGAAAATAGAACTTCATTAATACTTGAGGTACAGCAGAGCTCCACACCCTTAATCTATGGTGTGCAGAAACTCCACCGTTGAAAATACATAAGTAAAAGAGGTTCAGGCATGGCCGAATGGCCAGCCCCCATGTGGTCACAAGACCGAATGATCAAAGACATCTAATACAATAGATAAATGTTCTATTTATAATAAACTAGCTCCTAGGGTTTACATGAGTAAGTAATTGATGCATAAATCCACTTCCGGGGCCCACTTGGTGTATGTTTGGGCTGAGCTTGATCATTCCACGAGTTAAGGCATTTCTTGGCGTCTAACTTCAGGTTATGACGTGTTTTGGGCGTTCAACTCCGGATAATGACGTTTTTCTGGCGTTTAACTCCAGACAGCAGCGTGTACTTGGCGTTCAACGCCAAGTTACGTCGTCATTCTTCGAATAAAGTATGGACTATTATATATTTCTGGAAAGCCCTGGATGTCTACTTTCCAACGCCGTTGAGAGCGCGCCAATTGGAGTTCTGTAGCTCTAGAAAATCAATTTCGAGTGCAGGGAGGTCAGATTCCAACAGCATCAGCAGTCCTTTTGTCAGCCTTCTTCAGAGTTTTGCTCAATTCCCTCAATTTCAGTCAGAATTTACCTGAAATCACAGAAAAACACACAAACTCATAGTAAAGTCCAGAAATGTGAATTTAACATAAAAACTAATGAAAACATCCCTAAAAATAGCTCAAACTTACTAAAAACTATATAAAAACAATGCCGAAAAGCGTATAAATTATCCGCTCATCAAGGTACAATATGAGTGGTTCTTCTTCCCGTGGCCGAGTTAGGATAGGTGGCTCTCCCAGGAACCTTTTGAAATCTTGGAAGGATTGCTCTCACTTCGTTGTCCATTCAAACTTCATCCCCTTCCTTAGAGTGGCGTAGAAGGGAAGAGATCTTATTGCCGATCCGGCTAGAAATCTGGACAAGGCTGCCAACCTCCTATTGAGTTGTTGTACCTCTTTGACATAAGTCGGACTCTTCATGTCGAGTATGGCTCAGCATTTATCAGGGTTTGCCTTGATTCCTCTCTGTGTGAGCATAAAACCCAAGATTTTGCCAGCTTCTACTGTGAAGGTGCATTTTACGGGATTGAGTCGCATGCCATTTCGTTTTATAGTGTCGAATACTTGGGTCAGGTTGGACAATAGCATCTCTTCTTTTTTTGTCTTTATTAGCATGTCATCCACGTAGACTTCCATAATTTTTCCGATGTGATCCGAAAAGACCTTATTCATTCATGTGGACGTGTCTTTCTAGTGTACGAGGTGACCGCTCGGTTCGTCCGACATCTTCTTCCCTTTTTCTTTTTCTTTGCTCATCGTCCCGGGTGGCCAGATACCGATCTAGCTTCCCCTCTCTTACTAGCTTTTCTATGACATTTTTTGAGTAAAAACATTCATTGGTGGAATGCCCGCGGATTCGATGATATTCACAATATTCGGCCCGATTTTCTCCTCCTTTTTTGCCTTTGAGTGATCGAGCTGGAGGTACTTTTTTAGTGTGGAAAAGCTCTTTGTAGACATCCACAAGGGACACCCGAAGAGGGGTGTAATTGTGGTATTTTTTATTTTTTCTCCATGTCGATCTTCCTTCTTTTTGGACTCTTTGTCCTTATCTCGAGAGGTGTATCCAGATTTTGAGGTCTCTTCTAGTCGAGAGTTTTTCTCCATGTTAATGTACTTCTCTACTCGTTCTTGCACTTCGTTCAGAGATGCGGGGTGTTTTTTCGATATAGATTGGGTAAAAGGTCCCTCTCGCAAGCCATTTATGAGGCCCATAATGGCAGCCTCTGTTGGTAGGCTCTGTATGTCCAGGCACGTTTTGTTGAATCTTTCCATGTAGTTGCGAAGACTTTCCCATTCTCCTTGCTTGATTCCTAATAGACTTGGGGCGTGCTTAGCCTTGTCTTTTTGGATGGAGAATCTGGCCAAAAACTTCTTGGCCAAGTCGTCGAAACCCGAGATGGACCTAGGAGGTAGATTGTCGAACCATCTAATTGCCGTCTTTGTTAAAGTAGTTGGAAAGGCTTTGCAACGAACTGCATCTGAAGCGTCAGTGAGGTACATTCTACTTCTGAAATTGCTGAGACGATGGTCGGGATCTGTAGTGCCGTCGTACAAAGTCATGTCTGGGAGTTTAAAGTCTTTTGGGATTTTGGTCTTCATGATCTCCTTGGATAATGGATCTTGTTCCTTGCTGGAGCTATCCTCATGAGGGGATCGGTTGGATTTGGTCTTGAGATCGGCTTCGAGTTTTAGGAATTTGTCCTCTAATTCCCGGCGTCGCCTTATTTCATTTTGTAGGTCTTTCTCAACCTTTCGTTGACGTAGGGCTTTTTCTTCAAGTTGTTTTAAACGGTCTTGAAGTGTAACGACCCAATTTTCAATATGTCTAGATCATACCGGAAACTGAGTGCTACCAATTTGTCTTCCTAATTATTATCTATTATTTATCATATGAGCCTGATTCATTGTTAAAAACGTAGTTAATTTGCAAAGTATTTTTTTTTTAAACGTTTGAATTAATAGACGGAATCAGTCATAATCAATTCACAAGTAATAACAGATAAAACAGTTATAAACAACCACACATAAATACATCACAAGCAGTTAACAACATTCAGTGATCCAGCCTTTGTTTAAGAATAGACTTTTAGTTAGAACACCCCTAGATATAGCTAAATAATATCTATATACATATATATATATATATACAACATCCCAGGTCCTGACCTGTTCAAGAAGTCCCTAAGCTGGCACCCAGGCTAGCCTAGACTCTATACTTGCCTAGTCCCTCTAAACTACTAAAGCGAGGGAAAGTACGTTCTAAGTCTTCAAAACTCAAGTCAGGTGGAACGTCACCAAAAGATAGAACATCGTCTGCTGCTCCTCTGCACGATCAGACTTTTCCACAGGATGCCTCTCTGGTACCTCATGAAGTAGCCACACAATAGGAATCTTGTACACAGGATTTAGGTTAAAGTGCGCATTCGAACGGGGTGCAGACGTTGGCTGGTCTCACAGTATATACGTATAATCAGAGAACGATATTCACCCTAGACTCGGAAGACTATCTAGAGCAGGATCCTCTTCGCAGAACCATCATCAACGAACTACGTTAAGGTACTCTTACTTCCATCTGAAGGGGGAACGGAGAGAGAAGGGGTAAGAACTGGGGAGTTCTTAGTAGGGTCGGGGTTATTAGTTATATTCATTTATTTGGGGTCGATTAGCAGGCAAATAGTAGAATATAGCGAAGCAGTAACCAAAAGGTAAAGATAGAAAGAGAAAGTAGAGGCAATAGAAAGCAGAACACAAACAAAAGAATACAAGAAAATAAAACATAGAAATAGCATACAAGCAGACAAACACAAAGAAATAGATCACACACAGAAAGGAATGCAACAGAGAATGATGCGCAGACAAGAATGATGCATGTCTAGTCCTAGTACAGGCCATGAGCTCATGTGTCGGTTAGCACCTGCATTCCCGACATTTATCCGGTCACGAGTTCCCGATTTTCCCGGATACGATTTTCCGTTCAAATAAATGCGCATGTAATTATTAGCAGCTCTATTGAGACAGCCTCTGCATTCTACTCGCAGGAAATATACTCTTGGAAACGGAAACTTGCTGTAGGTATCCTAGTTTCCCTACAGAAGCTCTTGTGAACGGAAAATTGCTGTAGGTATCCTAGTTTCCCTACAGAAGCTCTTGGGTTGCTTTAAGCAACAAATGACCTTTCAACAGGCCCTTTGCTTTTTATTATCTTTTATAATCATAAATACGCAAGCGGGACAATACCCACGTCCTTGCCAACAATTTCATAAACTGAATACTTTTCCTCAACAGAATCAGTGTAATTGTCATCATAAGTTATCATTCTCATTATTCATCTCCAGTTACATATTCTTATACAATATCTCTCTCTTTCTTTGTTCAACCATACTATACAAACTTTACATCTTTCACTTGTACAAAAGCTTGGCTCAAACCATTTCTCTTTATCATATTACTCTTTTCCCTTCGTATCTCTTTACTCTGTTCTGGTTACTATGTTCTCTGTGTTACTTTATTCTGCTCTGACTTCTCTGCTTAACGTATGTATTTAAAGCTTATGTAAATTTCGGTATGAATAGTTAGCTTGTCCCAAGTATAGGTTCATTAAGTCTATACTGAAACAGTTTAACTTTTCATATTATACCTAACCCTAGTCGCAACTTGATGAGCGGATAATTTATACGCTTTTTGGCATTGTTTTTATATAGTTTTTAGTAAGTTTAAGCTACTTTTAGGGATGTTTTCATTCGTTTTTATGTTAAATTCACATTTCTGGACTTTACTATGAGTTTGTGTGTTTTTCTGTGATTTCAGGTAAATTCTGACTGAAATTGAGGGATTTGAGCAAAACTCTGAAAAAGGCTGACAAAAGGACTGCTGATGCTGTTGGAATCTGACCTCCCTGCACTCGAAATGGATTTTCTGGAGCTACAGAACTCCAATTGGCGCGCTCTCAACGGCGTTGGAAAGTAGACATCCAGGGCTTTCCAGCAATATATAATAGTTTATACTTTATTCGAAGAATGACGACGTAACTTGGCGTTGAACGCCAAGTACACGCTGCTGTCTGGAGTTAAACGCCAGAAAAACGTCATTATCCGGAGTTGAACGCCCAAAACACGTCATAACCTGAAGTTTGACGCCAAGAAATGCCTTAGCTCGTGGAATGATCAAAGCTCAGCCCAAGCATACACCAAGTGGGCCCCGGAAGTGAATTTATGCATCGATTACTTACTCATGT
Source organism: Arachis hypogaea (assembly GCF_003086295.3). Lineage (NCBI taxonomy): Eukaryota > Viridiplantae > Streptophyta > Magnoliopsida > Fabales > Fabaceae > Arachis > Arachis hypogaea. The sequence continues at coordinate 43,563,000 of NC_092045.1, read as the reverse complement.
AAACCCTAGGAGCTAGTCTAGTATATATAGGACATTTATCTATTGTATTAGATGTCTTTTTGACCACGTTTCATCTTTGATCTCAGTTTTGTTTTATTCTTCATCTTAGGGGATCATTGATCACGTTAGAGAGGGCTGGCCATTCGGCCATGCCTGAACCTCCTTTGCTTATGTATTTTCAACGGTGGAGTTTCTGCACACCATAGATCAAGGGTGTGGAGCTCTGCTGTACCTCAAGTATTAATGAAATTCTATTATCTTTTATTCAATTCTCTTTTATTCTTATTCCAAGATATTCATTCGTACCCAAGAACATGATGAATGCTATGAGTCAAATTACCCTCATCATCATTCTCACTTATGAACGTGCGTGATTGACAACCACTTCCGTTCTACATGCAACAGAGCTTGAATGCGTATCTCTTAGATTCCCCAACAGAATCTTCGTGGTATAAGCTAGATAGATGGCGACATTTATGAGGATCCGGAAAGTCTCACCTTGTCTGTGGTATTCCGAGTAGGATTCCGGTAATGAATGACTGTGACGTGCTTCAAACTTTAACCTGCTGGGCGTTAGTGACAGACGCAAAAGAGGGATTCTATTCCAGTAGGAGCGGGAACCAACCGGTGATTAGCCGTACTGTGACAGAGTGCGTGCATTAGTTTTCACTGCGAGGATGGGATGTAGCCATTAGCCATGGGTGATGCCTCCAGACTGGTTAGCTGTGCGAGTGACAGCCGCACAGGGTATTTCCCCGAGAGGAAGAAAGTAGCCACAGTTGATGGTGAACCCCTATACAAAGCTTGCCATGGAAAGGAGTAAGAAGGATTGAGTAGAAACAGTAGGAGAGCAGGCGTCCCTGGGCTCTACAGCATCTCCATCCGCTTATCTGAAATTCCTACCAATGAATCTGCATAAGTATTCTATCCCTTTTATTATTTCCTTTTATTATTTTATTTTGAATCTAATCAAGTATCATGTTTAATTCGCCTGACTGAGATTTACAAGGTGACCATAGCTTGCTTCATACCAACAATCTCTGTGGATTCGACCCTTACTCACGTAAGGTTTATTACTTGGACGACCCAGTACACTTGCTGGTTAGTTGAACGGAGTTGTGAAAATAAACAATGCCCTCAGAGTAAACATCCTACAAGTAGAAAGAACAAGTGATCACAATTTCGTCCACCACAACTCAAGGACTAACTATGTTGCCCTAGTTCGTTCACTAATGTCTGTCTGTTTTTCTGTCATTAAAACTTTACAGACTTTTTCTTCGATTTTTGTCTTTTCTTCAACTTTTTATCCTTTATTTATCTTTGCCTCACTAATATGTTCTTACCACTCCCTAAGTGTTTTATGAAGGTAATTATGAGATTCTGCACTTAAAGTTGTCTTTCTAAAGCTTTTACAGAAAACTGCCTTTTTCGCATTATTTTATTATTTTTATTAAAATATTATTTTTAATTAAATATTATTATTTAATATTTTATTATTATTTATTATTTTATTATTAAATTTTCGAAAATTAACTCACTTTTACTTTTAACCTTTAAAAATTCACTTTCTACCACCCGTAACTTTTAATATTTCTACTTTTACCACCCTAACTTTCAGAAATTACCAAACAACCCCTAAAACACCAAAAATTTTACTTCCTTGCCCTTTTTAAGATCTAAGGCCTGTTCTTCAATGTTCTTCACCACACTCAAAGTGTTCTTCATGTTCTTCGTATATTCTTCAAATTCTTTCTCTGTTTTTACCCGTTTTTCAGTCTTTTCAGCAACCGATTTTTACAATAATTCAAAATAAAATGGCAGCCACTAAAACCACATCTTTTCTACATGATTTCAACACAAATTGAACCCCAATTTAAGCTCTAGGGTTTCGTTTTCCAGCAGCCATAAGAACACACATTCATAGCTTGAATTTCATCAAATTTCATCAAAATTTCAACAAACTTTCACCAAGAATAACTCATATAAGCAATCAATTTCAAGCATAACCAAACCATATCATAATCACACATCTCAAACACAATCAATCAAGATTAATTTTACCAAACCCTACCTGGTTTTGCTGCTCCTAATTCAGTTAGGCTTTCAGGTGGTCCTTTAGCACTTTTTCCTCCTAAATCACATCAAGAACAACTTTAAATCCAAAAACCCTCAACTGACCAAATCTCACTCAGCATGTTAGGAAGAGATATATCACCTTAGAGTTGCTTGAAATTCACGTTTCTTGGCCCTCAAGTCAAGTTAAGCATGATTCCTAAGGAAAAACATCAAGAAAACACATGTTTACATGGTTTTCCTTGAAAACCGAATTGAAGAGGGAGGGAGACAGCCATCTCACCTTATTTCCAGCCTTGATAAGTCACATGGTTATGTATAGGAAGAAGAGAGGATCATTTTGGTGAAATCGGAGTTTTGATTTGAGTTTTAGTTCAGAAGAAATCAAGCTTTGAAGATTAAAGGGTCATGAAAGTTTCTCTCTTTTCTCTCTTCACATTTTCGGCCAAAGGGAGTAAATGACCAGCCTTGGAGTGTCTTGGGGGTGTAAGGAGAGTTGTGATTGGTTGGCTTGAAGGTGGATTAAAATAATATTAAAATATCTCTGGTGTACAACTACTAAAACTAGGTGTATCGGAACACTCGTAAAAACATCTCTAAAATTTATTTTCTGAGCTACTAGCATAAATGATACTAGTAACATATTTATTATGAGAATAGAATATGTATAATGAGGCCTTAGCATTGCTAAAGTCATCAGAGAGTGCTGGTGCTAAGCTGCACCAGTAAACCGTAAACCCGGTTAAACTGATTTTCTGTTTTTAACAAAAATAGACTAGGTAACCTTATAATATCATTCAAGCATTTTCTAATACTAATATAATGATAATATTATACTATTATCTCTCTCCTCTCATGAATCGAGTCCGGATTGTCAAACAGAGACTATTTACGAAAGTCAGAATCAAAACTGCCAACCGATACGGTTTAAAAACTAGGTTCTTCGCGATTGCATTATCGAGATTGCTTCAGAGGAGGTTCTAGCTTAAGGATGACATAATGATAAGGAGGATTGAGATACTTGATGATATAACAGAGGTGTTCCCTTTACTGATATTCCGGAGGATTCCGTGCCTTTAGAAAAGATCTCGCGTACTCGAAAATTAGGGTTGTTACATGAAGCGCCTCAATGGCTCCTGTGTTTGGAGAATTCATTTTGTTGTTAAGTTGAGGAGTATCCTTTGGTGTAGTGTCTGCATTTTTGTGCAGCGTTCTATCCTCTAGATCTGAATTCTGGTTGTTGTCAGAGTCGTTCACCATGATGATGGGATGACTTTCAGGTTCCCCAACAACGGCACCAATGTTCCGAGGGTTACTTGAAACTGTAGGTTGATCTCTGTCGAGATCTTCTTTGACCGAAGCTGCCGCGTCCGATTTGTTGGACTGTCAATGCTACTGATCCTTTGTCACCGGAAAGTGGTGGTACCTGCAAGGGACTACGATGCTTAAGTTAGCAAGGGTATTAATTAGGTTTTTAGTAGAATCAGAGTATGATATATATACCTGGGTGCTCCAGTGTATTTATAATGGTGTAGAGCGACCTTCTTAGATAAGATAAGTTAGTTATCTTTTCTTATCTTTATCTTTCGAGTGAGGTCATCTTATCTTTAAGGGAACCGCCCTTCTCTTTGTAGGCTTAGGCTGCCTTTGGATTTAGGTCGTGTTCCTCTATTTGGGCCATTTACTGGGCTTTCCTGGCAATTTGGCCGAGCTCTTTGAGAAGAGGTCAGATAGTCTGACCCGAAGAGGTCGGTTGCTTTGTCGCCAAACATCCCGGGTTGGACAACTTGACCTAGGGTATGAACAGCTGTCTTCATCAATTATAATGAACCTTCTGCAGAGTGATCCAAGGACTCTTGAGCCTTTAGAGTTAAACCCTCATAGAAATTCTGAAGTCTATCCCATTCGCTAAACATCTCAGGTGGGCATTTTCTAATCAAAGCTTTGTATCTTTCTCGTGCCTCATATAATGATTCTCCATCCATTTGAGTGAATGTTTGCACCTCTGCCTTCAATCTGATGATCCTCTAAGGTGGATAGAACTTAGATAAGAACTTGTTCACTAAGTCATCCCAAGTGTTGATGCTTTCTTTGGGGAATATCTCCAGCCATTGAGATGCCTTGTCCCTCAAAGAAAATGGAAATAACAACAACTTGTAAATGTATAGATGTACTCCATTTGTCATAACAGTATCACATATCCTCAGAAAAATAGACAAGTGTTGATTAGGGTCTTCAAGAGGTCCCCCTCCATAAGAACAATTGTTTTGTACCAAAGTGATGAGTTGAGGCTTCAACTCAAAGTTGGTTGCATGAACATTAGGAGTGAGTATGCTACTCTGACAGTTTCTTGGATTTGGGAATGTGTAGGAGGCTAGAACTCTCCTATGAGGTGGGCCATTATTGTTGGCAACTCCCTCAGGTGGGTTATGCAAATTACCCTCCATGACTTGGTCTTCTCCTTCTGAGTCCTCTTCACTGATTACCCCCTTTTCTCTTGCTTTCCTTCTTAGTCTCTGGAGGGTTCTCTTAGGTTCAGGATCAAAAGAAGTGGATAACCCTCTCCTTGCTTCTGACATACAACACATACAAACCAACAACACAAGTGAAGCACTCTATTACTAGAGTGAAGTTAAAGTTAGTGAAACAAAATCTCAAACAGTTAGTGGGCTTAACAAAAAAAGAAAAATTCCTAATCTAGACTACCATTTACTTAATCATTGTTAATCTTTTTTAATCCCCTGCAATGACGCCAAAAACTTGATACATGGAAATTAAGAATTCTCACGTAACCGGCAAGTATACCGGATCATATCAAGTAGTAAAACTCACCGAAGTGAGGTTAATCCCACGGAGATTGGTAGCTTAAGCAACTTTGGTTAAGTGGTAGTCTAGTTAGGCAAACATTGTTTTATTTTCATGAGAATTCAATTCTTGAATGTAATTACAGGAAATATAATGACAAGTAATTAAAAGAACTAAAATAAGAAAAGCAAATTAACTGAAATGAAAGTAAATAACTAAAACTTAAATGGCAAGAAACTTAAATGACATTAAGAATATAGTACAGAAAAGTAGAGTGCAGAATTATAAAGAACAGAGAAGTAAAATTACAAGTAATTAAAAGCTGAATCTAAATAGCAGGAATGTTAAATTGCTTGAATATAAAAGGAGATTGGGTAGTGGGCATTCAAAATAACTAAAGAACAAAGGAAGTGAGAATTGATGGTAGAGATTACTAAGGATCAGAGGTGTAAATTCTCTTGAATTGATGATGATGAATTCCTTCTCAATCATAGGGATAGATCCATGACGGATTGTGAATAATTGAGTCCCAATCTCTTGGTAGCTCAATTTCTCTCAATACAATCAATTTCCACTCTCGTGATCTAATTGTTCATGAGAAGAGATGAAGCTCAATAGCTAATCCTTCATGCCATACAATTCTCAGGATCTAAACTAAGGGTGGTTACATCTCACATACCAACCCAAACTATATCAATCAAGAGAATTATGAAAGGATGAACTCTAAACTGAATTCTATGACTCCTTTCTCAAGTTCATCACAAAATTCAAATAGATCCAACCCCCTCTCAGTAGTGATTGGATCTGTGAAGAACAAGAGTTTCCTCTTGGAGAAACCTACTTGAATTAAGAAGTAAAGAAAAGCTATCAATTCATTTGAATAAATAGAGCACCTCCCCCTAGTGAAAATGGGGTTTAGTGAATCATAGCTCTAACTTCAACAACCCTTGCCAATTGGAAATTAAACTAAGTTTAGAGAAGAATGAAGGATGAAGAAGAAAAAATTCTTAAAACTGAAATTTGAAGTTACAAATAAAACAAAATAGCTCCTTGGTATACTTCCCGAAATGTGCAGTAAAAGTAAAAGTGTAGTGTAAGAGTAAAAGTGTCTAAAAAATTCCTTTTAAGTACAAAAATCTTCCCTATTTATACTAGTCCTAAAACTCTTTGAGAGGCCCTCAATCATGTTTGTTGGGTTAGCAAATTTGGCTTTGTTCTCGTTGGATTAGCTAGCTCATGAGTGGAGTTGCTGCCCCTTGAGGAAAACAGAGAAAACAGAGAGCTTGTTCACATCAATTCTGGCTCATTGAGCACGTTGCTAGCAAACACGCCTATGTAACTACAAGTTAGCAACGTGCTTGTGGGTTTCTTGGGCTGGGGCTTGGTACAAGGGCGTTGCCAACTTGGTTTCCAAGTTGCCAACGTGCTTCCTGCTCCTTGGATTCAATTCTTATGCTTGTTTTTGGAGCTTAAAGTTTCATATGGTTTGAACTTCAATTTTATGCTCCACTATAGACTATTATACATGGTTGGAAAGCTCTAAATGTCAGATTTCCAACGAAACTAGAAGCATCTCAATTGGATCTCTTTAGCTCGAGTTATGCTCCATTGAAGACAGCCTGCCAAAATCACAGACGTTTTTGGTGAATGCGCCTTTGTTCTTCCAAGTTGCCAATGCCTTCAGATTCTGAAGCTCTAAATGAAGCTAGCTTTTGAAACTTCAAATGAATGTCAACCCCATACTATGATATATGGTTGGAAAGCTCTGAATGTCTACTTTCCAATGTCATTAAGTGTGCATCATTTGAAGCTCTACAACTCAAGATATACTCCATAGAAGAGAGCAAGGTCAGGCCCCTAGGGTCGCCAGCATGTTTGGCAAACACGCCTTTGTATTTCCAAGTTGCCAACGTGCCTTCTACATTTCAAGGTTGCCAAGCTTGCTACGTTGTTGATGAACACGCCCATGCAATCCCAAGTTGGCAACTTGCTTCTTCATTACAAGGCTTGACAAGCTTGCTTGGCGTTGGAGGCAAACACGCCTTTACAATTTCAAGTTAGCAACATGCTAACTTCTTCCTCCTAGCTCCAAGTTTGCTGCGTTGCCACTGAACACGCCAATGATCCTCCAAGTTGGCAATGTGCTCGTGGCTGCCTCCTAGCTCCATCCAGGGCTTCCTGACGTTGCCATTGAACACGCCAATGCTTCCTTGAGTTGGCAGCGTGCTCAAGGCTTCCTTTGTTGCCATCCAGGGCTTCCTGGCGTTGCCATTGAACGCCAATAGTATCCAGCGTTGGCAACGTGCATAAGGCTTTCCTTTCACCATCCAGGGCCTCCTGGCATTGCCAATGGACATGCCAATAGTATCCTGCATTGGCAACATGCACATCTCTGCCTCTTTGCCAAGCTTGCTGTATTCCCAAGCTTTCTTACTCTAATTCTTGCTCCCTTGCCTTCTTGCTTCATTACCTATCATTAACCAAAGAAACTTCCTCAAAGTCTTGCCATTCTATGCAATCAATTTCAAGAGATTCATTCACATTAATTCATTTATAAGCTCCTTTAATTATTTGCATGAATTTGGCCAAAATTTACCTAGTTCTTGGTACTTGAATGCATGGAGATGAAACTCATTAAAATGCTTGTTTATTTCAAAGAAAATGAATGAAATTCAGCTAAAACTACTTAAACTAACTAGCTAATATAGCAAAGATGCAAATGCATCAGTTAATTTACTTAGTTAGACAAACAGAAAATGGTGTTTGAGAGTTCAAAAGTATAAACAGTAAATTCAGGAAATCAGAAAAGCAAACAGTAAACAAGATGTAAATAATATATGGAGAAATAGTTAAGGCTTCATAGATGTCTATCTTCCGGATTGACTTTTCTTACTAACTATATTAATCATGCAAGATTTAATTCATGGCAAACTATATGTGACTAAACCCTAATTTGTTAGACCTTTTTAGTCTCCTCTAAAATTCATCAACCGCCAATTCCTTGGTCGCTTAATTCCAATTAGAGGGTGAAGTTCAATTCTAGTTTATATGCCACAGAAATCCTAATTACCCAAATATAAGAGGATTATATGTCACATATCCCGTTAAGTCCAGATAATTAGAAATTTAGGAGAATATATTTTCAAGCTGTTGTTCAAGTAAAGAGCTTTTCCAAGTTATACAAGAACTCAATTAGAACAAGGGTCAAACTTCCGTTTCACCCAAATTCATAAAATAAAGAAAGAATAAATTCTTGAATTATAAATCAATACATAAATTAAAATAGAAAAATAATAGTATCAACCCATACAATAGACAGAGCTCTTAACCTTAATAGTGGAGGTTTAGTTGCTCATGGTTTAGAGAGAAAAACTAGGATTTAGTTGAACTGTAAATTACGGCATGAGGTCGAAGAGAAGAGAAGAGCCCGAAGGGTTGATTCTTTTTTCCTTTTATATCTAATCCTATTTAATGTAAATTATATTTCCTAAAACTAAATAATATCTTTTCCTATTTTTAAATAAAATTGAAGCTTAATCAGAATATTTGGGAGACTGCGTGCTGGGTTTGAAGAGAGCTAGGGACCACTTGGATCCTTAATAACCCACGCCCAACTTGGACATTTGTTGTGCCTTACTTGAGGATGTGGGTAGCATGTGTTGGTGTGCAAGGCTTGTGTTGCTGCGCCCTACTTGAGATGAAACAAAATCAATGTGGCGTGCTTTTGTTGTGTCTTGCGCCTAACTTGAGATATCTCAAGTTAGGCGCAGCCTTGGCCGAAATGGTGGAAAAGAAGTATGGACTATTATATATCGTTGAAAAGCTCTGGAAGTTAGCTTTCCAACACCACTGAAATTACGTCCATTGGACCTTTGTAGCTCGAGTTATTTAGGTTTGAGTGTAGAGAGGTCAGGGTTGGTAGCATCATTTGCCTTCTTCTCTTTTTCTGTGGAAACTCTATCAAATCCAACCAAATACTACCTAAAATAAATAGAATTACAAACGATTCAAAGTAGCAGTCATACTGGCTAAAAGATAATTAATTCTTGATTAAACTCGAGAAATTGAATGCAATTTTACTAGAAAAGATTAGGAAAGATGCTCACACATCAGTGGCCGCACATGCCTTCGTTAAAATTGCACGTGACTCACGATCTTGGTGGATTGGAGGCCTATTTTTGAAGCCATTTAGCTAGATGATGCCATGCAAGATGGTTGATGAGTGATTGCGGTTCACTAGACATGGATAGGAGAGTGTGTGAAACTTTTTGGAGGAGGATGAAGTGTGTGTATCCAAGACAGGAAGGGAGAGGAATGAGAGTAAGAAGTGTGTACGGCGAGGTTGTGTGAAGGGGTTTATATAGGAAGATGGCAAATGATTGAAGGGTGTGGATTGATGGTGTTGTTTGATAGTGGACGGTTGGGGTTTGGTATTGAATGAGCACAAGGATCACCTCTTTTATAAGGGTCTTGATTTGGTCTCCAAAGCTATCCAACTCCTAATGTTGCATGGCAACACTTCCAAAGATATTCCCCTTGAAGACAAATGTGAGATTTCCTTGGTATAGTGGCCGAATCTCCCTTCCTTAATTGTCCCATCAAGTACCATCAATGTCCCTTTTGATTCCCTACATACGAAAAAAAAAAGAATGCAAATGGTTAATTTGAAATTTTCGGTGGGAAAACTTAAGGTGTGAACTAGCTAAAAAAATATCTTTTTCTTTTGTTTTTAAATGACTAAATGCTTTCCATGAATGCAAATCAATCAACCACTAAATTTCCCATGCATGCAATGTTGGTACACTAAACTTGTTTGTGATCATATGGTGCAACAAGTTTGGGGAATAATTTTACCTCATAAAGTGTGTTCAAGCCCACTTGGTCTGCCTTGAACACCAAACTTATCATGTACTATACGCTGCATGTAAAGGTGTCTTATATTGGTCGTCAAAATTGATTTAAAAATCCATGAAGTTTGCCTTATTACTACTATTAGAAATTAAAGGAAGAGGGCGTAGAACATGTGTTGCCTCCCATGAAGCGCTTCTTTAGCGTCATTAGCTTGACGTTTGGTCCTTGTTAAGGTGGCTGATAGTTCTTGAAATCTTCCCCCCTTGCAGTGAACCTATGTCCATTGGCCTTGTTGATAAGCTCCATATGCTCTAGGGACAAGATTTTGTTGATGGTGTACACTGGAGGCAGCTGGGATGGAATAGTGGGAAGGTGAGGTGGTATAGATGGGAAGTATGTAGAGACCACTTCATCTCCTGGCGAGAAATCTTTTGTAGGTATTTTCTTGTTTTTCAATCCCTTTGGGACCTTTTTTCTTGTGTCCGTTGATGCCAACTTGTTCCTTGTGGTTTCCTTTTTGAGAGTGGTTTTGTTGTCTATTTCATGCGATTCTGGTGGGTCTGGTTCCTTTTGGATTACACTTGGCTGTTGCTCCTTCTGATCACATTGGTTATTAACCATAAGCGTCCTTATGTGTGGTGCTTGTGCTTCCTTGTTTGGCTCCTCCATCAGCTCTTTGTTATCATAATCTACTTCTTGTGAGAGGTTGAAAACATTGAAAATGAGCTGATCATCATGTATTCTCAATATTAGCTCTCTCCATTCCATATCTATGAGTGCTCTGGCTGTGGCTAAGAATGGCCTTCCCAGAATGATGGGGTAAATAGGCTTCTCATCCATTTCAAGGACAACAAAGTCTGTAGGGAGGAAGTAGTACCCAACCTTCACTAGCACATTCTCAATCACTCCTATTGTCTGTTTTTGAGTTTTGTCAGCCAACTTAATGATTACATCTGTGGGTGTTAGCTCATTGATTTGAAGCTTTTTCATGAGGGATAGAGGCATTAAGTTGATGCTCGCTCCCAGGTCATAGAGTCCTTTATCAATCATTTGCTGGAAGGCTTTAATAAATGGTATATTTACATCAAGAGATACAAACATGTCGAGGAATCTTGAATACATTCTCCCTGCTACACCACCTTTAAGCCTTTGGGGAAAGGGTGCATATAGGTTATGTGTCTCCTTCTTCTTCTTCAGCTCTTCCTTGAGTGTGGGTTGAAGTGCATGGCTCCTTTCTTCCTGATTTTCCTTTTGATTGTCTTGGAGGTGTTCTACTTCATTCATACTCCTTTCATCACTTGTGGTGATCATCTTACATTCTTCCCACCTTACTTTCTTTGTTTCTCCTCTTGGGTTCTTCTCAGTGTCACTGGGAAATCCATCAGTGGGTTTGGGAATTTGTTGAGATAGATACCCTACTTGGGACTCCAGTCTCTTGATGTTTTCTCCTTGGTTTTTGATATTGGCTCGCACTTCTTCCTTAAACACCTTGTTATCTTGGACTTCTCTATATAGATTTTCAAGTAGAGCCTCAATATTTTAAAGTCTATCCCCTGTTAGTGATGGTGGGTTGAGATTAGGTGGTTGAGACGGGTGGTTAGGTGGTTGTTGATAGGATCTCTGTGAGGTATGTTGGTGAGTTGCATTGTTGTTGGAGTTGAGGTTGTGGCGTCTCTGGTCTTGACCTTGGTCTTGTTGATTTCCCCAACCAAAGTTGGGGTGATTTTTCCATCCAGAGTTGTAGGTTTTGGAGTATGGGTCATGGATTTGTCTAGGTGAGTTTCCAACATAGTTGGCTTGTTCCCAGTCACCTTCTTCTCCTATATTCACTCCTTCTTGAGTTGGTGATGAAGTGATGACTGCTGCAACTTGGTTTTCCTCCACCTTCTTGGTGAGATCTGTTGCTTGGTGATCATATTATTTTGAGCTAGCAATGCATCCATGTGATTCAGCTCCATTACTCCTCGAGTGTTACTTCTTTCATAGGCATAGAAGTAGTCATTCTTAGCTACTATTTCAATGACATCTATGGCTTCTTCAATGGCTTTCTTTTTGTTTAGAGAGCCCCCTGATGAATGATCTACAGCCTTCTTTGACTCATAGGAAAGACCTTTATAGAAAATGTGAAGTTGCACCCATTCATTGAACATATCTGGTGGGCATCTTCTTGTTAAGTCCTTGAACCTCTCCCATGCCTCATAGAGAGTCTCACCATCTTGTTGCCTAAAAGTCTGCACCTCAGCTCTCAGCCTGTTAATTCTTTGAGGAGGGTAGAATCTTGCCAAAAATTTGTTCACCATATCTTTCCAATTTGTCAAACTCTCCTTTGGAAAGGATTCAAGCCACTTGAATGCCTTGTCCCTGAGTGAAAAAGAGAACAACAGCAGCCTATAGACATCCGGGTGGACTCCATTAGACTTCACAGTGTCACAAATTCTCAGGAAGGTGGTTAGATGTTGATTGGGGTCTTCTTGAGCACTTCCTCCAAATGAGTAGTTGTTCTGAACAAGGGTGATGAGTTGGGATTTTAGTTCAAAGTTGTTGGCATGTATGGTGGGCTTCTGGATGCTACTTCCACAGTTTCCTGGATTTGGATTGATGTAGGAGCCTAGAACTCTCCTTTCTTGCCCAGCATGATTTGCAGGACCTTCTTTAGCATGGTTGTGAGCCTCTTCTTCATGATTGTTTTCCAAGTTCTCTTTCATGTTGGGTTCAAAATACTCTTCCTCTTCCTCAGCACCAACAACTCCTTTCCCTCTTGCTTCCCTCCTTAATCTCCAGAGGGTTCTCTCAGATTCTAAATCAAAGGAAGTTGAGGTTCCCCCTCTTCTCCATGTCATACAACTAACAAAACATGTAGCAAGAGATAAAATGAAGATGTTATTCTTGTTAGAGTGATTGTTAGTGTGAGTGACGCAAATTATCAAACAGTTAGTGGGTTAGTGAGCAGAATTGTAGATAATAACAAAGAAAGAAAGAAAAACAGAGAGGGTATAGGGGATGAGGAAGAAGTTAAACAAAGTGAAAATAAATGATTGAATAAAATAAACAAATAAGGGAAAAATGCTCAATCTAGTGAGCTTCCAACTTAATCATTGTTGATACAAAATAAATCCCCAGCAACGGCGCCATAAACTTGATGCACAAAAACTTGTCTCTCAACAAATTTCCTTTGGCAAGTATACCGAATTCGTCGTCAAGTAAAAACTCACAATAGAGTGAGGTCAAATCCCATAGGGATTGATTGGTTAAGCAACTTTAGTTAGAAGAGTATGCTAGTTGAGCTAAACAGAGTGTAGTTTGAGAATTGTAGAAAATTAAATGACGGAAAAGTAAATAGCAAAAATTAAAGTGCAGAATCTTAAATGGGGATTTGGGGTAATGAGCATGAAAATAAATGACAGAAAATAAAGAGAATGGGTAAGATCAGAAATGGGGAATTCATTGGGCTCAGGAGATGTTGTATTCTTCGGATCAAGTTCATTTTCATCTCTTCCTCAATCAATGCATCTATTGATCTCCTTGGCAATCTTAGGTGATTGGATTCCAATTCCTTGGTAATCCAATCTCTCTAAGCTTGAACAATTGCCCAATTCCTTGATTTAATTGCTCAATGGAAGAGATGAAGTATGGTCACTGATTATACTGATGGTGTTTTTGCGAAAAATGAATTTTCCAACACACAAATCCGACCGGCAAGTGTACCGGGTCGTATCAAGTGATAATAACTCACAAGAGCGAGGTCGATCCCACAGGGATTGATGGATCAAGCAACTTTAGTGGGTGATTAGTTTAGTCAAGCTAACATTGAAGGGATATTGGATGAAATGTAGCCAACAGAATTGTAAATGACATGAAATTTAAAGTTGCAGAAAGTAAAATTGCATAAAACTTAAAGTGCAAGAAAGTAAAATAGCTGAAACTTAAATTGCACGAAAAGTAAATTGCATTAAATGTAAAGGGGATTGGGTGCATGAAATTTAAAATTCAACAAGAAAATGTAAAGAGCAATCAAGCAGAGAAGTAAAAGATGAAATAAGTGCAGCAGATTTAAACAGAAATGGAAAATTTCTTGAAGAAGCAACACAGAACGTAATTAAGCTCAATTGTGAAATTTAAAGAGACAAATGAAGATCTCAGGGAATCAAAGAGACTAGAAAACAAGTCTAGATCTCAATCCCTTCCATGATCCAACAGCAAACAAGATGCAGGAAAATTAAAGATGAAAGCAATGAAGAAAACTTTGATTCAAATCACAATTCACTTGAAAGTTTGCAGAAGAAGAACAAGAGAAGTTGTAGATGGAGAATGAAAACAGAATTTCTTCCAATCTCCACCCAAGATTCAAAATAGAAAATGAAAACTACGAGAGAGTTCTCAAATCCTAATGCTCCCTAGTGGAGCTAGCCCCTCTAATGGAGCCTCCTATTAGAGCCAACCTCCCCTCTGAAATGAGAATGATGCCCTTTATATAGGCTTCTTTTATAAAATGAAAATAAAATAAAATTGAAATTAAAAACAAATTCACAAAAATGAAATTCCTAATCTAGCTTCTCTGTGTGCCTTTGAGTCATGTTGAGTGGGCTTTTGCTTGCTTTGGATTTGAGGGAGAATGGGTCTTGGATGGCCTTGATTCAATTTGGTGAGGAATTGAATTTATATGAAATTGAACTTTTGGCCCATGATTATTTGCTCCCAGGAGGCTGCCCTGCCCTTGTGGAGGGCAGAGCAGGGAAGCCTTGTGTAAGGATCCAACTAGCGTGCCAAGTTTTGGGAGGGGCATCAGGATGCTGCCCTGCCCTTGTGGATGGCAGGGCAATGTTGCCATGATGCACCAAGCCTTGCCTCCCTGCCCGTGCTGTGATCGTGCTGGCCGTGCCAAGTTGTGTGCGCGCCCAAGCTCCTTGTCTTTACTTCCTTGAAGGTCTTGTGTTCGAACCTTGGTGAAAGCACTTGAGGAGCAATTTTTCCTTGATTTTCCATGAAGAGAGCACGACATTGCCCTACTCTCCAAGAGGGCAGAGCAGAAAAATGAGCGGTACTTTGCTTTGGAGTGAGGCTCCAGCTTCGAGCCTTGGTGGAAGCACTTTGGTTTATTTTCGCTTATTTTTGGCCCATAAAGATGCCTTTCACTCATGCCCCAATTGTACGCCAAATATGGATTGCTATATATCGTTGGAAAGCTATGAATGTCAGCTTTCCAACGCAATTGAAAGCACATCAATCGGACGTTTGTAGCTCAAGTTATAGCCCTTTGAAGTAGGCATGGTCATGCTGTGAGCGCCCAGTTTTTACCTTAGCGAAAATTCTTGCTTCCAACCTCACTTTGCATCACAATATTGCTCTGCCCTTGGCAAGAGCAGGGCAGTGTGTGCTGATTGCCTATTCTCCTTTAATTTGGTCATGGGCCACGCTTTTAAAAGCGTGGCCTAAGGCTCCAAAGTGTGCTCCAACTTCAAAGTGTGTTTCAAAGCTCTTTTTTTTTCCTTTTTTTGTGCTTCTTTGCTTCTTTTTCTTCTTATTTCCTACAAGATTTATAAAATTAAAATATCAAGAAAATATATCATTTAAGTACAAAAGCATTCAATATTTAAGCACAAATCATCAATTTCTTGTGTGAAAAAGCATAGAAAAATAGGTATATGATGACTTGTTATCACAACACCAAACTTAAATCTTGCTTGTCCCCAAGCAAGAAAAGAATCATGCAATAGAAATTGACAATCCAAGGTAAGAAGAGTAGCAAGTTAATGTTCATGGCAAGCTAGTTTTCTATGCATGCTACAATTACAAAAGAGATGTAAATGATTGATGCTTCTATCTAGCTTATTTTATGAAATCGTTTTCTTATATTTCTTCCTTGAAACAAGCTTTTGATTTTTTTTAGCTTCTCCTTTTGGGTGCTTTGCCCCATGAGTTAATAACAAAGCTACGACTTCTAAATGCTTTGTTTTCAAGTATTACCACTTGATACATAAGCACCACAAGCATTTAATTAGAGGACTTCATTAAGCTCATTTTTCTTTTCTTTTCTTGACTCTCTAATCATTGATGCTCAGAGCCTTGAGCTTTGAGGGAGTGCTTTTGCGCTTGAGCCTAGCCTTGACTTCTGAGTGTTTTGTTTTCAAGCATTTGGCTTGATACATAAACACCACAAGCACTTAGCAAATAAATTGCCATTGGTACTCAGAGCCTTCAGCTTTCTCATTCTTTCCCTTTTTCTTTTCTTGCTTTAATTGTATTTGCTTCTTCAAGGTTTTCATGATTTCAAAAGATTTCACAAAATGTACTAGATGAAAAACTTCAATTAAATAAAATCCAATGCAATTGAGCAACAATCAATCATACTAGCTTTCCAATACTTGTATGCACATGCTAAATTCTTCTTTAATGCCTTGTTTGTTTATGATCATGATGCTTTACTGCTTTTGAACTCACAGGATTCAAGTTGGTAGTTAAAATGCCACAACAACATATTATAAATCAAAATTCAAGCTATGCTTATTCATACACACATGTATACGGAGAAGGTAAAGACAATCATGCAGTTTATGAAACAAATGAGAGGAAAAGGAACATTACAACCTTGTAGTTCATCTTCTCTATTGTTGTCATTTTCCTCCCATTTTCCTCCTTCCCATACCAAACTCAAAATGCTTGTTCATCCTCAAGCAATAATTAGAACAATGGCTATGGGGCTAAGATGGATCATGAATGTCTTACACAATGAAATGTTAGTAGTACATATGTTTCAAGCAAGCAAAATTGAGGATAACAATCAAGGCACAGAGAAATAAAAACACTATGATTGCAAACATAAGATGGTGTGCATGATACATTGCATAAAAAAATATATAAGTGGCACACCAAACTTAGTGTGACACTTTCACTTGGAATCAATGCAAGTATCCAGTAAAGATTTGAAGCAAATTGTGTTGCATAGCAACACCAAACTTAGAATGCAATCATATGTCCACTTATTTGAATTAAAACCAAGCAAATGAAACTATTATTTATTAATTACAATAACCAAGCTAAGAATCTATCATTAATAAAGCTCTCTTGGTAATGTATTAACAAACACAGTAAATAAGCAAACTAAAATGAAAGCATTAAAAACAAAGAATTAACTAAAGTAAACAGAATAACAAAATATCAAACCAAAAGAAAATTAACACTGCAAAGACATTATGGTTATGCAGACAAGTGGTGTTGCTGAATGATTTGCATAGAAAAATAGGTGGCACACCAAACTTAGAATCTTGGTGTGTCACTTTCATTTTTTTGATTTGATGCAATCATCCAAAAAGATTGAAAACAATGTGTTGCATGGCAACACCAAACTTAGAATGTAACCATATGCCAATTTATTGAATTTAAACAAAGTAAAGAAAGAAAACAAAGCAGAGAAGAGAAATTATACCTACGGTTGGGTTACCTCCCAACAAGTGCTCTTTTAGTGTCATTAGCTTGACATGTTGTTCTTCACTTTCTTCCTCTTCTTGCAGTTTGTTAAGAGGAATGACCTCAAAGGAGGGAAAGATTCAGCTAGTGTCCCTTGTCTTGGCTTTTCCTCAGCAAGCTTCCTTTTGCAAATGGCTTGATTGATCTTGCTTGCTGGATTAGGGACAGTATTGGTGTTCTTGCTAGTTGCCTTCACTTCTTTAGATTCAAGACTTGGTTGCTGTGTGATTATTGGAGTGATTTCTTCATTAAGAGCCTCTTGCATTGGTGGTTCCATGAGCTTTTCCTCTTTGCACTTCTCCACTTCAATTGAATGTGACTTTTCTGGAACGACTTCCTCACTTTCTTTCTCCTCCACTTCTTTCTTTGCACTCAACATTTGACTTAATAGTTCTTTTATGGAGGAGGTTTGTTGTTCTTCCCAAGATTTCTTCATCTCCTCTTCATATTTTTCGATCACAGATTCAAAGGAAGTTTGTGAGGGTTGTGAGTGTTCATGTTTCTTTGTCACCTCAAGTGGCTTTTGTGAATATAAAATCCTTGGCTCATGTTCCTCATCTTTCATTGCAATTTCACTTGACACAAGGACCTTTTGTTCTTGTTTTTCCACTTCTTCTCTCACAAATTGATTTTTACTGTTTGATGGTTCTAAGTGTTTCCTTATGTTCTCCAGGTGCTCATTTGTCCTCTGACGGAGGATTTCTTTCCTTTTCCAGGCTTGTTCTTGTCTTACAAAAAATCCTCTGGACTTTTGAAGGAGATCCTCTTAATCACAATTTGAAGAATTATTGAACTCATCACAGTATGGATTACTAAGATTTCTTTGATTTTGACTTTCCCAGCCACAATATGAGTAGTTGTTAGACTCATCAAAATCTGGATCATATTGTGTCTCTGGAAGGTGTCCCATTTTAACTGATTGTTCACATTCTTCTTGATATGTCCAGACACCATGAGGATAATGATATAAGTCATTCTGTGGTTCTGGACAGTATCTCATGTGCTCAGCTTGATCAATTTGTCACTCTGGAGCAAGTCTCCATTGATTGAAGTGCTCATAATTTGTATCTTCTTGGTGATATTCCCAACCATCATTAGAATAATGACTTGAATCATATTGTGATGGTGGGCAATATCCCATGAAGTTTGTTTGATTAAAAGATGAGTTGAACTCCATTTGAATTTTGTAAAACACAACACCAATGAAAATTGAAATTACTCATATCAGATATGAGTTTTGCTTAGTGAGGCAAAAACACAAACACCTTGGTTTCAACTTTAAAAGAGAGAACAAAAAAAGGAAAATGCTTGATCTAGACTTCTCGCCCACTTAATCATTGTTGATCTAATCAATCCCCGGCAACGGCGCCAAAAACTTGATGGTGTTTTTGCGAAAAACGAATTTTCCAACACACAAATCCAACCGGCAAGTGTACCGGGTCGCATCAAGTAATAATAACTCACAAGAGTGAGGTCGATCCCACAGGGATTGATGGATCAAGCAACTTTAGTGGGTGATTAGTTTAGTCAAGCTAACATTGAAGGGATATTGGATGAAATGTAGCCAACAGAATTGTAAATGACAGGAAATTTAAAGTTGCAGAAAGTAAAATTGCATAAAACTTAAAAGTACAAGAAAGTAAAATAGCTGAAACTTAAATTGCACAAAAAGTAAATTGCTTTAAATGTAAAGGGGATTGGGTGCAGGAAATTTAAAATTCAACAAGAAAATGTAAAGAGCAATCAAGCAGAGAAGTAAAAGATGAAATAAGTGCAGCAGATTTAAACAGAAATGGAAAATTGAATGAAGAAGCAACACAGAATGTAATTAAGCTCAATTGTGAAATTTAAAGAGACAAATGAAGATCTCAGGGAATCAAAGAGACTAGAAAACAAGTCTAGATCTCAATCCCTTCCTTGATCCAACAGCAAACAAGATGCAGGAAAATTAAAGATGAAAGCAATGAAGAAAACTTTGATTCAAATCACAATTCACTTGAAAGTTTGCAGAAGAAGAACAAGAGAAGTTGTAGATGGAGAATGAAAATAGAATTTCTTCCAATCTCCACCCAAGATTCAAAACAGAAAATGAAAACTAAGAGAGAGTTCTCAAATCCTAATGCTCCCTAGTGGAGCTAGCCTCTCTAATGGAGCCTCCTATTAGAGCCAACCTCCCCTCTGAAATGAGAATGATGCCCTTTATATAGGCTTTTTTTACAAAATGAAAATAAAATGAAATTGAAATTAAAAACAAATTCACAAAAATGAAATTCCTAATCTAGCTTCTCTGTGTGCCTTTGAGTCATGTTGAGTAGGCTTTTGCTTGCTTTGGATTTGAGGGAGAATGGGTCTTGGATGGCCTTGATTCAATTTGGTGAGGAATTGAATTTATATGAAATTGAACTTTTGGCCCATGATTATTTGCTCCCAAGAGGCTGCCCTGCCCTTGTGGAGGGCAGAGCAGGGAAGCCTTGTGTAAGGATCCAACTAGCGTGCCAAATTTTGGGAGGGGCATCAGGATGCTGCATTGCCCTTGTGGAGGGTAGGGCAATGTTGCCATGATGCACCAAGCCTTGCCTCCCTGCCCGTGCTGTGATGGTGCTGGCCGTGCCAAGTTGTGTGCGCGCCCAAGCTCCTTGCCTTTACTTCCTTGAAGGTATTGTGTTCGAACCTTGGTGAAAGCACTTGAGGAGCATTTTTCCTTGATTTTCCATGAAGAGAGCACGACATTGCCCTGCTCTCCAAGATGGCAGAGCAGAAAAAATGAGCGCTACTTTGCTTTGGAGCGAGGCTCCAGCTTTGAGCCTTGGTGGAAGCACTTTGATTTATTTTCACTTATTTTTGGCCCATAAAGATGACTTTCACTCATGCCTCAATTATACGTCAAATATGGATTACTATATATCTTTGGAAAGCTCTGAATGTCAGCTTTCCAACGCAACTAGAAGCACATCAATCGGACGTCTGTAGCTCAAGTTATAGCCCTTTGAAGTTATATTGCTCTGCCCTTGGCAAGAGCAGGGCAGTGTGTGCTGATTGCCTATTCTCCTTTAATTTGGTCATGGGCCACGCTTTTAAAAGCGTGGCCTAAGGCTCCAAAGTGTGCTCCAACTTCAAAGTGTGTCCCA
The DNA here is from genome assembly GCF_003086295.3 of Arachis hypogaea. NCBI lineage: Eukaryota > Viridiplantae > Streptophyta > Magnoliopsida > Fabales > Fabaceae > Arachis > Arachis hypogaea. The sequence goes on along the minus strand of NC_092045.1, from coordinate 43,542,679 downwards.
AAGCTCTTTTTTTCTCCTTTTTTTGTGCTTCTTTGCTTCTTTTTCTTCTTATTTCCTACAAGATTTATAAAATTAAAATATCAAGAAAATATATCATTTAAGTACAAAAGCATTCAATATTTAAGCACAAATCATCAATTTCTTGTGTGAAAAAGCATAGAAAAATAGGTATATGATGACTTGTCATCATATACCACATGTATTTCCAAATCAAAGTGTTGGGAGGATTACATGTCACTATATCCGCCCAGACCCCAATTTGGTCCAACATGAGAAAGCAATTCTAGCATGATTTCCTCATCCCTTTTCCAAGGCTCAGAGGAGATCCAATTATGGAGAGCTTCTTTTCCAAGACAACTAACCAATTGAATTAAGATCGAAAGCTTTCTAGCAAATCAAAAGAGAATAAAGAAGAAGAGAATGAAAACTATAATTGATCCATCAAATTACAATAGAGCTCCTTAACCCAATGAAAGGGATTTAGTTGTTCATAGCTCTAGAAATGGAAAATGGTAGAAAATAATACATCCCAGCTAAAAGTGCAGAAAAGTAAATATACAGAGAGTAGTTATCCAAAGTGTCAAGCCTCTTTTCTAGTTCAAAACTACTCCTATATATACTACTCCTCTTGATCCTCTAGTGAGTTCTTCAAGTCTTGGATGTGGGCTTTGGATCTTGAGTTGAAGCAGTTCCAATCTTTAGTGGGCCCACCTTACAGAGAAGTATGAATTAGGCATGGGCGTTAGTGAAGTTAACGTTAAGTGACATTGTGGGTTCGAGAACGTTAGTGGCAATCATAATTTTCACTAATGTTCCAACCCCATATAGCCTACGTTAACTCCAACGTTAGTGGCACTAACGTGACCACTAACGTTGCCGTGTAAATCTTCGCTAGCATTATTGGGACTCACCTTTCCCTACGTTAGAGTTCACGTTAGTGTAACTAACGTGGCTCTTAACGTGGCTATGCCTCACCTTCGAGAGCATTAGTGACATTTACCTTTGTTACTAACGCTCAAAGTGCCCCTACTCTCCACGTTAGGGCTCACGTTAACTAAGTTAACGTGGCCACTAACGTGGTAGTAATGCCATCTTCCAACGTTAGTAACAAAGGTGAGTGTCACTAACGCTGGCTCATCAATCTCAGCTCTATGTTAACTTTCACGTTAGTGGTCTTAACGTGACCACTAACGTGGGAAATGCTAGTTGATCCAACGTTAGTGACAAAGGTGAGTGTCACTAACGTTGGCATTGTTCCTCTCTTCCACGTTAGATTTCACGTTAACTAAGTTAACGTGACTCTTAATGTGGCTCATTGCCAAATCTTGGAACGTTAGTGGTGTTCGCGTTTACCAGTAACGTTGGAGCTTTCTTTTGTCTCCACATTAACTACCACGTTAACTTAGTTAACGTGGCAATTAACATGGGCTTATGATGGCTTCGCGGGCGTTATTGGTGATCACTTTTCTCCTTAATGTTGCAAGCTATTTACCATTCCACGTTAGTGGTCACGTTAACCAGATTAATGTGAGTACTAACGTGGTTCTTCCTTGCTTCTTTTGTCCTGAAATCAAGCAAATAAAGTGCATCAAAGCTCTAGCCAAAGTCATGAGATTATGCATCATCAATTTATCATTCAATTCGAGCAAAATCCTCATAAAATCATGTGAAATTCACAATAGTTGCCTAAATCAAGGTGTAAGTGTATTTTCATCCAAAACTTGCCTTATTCACTAAGAAAATGCATGAAACTACCTTAAAACAGTAAAGAAAAGGTCAGTGAAACTGGCCTAGATGCCCTGGCATTAAAGAGCAAGTGATTGAGGATGACAATGAGCAAGAAGAAAACAAGAATGCCAAGGAATTAGAGGTTTTCCTCATTGGAGAGGTTCCAAAGTGACCAATGAAGCCATGCAAAATCCCACTTAGGACTATAAACCAAAGTGCTTGGTGGGAGACACCCCACCATGGTAACATTGTTCCAACTTTATCTCTTGTTTATAGCTTTTTGAATTAGTTGCTTTCATGTGATATGATGATTAGTTTAGTTTTGATTTGGTAAATCTTGAATTGGATAAGTTGAATTGCTTGTGGATTATGAATTTGTGCTTGTTTGTATGATTTGGGGTTGGTATGTTGATACACTAAGGGTAGGTACCTTAGTTTTGAAAAGAAATTTTTTTTTTGAAACAGGGCATCTGTGCGTACGCAGCCTGCTTTGCGTGCGCAAAAAATTGCATTTTTTGCCGCGTGTGCGAGCCCACAGATATGTGCGTCCACACACCCCTTGCAGTGCCCTCTGGTCGTAGCGCCAGCACAGCCTGTGCGTGGGCGCTGCCTTGTTTTTCTTGTCCTGTGCGTGCGCACCGCTTTGTGCATACGCACGCATTCCCCTTATTGCATTGTCTGTGTGGCCGTACAGACGTGTGCGTCTGCACACCTTTTGACAGCCCCTCTGGTGGGAGCATTGGAACGGCCTGTGCGTGTGAACAACCCTCCCCAATCTTTGCTTTCGTGCGTGCACACGGACCTGTGTGCGCACGCACACATGATTCTTCCCTCAAGCAAATTCTCTTTATTTGTAAAAAAAAAGACAGAAAATTTTTCTGTGCGAGCGCATGCCCCTGTGCGCCCGCATGTCTTAGTGCAACCCCTCTGATGGGAGCGATCGCACGCTCTGTGCGCTTGCATCCCCTCCTTTCTGTGTCTTGTGCGTACGCACAAACCCCTCTATCTTGCGACCTCTGTGCGTGTGCTCCCTACTGTGCATCCACACACTCTATTACACCCTCTCTGATCGCAGCGATCATACACTGTGTGCGCTCGCACCCCTCTAATTCTTGCTTTTTGTGCATGCGCACAGGCCTCTTTGCATGCGCACACGACTCATTCTGGGCGATAACAGGGCAACCTGCCCTGTAGAGCAGCAGTTTTCTTTTTTTTCCTCCTCACTGCTGCTGCTCCTTTCTCCTTCTTTGCCCATCCTTCAGGCGCTACCGCCGGCCTCTGCCATCATCAACCCGCCGCTGTTAGCCGCTCTCTTGTTCTCTTTCACTCTCTCTCACTCTCTCTCTCTCTCTCTCTCTCTCTCTCTCTCTCTCTCTCTCTCTTTCTTCTCTTTTCTTTCTTTCTCTCTTTCCCTTCTCGTTTCTCTCTTCACCACCGGTGAGTTCTTCTCCTCTGGTGTTTTTTCGCGAAACCAACTGCCATGAGTTCGCAGTGGCTAGAAGAAGTGCCATTGGTTTTTTTTCCCTTAATTCTTCTTTTCTTCAACCTTTAATCTTCAGGTTTTTATTTTTCTTTTTATGTTGATTTTTGCAATAGTTTTTATTTTCTTTCCATGTTGTTTAGATTAAATTGATTTCTTTCTTTGTTCTTCCTTGTATTGCAAGTGTTGATATTTGACTATGGGTTGATTATGATTAAAATTTGAGCTTACTTGTGATAAGTTTGCACATTGCATACCAAATGTTTGATAAAATGCCTCTATGAACATTTTCTTTGATGCATATGACATGGCCATCATATGCTTTCAATTTATCTTTTGATCGGCATATTCTATGAATTGTGCATCTTCAATTGTGACGCTTGATGATAATTAAGTTGAATTTACCAATGCATCCCCTTATTTGTATGCTTTAAGCTCTAACCACCCACAGCTTTCATGACTTGTGTACTTTATTGATGGGTAATTTTGGTTACAAATGCATTGTGTTTGTGGAATTCAAGTTTCATTGTTCACCTTGGAATTGTAATTACGTAACCACCTTACAAATGTTCAACCTTTGATGATGTCTTGATCAAACATCTTTTGTCTTTAAATTAAGAACATTGTACATGTGATTACCACTTTTTGAGGATGAACATTTGACGTTTCACTTTGGGTGAATGGTTATTGTTGTTGTACAACTTCTTTTTGCTAATGTGCTTTTACACCGACAACCTCAATGACCATTCCACTCAAAGAATTCGAAGCATTTGGTGCTTACTTGAAGTTGGTTTGTTGACATTTGCAACTTAAGCACTTAATTGAGAAGTATTGAGCTTTGTTTGGTTAATATGTGATTGCCGTTGTAACTGGCCGGTGTGTGTGTTCCAACTGCGTGCACCATTGTAATATACACACCTTCTTTCTTGTGGATCACACTATTTTCACGCTTCTAATTAAGAATTTGGTTTTCTTGATTTTACTAGTGCGTCCTCATTGATGTTATATTGTTGTTGCCCTATGATCTTAAAAATCTTTTATTTTCATTTTAGGATGCGAAAGAAAGGTAAAGCCCCAGTCAGTCCACCGGTTGTGCAACCTACAACTCGTCAACCTAGGTTGAACTTCATGGATCGCCCAAGTGAAAAACCAACTGCCTTTGTTAACTGAAGAGCCAACTTCCAATATGAAGGACTTGAGAAAAGGACAATCCATTGGGAGTGGACGCTAAAGGTTCCAAGCAAATACAAGGCGGTCATCCATGAACGAATTGCCTCACTTCATTGGGAATTTCTTGAGCAAGGCCTAATTGAGGTTAATGAAACCATGGTGCAGGAATTTTATGCCAACTACCAATCTTGGGAGGCAGAATTGGTATTCCTTCGGGGAAAAAGGTTGGACACTTCCAACCAAGCTCTAGAAGCTCTTCTGAAGATCACCGACATTCTGCCCAAGAAAAATGACTATCTAAGAATCAAAGCGAATGTGTTCAAGGGGAGGATGTCTTTGGCTCCTATTCTTGAGAGAATTGGCCGTCCCGGTGCTTCATGGGAGTTTAACAAGGGGAGGAAATCTGTTCCCACTAGTATTGCTTACTTTAATTTGAATGCTGAGGCTCGTATTGGGCATCAAATTGTGGCGGACTACATCATTCCCAGCACCCATGCTACCCATGTCAGATTTAGAACTGCTTTGCTACTTTGGACTATTATGGAAGGAAAGAACATAGCTATTACACCTTTGATGCGTAAATCGATTTGGAAACTCATTGAGAAAAAGAAGATTAACATCCCTTTTTCATCGATGGTGATGCGCTTAGCAATGGCAGTGGGGTAGAGAGGAAACCAACGAACATCATGTTCGAGATCCCAAGAGGCAACAAGTTCATTCCGAGGGAAGATTTGGAAGGATCAATAAAGAAAACACCCTCTAAGAGGAGGATACCCACAGCACCACTATCAGGTCTACCAACTTCATCAACTCCTTTACCGATTCTCGGATCTCTTTCGGATTTATACCAAGATATTTTGCACAATATCCACCACATGGAGCATCTAGAGCACAAGCATTTCGAGTGGATAGCGGCAAAGCTAGAAGGAATAGACCACGGCCCAACTCTTAAGGCTTTATCCGAGCTAGTTAGGGAGGAGCATGATGAAGGTGACGAACCCATTTCCGAGACAACCAACTGAAGGTGGACCCCGAAGTTCTCATTCACTTGGATTGTAAGCATGCACGGAGGACCGTGCACGAACTAAATGCAGGGGAGGATCAACGACTTCGAGAGGGGTAAAAATTTCACTTTTCAAAACACTTTGCAATTCTCTTGTAGTTCTTTTTCTTCATTTTGAGTAACTTTATATCTAGTTCACCTTGTTTGGATTGTTTGTAAATATTTCTTCATCGTTTATGGTTATTTGGTAGTTAATGCTTGCATGTTGCATGATACAGTGAATAAGTTGGTGAACACCAAGGAATTTCCATGAAATCTTTCTTAGGGTGTACCATTGATTGAATTGAAGAAACGTTTGGTGTTTTTTTTTCAACTTGCTTAGAGTATTTTGTTTATAGAACATAGAAAAGAGCTAGAACAACATACCTTCTGAGATTTAAGCTCTAATAGATGGTTGCATTTTTTTCAACCATAATGTTTGTTCTTGTGCGATTGTACTCCTTTTTTATTGTGATCAATGATTTACATGACTCTTTATGTCCTGTATTTGTTGTTTGGATGCATTTAGTATGATTGAGGCCATCTTTGATGTTAAACTCACCAACCTATATGGCCAACCCTTACATTCACCTTTGTGAACCTCTTTTGAGCCTATGAATCCCTTTTTTTTTATGGCTGTGCACATTACTCCCCTTAAGCAAAAACCCCTTTATGTCCCTGAATTACTCTTTGATTAGCTTGGGAGGATTAGTGTGTATATTCTAAGTGTGGGAGAATTCTTGGGAAACATTGGTAATAAAGACATGAACTCATTGTGGAAAATTTTAGGCAATTAGATAATGCTCATGTATTTCATTAATTAGGGCATGTGCATCTATAGTTCAAGTTAAAAAAAAAACTTGTGCATAATAGAATATAAAATGAATAAAAAGTGGAGATAAAGGATGCATATGTTCATGTTTTGAAAGGAGCATGAGGTGGGATAGGAGAAAAATGGGTGGATAGGTTGTATTGTTATGTGTATATAGGTGATATAGGATTAGGTGGACACTTAAGCTAATCAAAGAACTAATTCTTTAAGTCCACTTAACCATATTCATCCTACCTAAATCCTAGCCCCATTACAACCCTCCAAAGACCTCATGATATTTGTTTTTCATGCATTAAATACTAGTTGATTGTTAGATGTATTGCAAATCTTTGAAAAGCATGATAAAAGGAGAATTGAGTGATTAAACCCTAAACACTGAGCGAATTGAGTGGATACACATCTGATGAGGTTTTCGATCGCTCAATTCAATGTTCTTACACCTCATATTGTATCTCCTTGCAAATTGTTTGATTGGATAGGTTTGGAAACTTCAATTCAATTCTTTGGACATTGATTTTAGCGCATGAACTCTTTGCATTGGCCCTAATTCCTTCTTGTGATGGATTAGATTTTCATGGTTCGTTTCTACCATCTTTTAGCATAGTACATATTGGTAAATAGCGTTAGGATAGTTGCATGCATTTAGGTAGTATATAGAATAAGTTGTTTTCTCTTTCATCTATCTCCTTTGAGTATGTTGAGCATGAGGACATGCTAGTGTTTAAGTGTGGGGGAATTAATGAATCCATATTTGATGATGATTTTTAGTTGAAATTGAATGGATTTTATCATATAAACTTGTACTTATTCCCTTAAATAGCATGCTTTTGAACTTTCCTCCTAATTTTTGCTTGATAATGAAAACATGCTCTTTTATGCCTAATTTTACCTATTTTATTCCATTTTCCTTCCATTCGATGCCTTGATATTGTTTGTGAGTGATTTTAGATATATAAGGTAGGAATGTCTTGGAGAAAATAGAAGAAGAGCATGCAAAGTGGAGGAAGCATGAAGAATCAAAGGAGAAGAGCACAACGATGTGTGCGTACGCACAGCCATAAAAAAAAAGCCATGCGCATGTGTGAGCCTCTTCGTGAGCGCTGCACATCCATTCAAGCATCGCCTAGTTTGCGTGCGCACAACTTTTTGTGCGTGCGCACAGGAAGAGATTTTTGGCAGAGTGTGCGTGCGCACACGTTTGTGCGTACGGACAGGTGGCTGCACATGTCTTCATTAAAATTGCACGTGACTCGCAATTTTGGTGGATTGGAGGCCTATTTCTGAAGCCATTTAGCTCATATTGAAGGGGAAATGAAGGGGATACCGTAGGAAAACATTAGGGTAACTTAGGAGTAGTATAAGGAAGCTTTAGTATGGTTTTTCTCTAAGTTTTTCATCATCTCTACTAGGGTTTATACTAGGCTTTTACATTCAAGTTCCATTTCCAATCTTTATCTTGGATTTTGCTAGCTTTCATTGTAAGCATCTCTTTGTTACTACTCTTTATAGCTGCATTGTTCTTGCTCTTTCTTAGATTTCAAGTTATAGTTCAATTTTACTTCTCTCTTGCAATTTCAATTTCTTGTTGATGAATTTGATGATTGATATTTGTTACATGCTTTCTTGAGTTGTTATTGTTGATTGAGATTATTTGTTGCTTTTAGTTTCAAGCATTTATCTCATTTTTTCCCATGTTTAATGTTTTTGCCCACCAAGTGTTTGACAAAATGTCACCCTTGGTATTAGGCTAATTTTTTATCTCTTGGCTTGGGTAACGTGAGAAATTGGGTTCCTAGAGTTGGAATGCCCAACATTTAGTGTCAATTCTTGGATTGTTAATTGTTTTTGTTCCCACTAACGCTAATTTGTTGCTAAGGCAATTAGCAAGCAATTTAGGATTTGTGGGCTAAGAACACTGATGCTCATTTAACTTACTCTTCGATGTGAGGGTTAACCAAGTGAGATTAATCCATTTTAATTCTCATAGTTATTGTTCCTACAAGGAAAGGACCCTTAGCTCACTCCAAGCCAAGATACCTTTTATGTCTTAAATCTTTTATACATATTTACATTGATCCCTTTTATATACCTTACTTGTCTATATTACATAGTTAGTTCTTTAATCCCTTTAGTAGTTCATTTGTTACAATTTTGAATGTTCTTTTATTTCTTCATATGTTATCTTTTTATTAAAAATCCCTTGATCACCACAACCGAAATTGTACACTCATTGATCTCAAGTGTGCTTGGGAGACGACCCGGGAACTAAACACTCCCGAAATTGAATTGGTTTTGAATTGTGACATTGTTTTGAATTCAAACTTTGGTCAAGAGTTGATTATGGGTTTGGGACTATACTTGCAACGCCAACTCTATTTTAAAGAAAATTCCTAAACCTGTTTTGGCCTTCACCACTCTCCTCTGCACCTATTATAGCACCACTTAGCTGGGATTTACTTTTTGAATTGATGTGTGATGCATCAGATTTTACTACTGGTGTTGTTTTAGGACAAAGGAGAGACAAGCTAGTGCATGTCAATTATTATGCTAGCAAGGTTCTTAATGAAGCCCAAAGAAACTACACCACAATAGAAAAAGAATCCTTGCTATAGTCTTTGCATTTGTTAAATTTAGATCTTATCTTATTGGTTCTAAAGTGATTGTGTTCACTGACCATACAGCTCTTAAGTACTTGTTAACCAAGCAAGAATCCAAGCCCAGATTGATAAGATGGACCTTGTTACTCTAAGAATTCAACATTAAAATTAAGGATAGAAGTGGAGTAGAAAACAAGGTGGTTGACCACCTATCAAGGATCCCACATGAAGAGAATGAAGCACATAGCCATGGGGTAAATGAGAGCTTTCCGGATGAATAGTTGATGATGATCCAAGAAGCTCCATGGTTTGCAGATATAGCCAATTTCAAGGCTATTAGAAAACTACGTTCCAACATCAACAAGCACTTGAGAAGTAAGCTCATCAATGATGCCAAGCACTACATTTGGGATGAATTTTATCTCTTCAAGAAGTGTGCTGATGGTATCCTAAGAAGGTGCATATCTCATGAGGAACGACAAGAAGTCCTTTGGCATTGCCATGGATCCACATATGGAGGGCATTTTAGTGGAGAAAGGACCGCAGCCAAGGTGTTGCAATGTGAATTCTTTTGGCCTACAATATTCAAAAATGCAAAAAAGTTTGTAACTAGGTGCAATGAATGTTAAAGAGCTGGCAACCTACCCAAGAAAAATGAAATGCCATAGAGATTCATCATGGAGTTGGAGTTGTTTGATATTTGGGGGACTGATTTCATGGGACCATTCCCAACCTCATACTTAAACAACTACATATTGATGGTTGTGGACTATGTGTCAAAATGGGTAGAGGCCATAGCTACATCAACAAATGATAACAAAAGTGGTGATCAATTTCTTGTGGATAAAGTTCACCGGTTTGGGGTTCCAATAGCTCTTATAAGTGATGGAGGAACTCACTTTTGCAACAAGCAACTAGAGACACTCCTTCTCAAATATGGTGTTAAGCACAAGGTAGCCACCCCTTTCCATCCACAAACCAATGGTCAAGCTCAAATTTCAAATAGAGAGCTCAAAAGAATCCTTGAGAAAACTGTTGGGAACTCATGAAAAGATTGGTCCAAGAAGCTAAATGATGCATTTTGGGCCTATAGAACAGATTTTAAGACACCCATTGGTATGTCTCCATACCAATTGGTGTTTGGAAAGGCTTGTCATCTACTAGTGGAACTTGAACATAGAGCATTTTGGGCTCTAAAGATGTTGAACTTTGATAATCAAGCTACTGGGGAAAGAAGATTGCTACAGCTCAATGAGTTAGATGAATTCAGATCTCAAGCTTATTGATGAGCGGATAATTTATACGCTTTTTGGCATTGTTTTTATATAGTTTTTAGTACGTTTAAGCTACTTTTAGGGATGTTTTCATTAGTTTTTATGTTAAATTCACATTTCTGGACTTTACTATGAGTTTGTGTGTTTTTCTGTGATTTCAGGTAAATTCTGACTGAAATTGAGGGATTTGAGCTAGACTCTGAAGAAGGCTGACAAAAGGACTGCTGATGCTGTTGGAATCTGACCTCCCTGCACTCGAAATGGATTTTCTGGAGCTACAGAACTCCAATTGGCGCGCTCTCAACGGCGTTGGAAAGTAGACATCCAGGGCTTTCCAGCAATATATAATAGTCCATACTTTATTCGAAGAATGACGATGTAACTTGGCGTTGAACGCCAAGTACACGCTGCTGTCTGGAGTTAAACGCCAGAAAAACGTCATGATCCGGAGTTGAACGCCCAAAACACGTCATAACTCAGAGTTCAACGCCAAGATATGCCTTAGCACGTGGATTAATCAAGCTCAGCCCAAGCACACACCAAGTGGGCCCCGGAAGTGGATTTATGCATCAATTACTTACTCATGTAAACCCTAGTAGCTAGTCTAGTATATATAGGACATTTATCTATTGTATTAGACATCTTTGGTCTCAGTTTTGTTTTATTCTTCATCTTAGGAGATCATTGATCACGTTAGGGGGGCTGGCCATTCGGCCATGCCTGAACCTCTTGCACTTATGTATTTTCCACGGTGGAGTTTCTGCACACCATAGATTAAGGGTGTGGAGCTCTGCTGTACCTCAAGTATTAATGAAATTCTATCTTCTTTTATTCAAATCTCTCTTATTCTTATTCCAAGATATTCATTCGTACCCAAGAACATGATGAATGTTATGAGTCAGATTACCCTCATTATCATTCTCACTTATGAATGCGCGTGATTGACAACCATGTCCGTTCTACATGCAACAGAGCTTGAATGTATATCTCTTAGATTCCCCAACAGAATCTTCGTGGTATAAGCTAGATAGATGGCGGCATTTATGAGGGTCCGGAAAGTCTCACCTTGTCTGTGGTATTCCGAGTAGGATCCTGGGAATCCGGAAAGTCCAACCTTGTCTGTGGTGTTTCGAGTAGGATTCCGGTAATGAATGACCGTGACGTGCTTCAAACTTTAACCTGCTGGGCGTTAGTGACAAACGCAAAAGAGGGATTCTATTCCAGTAGGAGCGGGAACCAACCGGTGATTAGCCGTACTGTGACAGAGTGCGTTAGCATAGTTTTCACTGCGAGGATGGGATGTAGCCATCAGCCATGGGTGATGCCTCCAGACTGGTTAGCTGTGCGAGTGACAGCCGCACAGGTTATTTCCCCGTGAGGAATGAAAGTAGCCACAGTTGATGGTGAACCCCTATACAAAGCTTGCCATGGAAAGGAGTAAGAAGGATTGAGTAGAAGCAGTAGGAGAGCAGGCGTCCTTGGGCTCTACAGCATCTCCATCCGCTTATCTGAAATTCCTATCAATGAATCTGCATAAGTGTTCTATCCCTTTTTATTATATTCTATTTTATTATTTCTTCTTTAAAATTCGAAAACCCATAAACTATTTTAATCTGCCTGACTGAGATTTACAAGGTGACCATAGCTTGCTTCATACCAACAATCTCTGTGGATTCGACCCTTACTCACGTAAGGTTTATTACTTGGACGACCCAGTACACTTGCTGGTTAGTTGAACGGAGTTGTGAGCACTCATGCCAATTTCTTAAATTCCATAATTTTACAATGATACCAAAAGGCACAAAAATAGGAATCACAATTTCGTCCACCACTTATAATAATGCCAAGATTTACAAGGAGAAAGCAAAAAAATGGCATGATCAAAATCTAGCATGAAGGGAGTTTATAGAAGGTCAAAAAGTGCTGTTGTATAACTCAAGGCTCAAGTTCTTCCCAAGGAAGCTAAAGTCAAGATGGTCTGGACCCTTCACAATCATATAGGCTTCCCCTTATGGCCATGTGAAATTTATGGATGACAAAATATAGAGGACTTTCACTATCAATGGCCACAGGCTTAAGCACTACTTGGGAGACTCATTGGATGAGCAAGGAGTGATCTATAACCTCATCTGAAGAGGAAAATTTGTCAAGTTAGTGACATTAAAGAAGCAATAGTTGGGAGGCACCCCAACACTCATATCCTTTCAATTTCATGCTTTCTAGAGTAGTTTATGCTTAGTCACTTAGATTGTTTAATTTTCAGTATCAGTTGTTAGTTAATTTGTTGATAGTTTCCTTGCTTCGAATTTTAAAAGTTTTTCTAGCTTGCTGGAAATGAAACCTTGCATGCTGTTCTATAAGAGATTGATTAATTGGGCTGAGAAACTAGCTAAAGAGCTAAGTTTGGTGTGGTCACTAACCTACATAATTTGAGCTTACATCAAAACAATTGAATTAATCTTAGGAGTAAGCCCAAAATTAAGTTTGGTGTGGCCACCACCATAAGAGACTCGTACGTACAGCCCAATTGATTTATGTGTGAAGGTAATTAGTAAGTTTGTGGGTGCATAAAACAACCACTTTATTGTGTACATATGAAATGGAAGTGGAAGAGTGTGAAAGAATTAAACTTATTCCACTCATAATGTACACAATAAAGTCTAATCATGAGACCAATTACTATATGCAACGAATTTAAGTTTGGTGTCCAAAAGACACCCATTAAATGCCTTTTAACTGGAAGAATATGAAGCAATTTTCTGATCACTAATTAGGGTTTATGACTAAATTTTCAGGAGAGAAGTGGGGCCCACATGACATTGATCACTCATCAAGTCAAGGAGTCAAAGTGTACTCTACACTTTGGAACTCAAAATTCAGAAGAAAGCTTAACAGTTAGGGTTTGGCGCCTCTCCCCACGCTAGGCGCCACTCCCAAGTTTGAAAGCTTTAAAACTTTTCACCCAATTCACACCTTCCAGATTCTTCCCCCCTTCTCTATATAATGCACTCACACAACCCTCTTATTCACACTTCAAACTCCTCTAATTTGAAACCCCTACTCTTCCTTCTCTACTTTCTTTTTTCTTTACTTTTTTTTCTCTCTTTATTCTTGTTTTCTTGATTGGGACAATCAAGTCCTAAGTTTGGTGTTGGAGCAATCCTTTGATTTGCTTTCTTTCTTTGCTTCCTTTCTCCATTCGTTCATCACTCTTTCAAACACTTTCATCACAACCAAATGGCACCACCAAAAGCCACCACTTCAAAGAAATAAAAGACTAAGGAAGCTGGCTCTGGCTCATCAAGCTACAATGAATTCAAGTTCCTCTCATTCTTTCACCAAAACTAGCTTTATAGGTGGGTGAGTGAGATGCAGATAATCCCTGAGGTGGGCTTCCAACTAGGGAGAGACGATCATAGAGAAATCAATGTGGAAATCAACAATAGAGGCTGGGCACTCTTGTGCAAGCCACCAAAGAAGGTAGTGAAAAGCTTGGTGAGGGAATTCTATGCCAATGCTGTCCCCTAACCTGGGCAACCATATGACTATCAAATCTATGTGAGGGAGAAGAATATTAATTATAGCCCTGCCAACATAGACAAGATGTTGATGGTGAAGTGCACAAGTTCCATCTGGAGCTCTGAAGAAAGGGTGAAACAACTTGACCCTGGGTTTGAAGAAATCCTAAATGAGTGTCATCAATGTTCAATGGATCAATGACAAGGATGGAAGACCAAACTAATTGAGGAGAAGAGACTTGAGCCCTCAAGCTAGAGCGTGGTTGGACTTTGTGAGAAGATCCCTTAACCCCACCTCCAACACTTCGGAGGTAACTTTGGAAAGAGCTATACTAATCAACAGCATCATGAAAGGGGAAAACATCAATGTGGGGGAGATGATTACGAACAACATTTATAGGGTGCTAAAGAGCACCAAGGATAGCACAAGACTTGCATTCCCAAGCATCATCCAGAGGCTTTCTGACAAGGCTGGAGTGGAGAAGGTGATTGATGAGATCTTGGTGGAGCAGGACAAACCAATTACGTCCAAAAAGATGAAAAAGGTGGTGGCCATCAACCCACTATAATAAAGAGCCAAAAGGCATAGGGCTCAAGTGTTAAGACCACAAGGGCCATCACAACAAGAAGAAGCTTATGTCCAAGCACCATTCCCACAACTACCAGAACCATATACACATTTTCCTGAAGGCTTCAATTGGGAGAAAATGCAAGGAAATATTCACCAAATTCAAGGAGACATCAACCATTTGAGAGAGGATGTGACTCAATTAAAGGAGCAACAAAAACAATGGGACCAGATGCAAGAAAGTATTCAGCAACTCCAAGGGAGTGTGGAGTACATGAAAGAGCAACAAGTTCAATTCCACTGGGGAGAGCAAGGTAGCCTCAACACAATCATGGAGCAACAACAAGTGCAACAGAGGAACCTTGCCGAATTTAGGGCCCTTTACGAGGCTAGAACCATATCAATAAGGGAGTATGACTGCTATGCACAAGTAAAGCTGAATCACTTGTGTAACGCAGTGGCCAATTTGAACCCCACTTATCCAACATTCATGCAATAAATGGAAGAGCCTACTCAAGGAAGGAGGAAATTGTGGACAAGCACATAGAGAAGGAAAGAACTTATATGAGGAGGCTGGGCTTTTGGAAGCCAAGAGACTCCCCTGGACAAGAAGGAGCATCCAAAAAGAAGGATGGTGATGAGTCCTCCTCAAAGAAAAAGGATAAAGGGAAAGGGCCTATGAATTGAAGCTGCTCAAAGAATGCAAGGTTGTTGAGTCCCATGGTTAAAATTTTCATTTCTGAATTTCTACTTGATAGTTTGCATTAATAGTTAGTTGTTGTTTAGTTTTCTATGTTTTAGAATATTTCTATGAGTCCTTTGAGTTCTGTTTTATTTGAGAAAGAAAATGTCTTTTGATTAAGTCTTCATCAGATCAATAATAAAAGAAGTTTGTTTTCAAAAGAATCAATGATGATTTGTTGCAAAAACAAGACCAAGAGACTAAGACCCAAGTGAGACAATTCAAGATTAAGAGATAAGGAACAAAGTAGGTAATCATGAATAAAAATCTGGAAGTGAATAAACCATAATGAACAATTAGACATAGAGGATACAATAAGTAGATGCCAAGGATGACCCTTGAATATCCATAGAACCAAGAAGTAGTAAGCAAAAGACCTAAGGCTCTGAGCATCAACTACTAGGATAAAAAGAAAAGAGACAAAGAGCTTAAAAAGTTAAGATCCTAGTAGATGCTTGTGGTGAAGATGTGTCAAGAAGAGAAACTTGAGCAAGTAAATTCTTAGGAGTGTTTCAACACCTAGTACCCTAAAACCAACTGGTTTGGGAGTGCTAATTGAAAGCTTAATCTAAAGGGTTGTCTTGAGACAAAACACTTAGAGTCGTGGTCAATCAAGGAAACAAAAGGGGAATGAAAGAAAAGAAAAACAATAACAAATCGTACTACTTCAAGGTGACAATCAATAGAAAGGGCACTTAAGGCAAGCACTTAAAAGAGATCCTCAAAAGTCTAGGAGTTCATTGTGATATGATGTTCATGCATGAATTGAAGTTTAACCTCTATCTCTAATTGTGAATACATCTCTTAAGGGTCAAGTTTCAATCAATTAAGGACAATTCACATTGATTTGCTAGGGGACAAGCAAAACTTAAGTT
Source organism: Arachis hypogaea (assembly GCF_003086295.3). Taxonomy (NCBI): domain Eukaryota; kingdom Viridiplantae; phylum Streptophyta; class Magnoliopsida; order Fabales; family Fabaceae; genus Arachis; species Arachis hypogaea. The sequence continues at coordinate 43,526,853 of NC_092045.1, read as the reverse complement.
TGGTGTTGTGATGACTTGCATCATCTACCTCTTTCTCTTATCTAAAAGGACCATAAAAAGAATGAAATCTCATTCAATCAATGCAATTTCATGAACTAAATGATGAATTTATAGTACATTGATTTGAAATGAGTTTGTTTGAGTTTCAGGTGAAAAGATCAACAAAAGAAGAAGGAAACAAGAAAAAGAAGTTGGGCATGTGTGCTGGGTGTGCCACTTGGTGCAAATGCCAAAAATTTGAATGGGTGTGGCACACCAGCCAAGGGGTGTGGCACGTCAGTTATCAAGACCAGAGAAGAATCCCTGAAGCTTACTATGGCTGTGGCATGTGGCGATCGGGGTTCCCTATGTGGTCTAGAAATTCACAAATTAGTTCTCGTTGAAAGTATAGCGTCTAAACCAACAAGGAATCCCTTTCGTGCAAAATTTTTGGTTGTCACAAGTAACAAACCCCTAATAGAATTGATAACCGATGTATTTAAACCTCAGGTCGTCTCTCAAGGAATTGCAGGGAAGTGTTATTGTTATTGGTTATGTAAAGGTATATTTTGGGGTTTTTAAGATAAGAAGCAAGAATAGTAAATGGCAAAAGGAATAAACTAATAACTAGAAAAGCTCTTGGCAAGGTATGAGAACTGGATGTCCTATCCTAGTTATCCCTATCAATTGTGATGAGAATTCTTCATTGCTCCTACTTGGTCAACCTCTAACTATGAAGGTATGTCAAGTGGATAAATCAATTTGATTTCCCAGGTCCTAGTCAACTCCCATAGAAAGACTAGAGTTAGTGGAATTCAAATCAACTAGCAAACATAACAATTATCCATCAACAAAGGAGTTTGATAACTCAAGTGTCACCAATTACTCAACCAAAGCAAGAGATTCGATAACAACAAATGGAGAAACAAAACAATAAACATGAAATACCTCAAATTGTATTAATAAGAGAAATCAAATCTAACATGAGAATTCATAAATTAAAGTAATAGAATAAATAAAAGTAGAAAAGAAACTAAATTAAAGGAACATTGAACCTTGAATTGGGAAGAAATAAACCTAAAACTAAGAGAAATCCTAAAACCTAAAACTAAGAGGCTCGCTCCTCTCTCTCTAGAAAACTACACCTAAAACCTAAAATTATGTGAATGATAAGTGAATGATTGATTCTTGGTGCACGAAATTGTGATAGACAATGGTGCCAACAACTTGGTACGCACAATTGTAATCTCCCTCTTTTTCACAACTTCGCACAACTAACCAGCAAGTGCACTGGGTCTTCCAAGTAATAAACCTTACGTGAGTAAGGGTCGATCCCACGGAGATTGTCGGCTTGAAGCAAGCTATGGTCACCTTGTAAATCTCAGTCAGGCGGATTCAAATGGGTGATAGAGTTTTCATAATTAAAAGATAAATAAACATAAAATAAAGATAGAGATACTAATGTAATTCATTGGTGGGAATTTCGGATAAGCGTATGGAGATGCTTCATCCCTCTTGAATCTCTGGTTTCCTACTGCCTTTATCCAATCCTTCATACTCCTTTCTATGGCAAGCTGTATGTTGGGTTTCACCGGCGTCAATGGCTACCTCCCGTCCTCTCAGTAAAAATGGTCCAAATGCACTGTCACCGCAAGGCAAATCATCTGTCGGTTCTCGATCATGTTGGAATAGGATCCAGTGATCCTTTTGCGTCTATCACTACGCCCAACACTCGCGAGTTTGAAGCTAGTCATAGTCATCCCATCCCAGATCCTACTCGGAATACCACAGACATGGTTTAGACTTTCAAGATCTCAAGAATGGCTGCCAATAATTCTAGCTTATACCACGAAGACTCCAATCTTTCGAAATGGAGGCTAAGAGATACACGCTCAATCTTAAGTAGAATGGAAGTGGTTGTTAGTCACGCGTTCATAGGTGATAATGATGATGAGTGTCACCGATCATCACATTCATCATGTTGAAGTGCAAGCGAATATCTTAGAATAGGAATAAGCTTGAATTGAATAGAAAACTACAGTGCTTGCATTAATACTCGAGGAACAGCAGAGCTCCACACCATAATCTATGGTGTGTAGAAACTCCACCGTTGAATATACATAAGTTGTCTGGAGGTCCAGGCATGGATGAATGGCCAGCCTCCCCAAATATGAAAATATATCCAGAATTGTCTCTGTAATCTGAAGATGAAAATACAATAGTAAAAGGTCCTATTTATAAGGAAACTAGCTACTAGAGTATACATAAATAGGTAAATGATGCAGAAATCCACTTCCGGGCCCACTTGGTGTGTGCTTGGGCTAAGCATTGAGCTTTACACATGTAGAGATCGTCCTTGGAGTTAAATGTAACGACCCAATTTTCAATATTTCTAGATCATACCGGAAACTGAGCGCTACCAATTTGTCTTCCTAATTCAATCAAACTTTCAGGTGGTCCTTTAGCACTTTTCCCTCATAAATCACATCAAGAACAACTTTAAATTCAAAAACCCTCAACTAACCAAATCTCACTCAGCAAGAGATAAAATTCAGCATTGATCTAGTACCTGGAATCGGACCGATTTTCATAGCACCGTACCGGTTGTCACCATTGCTTGCAGAGCTGAAGAAGCTGTGAGATAGGATCGTAGTGGCCTATGGAGGTACAAGAACAGAATTTGTGTGCCCAACTCTGGAGAATTGCATATGAGTACATCATACCATCCTCAAACAGACGGACAATCAGAGCGAACAATCCAGACATTGAAAGACATGTTAAGATCTTGTGGGATGGATAACCAGGGCAGTTAGGATAAGTGTTTGCCATTGGTCGAGTTCGTCTACAACAACAGTTACCAACAAAGTATTGGGATGGCACCATATGAAGCTCGCTACGGAAGAAGATGTCAAACACCATTGTGTTGGAATGATGACGGAGAAGTTAGTGTCTTAGGTCCAGACTTAGTGCAAGAAACTACTGAGAAGATAAAGCGTATTCGCCAGAAGATCCAGACCGCACAGAGCCGTCAAAAGAGCTATGCCGATAATAGACGTAGACCCTTAGAGTTTAGTGAGGGAGATCATGTCTTTCTAGAAGTAACTTCGATTACTGGAATAGGTAGAGCCCTTAAGACTAAAAAACTTAACCCACGATACATAGAACCTTTCCAAATACTTAAAAGAGTCGGTCTAATAGCTTATCAAATAGCCCTTCCTCCATATCTGTCAAACCTTCATGATGTTTTTCATGTCTCACAACTTAAGAAATATATTCCCGATGAGAGTCACATTTTACAACCAGAAACAGTACAGTTATGAAATCATTTGACATATCAAGCATCACCAGTTCAGATCGTAGAAAGAAGTGATAAGGAGCTAAGAGGCAAGACTGTTCGCTTAGTCAAAGTAACATGAGAACCAAGGGGAGAAGAAGAGCACACTTGGGGACTGGAAGATAAGATGAAAGCTAATTACCCGCATCTATTCCTAGGTAACTGAAATTTTGAGGGCAAAATTTTCTTTTAGGAGGGTAGAATGTAACAACCCTGATTTTCGTGTATGCGAGATCTTTTCTAAAGGCACGGAATCCTCCGGAAGATCAGTAAAGGGAACACCTCTGTTATATCATCAAGAATCTCAATCCTCATTATCATTATGTCATCCTTAAGCTAGAACCTCCTTTGAGGCAAGCTCGATAATGCAATCGCGAAGAACCTAGTTTTTGAACCGTATCGGTTGGCAGTTTTGATTCTGATTCTCGTAAATAGTCTTTGTTTGACGAACCGGACTCGATTCATGAGAGGATAGAGATAATAGTATAATATTATCATTATATTAGTATTAGAAAATGCTTGAATGATATTATAAGGTTACCTGGTCTGTTTTTGTTAAAAATAGAAAATCGGTTTAACCGGGTTTATGGTTTACTAGTGCAGCTTAGCACCAGCACTCTCTAATGACTTTAGCAATGCTAAGGACTCATTATTCATGTTTTATTCTTATAATAAATATGTTACTAGTGTCATTTATGCTAGTATCTCAGAAAATAATTTTTAGAGATGTTTTTACGAGTGTTCCGATACACCTAGTTTTAGTAGTTGTACACTAGAGATATTTTAATATTATTTTAATCCACCTCCAAGCCAACCAATCACAACTCACCCTACACCCCCAAAACCACCAAGGCTGCCTCATTTGCTCATTGTGGCCGAAAATCACCAAGAGAAAAAGGAGAGAAAGTTCTTGGTTCATAAATCTTCAAAGCTTGATTTCTTCTGAACTAAAACACAAAAACAGACCAGGTAACCTTATAATATCATTCAAGCATTTTCTAATACTAATATAATGATAATATTATACTATTATCTCTATCCTCTCATGAATCGAGTCCGGTTCATCAAACAAAGACTATTTACGAGAATCAGAATCAAAACTGCCAACCGATACGGTTCAAAAACTAGGTTCTTCGCGATTGCATTATCGAGCTTGCCTCAAAGGAGGTTCTAGCTTAAGGATGACATAATGATAATAAGGATTGAGATGCTTGATGATATAACAGAGGTGTTCCCTTTACTGATCTTCCGGAGGATTCCGTGCCTTTAGAAAAGATCTCGCATACACGAAAATTAGGGTTGTTACATTAAACACCAGCTTTGGTGCCGGTTTGGGCGTTTAACTCCAACTTTTATGCCAGTTCTGGCGTTTTGACGCTAGAAAAGGGCAGAGAGCTGGCGTTTTGACATCATCAAAACTCGTGAAAAGTATGGACTATTATATATTGTTGGAAAGCGCTGGATGTCTTCTTTCCAACGCAATTAAGAGCGCGTCATTTGGAGTTTTGTAGCTCTAAAAAATATACTTCGAGTGCAGGGAGGTCAGAATCCAACAGCATCTGTAGTCCTTTGTTAGCCTCTGACTCAGATTTTTGCTCAGGTCCCTTAATTTCAGCCAAAAAATACCTGAAATCACAGAAAAACACACAAACTCATAGTAAAGTCCAGAATTGTGAATTTTGCTTAATAACTAATAAAAATATACTAAAAACTAACTAAATCATACTAAAAGCTATATAAAAACAATGCCAAAAAGCGTATAAATTATCCGCACATCACAACACCAAACTTAAATTGTTGCTTGTCCCCAAGCAACTGAAAACAAAATAGGATAAAAGGAAGAGAATATACAATGAATCCCACAGTATCAATGAAACTTAGTCCTAATTAGATGAGTGGGGCTTGTAGCTTTTTGCTTCTGAATAGTTTTGGCATCTCACTTTATCCTTTGAAATTTAGAATGATTGGCATCTATAGGAACTTAGAATTTTCGATAGTGTTATTGATTCTCCTAGTTCAGTATGTTGATTCTTGAACGCAGCTACTTTATGAGTCTTGGCCGTGACCCTAAGCACTTTGTTTTCCAGTATTACCACTGGATACATAAATGCCACAGACACATAACTGGGTGAACCTTTTCAGATTGTGACTCAGCTTTGCTATAGTCCCAGTTAGAGGTGTCCAGAGTTCTTAAGCACACTCTTTTGCTTTGGATCATGACTTTAACCACTCAGTCTCAAGCTTTTCACTAGGACCTGCATGCCACAAGCACATGGTTAGGGACAGCTTGATTTAGCCGCTTAGGCCTGGATTTTATTTCCTTGAGCCCTCCTATCCATTAATGCTCAAAGCCTTGGATCCTTTTTACCCTAACCTTTTGGTTTAAAGGGCTATTGGCTTTTTTCTGCTTGCTTTTTCTTTTTCTTTTCTCTTTTTCTTTTTTCGCCTTTTTTTCACTGCTTTTTCTTGCTTCAAGAACCAATTTCATGATTTTTCAGATTATTAATAACATTTCTCTTTGCTCATCATTCTTTCAAGAGGCAACAACTTTAACATTCATAAACAACAAGATAAAAAATATGCACTGTTCATGCATTAATTCAGAGAACAAAAAGTATTGCCACCACATCTAAATAATTAAACTTGTTTCAAGATAAAATTTGAAATCCAGGTACTTTTTGTTCTTTTGTAATTAAGCACATTTTTCATTTTAAGAGAGGTGAAGGATTCATGGAGTTATTCATAGCTTTAAGACATAGACACTAGACACTAATGATCATGTAGTGAAGACATAAACATAGATAGAACATACAGCATAAAGCCGAAAAACAGAAAAATAAATAAACAAGGAGATTAAGGAATGAGTCCACCTTAGTGAGGGTGGCGTCTTCCTCCTCTTGAAGAACCAATGGTGCTCTTGAGCTCCTCTATGTCTCTTCCTTGCCTTTGTTGCTCTATCACTAGTGATTTTGGTGCTCCTATCCTTAGTTGCTCCCAATAGTTGTGTGGAGGAAAATGTATCCCCTGAGGTATCTCAGGGTTTTCTTGATGAGAAAATTTCTCATGCTCTTGTTGAGGTCCATGAGTGGGCTCTCTTATTGTGTAGTCAAATGCTCTACTACTAAGCTATAGACCCTTGAGATGAATCTCTCTGTCTCCCATGACTCGAAGGTGGAAGCTTTTGTCTTCCCTTTCCTTTTTCTAGAGGTTTCTCCGACCTTAGGTGGCATAAATGGTTATGGAAAAACAAGAAGCAATGCTTTTATCACACCAAACTTAAAAGGAAGAAGGGGAAAATGGAGGAGATAGAAGGTGTATGTGTTTTGGCTAAGGGGAGGGGAAGGTGTATATGATGAAGGGTATTTGGGGAAGAGATATGGAGGTGATTGGTGAAGGGTATTTGGGAAAGAGTGTTGTAGAAAGGTGTGAAGAGGAGAGAGAGTGAGTTGAAGTTGGTGGGGATCCTGTGGGGTCCACAGATCCTGAGGGGTTAAGGAATTCTCATCCCTGCTCTAATTGGGCATTCAAAACATCTTAGAGTGCAATCCTGGCGTTTAAACGCCAGTCTGCTGCCCTGTTCTGGCGTTTAAACGCCAGTTTTTCTTCCTGTTCTGGCGTTTAAATGCCAATTTGTTGCCCTGTTCTGGAGTTTAAACGCCAGTTTGATGCCCTATTCTGGCGTTTAAACGCCCAGAAAGGTGCTAGATTGGGCGTGTAAACGCCCATTTTGCCACCCTTACTGGCGTTTAAACGCCAGTAAGTCCTTCCTACAGGGTGTGCTGTTTTCAATGCTGTTTTTGATTTTTTTCTTTATTTTTGTAATTGTCTTTGTGACTTCACATGATCATCAACCTAAAAGAAAACAAAATAATATAGATTAAAATAAAGTTGGGTTGCCTCCCAATAAGCGCTTATTTAATGTCAATAGCTTGATAGTGAGCTCTCATGGAGTCTCACAGATGATCAGAGTATGGTTGAGATCTCTCAACACCAAACTTAGAATTTGGCTGTAGCCTCCCAACACCAAACTTAGAGTTTGAATGTGGGGGCTCTATTTGACTCTGTATTGGGAAAAGCTCCTCATGCTTACTCTCCATGGTTACAGATGGAGAACTTTGAGTCTTTACTACAAGGCATTCTTCATTCATATGAAGGATCAACTCTCCTCTGTCAACATCAATCATAGCTCTTGCTGTGGCTAGGAAGGGTCTTTCAAGGAAGATGGATTCATCCTCATCCTTCCTAGTGTATAGGATTATGAAATCAGTAGGGAAGTAAAGCCCTTCAACCTTCACTAGCACGTCCTCTACTAGTCCATAAGCCTTTTTCATAGATTTATCTGCCATCTCCAATGAGAATTTGGCAGCCTGTACCTCATAGATTCCTAATTTCTCCATTATAGAGAGTGGCATCATGTTTATCCCTGACCCCAGGTCACACAGAGCTTTTTCAAAGGTCATGGTGCCTATGGTACAGGGTATTAAGAATTTACCAGGATCCTATTTCTTTTGAGATAAAGTTTGCTGAACCAATGTATTCAGTTCATTGGTGAGCAAGGGAGGCTCTTCCTCCCAAGTCTCATTAACAAACAGCTTAGCATTCAGCTTCATGATTGCTCCTAAATATTGGGCAACTTGCCCTTCAACAATGTCTTCATCCTCTTCAGAAGATGAATAGTCATCAGAGCTTATGAATGGTAAAAGGATGTCCAAGGGAATCTCTATGGTCTCTGTATGAGCCTCAAATTCCTTTGGTTCCTCATTAGGGTATTCCTTACTGATCTTTGGACGTTCCCTGAGGTCTTCTTTATTGGGATTCACGTCCTCCTCCTCTAAGGTTTCGGCCATGTTGATTATATCAATGGCCTTGCACTCTCCTTGGGTTTCTCTTCTATATTGCTTGGGAGAGTGCTAGAAGGTGTTTCAGTAAACTTTTTACTCAGCTGGCCCACTTGTGCCTCCAATTTTCTAATGGAGGATCTTGTTTCAGTCATGAAACTAAGAGTGGTATTAGATAGATCACAGACTATGTTTGCTAAGCTAGAAGGATTCTGCTCAGAATGTTCTGTCTGTTGTTGAGATGATGATGGGAAAGGTTTGCTATTGCTAAACTTGTTTCTTTCACCATTGTTATTATTGATGTCTTGCTTCTGTTAATCCTTCCATGAAAAATGTGGATGATTTTTTCATGAAGGATTATAGGTGTTGCCAAAGGCTTCACCTATGTAATTCACCTCTGCCATTGCAGGGTTCTCAGGATCATAAGCTTCTTCTTCAAAAGATGCTTCTTTAGTACTGTTGGATGCATTTTGCAATCCATTCAGACTCTGAGAGATCATATTGACTTTTTGGGTCAATATTTTGTTCTGAGCTAGTATGGCATTCAGAGCATCAATTTCAAGAACTCTTCTCTTTTGAGGCATCCCATTACTCATTGGATTTCTCTCAGAGGTATACATGAACTGGTTATTTACAACCATTTGAATAAGTTCCTGAGCTTTTGCAGGTGTTTTCTTTAGGTTAATGGATCCACCTACAGAGTGGTCCAGTGACATCTTGGAAAATTCAGACAGACCATCATAGAATATATCTAATGTGGTTCATTCTGAAAGCATGTCAGAAGGACACTTTTTGGTCAGTTGCTTGTATCTTTCCCAGGCTTCATAGAGGGACTCACCATCTTTTTGTCTGAAGGTCTGAACATCCACTCTAAGCTTGCTCAGCTTTTGAGGAGGAAAGAACTTGGCTAAGAAAGCCATGACCAGCTTATCCCAAGAGTCCAGGCTATCTCTAGGTTGCGAGTCAAACCATGTTCTAGCTCTGTCTCTTACAACAAAAGGGAAAAGCATAAGCTTGTAGACTTCAGGATCAACTCCATTGGTCTTAACAGTGTCACAGATCAGCAAGAACTCAGTTAAGAACTGATAATGGTCTTCTGATGGAAGTCCGTGAAACTTGCAGTTCTGTTGCAGTAGAGAAACTAATTGAGGCTTTAGATCAAAATTGTTTGCTCTTATGGCAGGGATTGAGATGCTTCTTCCATAGAAGTTGGAAGTTGGTGTAGTAAAATCACCAAGCATCTTCCTTGCATTATTGTTTGGTTCGGCCATAATTGTTTCTTTTGCTGCTTCCTTTTCAAAAATTTCAGTGAGGTCCTCTTCAGAGTTTTGTGCTTTAGCTGCTCTTAGCTTCCTCTTCAGAGTCCTTTCAGGTTCAGGATCAGCTTCAACAAGTATGCCTTTATCTTTGTTCTTGCTCATATGAAAGAGAAAAAAACAAATAAAATATCGAATCCTCTATGTCACAGTATAGAGATTCCTTGAGTTGTCAGAGGAAAACAAGAATGGAAGGATGAGGTAGATAAGGAAGAATTCGAACACACAAAGAGAGATGGAGTTTGAATTGACAATAGAGGAGGAATATTAGTGTTTAAATAGAAAATGATAAGAGAGGGGAAGAAATTTTCGAAAATTAAAAATTAAAACAATTAGTTAATTAAAAGGGATTTAAAAAGAACTTAATGTTTTTCGAAAATTAAGAGTGAAAAGGTGCTTTTGAAAAAGATAAGAAATTAGAAAAAGATTTTGAAATCATGGATTTTAAAAAGATATGATTTGAAAAAGACATGATTTAAAAGATATGATTGAAAACATAAAAATTAAAAAGATTTGATTTTAAAAAAAATATGACTCGATTAACAAGAAACTAAAAGATATGATTCTAAATTTCAAATATGGAATCTCTCTTTAACAAGAATGTAACAAACTTGAAATTTTTAAATCAAGATTTTTGAAAATATGAGGAAAAGATTTGATATTTCAAAAAGATATGTTTGAAAAGATATGATTTTGAAAAAGATATTATTGAAAATATTTGATTTAAAAAAGATTTGATTTTGAAAAAATATGAAGATTTGAAAAAGATTTGATTTGAAAACAAAATTCCTCTCCTTGTGTCATCTTGGCATTAAACGCCCAGAAGCTGCATGTTTTGGGCGTTTAACGCCCAATTGCTACATGGTTATAGTGTTTAAACGCCCAGCCAGGTATCCTGGCTGGCGTTTAAACGCCAGTTTTTCTTCTTCACTGGGCGTTTTGAACGCCTAGCTTTTTCTCTGTAATTCCTCTGCTTTATGTTCTTGGATCTTCATTTTTCTAAATCCTTTATTCAAGAAGATATGTTTTCAGTTTTGAAAAACAACAAAATGAGTTAAAACATATAATTCTTGGATCAAAACATAAGATATATTCAAGAACATTATGAACATCAAGATGGACACCAAGAACAATCTTGAAGATCAAGATGAACATCAAGAACTCAGTTTTCTTAATGAAAGAAAATATGGAGGACACCAAACTTAAAACTTTCTCATGTTTGGGTCATATGAATGCAAGAATGCATATGTAGAACATTATGCAGTGCAAATCAATAAATCATGAAGATCAAACAAGGCAATTCATCAAGAACGACTTGAAGATCATTAAGAACACAATGCATGGGTTTCGAAAATTGTAAGACAATTAAAATCATGCAATTTACAACAAACTTAAAATTAGGCCCTAGATTCAAACAAGAACCATGAAATATTTTTGAGTTTTTATGATTTTATGAATTTTTTTGGATTTTTTTTTGAAAACTTTTTTGAAAATAAAATAATGGTTAAAACAAGAAGAAAATTACCTAATCTGAGCAACAAGATGAACCGTCAGTTGTCCAAACTCAAACAATCTCCGGCAACGGCGCCAAAAACTTGGTACACGAAATTGTGATACACAATGGCGCCAACAACTTGGTACGCACAATTGTAATCTCACTCTTTTTCACAACTTCGCACAACTAACCAGCAAGTGCACTAGGTCATCCAAGTAATAAACCTTACGTGAGAATGGGTCGATCCCACGGAGATTGTCGGCTTGAAGCAAGCTATGCTCACCTTGTAAATCTCAGTCAGGCGGATTCAAATGGGTGATAGAGATTTCATAAGTAAAAGTTAAATAAACATAAAATAAAGATAGAGATACTTATGTAATTCATTGGTGGAAATTTCAGATAAGCGTATGGAGATGCTTCATCCCTCTTGAATCTCTGCTTTCCTACTGCCTTCTGCCAATCCTTCATACTCCTTTTCATGGCAAGCTGTATATTGGGTTTCACCGGCGTCAATGGCTACCTCCTCTCCTCTCAGTGAAAATGGTCCAAATGCGCTGTCACTGATAAACCCCATTTTGACGGTTTATCTTGTATTGATTTTAAGAGATTTTATCACCTTTTACCCACCTGCAAATCACCCCATGGACGCGTACGCGTGCTGTGCGCGTACGCGTCGGTGCTGGTTTATGATTTTTTTAATGAAAACATGACCAACGAATTCTCAAGGGTTGTGGGGCCCAATCCCAACCAATTTTGGCGCCTAAACTGCTATTTAAAGCCAAGGATTGAAAAGCAAAGAAGAGGATCTCACTTTAGTTCATTTTCACTCACTAGGATTAGTTTAGAGGTAGTTTCTAGAGAGAGAAGCTCTCTCTTCTCTCTAGAATTAGGATTAGGATTAGTTATTAGAGATCACAATTTCATGCACCACCTATCCTAGTTATCCTTATCAATTGTGATGAGAATTCTTCATTGCTCCTACTTGGTCAACCTCTAACTATGAAGGTATGTCAAGTGGATAAATCAATTTGATTTTCCAGGTCCTAGTCAACTCCTATGGAAAGACTAGAGTTAGTGGAATTTAAATCAACTAGCAAACATAACAATTATCCATCAACAAAGGAGTTTGATAACTCAAGTCTCACCAATTACTCAACCAAAGCCAAGAGATTCAATAACAACAAATGGAGAAACAAAACAATAAACATGAAATACCACAAATTGTATTAATAAGAGAAATCAAATCTAACATGACAATTCATAAATTAAAGTAATAGAATAAATAAAAGTAGAAGAGAAACTAAATTCAAGGAACATTGAACCTGGAATTGGGAAGAAATAAACCTAAAACTAAGAGAAATCCTGAATCCTAAAACCTCTCCTCTCTCTCTAGAAAACTACATCTAAAACCTAAAATTATGTGAATGATAAGTGAATGATTGATTCCCCCACTCTGCAGCCTCTAATCTGTGTTTTTTGGGCCAAAAACTGGGTCAAAAACAGCTCACAAATCGCCCCCAGCAATTTCTGATACGTCAAGCACAAAAATTATCAAAATTTAAAGTCAAAGAAGCATGTTTTCAATCATAGCACAAAATTTGGAAGGAAAATGTAAAACATGCGATTTCTATGAATAAGTATGAGAATAATGGATAAAATCTACTCAATTAAGCACAAGATGTACCACGAAATAGTGGTGCATCAATTCCCCTTCCGAGGCTCACACAAGCATTCAACAGATTCAAACCTCCTTCCGGAGTGAATGAATCTCAATCAAAACAGAGGATATACTATAGCTACCCAAACGGAATGAGAAGAAGAAGAAGTTCCCTCAATCATGTGAATTATAATAGAGCTCCTCCCCTAATGAAGTGTGGTTTAATTGATAATCGCTCTAAGAATACTTGCAGGGAATTTAAATTGCATGAAAGTAAATCAATCTCAGTGCCAATGTAAACATAAAGTTGCAAATAGGTAGAGGTGCAGGGAATTGAAATTGCATGAAAGTAAATGAGGCTCAATACAAAATAAAATGTAAAACTACAGAAAATAAATGTGTATTCTAAATTAAGAATCCTATACTGCACTCTTTGGAGTATCTAATCCTCCAAGAGAGTTCTGGAGTTTCTAATCCTCTAGCCAGAATCTCTTTTGCCTTCTGAGCCCCCTTTTTCTTTTGTTTTTAGTAGGTTTTATGCACTTTCTTGCATCATAAGCAAGCAATTGGGTTAAAAATTCATGCATGCCTAGATTTATTCAACCATGGTTATTTTGATTCAATTTCATGATAATTATGCCATAATCACTTGTGTGCTAAGAATGATGCAATCTCTCATGATAGTAGCAAGGCTTTGATGCATGTATTGCTTGATGATATGTGGGGAAAGGCATGGAAGAAGGTTGAAGAATGGCTAGGGAAAGGATGAAGAAGAAGCAACGTTGGTGGCAAAGTTGGACCACCAACATTGCCTTAAACGTTGAGAGGAATAAAACAGGTGACCTTCTGCATAATTTGCTGGTGCCCATGTTGGAGGGAACGTTTGCAAGTCAACGTTAGCCCCAACATTGTGCTAAAATGTGCTTTCTAGAAATTGGGAAAAATTGTGGCGACGCGCACGCGTGGATTGAAAGTTATGACAATCCACGTGCACGCGTTGGAAATGCGTACGCGTAGATAGAGTAACGTTGGACCAACAATGCTGCCTCAAACGTTGGTGGCCAACGTGCGCGATCTGAGTTCCAAAATTTTACATTTGAAAAAGAGCAACGACGCGTACGCGTATACAGCGCGCACGCGCAAGCTCAACCTTTGATGATCCATGCGCACACACAGGTCACGCGCACGAGTGGATAGGCCAACGTTGGAGGGAACGTTGCCAGTCCAACGCTGAGGCCAATGTCTTCGAAAACTTCAAAAACTAGATTTTAGAATTTTCGCATCCACGCGCATGCGTGGATACATATGCTGGACCCAAATGCGCAAACGCGTAATGCACACGTACGCGTGGGTAGAAGAACATTGGCACTCCAACGTTGAGTCAAACACCAATGACAGCAACTAGTACCTGATTTTCAAAGAAACATTTGGCCAAACGTTTAACCTCAAATGTGGACAGCAGAACTCTTCCAACGAGCACTCCACTCTTCTCAACATCAAGGGAAACCAATTGAAGCAACTTCAACCCAATTCAATTAAGGCCAAAAGCCCAATTCAGAGATTGAAGATCAATGGAAGAAAGAGTATAAATAGCTTAGAATTCAAGTTAGTTTGGAGTTTTTTTTTTGGACGAGGATTGAGACTGAAACTCTACGAATTTTCCCTTTTCTCTGTAATTTCAATTCTGCAATGTATCTTTCAATTCCGTTTTCCAAATTTAGAGCTATGAACAACTAAACCCCTTTCATTGGGTTAGGGTGCTCGGTGTAATTTAATGGATCAATATTAGCTTTCGTTCCTCTTCTTCTTTCTTTTGTCTTGATTTTGCTAGAAAGCTTTCGGTCTTCATCCAATTAGATAGTTATCTTGGGAAAGAAGCTATTTATAATTGGATCTCCTCTGAACCTTGAAAGAGGAATGAGGAGATCATGCTAGAAATGCTTTCTCACATTGGATTAGATTGGGGTTTGGATAGATAGCGTGACATGTAATCCTACCAACACTTTGATCTATGAACATGTGTGGTATAATCAGTGACCATACTTCATCTCTTTCCATTAGCACTTAAATCAAAAAATTGGGCAGTCATGCTTAGAGAGATTAGATTGCCAAGGAATTGGGATCTAATCACCTAAGATTGTCAAGGAGATCAATGAATGCATTGATTGAGGAAGAGATGAAAATGAACTTGATCCGGAGGATTATCACATCTCCTGACCACAATGAGCTTCCCTTCTCTGATCTTACCCATTCTTTTAATTTCGCTCTTTAATTTCATGTTTAATCCCCATTCCCATTTAATTTCTTGTAATTTAAGTTTCCCGCCAATTTACATTCTGCAATCTCAATTCAATTTCGATTTCGTTCAACTAGAACAATTCTCCAATTAACATTGATCAACCAACCAATCCCTGTGGGATTCGACCTCACTCTATAGTGAGTTTTACTTGACGACAATTTGGTGCACTTGCCGGAAAGAAAATTGTTGAGAGATAGTTTTCAGCACATCAAGTTTATGGTGCCATTGACGGGGATTGGTTTTGAATTGACAATTATTAAATTGGAGGATAACTAGATTGAGCATTTTTCTTTTCTTTTGTTAATTGAATTTCAATTTCAGCTGTTTAATTTTAGTTTTTGCAATTTTAGTTGTTTCTCTTTATTTTTCTTTATTTCCTTACTTTCCAACAAGCTAACCCACTACCCATTTGATAAATTGCTCTAAGCAAGCTAACTATACTCTGTTTTAGTGGACTCTGCACTTGCTGTTTCTTGTACTTGTTCATTGTTTGAGAGGTAGAAGAAGGGAAACGTCAACCTCTTTTGATTGTGAAATAGAGAAGACCTTTAATTGTTCATATAGACATGAAGGATGATATGGAAAACCATCATGAAGGAGAGGTAAACAATCATGCCAGAGGAGGTGCAGCTAATGCTGCTAGACAAGAGAGGAGAGTGTTGGGTTCCTACATTAATCCCAATCCTGGGAACTATGGGAGCAGCATTCAAAAGCCAACCATCCATGCTAATAATTTTGACTTGAAGCCTCAAATCATCACACTCGTCCAAAACAATTGTTCTTTCGAAGGAAGTACCCAAGAAGACCCTAATCAGCATCTCACTACATTCCTAAGGATCTGTGAAACGTTTAAATCTAATGGTGTTCATCCTGACACCTATAGATTGCTACTGTTTCCATTCTCTTTGAAAGACAAAGCATCCAAATGGCTAGAATTATTTCCCAAAGAAAGCTTGACAACTTGGGAAGGTGTGGTAAATAGATTCTTATCAAGGTTCTACCCTCCTCAAAGAGTGAATAGATTGAGAACTGAGGTGCATACATGCAGATAGCAGGATGGTGAAACCTTATATGAAGCATGGGAAAGATTCAAAGAATTGATAAGGAAATGCCCCCTGATATGTTTAATGAGTAGGTGCAACTACACATCTTTTATGAAGGGCATTCCTATGAATCAAAGAAAGCTGTGGACCACTCATCTGGAGGTTCCCTTAACAAGAAGAAGACTAATTAAAGAAGCCATTTATTTCATACAAACAGTGGCTGACAATGAGTACTTCTATGCCTCTGAGAGGAGCAACAACAGAGGAGTCATGGAGCTGAACAACATGGATGCAATACTGGCCCAAAATTAGATGATCACTAAGCAACTAGCTGAATTGACCAAGAAAATAGAGAAGAATCAGGCTGCAGCCATCCATACTCAACCATCACCTCAAGGAGAGTTGGATATAGAGGAAGGAGTTAACTGAGAGGAAGCCAATTACCTTGGGAATTCATCTAGACAAGCTCATGATCCATACTCAGAAACCTATAACCCTGGTTGGAGGAACTACCCAAACTTTGGGTGGGGAAACCAACAAAACCAAGGCCAAGACCACAAACGTCATAATCCCAACCAATACACCTACCAACAATCCAATTAAAGATCATATCAATATC
The DNA here is from genome assembly GCF_003086295.3 of Arachis hypogaea. Taxonomy (NCBI): domain Eukaryota; kingdom Viridiplantae; phylum Streptophyta; class Magnoliopsida; order Fabales; family Fabaceae; genus Arachis; species Arachis hypogaea. Next base: position 43,510,273 of record NC_092045.1, on the reverse strand, counting down.
CATATAACAATTCTTCCCAGCCACCATACCAAACCAAAAATAACCACTCTCAACAACCCAATTCCAACCAACCATCATTACATGATGATTACAGAATGTCTAAAATTGAAGCTATGTTTACAAATCTTTGTAGGGAGTCTGAAGACATGAAAAAAATTCAAGGAAGAAGTGAGAGATCATATGAAAAGCCGAGGAGAGACCATTAGGAAGCTTGAATCTCAAGTGGGACATCTCTCTCAGTAGATTCCAAAGTCCACTGATAGTTTCGCAAGTGACACTAAGAAAAATCCAAGAGGGAAAATGAAGAAGGTGAGATGGGAAGAGTGTAAGGCAGTTACTCTTACGAATGAAGAAATCTTGGAAGAAGATACTAGCAGGCCAATAGAGCACAGCAACGGAAGTTCCCAGGGAAACATGGAGGAAAAGGAACAAAGAAATAGACCTGTACAGGGGAAAGAACCAACAAGGAAGGAAATGCTAAAACCTTATGTGCCAAGGGCACCATTTCCTTAGAGACTCAGGGGAGGTGAGAAAGAAAAGTCATACTCAAGATTCCTAGACATGTTTGCATCCCTCAGTGTCAACATTCCCTTTATCAAAACTCTCCAACAGAAGCCTACATACATCAAGTGCATGAAAGAGCTGCTGACCAAGAAAGGAACCTTGAAAGGGGGACAAACAGTGATAACGAACAAGGAATGTAGCGCCCTCATCAAGAAGGACTTACCTCTAAAAAAACAAAGATCCGGGGAGCTTTCATATCCCCTATGCCATAGGAGACACAAAGATTGATAGAGGATTCTATGATCTAGGAGCCAACATAAATATGATGCCTCTGTCTCTCATGAAGAGGTTGTAAATCAATGAAATGAAATCCACAGATGTAGTCATCGAATTGGCCGATAAAACTCAGAAGCAAGCTGAAGGAGTAGTCGAGAATGTATTGGTCAAAGTGGGAAATTACTTTCTCCCTACTGACTTTGTTGTTCTGGACATGGAAGAAAGCTACCTCCATCCAATCATGCTGGGGAGACCATTTTTAGCCACTGCTAGAGCACTCATCGATGTGGAACAAAGAGAGTTAATATTGAGAATACATGATGAACATCTCATCTTAAATGTTTTCAAACCCACACTTGAATCAGAGTCAGAACCTAAAGAGCCAAAGGATGATCACAACAAAATGTGCCTAGAGGAAAGCAATAGTGAATCCATAACATGACCCTTGAAACAATCCTTGGTGAACAAGCAAGAATTTCACGAGATATAGCAACCAAGGGAGTCCAAGGAAGAGCTGAAGCCACAAGAATCAGGAATAGCAGTTAACAAGAACCTCCTGAAAACAAGAGTGAATGGAGCACTACTGTAAGAAGAGAAATGAGTTGTGAAGAAATTGCCAAGGGGATTGATGAGCGGATAATTTATACGCTTTTTGGCATTGTTTTTAATATGTTTTTAGTATGTTTTAATTAGTTTTTATTATATTTTTATTAGTTTTTATTTAAAATTCACTTTTCTGGACTTTACTATGAGTTTGTGTATTTTTCTAAGATTTCACGTATTTTCTGTCAGAAATTGAGGGACCTGAGCAAAAATCTGATTCAAAGGTTGAAAAAGGACTGCATATGCTGTTGGATTCTGACCTCCCTGCATTCGAAGTGAATTTTCTGGAGTTACAGAAGCTCAATTGGTACGCTCTCAATTGCGTTGGAAAGTAGATATCCTGAGCTTTCGAGCAATATATAATAGTCCATACTTTACTCGAGATTTGATGGCCCAAACCGGCGTTCCAAATCAGCTCAAGAATTCCCGGTGTTTAACGCTGGAACTGGCACAAAAGTAGGAGTTAAACGCCCAAACTGGCACAAAAGCTGGCGTTTAACTCCAAGAAAAGTCTCTACACATGGAAGCTTCAATGCTCAGCCTAAGCACACACCAAGTGGGCCCGGAAGTGGATTTTTACGTCATTTACTCATTTTTGTAAACCCTAAGCTACTAGTTCTCTATAAATTGGACCTTTTGCTATTGTATTTTCATCTTTGATCAGTCCTATGCTATCTTAGATTACATTTTGGGGGCTGGCCTCTCGGCCATGCCTAGACCTTGTTCTTATGTATTTTCAACGGTGGAGTTTCTACACACCATAGATTAAGGTGTGAAGCTCTGCTGTACCTCGAGTATTAATGCAATTACTATTGTTCTTCTATTCAATTCAGCTTATTCTTGTTCTAAGATATTCATTTGCACCCAAGAACATGATGAATGTGATGATTATGTGACGCTCATCATCATTCTCACTTATGAACGCGTGCCTAACAACCGCTTCCGTTCTACATGCAAACAAGGCTTGAATGTTTATCTCTTGGATCCCTTAATCAGAATCTTTGTGGTATAAGCTAGAATCTATTGGCGGCAATTCTTGATAATCCGGAAGGTCTAAACCTTGTCTGTGGTATTCTGAGTAGGATTCAGGGATTGAATGACTATAACGAGCTTCAAACTCGCGATTGTGGGGCGTTAGTGACAGACGCAAAGGAATCACTAGATTCTATTCCGACATGATCGAGAACCGACAGATGAATAGCCGTGCTGTGACAGAGCGCGTTGAACATTTTCACTGAGAGGATGGGACTGTAGCCATTGATAACGGTGATTCCCAACATACAGCTTGCCATGGAAAGGAGTAAAAAGGATTGGATGAAGACAGTAGGAAAGTAGAGAGACGGAAGGGACAAAGCATCTCCATACGCTTATCTAAAATTCTCACCAATGAATTACATAAGTATCTCTATCTTTATTTTATGTTTTATTCATATTTTAATTATCAATCCTCCATAACCATTTGAATCCACCTGACTGAGATTTACAAGATGACCATAGCTTGCTTCATACCAACAATCTCCGTGGGATCGACCCTTACTCGCGTAAGGCTTATTACTTGGATGACCCAGTGCACTTGCTGGTTAGTTGTGCGAAGTTGTGATAAAGAGTTGAGATTGCAATTGAGCGTACCATGTTGATGGCGCCATTGATGATCACAATTTTGTGCACCAAGTTTTTGGCGCCATTGCCGGGGATTGTTTGAGTTTGGACAACTGACGGTTTATCTTGTTGCTTAGATTAGGTAATTTTATTTTATTTTGTTCTTCAGAGTTCTTAAGAATGAATTCTAGATTTTCAGATGATGTTTTCATCATCACCAAAGCTGATTGATTCTCATCAATTTAGCTCTTGAATGTAATGTCCTGCTGAAGCTTGGCTAGCCATGTCTAATTTCTTTAGACTATAGCTTTAGACTAACATTGCATGATTCTTGGAAATTCTTATTAAGAATTTTGATATCCTTATTTTCCTTTCCTCTCAATTTTCGAAAAACCCAAAAAAATTTTATAAAATCATAAAATCAAAAATATTTTTTTGTTTCTTGTTTGAGTCTAGTGTCTAATTTTAAGTTTGGTGTCCATTGCATGTTTTTAGTCTTCTAATTTTCGAAAATTACATGCATTATGTTCTTCATTGATCTTCAAGTTGTTCTTGATGATTTCCTTGCTCTGATCTTTAAATTCTCTTGTCTTGAGTGTTTTGTTGTTTCTCATATGCATTCTCAATTTGTTAGTGTCAATAGTATACAAACTTCTAAGTTTGGTGTCTTGCATGCATTGTTTATTTGATTTTAGTTGCATTTTGATTATTCCTCATCATTAAAAATTCAAAATTTTTTTTAATTTGTGTCTTTTCAAGTCAATAATATAGAGAATTGAAGATTCAGAACATGCAGCAGAGGAATTACACAAAAAAAGATGGGCGTTTGAACGCCCAGTGAAGAAGGAAAACTGGCGTTTAAACGCTAGCCAGGGTACCTGGCTAGGTGTTTAATGCTCAAAAGGGTAGCATTTTGGGCGTTAAACGCCAGGGCGTTTAACGCCAGGATGATACAAGAGGGAAGATTTTGTTTTTACTTCAAATTTTTTTGAAGTTTTCATAATTTTTTTCAAAATCAACATTTCAAGTATGTTGCCTTTTCTGTTGAGAAAGGTTTAATGTCTGAATCATATCTTTTAAATTTCTTGTTAGCCAAGTCATTAATTTTAAAAAACAAATCTTTTTAAATTGTTTTTCAATCATATCTTTTTAATCACATCTTTTTCAAAATAGTTTTCAATCAATCTTTTTTATTTCTAATTTCAAAATCTTTTTCAAAAATCACTTAATTTCTTTCCCACTCTTAGTTTTCGAAAATCATCAATCAATTTTCAAAATTCTTTTAAAATCTTTTAATTTATTTTCGAAAATTCTTCCCCTCTTCTCAGATCCTTCTATTTATGGACTAACACTCCTCCTCAATGCACAATTCGAACTCTATCCCTCTTGATAAGTTCAAATTCTTCTACCTCCTCCTTCTATTCTTCTTTTCCTCTGACACCTCAAGGAATCTCTATCTTGTGACATAGAGGATTCCATACTTTCTTGTTCTCTTCTCTTTCATATGAGTGATGTGTGGAAAACGATCTAACACAAAACTCACCGGCAAGTGTACCGGGTCGCATCAAGTAATAAAACTCACGGGAGTGAGGTCGATCCCACAAGGATTGAAGGATTGAGCAATTTTAGTTCAGTGGTTGATTTAGTCAAGCGAATCAAGTATTGGTTGAGTGATTTTGTAGCCAACAGTAAGTAAATAACAGGAAATGTAAAGGGAGAGGGATGAATTGTAGAAATTAAAGAGAACTGAAATTAAAGATGCTGAATCTTAAAGAACAAGAAATTAAATGACTGAAACTTAAAGTGTAAGAAATGTAAATTGCAGTAACTTAAAGTGCAAGAAATATAAATTGCTTGAATGGAAAAAGGGAGTTGAGGACTGGGAATTCAGAATTTAAGCAAGGGAAATTAAATTGCAGCAATTATCAAAGCAAGAGATGATTTGGAAGTAACTAGAATTCAAACAGCAAGGAAAATTAAATTGCAGCAGGGGTTCACAGAAGAACCAAAAAGGGGAAATGGGATCTCAGGACTCTAGAGACTTGATAGCAAAGTCTAGATCTCAATTGCCTTCCCAGATCTAAGTTCACAAAGCAATTAATAAGAAATTAAAGAAGAAGCAGTAAAGGAAATGTAATTGAACTCAATTATGCAGAAGAGAAATTAAAGAGATCTTGAATGGAGATTGAGACAGAAATTCCTCAATTCTTCACACCCAAGACTCAAACAAGAAAAGTAAAAATGCTCAAGTAAGAACGAGGAAGAAGAGAGATCAATTCCCCTTCCCAATTCTCTCAAGTCTCAGTTCAAAGCTCTCAATGAAGTCTCAAAATGTAAAAATTCAAAAATCAAAAGAAGGTTCACCAGTCAAAAGTCAAAGCAGTCCTAATTACATCAAACTATCTCCTATTTATACACTTTCTATCCTTGGATTTTGGCATTTGGATGGGCTTTTGATTTGGTGAAGAAATGAATTAAATTGGATTTTTAATCCAATTTTCAGCCCATGAGAAAGTAGCTTCCATAAGGCTGCCCTGCCCTTGTGGAGGGCAGAGCAGGAAATGGTGCGTGCGGCTCATTACGCGCGTGCTTGGTGTGTGTGATGCATCAGGATGCTGCCCTGCCCTTGTGGAGGGCAAGGCAGAGTTGCCATGGTGCGCCAGATGCTGCCCGTGCGCGCTGCTGCTGGCCGAGACTCCCTTGGTGCGTGCCAATCTTGTGCGCTGGCCGTGCACCACAAAATGCTGCCCTGCCCTCGCGGAGGGCAGGGCAATGTTACCAATGGTGAGGTTCCAAGTTCGAAACTTGGTGGAGGCACACGCTGCTTCTTTTTCTTTGGTTTTCTTGGCACCAAAGTAATGCTTAGTTCCTTGTTTCCTCATGGTGCCGTGTTTGATCCGGGGAGAATGAAAGCAAGCCAATTTTTACTTGATTTTATTGTGCTTGAGCGCTACTCCTTTCCTCTTTGTCCTTGGGTTCGAAACCCATAGGAAGCATTATGAAGCAATTTCTTTTGAATTGTTCTTGGGTAAAGCCCGATATTGCTCTTGAGGAGGGCAGGGCAGAGTTTTTGCTCCCTTTGGTCCTTGGCATCAAATTGTGCTCTGCCCTTGTTGTGGGCAAGGTAGTGTTGCTTTTCAAAGTTTGGTTCATTATGTTGCTCTCCTGGAGGGCAGTGTGCTCTCCTGGAGGGCAGTGTAGCTTCCTCCCTTCCATGCGCCACACTTCTTATCTCTTGGCCACACTTCTTAAGCCACGTTTTTCTTCTTTTCTTCCCTTCTTCTCCTACAAGAAACCAAAACAACCACTCAAAGTATCTCTAAATTCATAAGGTTTATAATTCATTAAAAATCAATTAATTCTTGCTCAAACCTCATGATTTAGCATCAATTTAATGGTAGTTGCTTGATTTAAAGAAGTTATGCATTTTCATTCCAAATCACTTACTTAGGATGCAAGAAAGTGCATAAAGACTAATAAAACAAGTGAAATTAGCTTGAAAAATGGGTATATGATGACCTGTCATCACAACACCAAACTTAATTCTTGCTTGTTCCCATGCAAGCATCAAAACTAAGAGAAAATGAAATGAACAAGAAGAGCAATTATATCCTTATTAGGCATATAGTAGAACTTGATTTATGGAGTTTTTATGCAGACAATGACAACCCAAGTTATTGTTTGCTGTTACATAATATACATTTTTCCTCAAAGGCTTATTAAACTTGCTGTTATAAGGTTTGCTCTTTAATTGCTCCCTTGCTAACTTTTCTTTTCTCATGTTGCTTAACAAGCTTATTATTCTTTGAAGGCTTGGTATCTAATGTTGCAGTAGTAGCCTTTGGCTTTATTTTTACTCAACATCTTTCCACCACAGACACATGGCTCACTATTTCCTCCTAGGATCATTGATGCCCAGCATCTCTTTGGATAACTAAATGTTCTGTATCTAAGTTGCTCTTTATTGTGGACTTTCAATTGGTCATCCCAAATCAGTTGATCTAAGTGACCGGGTTTTGAAATACCCCTCAGAATTTACTTATCCAAGCATATCCTAGTACAAGAACACCACAGGCATGTGTCCTAGGGTCCAAGCTATTGGTGTCCAGCCATTATTCTTTGTTTTTCTTGCCACATTGGCTTTTTCTTCTTCCTTTTCTTTCTGTTTTATTTTGTTCTCAAGGGATTTTTCTTTATTGATAGGAACCTTTATAACAGCAAGCTAGCTCACACTTCAATGAAAATGACATTATGCAGCAATTATTTCATGAGTTATGCATTTAATCAAACACATATACCACCATTAACTTCCATTCTAACTTATGCAACATTGGATATTTACTTTCTAATTCAAACCATTCTCTTTTATTCAAGCATATGGGAAACAAAACAAAATTTAAAGCTAAGTGATGAATGACAAGCACTTATGCAAATAAGCATTCTTAACAAACAATTCCACTTGCAACTAGATAAACACTTTAGCAGGACATACAATGGTTTCCAGATTCAAAACACTTCACAGCAGCAAGGATTAAGTTTAGATACAACCTTTGAAGTTGCAGCCCTTTGATTCTTCCTTCTGTTGTGTTCTCTTTGAGTTAAGATGCATAATATCTTCAATTGTTGACATATGTCCTACATAATTCTCAAAAGTTGCTTGCTTCTCAAGCCCTTAAGTGCATGGTTAGTATGCATAAATTGAGTGTGGCTCTTGGATTTATTTTGGTGTGGGAACACCAAACTTAATTGCTTGCCACTGCCTCTGATGCAACAAGTTAACCATATGTGAAACCTTGTGTTCTTGCTAAAGGTTATGGAATTAAAGCTAGAAAACAGTTAAATAGTTGGATAATTTGTTTGATTGCTTGGAGCTAGCATTATGCAAGAGGTGAGAATGTATTTTTAAATGAGATTTTTGGTGGAACACCAAACTTAGAATCTTTCATTCTCCCTTAAATTATTTTGGTGTGCAACACCAAACTTAGCTCGTTGCAATGCATACCAATTATTCAACATTTTTATTGAAAAAGCTACGAAAAGAAAACTACCTCAGACAAAAAGCTTATGCTTTTACCACACCAAACTTAAAATATTGCTCGCCCTCGAGCAAGAGAAGAAAGAAGAGAAGAAGAGAAGAAGAAAATATGGAGGAGAAGGGGGAGTGTAGGTTTTGGCCAAGGTAGAGAAGTGGGAGTTGTGTTGTGTGAAAATGAAGTAGAATGGAGGGTTTATATAGGAAAAGGGGAGAGGGTAGGTTCGGCCATTTTAGGGTGGGTTTGGGTGGAAAAGTGTTTTTGAATTTTGAAGGTAGGTGGGGGTTTATGGGGAAGAGTGGATGGATGTGAGTGGTGAAGAGGTAATGGGGAAGAGAGATTGAGGTGATTGGTAAAGGGTTTTGGGAAAGAGTGTTTATTGGGAGGAGAGATTCAGAGATTGAAGTTGTTAGGAAGTGTGACATGGGAAAGAGTGTTATAGGATTAGGAGGTAAGGTGGGAATATGTTAGGTGGGGATCCAATGGGGTCCACAGATCCTGAGATGATCCTGTGGGATCCACAGATCCTGAGGTGATCCTGTGGGGTCCACAGATCCTGAGGTGTCAAGGAATTTCATCCCTGCACCAAATAGGCATGAAAAAATGCCTTTGCACACCATTCTGGCATTTAAACGCTGAGGTGATGCATGTTCTGGGCGTTCAACGCCCATGTGAAGCATGTTCTGGGCGTTCAACGCCCATGTGTAGCATGTTTCTGGCGTTGAACGCCAGTTCCATGCTTGTTACTGGCATTCAGCGCCAGCTTTTCTCAAGGCACATTCCTGGCATTTAAACGCCAGAATGTTGCTTGTTTCTGGCGTTCAGCGCCAGATTCATGCTCTGTTCTAGCGTTGAACGCCAGACAGATGCTTCTTACTGGCGTTGAACGCCAGTCTGTCGTCCCTCCAGGGTGTGATTTTTCTTCTGCTGTTTTTGATTCTGTTTTTAATTTTTATAATTTTTTTCGTGACTCCACATGATCATGTACCTAATAAAACACAAAATAACAATAAAATAAAATAAAATAAAAATTAGATAAATAAAATTGGGTTGCCTCCCAACAAGCGCTCTTTTAATGTCATTAGCTTGACAGTGGGCTCTGATGGAGCCTCACAGGTGATCAGGTCAATGTTGTATAGTCCCAACACCAAACTTAGAGTTTGGATATGGGGTCTTAACACCAAACTTAAAGTTTGGTTGTGGCCTCCCAACACCAAACTTAAAGTTTGACTGTGGGGGCTCTTCTTGACTCTGAACTGAGAGAAGCTCTTCATGCTTACTCTCTTTTGTCACAGAGGGATGGCCATGTGCCTTAAACACAAGGTAGTCCCCATTCAATTGAAGGACTAATTCACCTCTATTGACATCTATCACAGCTTCTGCTGTGACTAGGAAAGGTCTTCCAAGGATGATGCATTCATCCTCTTCCTTCCTAGTGTCTAAGACTATGAAATCAGCAGGGATGTAAAGGCCTTCAACCTTTACTAACACGTCCTCTACTATTCCATAAGCTTGACTCAATGACTTGTCTACCAATTGTAATGAGAACAAGGCAGGTTGTACCTCAATGATCCCCAGCTTCTCCATTACAGAGAGTGGCATAAGATTTATCCCTGACCCCAGATCACATAGAGCCTTTTCAAAGGTCATGGTGCCTATGGTACAAGGTATTAAGAACTTGCCAGGATCTTGTCTCTTTTGAGGTAAAATTTTCTGAATCCAGGTATCTAGTTCACTAATGAGCAAGGGAGGTTCACTTTCCCAAGTCTCATTACCAAACAACTTGGCATTCAGCTTCATGATAGCTCCTAAATATTGAGCAACTTGCTCTCCAGTCACATCTTCATCTTCTTCAGAGGAAGAATAGTATTCAGAGCTCATGAATGGCAGAAGGATATTTAATGGAATCTCTATGGTCTCTATATGAGCCTCAGATTCCCTTGGATCCTTAATAGGAAACTCCCTCTTGCTTGAGAGATGTCCCAGGAGGTCTTCCTCACTAGGATTTTCGTCCTCCTCCTCCCTTGTGTATTCGGCCATATTGATTACATCAATGGCTTTGCACTCTCCTTTTGGATTCTCTTCTGTATTGCTTGGGAGAATACTAGGAGGAATTTCAATGACTTTCTTACTCAGCTGGCCTACTTGTGCCTCCAGATTTCTAATGGAGGATCTTGTTTCACTCATGAAACTGAAAGTGGCTTTTGACAAATCAGAGACTATATTGGCTAAATTAGAAGTGTTTTGTTCAGAATTCTCTGTCTGTTGCTGAGAAAATGATGGAAAAGGCTTGCTATTGCTCAGCCTATTGCGTCCACCATTGTTAACGCCTCGTTGAGGCTTTTGTTGATCCTTCCATGAGAAATTTAGTTGATTTCTCCATGATGAATTATAGGTGTTTCCATAAGGTTCACCCATGTAATTTACCTCTGCTATTGCAAGGTTCTCAGGATCATAAGCTTCTTCAGAAGCTGCCTCTTTAGTACTGTTGGATGCATTTTACCATCCATTCAGACTTTGAGAGATCATGTTAACTTGTTGAGTTAACACTTTGTTCTGAGCCAATATGGCATTCAGAGCATCAATCTCAAGAACTCCTTTCTTCTGAGGTGTCCCATTATTCATGGAATTCCTCTCAGAAGTGTACATAAATTGGTTATTTGCAACCGTGTCAATTAGTTCTTGAGCTTCTGCAGGTGTTTTCTTTAGGTGAATGGATCCACCTGCAGAATAGTCCATTGACATTTTCGAAAACTCAGATAGACCATAATAGAATATATCTAATATGGTCCATTCTGAAAACATGTCAGATGGACACCTTTTGGTCAACTGCTTGTATCATTCCCAAGCTTCATAGAGGGATTCACCATCTTTTTGTTTGAAGGTCTGAACATCCACTCTAAGCTTGCTCAGCTTTTGAGGAGGAAAGAATTTATCCAAGAAGGCTGTGACCAGCTTATCCCAAGAGTCCAAGCTATCTTTAGGTTGTGAATCAAACCATATTCTAGCTCTGTCTCTTATAGCAAAAGGGAAAAGCATGAGCCTGTAGACTTCAGGATCTACTCCATTCATCTTTAGAGTCTCACAAATCTGCAAGAACTCAGTTAAAAACTCATAAGGATCTTCAGATGGAAGTCCATAGAACTTGCAGTTTTGTTGCATTAAAGCAACTAGTTGAGGCTTAAGCTCAAAATTGTTGGCTCCAATGGTAGGAATGGAGATGCTTCTTCCATCAAATTTGGACGTGGGCTTAGTAAAATCACCAAGCATCCTTCTTGCATTATCATTATTAGGTTCGGCTGCCATCTCCTTCTCTTGTTCGAAAATTTCTGAAAGGTTACTTCTGGATTGTTGTAATTTAGCTTCTCTTAGTTTTCTCTTCAGAGTCCTTTCAGGTTCTGGATCAGCTTCAACAAGAGTGCTTTTGTCTTTGTTCCTGCTCATATGAAAGAGAAGAAAACAAGAAAAGAAAGGGGAATCCTCTATGTCACAGTATAGAGATTCCTGTATGTTAGTAGAAGAAGAAAGAGTGAAGAATCCAAACACAAGGGATAGATTATGTTCGGATTTTTAGATGAAGAGAGGTGAAGAGAAGTGTTAGTAAATAAATAATTAAATAGAATAAGAAAAGAGAGGGAGAATTTCGAAAATAATTTTGAAAAAAAAGGGGTTAGTATTTTCGAAAATTAAATATAAGATATAATTAAAATTAAATTTTAAAACAAAAAGAATTTTTGAAAAGAGATGAGTTATTTTCGAAAATTAGAGAGGGAAAAGTAGTTAGGTGGTTTTGAAAAGATAAGAAACAAACACAAAGTCAAAGAGTTAGTTGAAAAAGATATTAAAATCAAATTTGAAAAGATAAGAAGATAAGAAGTTAGATAAGATATTTTGAAATCAAATCTTGAAAAAGATAAAATTTTTGAAAAAGATAAGATAAAAGATAAAAAGATTTAATTCAAAAATTTAAAATTACTTACTTCACTAACAAGAAACTACAAGATAAGATTCTAGAACTTAAAGATTGAACCTTTCTTAACAAGAAAGTAACAAACTTCAAATTTTTGAATCAATCACATTAATTGTTAGTGAGTTTTTCAAAATTTGATATAAAGATAAGGAAAAGATTTTGAAAATAATTTTAGAAAAGACTTTTAAAATTTTGGAAAAATAGAAAAAAATGAAAAAGATATGATTTTTGAAAAAGATTTTGAAAAGATAAGATTTTTAAAATTGAAAATTTGACTTGACTTGTAAGAAACAACTAATTTTGAAAATTTTTGACTAAGTCAACTCAAATTTTCGAAAATTATGAGAAAAATAAGGAAAAGATATTTTTTGATTTTTGAATTTTTTTAATGATGAGAGAGAAAAACACAAAAATGACCCAAAACATGAAAATTTTGGATCTAAACACAAGATGCATGCAAGAACACTATGAATGTCAAGATGAACACCAAGAACACTTTGAAGATCATGATGAACATCAAGAACATATTTTTGAAAAATTTTTGATGCAAAGAAAACATGCAAGACACCAAACTTAGAAATCTTTAATGCATGGACTCTAACAAACAAAAAATGCATATGAAAAACAACAAACAACACAAAACAAGAAATCATCAAGATCAAACAAGAAGACTTGTCAAGAACAACTTGAAGATCATGAAGAACACCGTGAATGCATGAATTTCCAAAAAATGCAAGAAAAATTTTTAAAGCATGTAATTGACACCAAACTTAAAACATGACACAAGACTCAAACAAGAAACACAAAATATTTTTTATTTTTATGATTTTATTAATTTTTTGGATTTTTATTAATTTTTTTGAAAATAAAGTTTGGAAAAACGAAAAAGAAAAGAAAATTTTTGAAAAAGATTTTTGAAAAATTTTTGAAAAGAAAATTACCTAATCTGAGCAACAAGATGAACTGTCAATTGTCCAAACTCGAACAATCTCCGGCAACGGCGCCAAAACTTGGTGGACAAAATTGTGATCACATCAATGTAGTACTCTTTGTTATTGTATGGAATCATTATTGTGGCTCTTGACTATGTGTGGACACAACTCCGTTCAACTTAACCAGCAAGTGTACTGGGTCATCCAAGTAATACCTTACGTGAGTAAGGGTCGATCCCACAGAGATTGTTGGTATAAAGCAAGCTATGGTCACCTTGTAAATCTCAGTTAGGCAGATTAAATGGCTATGGATTTCGAAAATTAATAATAAACAGAAAATAAAATAGGATAGAAATACTTATGTAAATTAATGGTGGGGATTTCAGATAGGCGTGTGGAGATGCTAGAATCCTCTCGAATCTCTGTTTTCCTATTGCTTTCATCCAATCCTTCTTACTCCTTTCCATGGCAAGCTGTATGTAGGGCATCACCGTCGTCAATGGCTACTTTTCATCCTCTCGGGAAAATGGTCCTATGCGTTGTCACTGCATGGCTAATCGTCTGGAGGCATCACCCTTGACAATGGCTACATCCCATCCTCTCAGTGAAAATGGTCCAAATGCTCTGTCACAGCACGGCTAATCATCTGTCGGTTCTCAATCAGGTTGGAATAGAATCGATTGATTCTTTTGCGTCTGTCACTAACGCCCAGCCTTCAGGAGTTTGAAGCTCGTCACAGTCATTCAATTCCGGAATCCTACTCGGAATACCACAGACAAGGTTAGACTTTCCGGATTCCCATGAATGCCGCCATCTATCTAGCTTATACCACAAAGATTCTGTTGGGGAATCTAAGAGATATACGCCCGGCCTAAAGTTGAACAGAAGTGGTTGTCAGTCACACGCGTTCATAGGTGAGAATGATGATGAATGTCACGGATCATCACATTCATCAAGTTGAAGTGCAACGTATATCTTGGAATAAGAATAACAGAGAATTGAATAGAAAGTAATGGTAATTGTATTGAAACTTGAGGTACAGCAGAGCTCCATACCCTTAATATATGGTGCGTAGAAACTCCACCGTTGAAAATACATAAGTGAAAGGTTCAGGCATGGCCGAATGGCCAGCCCCCATGAAGGTGATCAAAAGACTGAATGGTCAAAAGACAACTAATACAATAGTTAAATGTCCTATATATACTAGACTAGCTACTAGGGTTTACATGAGTAAGTAATTGATGCATAAATTCACTTCCGGGGCCCACTTGGTGTATGCTTGGGCTGAGCTTGATCTATCCACGAGCTGAGGCTTTTCTTGGAGTTGAACGCCGAGTTATAGCGTGTTTCTGGCGTTCAACTCCGGGTTGTGACGTGTTTCTGGCGTTTAACTCTAGACAGCAGCATGTACTTGGCGTTGAGCGCCACTTTATGTCGTCAATTCCCGAATAAAGTATGAACTATTATATATTGCTGGAAAGCTCTGGATGTCTGCTTTCCAACACTGTTGAGAGCGCACGATTTAGAGTTCTGTAGCTCCAGAAGATCCATTTTGAGTGCAGGGAGGTCAGATTCCAACAGCATCAGCAGTCCTTTTGTCAGCCTTTTTCAGAGTTTTGCTCAAGTCCCTCAATTTCAGCCAGAAATTAACTGAAATCACAGAAAAACACACAAACTCGTAGTAAAGTCCAGAAATGTGAATTTAACATAAAAACTAATGAAAACATCCCTAAAAGTAGCTTGAACTTACTAAAAACTACCTAAAAACAATGACAAAAAACGTATAAATTATCCGCTCATCAGTGACTCTCTGTTCATTTTTATTTTCTCCCCTCACCTTGCGACGTGGACGCGTCGCTGATGCGGTCGCGTCGCGTGGCATCTTTTTTTTATACAGTATGTAGAATGCAATGCTTAATGTGAATGCTATGCATGGTTCCAGGTAAAATAAAATAAAATAAAACTCAAAAACAAATAAAACTGAATAAAATTAAAATTACAAAAGGAACGATCATACCATGGTGGGTTGTCTCCCACCTAGCACTTTTAGTTAAAGTCCTTAAGTTGGACAATTGGTGAGCTTCCTGTTATGGTGGTTTATGCTTGTACTGATCCAGGAATCTCCACCAATGTTTGTGATTCCAGTGTCCTCCGGGATCCCAAACTAGGTGCAGAAGGCCTTCAAGTAAGTTAAAGCAAGTGACAAAGCCCCAAGAGTGGTGATTGGAAGAATGGATTCCGAGGTCCCAAACCTTGCCTTTGCACCCGTCTTTTGGTTGAGCAATATTATTTCATCCGGGTGGCAAGCAGTTTGACTTCTCACGTAAGCAGCCGAACAACTTCCTAGACCCATTCAGTTGAGCTCTATACCAACCTTTACGTTTAAACTTAAAGCTTCCAACCATGATGAACCTTGCAGGACAATTCTTACCACCGGCCATCTTCCTCTTACTCTTAATGTCACAAAGAGCTCTAAGTTGACCATCCGTCCCCAGTAGCCCATATTCAAGTGGAATTAGAAAGCTAAGGGATATGAATTTTACCCACTTGAATATTGTGAAGGATGATGGCAACTTAGGAGGAGGTATTTTTAATGAAATTGCAAGCTCTACTCCCTTGTGCTCTTTTCGGATAACTACCACCTCTTTGCAAGCTTCTTCAATTTCAAACTCTTCCTCTTGGTAGCTCCCTTCCAATTCAATCTCCTCTTCATTTCTTTCCAAGGGCATGGGAGGTTGTGCTTCTTCTTCTTGAATCTCCATCTCTTGATCAACCTCTTCCAAGGCTTCAACTGTGATATGCCTTGGAGGTTGAACACCCTCCTCAGCATCAATTTCAAACGTCTTGGAAGGGGGTTCTATGACTGGACTTTCCCATGGAGGTTCTGTATCTCCTAAGTCTTCAACCACTTCTTCCTCTGCAATTATTATGGCTTCCTCCCCTTGTTCCAATACAAAGCCTTGTTCCTCATTGTCCACCGAAGTTTCGAGTATCTCCTTCATGCTTTGCTCTTCTTTTGATTCTCCATATGTAGCCATGGGAGTTCTTTGAGTGCTCAGATATTGGGAAACTATTGTATTTACTAACTCGCCTAAGGTGTCCGCAAAATCTTGCATACTCTTATTCATCCTTTCTTGCCTTTCTGAAGTATTTTGAAGAAAAACACGAAGTCTGTCATCCATTGGAGGTTGGGATGGATATGAGGATTCATTGGTTGGGAGAGAGGGTTGATAATAGGAAGGTGGTTCATCTTGATAATTATATGGAGAAGGGGAATATTGAGGTGGTGGTTCTTGTGAGTAATTGGGTTGGAATTGGGGTGGTTCTATATATGGTTCATATGGCTCATAAGGTGGTTGGTATGGTGGTTGAGGGTTATAGGAGGTGAATGGCGGAAAGGGGCTTGTGAGTATGGTGGTCTAAAGTCATGTTGAGGAGGGGGTTCATAGGCATATGGTGGTGGTTGTTGATAATCAAAAGAGCGCTCACCATAGCCATCATTTTGATATGCATCACAGAATGGTTGTTGATAGTCCATTGGAGGTGGTTGTTGCCATGAGGGTTGATCAAATCCTTGTAGCTCCTCCCATCTTTGATTGTTCCAACCATGGTGCATGTTGTCATTATAATCTCCTCTTCCTGCAACATAATTGTAACCAGACTCATAGCCAAAGGGGTGAGAGTTCATGGTAGTAACAGAAAATAAAAACAAAAATTAATAAAAAAAAATATTTTGAAAAAGATATAATTTTTGAAAAAAATGATATGGTTTTTGAAAAAGATAAGATAAGATAAAAAAATTTTAAAATAAAAATCTGAATTTTTTTTTTGAAAATATTTACAATAACCAATAATAAGGCACACGTTTGCAATTCCCCGGCAACGGCGCCATTTTGACGTTGGGATTTTTGTCAGTAAAGAATTTCATAAAAATAGTCGCGTTGTAGATATAGTCTCTAAACCGACAGAAATCCCTTCGTGCAAAGTTTTGGTTGTCACAAGTAACAAACCCCTTTAAAATTGATAACCGAGTATTAAACCTCGGGTCGTCTTCTCAAAGAATTGCAGGGAGGTATGTTCTTATTATTGGCTATGAAAAAGATAAAATTGGGGTTTTGAGAATGAGGAATAAACATGGCATATAATTTAAATGACAATTAAAATAAATAAATACTGTAAAACAAATCCTTTGGTAAGGTACGAGAAATTGGAAATCCAGACTTAGTTATTCTTATCAATAATAATGAAAGTTGAATCTTAATTCCACTTAGTCAACCTTTGCTAAAGCAAAGGAAAGTCAAGGGACTAATTAATTGACCTTCGAATCCTATTTATTTCCTAAGAAAAGGTTGGGATTATTGAAGTTCAGTTCAATTAGAGGAGATAACGATTATCAATTATGCTGTTGAGTTGGATAACTTCCTGAGTTACTGATTTCTTAACCAAGACCAAAAGGGGAAAAAGTAAATCTACTGGAATACTTCAAATAATATTAAATAAAATATGCAAATCTTAACATGAAAAGTTCATAAGCCAATTGGGCAACATAAATCAGATACAAGTAAAAGCATTGGAGTATTCCAAATGGAAGAGAAATATAAAGAAAGAGGAATATTAAACCTGGGATCGAGAGTCACTCATAAAAAACTAAGAGAAGTCCTAAATCCTAATCCTAAGAGAGAGAGAGGAGAGAACCTCTCTCTCTAAAACAACATCTAAAACATGAAAAGTGAATTGTGAGTGAATCCCCATGAATGGATGCATTCCCCCACTTTATAGCCTTTAATCTGTGTTCTCTGGA
The DNA here is from genome assembly GCF_003086295.3 of Arachis hypogaea. Taxonomy (NCBI): domain Eukaryota; kingdom Viridiplantae; phylum Streptophyta; class Magnoliopsida; order Fabales; family Fabaceae; genus Arachis; species Arachis hypogaea. The sequence goes on along the minus strand of NC_092045.1, from coordinate 43,492,555 downwards.
CCGAAAACTGGGTCAGAAATAGCCCAGAAGTCACTTCCAGCGCTTTCTGGTCCGTACAGGTCGCGAAAACGTGACGCTTTGCGTTCCTGCCAGGTCACGCGTCCACGTGACCCACGCGTTCGGCGTCGGAGAAGTTATGGCAAATTATATATCAAATCGAAGCCCCGGACATTAGCTTTCCAACGCAACTGGAACCGCGTCGTTTGGACCTTTGTAGCTAAAGTTATCGGTGTTCGAGTGCGAAGAGGTCAGGCTAGACAGCTTATCAATTTCTCCAACTTCTTGTATTCCTTCCACTTTTGCATGCTTCCTTTTCATCCTCTGAGCCATTCCTGCCTTGTAATCTCTGAAAACACTTAACACACATATCAAGCAATGTAAGGGTATAAAAGGAGAATTAATATTTAATAAAGTTAAGGTCAAAGAAGCATGTTTTCAATCAAAGCACATAATTAGGAAGAAAAATGTAAAACATGCAAATAGTATGAATAAGTAGGTAAAGAGTAGATAAAAACCACTCAATTGAGCACAGGATAAACCATGAAATATGGGTTTATCAATATTCAAAAAGGTTGAGGTAACTATTCTCCTTTTTTATGCCATTTAGCAAGTACCAAAATTTAATAAGTTTCTAAAAGATTTGTGCATGCCTAAAGATAAATTAAATAAATTAGAAACTATTCCTCTAGATAGCTCTATTTTTGCTTTAATGGGTGCCATACCGAAAAAATGTGGGTATGGGTCCATACATGGTTACTTGTACTATTCAGGGTGTAAAATTTTTTGACTGCATCTGTGACTTAAGTTCATGTGTGAGTATTATGCCATTATCTGTATATGATGCTTTGAGGCTCCCTCCCTTAAAAAGGTCGGCAGCATATTTTGTTTTGGCAAATAAGAGCATTATCTCAGTAGATGGCATTACTGAGGACGTGCTAGTGAGCATTAAGGGGCTAACATTCCATATTGACTTCTACATTTTGGGGATGCCCCCTAATGACTTAGGAGGACCATCATCCATCCTGTTTGGAAGGCCATTTCTAAAGACTTCAAGGTTCAAATTAGATGCCTTCTCAAGAACTTACTCTTTTGAGATAGATGGCAGAACAGTGAGCTTCAATCTAGATGAAACTCTGAAGCACCCACTGGAAGATCACTCCATCTTTCAGTGCGCTCTTATTGACGAAGCTGTGACTGAAGTTCATCAAGAGGAAGTAGAGGAGACGCACATGGAGCATGGTGTAAGTGTGGGGAAACCCTCTGAGCTTACTGAAGATACCCTGCCCCCACCAATAGCTCCAGATGACCGAGTCCCTCACCAGGAGCAGAAAATGGAATTGAAGCCCCTTCTACCCCACCTCAAGTATTCTTACCTTGAAGATAATCAGAAGCTCCCAGTTATCATTGCAAGGGAACTCACTTCCCAACAGGAGGAGCAGTTACTTAGTGTACTGAGAAAGCACAAGAAAGTGATAGGGTGGAGCTTGGCGGATATAGTAGGTATCAACCCTCAAGTCTGCAAGCACCGTATATTTTTAGAGGAAGGAACAAGGCCTGTCCGCCAACCTCAAAGGCGGTTGAACCCCACCATTTTTGTCAAGAAAGAAGTGACCAGACTGCTTGAAGCTGACATCATCTATCCAATCTCGGATAGTGAATGGGTCATTCTGGTACAGGTGGTACCAAAGAAGTCTGGCATAACAACGTGAAGAATGAGTGATGAGCGGATATTTTACACGCTTTTTGGGGGTAATTTCATGTAGTTTTTAGTATGTTTTAGTTAGTTTTTAGTATATTTTTATTAGTTGTTAGGAAAAAATCATATTTTTGGACTTTACTATGAGTTTGTGTGTTTTTCTGTGATTTCAGGTATTTTCTGGCTGAAATTAAGGGAGCTGAGCAAAAATCTGACTCAAGCTGAAAAAGGACTGCTGATGTTGTTGGATTCTGACATCCCTGCACTCGGAATGAATATTTTGGAGCTACAAAAGTCCAATTGGCACGTTCTCAATTGGGTTGGAAAGTAGACATCCAAGGATTTCCAGTAATATTTAATAGTCCATACTTTGCATGAAGATAAATGACGTAAACTGGCGTTTAACGCCAGTTCCATGTTGCATTCTGGTGTTCAGTGCCAAAAACAGGTTGCAAGTTGGAGTTAAATGCCAGAAACAGGTTACAACCTGGCATTTAACTCCAGAAATAGCCCAGGCACGTGAGAAGCTCAAGTCTCAGCCCCAGCACACACCAAGTGAACCCCAGAAGTGGATTTCTGCACCATCTATCTTAGTTTACTCATTTTCTGTAAATCTAGGTTACCAGTTTAGTATTTAAACAACTTTTAGAGACTTATTTTGTATCTCATGACATTTTAGATCTGAATTTTGTATTTTCTGACGGCATGAGTCTCTAAGCTCCATTGTTGGGGGTGAGGAGCTGGTGCACGACATTGTGATCATCAATGGCGCCATCAACATGGTACGCTCAATTGCAATCTCAACTTTATATCACAACTTCGCACAACTAGCCAACAAGTGTACTGGGTTGTCCAAGTAATAAACCTTACGCGAGTAAGGGTCGATCCCACAGAGATTGTTGGTATGAAGCAAGCTATGGTCACCTTGTAAATCTTAGTCAGGCAAACTCAAATGGTTATGGGTGATACGAATAAAACATAAAGATAAAGATAGAGATACTTATGTAATTCATTGGTGGGAATTTCAGATAAGCGTATGAAGATGCTTGGTCCCTTCCGTCTCTCTGCTTTCCTACTGTCTTCATCCAATCCTTCTTACTCCTTTCCATGGCAAGCTGTATGCAAGGGTTTCACCGTTGTCAGTGGCTACCTCCCATCCTCTCAGTGGAAATGTTCAACGCACCCTGTCACGGCACGGCTATCCATCTGTCGGTTCTCAATCAGGCCGGAATAGAATCCAGTGATTCTTTTGCGTCTGTCACTAATGCCCCGCCTTCAGGAGTTTGAAGCTCGTCACAGTCATTCAATCATCGAATCCTACTCAGAATACCACAGACAAGGTTTAGACCCTCCGGATTCTCTTGAATGCCGCCATCAGTTCTAGCTTATACCACGAAGATTCCGGTTAAAGAATCCAAGAGATATCCACCCAATCTAAGGTAGAACGGAGGTGGTTGTCAGGCACGCGTTCATAGGTGAGAATGATGATGAGTGTCACGGATCATCACATTCATCAAGTTGAAGAACAAGTGATATCTTAAAAGAAGAACAAGCGGAATACTCGAGGTACAACAGAGCTCCACACCTTAATCTATGGTGTGTAGAAACTCCACCGTTAAAAATACATAAGAATAAGGTCTAGGCATGGCCGAATGACCAGCCTCCCAATGATCAAAAGATCTAAAGATCAAAAGATTCCAAAGATCAGAATATGAAAATACAATAGTAAAAGGTCCTATATATAGAGAACTAGTAGCCTAGGGTTTACAGAGATAAGTAAATGACATAAAAATCCACTTCCGGGCCCACTTGGTGTGTGCTTGGGCTGAGCATTGAAGCATTTTCGTGTAGAGACAATTCTTGGAGTTAAACGCCAGCTTTGGTGCCAGTTTGGGCGTTTAACTCCCATCCTTGTGCCAGTTCCGGCGTTTAACGCTGGGAATTCTGAGGGTGACTTTGAACGCCAGTTTGGGCCATCAAATCTTGGGCAAAGTATAGACTATCATATATTGCTGGAAAGCCCAGGATGTCTACTTTTCAACGCCGTTAAGAGCGCGCCAATTGGGCTTCTGTAGCTTCAGAAAATCCACTTCGAGTGCAGGGAGGTCAGAATCCAACAGCATCTGCAGTCCTTTTTAGTCTCTGAATCAGATTTTTGCTCAGGTCCCTCAATTTCAGCCAGAAAATACCTGAAATCATAGAAAAACACACAAACTCATAGTAAAGCCCAGAAAAGTTATTTTTAACTAAAAACTAATAAAAATATACTAAAAACTAACTAGATCATACTAAAAACATACTAAAAACAATGCCAAAAAGCGTACAAATTATCCGCTCATCACAACACCAAACTTAAATTGTTGCTTGTCCCCAAGCAATTGAAAATCAAATAAGGTAAAAAGAAGAGAATATGCAATGAATTCCAAAAGCATCTATGAAGATCAGTATTAATTAGATGAGCGGGGCTTTTAGCTTTTTGCCTCTGAACAGTTTTGGCATCTCACTCTATCCTTTGAAATTCAGAATGATTGGCTTCTTTAGGAACTCAGAATCCAGATAGTGTCATTGATTCTCCTAGTTAAGTGTGATGATTCTTGAACACAGCTACTTATTGAGTCCTGGCCGTGGCCCAAAGCACTCTATCTTCCAGTATTACCACCGGATACATACATGCCACAAACACATAATTGGGTGAACCTTTTCAGATTGTGACTCAGCTTTGCTAGAGTCCCTAATTAGAGGTGTCCAGGGTTCTTAAGCACACTCTTTTTGCCTTGGATCACAACTTTATTTCTTTTTTTTTCTTTCTTTTTCTTTCTTTTTCTCTTTCTTTTTCTTTCTCTCTTTTTTTTCGAAATTTTTTTTTTGTATTCACTGCTTTTTCTTGCTTCAAGAATCATTTTTATGATTTTTCAGATCCTCAGTAACATGTCTCCTTTTTCATCATTCTTTCAAGAGCCAACATTCATGAACCACAAATTCAAAAGACATATGCACTGTTTAAGCATACATTCAGAAGACAAAAGTATTACCACCACATCAAAATAATTAAACTGTTATAAAATTGAAAATTCATGCAATTCTTCTCTTTTTCAATTAAGAACATTTTTCATTCAAGAGAGGTGATGGATTCATAGGACATTCATAACTTTAAGGCATAGACACTAGGACACTAATGATCACAAGACACAAACATAGATAAACATAAGCACTAAAATTCGAAAAATAGAAAAATAAAGAGCAAGGAAATTAAAGAATGGGTCCACCTTAGTGATGGCGGCTTGTTCTTCCTCTTAAAGATCCTATGGAGTGCTTGAGCTCCTCAATGTCTCTTCCTTGTCTTTGTTGCTCCTCTCTCATGATTCTTTAATCTTCTCTAATTTCATGGAGGAGGATGGAATGTTCTTGGTGCTCCACCCTTAGTTGTCCCATGTTGGAACTCAATTCTCCTAGGGAGGTGTTTAGTTGCTCCCAATAGTTTTGTGGAGGAAAGTGCATCCCTTGAGGCATCTCAGGGATTTGATGATGAGAGGGGTCTCTTGTTTGCTCCATCCTCTTCTTAGTAATGGGCTTGTCCTCATCAATGGGGATGTCTCCCTCTATGTCAACTCCAACTGAATAACAGAGGTGACAAATGAGATGAGGAAAGGCTAACCTTGCCAAGGTAGAGGACTTGTCCGCCACCTTATAATGTTCTTGGGATATCACCTCATGAACTTCTATTTCTTCTCCAATCATGATGCTATGAATCATGATAGCCCGGTCTATAGTAACTTCGGACCGGTTGCTAGTGGGAATGATTGAGCGTTGAATAAACTCCAACCATCCTCTAGCCACGGGCTTGAGGTCATGCCTTCTCAATTGAACCGGCTTTCCTCTTGAATCTCTCTTCCATTGGGCGCCCTCTTCACAGATGTCTATGAGGACTTAGTCCAACCTTTGATCAAAGTTGACCCTTCTAGTGTAAGGATGTTCATCTCCTTGCATCATGGGCAAGTTGAATGCCAACCTTACATTTTTCGGACTAAAATCCAAGTATTTCCCCCGAACCATAGTAAGCCAATTATTTGGATCCGGGTTCACACTTTGATCATGGCTCTTGGTGATCCATGCATTGGCATAGAACTCTTGAACCATTAAGATTCCGACTTGTTGAATGGGGTTGGTAAGAACTTCCCAACCTCTCCTTCGGATCTCATGTTGGATCTCCGGATATTCACTCTTTTTGAGTTTGAAAGGGACCTCGGGGATCACCTTCTTCAAGGCCACAACTTCATAGAAGTGGTCTTGATGCACCCATGAGATGAATCTCTCCATCTCCCATGACTCGGAGGTGAAAGCTTTTGCCTTCCCTTTCCTCTTTCTAGAGGTTTCTCCGGCCTTGGATGCCATAAATGGTTATGGAAAAACAAAAAGCAATGCTTTTACCACACCAAACTTAAAAGGTTTGCTCATCCTCGAGCAAAAGAAGAAAGAAGAGAGTAGAAGAAGAAGAAATAGAGGAGATGGAGATGGCCTAGTGGTACGGCCAAAGGGGGAGAAGTAGTGTTTAGGTTTTGTGAAAATGAAGGAGTGAAGATGGGTTTATATAGGGGTGGGGGAGGGTTAGGTTTCGGTTATGGGAGGGTGGGTTTGGGAGGGAAAGTGGTTTGAATTTGAATGGTGGGGTAGGTGGGGATTTTATGAAGGATGGATGTGAGTGGTGAAGAGAAAGATGGGATTTGATAGGTGAAGGGTTTTTGGGGAAGAGGTGTTGAGGTGATTGGTGAATGGGTGAAGAAGAGAGAGAGTGGTGGGGTAGGTGGGGATCCTGTGGGGTCCACAGATCCTGAGGTGTCAAGGAAAAGTCATCCCTGCACCAAGTGGTAAGCAAAATTGCCCTTTGTGCCAATTCTGGCGTTAAACGCCGGGCTGGTGCCCCTTTCTGGCGTTTAACGCCAACTTCTTGCCCTTTTCTGGCGTTTAACGCCAGTCTGGTGCCCCTTTCTGGCGTTAAACGCCCAGAATGGTGCCAGACTGGGCGTTAAACGCCCATCTGCTAGCCTTACTGGCGTTTAAACGCCAGCAGGATCTTCCTCCAGGGTGTGCTATTTTTCTTTCTGTTTTTCATTCTATTTTTGCTTTTTCAATTGATTTTGTGACTTCTCATGATCATCAACCTACAGAAAACATGAAATAACAAAGGAAAATAGATAAATATAATAAGATTGGGTTGCCTCCCAACAAGCGCTTCTTTAATGTCATTAGCTTGAAAGTGGGCTCTCATGGAGCCTCACAGATACTCAGAGCAATGTTGGAACCTCCCAACACCAAACTTAGAGTTTGAATGTGGGGGTTCAACACCAAACTTAGAAGTTGGTTGTGGCCTCCCAACACCAAACTTAGAGTTTGACTGTGGGGGCTCTATTTGGCTCTATTTTGAGAGAAGCTCTTCATGCTTCCTCTCCATGATGACAGAGGGATATCCTTGAGCCTTAAACACCAAGGATTTTTCATTCACTTGAATGATCAATTCTCCTCTATCAACATCAATCACAGCCTTTGCTGTGGCTAGGAAGGGTCTGCCAAGGATGATGGATTCATCCATGCACTTCCCAGTCTCTAGGACTATAAAATCAGCAGAGATGTAATGGTCTTCAACCTTTACCAGAACATCCTCTACAAGTCCATAGGCTTGTTTTCTTGAATTGTCTGCCATCTCTAGTGAGATTTTTGCAGCTTGCACCTCAAAGATCCCTAGCTTCTCCATTACAGAGAGAGGCATGAGGTTTACACTTGACCCTAGGTCACAGAAGGCCTTCTTGAAGGTCATAGTGCCTATGGTACAAGGTATTGAAAACTTCCCAGGATCCTGTCTCTTTTGAGGTAATTTCTGCCTAGACAAGTCATCCAATTCTTTGGTGAGCAAAGGGGGTTCATCCTCCCAAGTCTCATTTCCAAATAACTTGTCATTTAGCTTCATGATTGCTCCAAGGTATTTAGCAACTTGCTCTTCAGTGACATACTCATCCTCTTCAGAAGAAGAATACTCATCAGAGCTCATGAATGGCAGAAGTAAGTCCAATGGAATCTCTATGGTCTCATTTTGAGCTTCAGATTCCCATGGTTCCTCATTGGGAAACTCATTGGAGGCCAGTGGACGTCCATTGAGGTCTTCCTCAGTGGCGTTCACTGCCTCTTCCTCCTCTCCAAATTCGGCCATGTTGATGGCTTTGCACTCTCCTTTTGGATTTTCTTCTGTATTGCTTGGAAGAGTACTAGGAGGGAGTTCAGTAATTCTCTTGCTCAGCTGACCCACTTGTCCCTCCAAGTTTCTAATGGAGGACCTTGTTTCAGTCATGAAACTTTGAGTGGTTTTGATTAGATCAGAGATCATGGTTGCTAAGTCAGAGGTGTTCTGCTTAGAACTCTCTGTCTGTTGCTGAGAAGATGATGGAAAAGGCTTGCCATTGTTAAACCTGTTTCTTCCATCATTATTATTGTTGAAACCTTGTTGAGGTCTCTGTTGATCCTTCCATGAAAGATTTGGATGATTTCTCCATGAAGGATTGTAGGTGTTTCCATAGGGTTCTCCCATGTAATTCACATCTTCCATTGAAGGGTTCTCAGGATCATAAGCTTCTTCTTCAGATGAAGCTTCATTAGTACTGCTTGGTGCATTTTGCATTCCAGACAGACTTTGAGAAATCATATTGACTTGCTGAGTCAATATTTTGTTCTGAGCCAATATGTCATTCAGAGTGTCAATCTCAAGAACTCCTTTCTTCTGATTTGTCCCATTGTTCACAGGATTCCTTTCAGAAGTGTACATGAATTGGTTATTTGCAACCATTTCAATGAGCTCTTGAGCTTCTGTAGGCGTCTTCTTCAGATGAAGAGATCCTCCAGCAGAGCTATCCAAAGATATCTTGGACAGTTCAGACAGACCATCATAGAAAATACCTATGATGCTCCATTCAGAAAGCATGTCAGAGGGACACTTTCTGATTAATTGTTTGTATCTTTCCCAACCTTCATAGAGGGATTCTCCTTCCTTCTGTCTGAAGGTTTGGACTTCCACTCTAAGCTTACTCAATTTTTGAGGTGGAAAGAACTTTGCCAAGAAGGCATTGACTAGCTTTTCCCAAGAGTTCAGGCTTTCTTTAGGCTGTGAGTCCAACCATATTCTAGCTCTGTCTCTTACAGCAAAAGGGAATAGCATAAGTCTGTAGACCTCAGGGTCAACCCCATTAGTCTTGACAGTGTCACAGATTTGCAAGAATTCAGCTAAAAACTGATGAGGATCTTCCAATGGAAGTCCATGGAACTTGCAATTCTGTTGCATTAGAGAAACTAATTGAGGCTTAAGCTCAAAGTTGTTTGCTCCAATGGCAGGGATAGAGATGCTTCTCCCATAGAAGTCGGGAGTAGGTGCAGTAAAGTCACCCAGCACCTTCCTTGCATTGTTGGCATTGTTGTTGTTTTCGGCTGCCATGGGTTCTTCTTCTTTGAAGATTTCTGTTAGGTCCTCTACAGAGAGTTGTGCCTTAGCTTCTCTTAGCTTTCGCTTCAAGGTCCTTTCAGGTTCAGGGTCAGCCTCAACAAGTATGCTTTTGTCTTTGCTCCTGCTCATATGAAAGAGAAGAGAACAAGAAAATATGGAATCCTCTATGTCACAGTATAGAGATTCCTTGAGGTGTCAGAGGAGAAGAAAAATAGAAGGCAGAAGTAGAAGAATTCGAACTTATCAAGAGAGATAGAGTTCGAATTGTTCATTGGGGAATAGTGTTAGTCCATAAATAGAAGGATGTGAGAAGGGAGGAAGTAATTTTCGAAAATTAAGTAAAAGATTTTGAAAACATTTTGAAAAACACTAATTGATTTTCGAAAACTAAGAGTGGAAAAGAAATCAAGTAATTTTTGAAAAAGATTTTAAAATTAGAAATCAAAAAGATATGATTGAAAAGTTATGGTTTTAAAAAGATGTGATTAAGAAGATATGATTTGAAAATAATTTGAAAAGATTTGATTTTAAAAATTAATAACTTGGCTAACAAGAAAAGATATGATTCAAACATTAAACCTTTCTCAACAGAAAAGGCAACATACTTGAAATGTTGAATCAAATCATTAATTGATAGCAAGTATCTTTGAAAATAGAAAGAAATTGATTTTGAAAAAGATTTGATTGAAAAGATTTGATTTGAAAAAGATTTGATTTTGAAAAGATTTTGAAAACTAAAAAAAATCTGCATTAAAAACAAAATCTTCCCTCTTGTGCCATCCTGGCGTTAAACGCCCAGAATGGTGCACATTCTGGCGTTTAACGCCCAAAACACTACCCTTTTGGGCGTTAAATGCCCAGCCAGGCACCCTGGCTGGCGTTTAAACGCCAGTTTGCCCTTCTTCACTGGGCGTTTTGAACGCCCAGATTTTTCTGTGTAATTCCTCTGCAGTATGTTCTGAATCTTCAATTCTCTGTATTATTGACTTGAGAAGACACAAATTAAAAATATTTTTGGATTTTTAACAATGAGGAATAATCAAAATGCAACTAAAATCAAATAACAATGCATGCAAGACACCAAACTTAGCAGTTTGTATACTGCTGACACTAACAAAATGAGAATGCATATGAGAAACAACAAAACACTCAAGTCAAGAGAATTTAGAGATCAGAGCAAGAAAATCATCAAGAATAACTTGAAGATCCTTAAGACCCGTGAATGAATGCAAGATGAATAGAAACATGCAATTGACACCAAACTTAACATGAAACACTAGACTCAAACACGAAATATTTTGGATTTTATGATTTTGTAAATTTTTTTTTCGAAAATTAAGTGGAAAAGAAAATAAAGATATCAAAATTCTTAATGAGAATTCCAGGAATCATGCAATGTTAGTCTAAAGCTTTAGTCTAAAGAAATTAGACATGGCTAGCCAAGCTTCAGCAGGACATTGCATTCAAGAGCTAAATTTATGAGAATCAATCAGCTTTGGTGATGATAAGAACATCACCTTGAAACACTAGAATTCATTCTTAAGAACTCTGAAAAAAAATACCTAATCTAAGCAACAAGATGAACCGTCAGTTGTCCATACTCGAACAATCCCCGGCAACGGCGCCAAAAACTTGGTGCACAAAATTGTGATCATCAATGGCGCCATCAACATGGTACGCTCAATTGCAATCTCAACTTTTTATCACAACTTCGCACAACTAACCAGCAAGTGTACTGGGTCGTCCAAGTAATAAACCTTATGCGAGTAAGGGTCGATCCCACAGAGATTGTTGGTATGAAGCAAGCTATGGTCACCTTGTAAATCTTAGTCAGGCAAACTCAAATGGTTATGGGTGATATACGAATAAAACATAAAGATAAAGATAGAGATACTTATGTAATTCATTGGTGGGAATTTCAGATAAGCGTATGAAGATGCTTGGTCCCTTCCGTCTCTCTGCTTTCCTACTGTCTTCATCCAATCCTTCTTACTCCTTTCCATGGCAAGCTGTATGCAAGGGTTTCACCGTTGTCAGTGGCTACCTCCCATCCTCTCAGTGGAAATGTTCAACGCACCCTGTCACGGCACGGCTATCCATCTGTCGGTTCTCAATCAGGCCGGAATAGAATCCAGTGATTCTTTTGCGTCTGTCACTAACGCCCCGCCTTCAGGAGTTTGAAGCTCGTCACAGTCATTCAATCATCGAATCCTACTCAGAATACCACAGACAAGGTTTAGACCTTCCGGATTCTCTTGAATGCCGCCATCAGTTCTAGCTTATACCACGAAGATTCCGGTTAAAGAATTCAAGAGATATCCACCCAATCTAAGGTAGAACGGAGGTGGTTGTCAGGCACGCGTTCATAGGTGAGAATGATGATGAGTGTCACGGATCATCACATTCATCAAGTTGAAGAACAAGTGATATCTTAAAACAAGAACAAGTGGAATTGAATAGAAGAACAATAGTAATTGCATTAATACTCGAGGTACAACAGAGCTCCACACCTTAATCTATGGTGTGTAGAAACTCCACCGTTGAAAATACATAAGAATAAGGTCTAGGTATGGCCGAATGGCCAGCCTCCCAATGATCAAAAGATCTAAAGATCAAAAGATTCCAAAGATCAGAAGATGAAAATACAATAGTAAAAGGTCCTATATATAGAGAACTAGTAGCCTATGGTTTACAGAGATGAGTAAATGACATAAAAATCCACTTCCGGGCCCTCTTGGTGTGTGCTTGGGCTGAGCATTGAAGCATTTTCGTGTAGAGACAATTCTTGGAGTTAAACGCCAGCTTTGGTGCCAGTTTGGGCGTTTAACTCCCATCCTTGTGCCAGTTCCGGCGTTTAACGCTGGGAATTCTGAGGGTGACTTTGAACACCGGTTTGGGCCATCAAATCTTGAGCAAAGTATAGACTATCATATATTGCTGGAAAGCCCAGGATGTCTACTTTTCAACGCCGTTGAGAGCGCGCCAATTGGGCTTCTGTAGCTCCAGAAAATCCACTTCGAGTGCAGGGAGGTCAGAATCCAAAGGCATCTGCAGTCCTTTTTAGTCTCTGAATCAGATTTTTGCTCAGGTCCCTCAATTTCAGCCAGAAAATACCTGAAATCACAGAAAAACACACAAACTCATAGTAAAGCCCAGAAAAGTGATTTTTAACTAAAAACTAGTAAAAATATACTAAAAACTAACTAGATCATACTAAAAACATACTAAAAACAATGCCAAAAAGCGTACAAATTATCCGCTCATTAGGAGCTTTGCAGCGTCTCGATGAATTAATGCAATGATTTCTATTTTCCATTCAAACGCGCTTGTTTCTATCCGTGACACTCATCACCATTCTCAACCCATGAACGTGTGCCTGACAAACACCTCCGTTCTACATTAGATTGAATGATTATCTCTTAGATTCCTTAATCAGAATCTTCGTGGTATAAGCTAGAATCCATTGGCAGCATCCTTGAGAATCCGTAAGGTTTAAACCTTGTCTGTGGTATTCCGAGTAGGATTCAGGGATTGGATGACTGTGACGAGCTTCAAACTCGTGAGTGGGGCGTAGTGACAGACGCAAAAGGATCAATGGATCCTATTCCGACATGATCGAGAACCGACAGATGATTAGCCTTGCTGTGACAGAGTATTTGGAAAATTTTCACTAAGAGGATGGGAAGTAGCCATTGACAATGGTGATGCCCTACATACAGCTTGCCATGGAAGAAGCCTTGCATATTTGAAAGTGAGAAAGCATTATGTTGCAAGAATTCAGAAGACAAAGCATCTCGAAAACTCCAACATATTCTCCATTACTGCATAATAAGTATTATTTAATCCATGCTCTCTTGTTTATTTGCAAGTCAATTGATAACTATAACTGGTATACTGACTAAGATTAATAAGATAACCATAGCTTGCTTCAAGCCAACAATCTCCATGGGATTCGACCCTTACTCACGTAAGGTATTACTTGGACGATGGTGGATGAAATTGTGATCATTAACAATGGCTCCAATAATTTGGTAGCTCTCACATGTGAATTACACTTAGTCACAACTCCGCACAACTAACCAGCAAGTGCACTGGGTCGTCCATACCTTACGTGAGTAAGGGTCGATCCCACGGAGATTGTTGGTATGAAGCAATCTATGGTAATCTTGTAGATCTCAGTCAGACTGATTCAAATGTGATTGGATTAGATAATTAAAAGATAAATAAAATAGGATAGAAATACTTATGTAAATTAATGGTGGAAATTTCAGATAAGCGTATGGAGATGCTTGTCCCTGTTGAATCTCTGCTTTCCTACTGCTTTCATCCAATCCTTTTTACTCCTTTCCATGGCAAGCTGTATGTAGGGCATCACCGTTGTCAATGGCTACATCCCATCCTCTCAGTGAAAATGGTCCAAATTCTCTGTCACATCACGGCTAATCATCTGTCGGTTCTCAATCAGGTTAGAGTAGAATCCCATGATTCTTTTGTGTCTGTCACTAACGCCCAGCCTTCAGGAGTTTGAAGCTTGTCGCAGTCATTCAATCCCGGAATCTTACTCGGAATACCATATACAAGGTTAGACTTTCCGGATTCCCATGAATGCCGCCATCAATTCTAGTGTATACCACGAAGATTCTGATCAAGGAATCCAAGAGATATGCGCCCGGTCTAAGGTAGAAGGGAAGTGGTTGTCAGTCACACGCGTTCATAGGTGAGAATGATGATGAGTGTCACGGATCATCACATTCATCAAGTCGAAGTGCAACAAATATCTTAGAACAGGAATAAATCGAATTGGATAGAAAATAATAGTGATTGCATTAAAACTTGAGGTACAGTAGAGCTCCACACCCTTAATCTATGGTGTGTAGAAACTCCACCATTGAAAATACATAAGTGAAAGGTCCAGGCATTGCCGAATGGCCAGCCCCCATGATCTGAGAATTAAACGTCCCAATATGTCTAATACAATAGTAAACTATCCTATTTATACTAGACTAGCTACTAGGATTTACAAGAGTAAGTAATTGATGCATAAATCCACTTCCAGGGCCCACTTGGTGTATGTTTGGGCTGAGCTTGATCTATCCACGAGCTGAGGCTTCTTTTGGAGTTGAACGCCAAGTTGTAACGTGTTTTGGGCGTTCAACTCCGGTTCGTGACGTGTTTCTAGCATTTGACTCCAGACAGCAACATGGAACTGGCGTTGAGCGCGAGTTTACATCATCTAATCACAAATAAAGTATGGACTATTATATATTGCTGGAAAGCGCTGGATGTCTACTTTCCAACGTCGTTAAGAGCGCGCCATTTGGAGTTCTGTAGCTCCAGAAAATTTATTTCGAGTGAAGGGAGGTCAGATTCCAACAGCATCAGCAGTCCTTTTTCAGCCTTCTTTCAGAGTTTTGCTCAAGTCCCTCAATTTCAGCCAGAAAATACTTGAAATAATAGAAAAACACACAAACTCATAGTAAAGTCTAGAAATGTGAATTTAGCATAAAAACTAATGAAAACATTCCTAAAAGTAACTAGATCATACTAAAAACTACCTAAAAACAATGCCAAAAAGCGTATAAAGTATCCGTTCATCAGACGACCCAGTACACTTGCTGGTTAGTTGTGCGGATTGCAAAAGTGTGATTGAAATTTCGTGCACCAAGTTTTTGGCGCCGTTGCCGGGGATTGTTTGAGTTTGAACAACTGACGGTGAATCTTGTTGCTTAGATTAGGAAAAATTAGTCTTTTTGGTTTAGAGTCACTAGAATTGCATCTTTTATTATCCCTTTTAAAAATTTTTTCAAAAATATTATTTTTCTTTATTAATTTTTAGTTTTTCTATGAGTTTAGTGTCCTGTTTTAAGTTTGGTGTCAATTGCATGTTTTTAAAAATTTATGCATTTTTCGAAAATTCATGCATGTGTTCTTCATGATCTTCAAATTGTTCTTGTCAATTTTTCTTGTTTGATCTTTGGTTTGTATTGTTTTGTGTTTTTTCTTGTTTTTCTTGTGCTTTTTCAAATTTTTAATTTTCAAAAAAAATTTTATTTATCACGTTAAATTTATAGCTCAGTTGGCTAGAGCGTTGGTTTATATTCTTGGCAATTGGGTATCTTCTTTTAAAACTTTTTCAAAAATAATTTTTCTTTGATTAAATCTTGTGCCTAACTTTAAGTTTGGTGTTCTCTTGTTAATTTTCTATAATTTTTGAAAATTTATTTTGGTTTTCCAAAAATTTTAAGTTTGGTGTTCTTTCTTTTGTTCTTATTGTTCTTGTGAGTCTTCAAGGTGTTCTTGAGTCTTCTTTGAGTTTTGATCTTAAAATTTTTAAGTTTGGTGTCCCTTGGTGTTTTTCCTCCAAAATTTTTGAAAAACAAGGAGCATTAGATCTAAAAATTTTAAGTCTTGTGTCTTTTGTGTGTTTTTCTCTTTCATCATAAAATTCAAAAATAAAAAATATCTTTTCCTTTAATTTCTCATAATTTTTGAATTACTTGGGTTGACTTGGTCAAAATTTTTCAAATCATATCTTTTTCAAAAATATCCTAACCACTTTCTCTCTCCTCACTTTTTCGAAAATCTTTATAAAATATTTTCAAATTTTTTATTTTTTATTTTATTTTTTATTTTTCATTTTTTTTATTTTTTTGTTTTTATTTCATTCTATTTTATTATTTCTAAAATAATTTTTTAATATAATAAAATAAATAAAATAAATCCACATCATCTCCCTTTCTCCATCATGGACCTAAGTAGAAATGAACAGTCCAGAAGGACTATGGGGTCATATGCTAACCCAACTATTGCTTCATATAGGAGTAGTATCTGTATACCCTCCATCGGAGTCAGTAGCTTTGAGTTGAACCCTCAGCTCATTATCATGGTGTAATAAAGTTCCCAGTATTCCAGTCTTCCACAGGAAGAACCTACAGAGTTTCTGGCACAGTTTTTACAAATTACTGACACAGTACATGATAAGGAAGTAGATCAGGATGTCTACAGATTGTTACTATTTTCCTTTGCTGTAAAAGACCAAGCTAAGAGGTGGTTAAATAACCAATCTAAAGACAGCTTAAAGACATGGAAACAGCTGTCAGAAAATTTCCTGAATCACTATTTTCCTCCAAAATGGATGACACAGCTAAGGCTGAGCATCCAAGGCTTCAAAAAAGGAGATAATGAATCCCTTTATGATGCCTGGGAGAGATACAGAGAGATGCTAAGAAAATGCCCCTCTGAAATGTTTTCAGAGTGGGTGCAGTTAGACATCTTTTATTATGGGCATACAGAGAAAGCTCAGATTTCTCTAGACCACTCATCTGGTGGATCTATACAGATGAGAAAGACAATTGAAGAAGCTTAAGAGCTCATTGATACAGTTTCCAGAAATCAGCATCTGTACCTAAGTAGTGAACCTTCTATCAACGAAGAGGCTAAAACAGTAACTGCTGAACTCAGTCCTGTAAATCAAGCTAATAAATTCAATTAGCAATTAGATTTTCTAACAAAATAGTTAGCCGGATTTAAGGAGATATTGCAAGAAACAAGAATGGCTAATATGAATATGGAAGTTCAGTTGAAGCAAACAGAACAGCAGTTATCAAAACAAATAACAGAAGAGTGCCAAACAATTCAATTAAGAAGTGGGAAAACATTAAATACCTTACTTCAAGGTAGCAGGAAGCCAAGAAATGAACAAACTGCTACCCAAAATCCCTCTAAGGATAGTCAGAGCCCAGAGAGGAAGAATTCTGGCGCTCAAACGCAAGAAAAGGGGTGGAAAGCTGGCATTGAAACCCAACCCATGCTTAGTCCTGGCGTTTAACGCCAGAAATAGGCAAGGAATTGGTGTTGAACACCAAAAGGAAGCACAGTTCTGGCGTTCAGACGCCAGAAATAGGTAAGGAGTTGGCGTCTAACGCCACTCCAGCTTCCACCCCTGGCATTCAAATGCCAGTGGGAGATCAGACACATACAAGTGCTGATAGAAACCCCTCTAAAAGGGTTTCTCAACCCACATCTGTAGGTAATAAACCTGTAGCAACTAAGGTTGAGGAATACAAAGCCAAACTGCCTTATCCTCAGAAACTCCGCCAAGCGAAACAGGATAAGAAATTTGCCCGCTTTGCAGAGTATCTCAGGACTCTTGAAATAAAGATTCCGTTTGCAGAGGCACTTGAGCAAATACCCTCTTATGCTAAGTTCATGAAAGAGATCTTAAGTCATAAGATGCATTGGAGAGAAACTGAAAAAGTTTACCTCACTGAAGAATGCAGTGCAGTCATTTTGAAAAGCTTACCATAAAAGCTTAAAGATACCGGAAGCTTTATGATACCATGCACATTAGAAGGTACTTGTAACAAGCAAGCTCTATGTGATCTCGAGGCAAGTATCAACCTAATACCTGCATCCACTATCAGAAAGCTTGGTTTGACTGAAGAAGTCAAACCAACCCAGATATGTCTCCAACTTGCTGATGGATCCATTAAATATCCATCAGGCGTGATTGAAGACATGATTGTTAAGGTTGGTCCATTTGCCTTTTCCACTAACTTTGTGGTGCTGGAAATGGAGGAGCACAAGAGTGCAACTCTCATTCTAGGAAGACCTTCCTAGCAACTGGACGAACCCTCATTGACGTCCAAAAAGGGGAAGTGACCCTGAGAGTCAATGAGGACGAGTTTAAGTTGAATGTTGTCAAAGCTATGCAGCATCCAAACACCTCAAATGACTGCATGAGCATTGATATTATTGACTCTTTGGTAAAAGAGGTCAATATGACTGAGAGTCTCGAATCAGAGCTAGAGGATATCTTTAAAGATGCTCAGCATGATCTGGAGGAACCAAAGAGAATAATAGAATCTCTGAAAATCCCTCAGGAAGAGGAGAAACCTCCCAAACCCAAGCTCAAACCATTACCACCATCCCTGAAATATGCATTCCTGGGAGAAGGTGATACCTTTCCTGTAATCACAAGCTCTACCTTAGAACCACAGGAAGAGGAAGCACTAATACAAGTGCTAAGGACATTGTTCCAAGGGTTACCTAAAACTGTAGGTCGATCTCGATTGAGATCTGCTGTGTTGGTCGGAGTCGACGTGTCCGGCAGGCGTATAGCGGCCGGAGCTAGTATGTCCGACTTGTGGAACTGAGAGTGCTGCTAATCCGTTGTCACCGAAGGGTAGGGGGTACCTGCAAGGGACTCTGATGCTTAAGTTAGCATGGGTATTAAGCAGGTATTGAGTAGAATCAGAGTAAGATATATACCTGGGTGCTCTAGTGTATTTATAGTGGTGAGATGTGACCTTCTGTGGATAAGATAAGTTAGTTATCTTATCTTATCTTATCTCTTGTTGAGGTCAGCTTATCTTCCATGGAACCGCCCTTGTCTCTATCGGCTTGGGCTGCCTTTGGATCTGGGTCGTATTCCTCTATTTGGGCCCTTCTTTGGGCTTTTTCTGTCGCTTTGGCTGACTTCTTTGTAAAGAAGTCGGTCTGCTTGACCTAAATAGGTCGGTCGCTTTGTTACTGAACATTCCGACTCGGTCATCTTGACCCAGGGTATGAACAGTGCCCCTGCTTGAGCTAGGTCTTCTTTTTGAGGCCGTGTTCTTTGACTTCGATCCTTGCTTTAGTGAAGCCGAACTCAAGTATTTTGTCGATTCCTTTGTAGAAGCTTTTGAATGTAAAACGTTTTTCCTCTAAGAGCGCGCGCTTTTATATCGGTGCTTTTGGAAACGTGCGAGGGTTTAATGCCTACATTAATTTTAACATTAATTGCCCCGTTTCCCTTTGGCTCTTTTATTTTGATTTTGAAAACCCAGAAACGGTTTCTCTCCTTCGCCCTTTTCGTAACTTCTTCGCATTTCTTCCTTCATTCTCTTGCTTTCAACTTTTCTTTTTGTTGCGGCGTTGTTTGATTTTTCTGAAGCCTCTGCCTGGAGTTTTGCTGTTCCGCGTTTCAGCCCCGCGACGTTGCTTTTGCTCGTGTCTTCTCTTTTACTTTGAGAGAGCAATTCCAGATTTTGCCTTCCCTCTTCAACTTCCTTGAAGCCTGCTTCTTTTTTCAGGTTGGTACTAACTTTCTTACTTCTTTCGCGGCTTCACTTTTAGTTTTTTGTTGAGGCTTTGATTTTGCATTTTTGAAAGTTTGAACCTTTTCGTGATCTTGCGTTTGTTTGTCACTATAAATGTTTTTTCCTTGGCTTTCTTTTGTGCGCTCTTTTCGCATTTCCGTCGAGGCTTTCTAGGGTTTTGTTGTTGCTTCTGATAGAGAATCTGCATCTGTTCATCACTTTGCTTGATTGCTTTTTGTTTCTGATTTTGAGAAAGTTTGTACCTTTAATAATTTCTACTTGGCGTGTTTTGACGTTTGGGAATGCTTTTTGCTTGGTAAACTTTGATGACTTATGCTTCTGAAAATGCTTGCTTTGTTTGAAGTCTTTTTCTTGTTTGAGAAATGTTGGGGTGGGAGCTATAGATTTTCCTAGAAACCTTGTTTGATTATTGCCTCCAAAGGATGCCCCAAGGCTTTTGGTTTGAGTCTTGGGGTTTTTCCTTTTCTGTTTGTTTCACCTGTATCGTATTGAGTTGTTTTCTCCCTTGTCCAAGATGTTTTTAGTAACCCCATTTTCTTTTCTTACTTGTAGGATTAGTTGGCCTTATGTCTTCTCACAATAACATTGTAGAGATGTCTTCCAAAGTTCCTGAGGGCATGTCCGATTGGCTGGACTCCCTTGTCTTGATGTGTGTTTCTATTGTGGATGCCGAATTTTGCACAGAGCTGAGGAAGCACCATAGGATTTGTGGTAACAGCGCCTGTGAGGGGGATTATGAGCTTGTTGCTCCTGAGGCCGATGAGAGAGTTTGTTTTCCGACTTACGTCGAGGGGGAGCGTCCCTTCTTCTACGCCTATGAATACTTTTTTAGTCAATTAAACGTTACCTTTCCCTTTACTGCTTTTGAGACCGACCTGTTGTGGTCTTGTAACATTGCCCCATCCCAGCTTCATCCAAATTCCTGGGGTTTTATTAAAATTTTTCAGCTTCTTTGTAGAGAGTTAGATGTAACACCTTCTCAAACTCTTTTCCTTTACTTGTTTGTTTCCGCCAAGCCTGGCGGTTCTTCAAAAAAGAAAGCTTCTTGGGTTTTTTTCAGGTCCGCCCAGGGCCATAAAGTTTTTGCGATGTATGATGAGTCCTTCAAAGACTTCAAGAATTACTTCTTTAAGGTTCGTGCTGTCGAGGGGGCCCGCCCCTTTTTTCTTGATGAAAATGATGAGCCCTCTTTCCCTCTAGAGTGGCAGAAGGATGTAAGAGTGCCTCGCTATACTTGGGAGATGCTTGATGATGTCGAGTGCGCTTTTGTAGTTGTTCTTGAGGATCTCTGGGGGAAACCACCCCATCTTGATACAAAAAGAGTTTTGAATGATCCGTCCTTGGTTCGGACTGTTTTGGGTATTTGTTTGACTATTTGTCTGACTTGTTTCTATACTTGTTTCCTTTTTCTTCCTCTCATCGAATTTGTAACTCTTTGTTGTGGCTGTTTTTGTGTTTGCAGAGATGTCAAAGAATAGTGACTCCATGAAGGCCTTTAAAAGGGCAAAGAAGGCAACTGCTGCTCTGAACATCTCGGCCAAGGTGGCCGGCGAGGGATCTTCACAGATCCCAGTGAAGCCTCCTGTGCCGAGTTCCCTTGGGCCAAGGAAAGTAATTCCTACTCCTCGGTTTCATCAGATCGATCCTCCTCAGACTTCTGCCGTTGCTTCTGGTGTCCCTCCCTTGAAAAAGCAAAAAACATCCGAGCCTTTTAACCTGGATGCCCCAGACTTTGATGCTATCGAGTTTGTTGACCAGCAAATTGTCCCCTATGGTGGGCTTTCCATGGACGACGTGTCTCTTCTTTAGCATTTGGATTTTATCTCAAAAAGTAGTGTGAAGATGACTCACATGAGTGGGGCTATTTTCTGAACAGTTCAGGGGATTCCGATTCATGCCACAAAATCCTTCATGGAGGAGGCCAAGTCAGAATTTGATCGTATCAAGGGTCTGAAGGAGGAGTTGGAGGTAAAGTTGGGAAAGGTGGATAAGGAGCTTGAGGGTGAGAAGGCCAGTTCTATTTCCTTGGCTACTTCTTTGAAGTTGGCTGAGGACATGGCACTGAAACATAAGGATAGCTATGTCTCGGCTTATAGGGAGTTGATGCATCTCCGGGCTGATTTGGAAACTGCTCGGATTAATTATGGTGAGCTTCAGGGTCACCTTGTGGGCAGCGTAACTGCCGCCTCCGAGAATCTAATGGAGCAGTTTCGAATTGTTACTCCTGATGCCGACTTGACTCTCATCAGCCTGGACAATGTTGTGAGGGATGGTAAGATTGTCCCTGATGACCAGGATGATGATGAGGCTGATCCTCCCCCAGTGCCTTCTTTTAAAGTGTCGACCTCCTCTGTTCCTCCCGTTACGTCTGTTCCAGATTGCCAGATTCTGAACCGGGATGATGGAACTGTAGATGCTGTGCCCTTTCAGACTCGCCCTCCTTCTCCCTGTACTGATGCTGCCGGGAAGGCTCCCGATCTTAGCTGATCTTCTTTCTGAATATTTGTGTAAATAGCCCGATTTGTGGGCTTTTGAACTTGTTTTATTATTCTTTCTTTACTGCTGACGCTTTTAGTTCTTTTCCTGGCAACTTTTATTTTGAAAAACAAAGGTAGCTTTCTGAGGTTGATTTTGGTGGCCTCCTGAAGCTTTTATCATACTATGCTTTTATTATGGTATCTGTTGAGGTCTTGCTGCTTTGGCCTCTTTAGATTGCTTTTGTATTTATTGTTTGTAGCTTGGATCCTTTTGAGGCCGTGACTATGGGGGGCCCGACTTGTTTCTCGGTTTCCTCGCTTTTTGTTCGTATTTTTAGCGCCTCATAATCGATTTCTTTTTGTTGGTCCCCTTCTAAGTTATTTCTATAATCCTCTTTTTGGACCATTGTTAGGTCCTTTTTTAGGGATTACTTTTATAACTTATCTTTCGTAGGAGACCGACTTCGTTAGGTCGATCTCTTCAAAGTTGTTTTTGTAATCCTCTTTTTTGGACCATTGTTAGTTCCTTTTTCAGGGATTATTTTTACAACTTGTCTTTGTAGGAGACCGACTTCGTTAGGTCGATCTCTTCTAAGTTGTTTTTGTAATCCTCTTTCTTGGACCTTTGTCAGGTCTCTTTCAGGGATTACTTTTACAACTTGTCTTTGTAGGAGACCGACTTCGTTAGGTCGATCTCTTCTAAGTTGTTTTTGTAATCCTCTTTCTTGGAC
Organism: Arachis hypogaea; assembly: GCF_003086295.3. Taxonomy (NCBI): domain Eukaryota; kingdom Viridiplantae; phylum Streptophyta; class Magnoliopsida; order Fabales; family Fabaceae; genus Arachis; species Arachis hypogaea. The sequence goes on along the minus strand of NC_092045.1, from coordinate 43,470,068 downwards.
CTTTGTCAGGTCTCTTTCAGAGATTACTTTTACAACTTGTTTTGTAGGAGACCGACTTTATTAGGTCGATCTTCTCTAAGTTGTTTTTGTAATCCTCTTTCTTGGACCTTTGTTAGGTCTCTTTCAGGGATTACTTTTACAACTTCTTTTGTAGGAGACCGACTTCGTTAGGTCGATCTCTTCTAAGTTATAGCAATTCCTCTTTAATAGTGTTGGCCATACCTCTTTCCAGGGATTTGCTGATAAATTGGGTTGACTTGGTCTGACTTTTGGTGTCGGCCAGTCTTTTTAAGTTATTATATAGCAATCCATAAGACCTCGTCAGGTTCTTTTTGGGATCACTTTCGATAACTTCTTGCATTATTCTGTGTTCATATTTTTTCGATTTGTAGATGGTGGTTTCTGTCCTGGTTTAATCGACCTTTAGGTGAATCGCGTTTTCACCTTTGTCGGTCGATTATTCCTATCAAGATCGTACAGTGAATCTATTCTTCACTTTCTGTTCGATCCGTTCCTCTATAATCGGACGATGAATGCTTTAGAATAATGCGTCTTGAGAACTTGTAGAATATCTGAAATGTATTTTATTTAAAGGAAGTGCAAATATATACAGGCGGGAGTTTTTCATACCCTTAAGTCGGATTAAATCTCAATCTTTACGCCTCATTAAAAAACCTTTTCAGGAAAAAGAGTGCATCTTGAGATCTTTTACCTTTCCTAGCTATAGTACCTTCTTAGGTTACAGGCGTGCCATGATCTGGGGAGTTCTCGTCCCTCGAGTTCGGACAGTCTGTAGTAGCCCTTCCCAAGTACTTCTGTGACTCGTTAGGGTCCTTTCCAGTTAGCTGCCAGCTTTCCTTCTCCAGGTCGAGTTGTTCCAATATCATTTCGGATTAAGATGAGATCGTTCTCCGTGAAATCTCTTGGCACTACCTTTTGATTATACCTGGAAGCCATTCGCCGCTTTAGTGCTTCTTCTCTGATCCGAGCTCTTTCTTGGATTTCTGGAAGTAGGTCGAGCTCTTCTCTTTGGAGTTGAGAATTGGTTTGTTCATTGTAGTGGACTACTCAGGGAGATCCTTCCTCGACCTCTATTGGAATCATTGCCTCCACTCCGTATGCTAGTCAGAATGGTGATTCGTTCGTAGTAGAATGGGGGGTTGTCCGATACGCCCATAGGACTTATGGAAGTTCCTCAGCCCAAGCCCCCTTTGCTTCTTACAATCTCTGCTTCAACCCGGCCAATATGACTTTATTGGCCGCTTCGGCTTGTCCATTGGCTTGGGGATGTTCGACGGAGGTGAACTGGTGTTTTATATTCAAGTCGGCCACTAATTTTCTGAAACCTGCATCTGTGAATTGGGTGCCATTGTCTGTGGTGATGGAGTATGGGACCCCAAATCTTGTAACAATATTCCTATATAGGAATTTTCGGCTTCTTTGAGCAGTGGCATTGGCTAGGGGTTCTGCCTCGATCCATTTCGTGAAATATTCTACCCCTACTATGAGGAATTTTACTTGTCCCAATCCCTGTGGGAAGGGTCCGAGAAGATCAAGTCCCCATTTTGCAAATGGCCAGGGTGAGGTCACGCTAATGAGTTTTTCTGGTGGGGCAATGTGAAAGTTGGCATGCTTCTGACATGGTGGACATGTCTTTACAAATTCTGTAGCTTCCTTTCGTAGAGTTGGCCAATAGAATCTTGCTCGGAGTACCTTTTTGGTGAGAGCTTGTGCTCCGAGATGATTGCCACAAATGCCGCTATGTACTTCTTCCAAGACTTCCTTTGTGTTGGAGGTCGGTACGCATTTTAACAATGGTGTTGAGATCCCTCTTTTGTATAGGATGTTATTTATGATATTGTAGTATTGTGCCTCCCTTTTTAACCTCTTTGCCTCATTTTCATCTGTAGGGAGCGCTTCTGTTTTGAGGTAGTTAATTATGGGGGTCATCCATCCTGGATCCCGACCTGTTATGGCTAGGATTTTTTCTTCTTCCGATATTGATGGGTTCTGCAGTATTTATTGGATGAGGCTTCTATTGTTGCCCCCTGGTTTGGTGCTGGCTAGCTTTGAGAGCGTGTCAGCTCGGGCATTTTGCTCGCGGGGTATGTGGCAAATCCTATATTCCCCGAGTTGTCTGAGCTGTTTTTTGGCTTTATCCAAATATTTTTTCATGGTAGGATCTTTGGCTTAGTAGCTTCCCGTTATTTGTGAGGTAATGCCTTGTGAGCCACTGTAGATGTTGAGTTTCTGAGCTCCAACTTCCCTGGCCAGCTTCAAACCAGCTAATAATGCTTCATATTTCGCCTGGTTGTTTCAGGCCGGGAATCCGAATTTCAGGGAAAGCTCAAGTTGGGTCCCTTGGTTGCTTTTGATTATCACACCTGCACCGCTTCCAACTTTATTTGAGGAACCATCCACGTATGTGTTCCACTCTATGGGGGTTTCCGTGGTATCTGTGAATTCTGCAATGAAGTCGGCTAGGTATTGTGATTTGATGGCTGTCTGTGCCTTGTATTGCAGGTCAAACTCGGATAACTCGATTGCCCACTGTAGGATTCTTGCTGCTAGATCTGTTTTCTGCAATATTCCTTTTATGGGCTGGTTGGTCCGGACTTTAATGTTGTGCGCTTGGAAGTACTGGCGAAGTCGTCGAGATGCAAGTATCAGAGCGTAGGCGAACTTCTCTATTTTTTGGTAGTTCAGCTCTGACCCCTGTAGTGCTTTACTAATGAAGTAGATGGTTGTTGTCCCCCTTCGTCTTCTCTAATTAATGCTGAGGCTATTGCCCGACTTCCTACTGCGAGGTACAGTATGAGTGGTTCTCCCTCTCGTGGTCGAGATAGGATGGGGGGCTGTCCCAAGAATTCTTTGAAGTCTCGAAAGGCTTGTTCACATTCCGTTGTCCACTTGAAGTTCTTTCCCTTCCTTAAGGTAGCGTTGAAGGGGAGGGACCTTATTGCTGACCCTGCTAAGAATCTGGACAAGGCTGCCGATCTCCCATTAAGTTGTTGTACCTCTTTGACGCAGGTTGGGCTTTTCATGTTTAGTATAGCCTGACATTTATCTGGATTTGCCTCGATTCCTCTTTGTGTGAACATAAAGCCCAAAAATTTACCTGCTTCCACTACGAAGGTGCATTTAGCCGGGTTGAGTCGCATGTTGTGCTTCCGTATGGTGTCGAACACTTGAACCAAGTCGGTTAGTAATGTTCCCTCACTTTGTGTCTTTATCAACATGTCGTCCACATAGACCTCCATGATTTTTCTGATGTGGTTTGAGAAGACTTTATTCATTAGCCTTTGATAAGTGGCTCCCGCGTTTTTAAGGCCGAAAGGCATTACGATGTAGCAATAATTTGCTTTTGGTGTGAGAAACGAGGTTTTTTCTTGATTCGGTGGATACATTGGGATCTGGTTGTACCCCGAGTATGCGTCCATGAATGAGAGATACTTATATCCTGATGAGGCATCTACTAGAGCGTCGATGCTTGGGAGTGGATAAGGGTCTTTTGGGCAGGCTTTGTTGAGGTCGGTGTAGTCAGTGCACATTCGCCACTTTCCATTTGACTTTTTCACCAAGACGACGTTTGCTAGCCATAATGGGTATTTAACTTCTCTTATGAATCCTGCCTCTAGTAGTGCTTGTACTTGTTCTTCTACAGCCTGAGACCGTTCTGGCCCGATTTTTCTTCGTCTTTGTTGTACTGGCCGGGATCCCGGGTAGACTGCCAGCTTGTGGCTCATTAGTTCGGGATCTATGCCTAGCATGTCGATAGCTTTCCATGCGAAGAGATCAACATTATCTCGTAGAAACCGTATTAGTGATTCTTTTACGTCTCCTTTCAGGATCGTGCCAATATTAGTCGTTTTGTCCGAGGTATCTCTGATCTGAACTCTTTCTATTTCTCCTTCGGGTCGTGGGCAGAGTTCTTCTCGTCTCTCATCTCTACCGAGTTCGATTGTGTGGAACTCTCCTCCTTCGCCTCGGAGATTTAGACTTTCGTTATAACAGCGACGCGCCATCTTTTGATCTGATTTTATTGTAGCTATCCCTTCTGTAGTTGGGAATTTCATACAAAGATGTGGAGTTGAAACTATTGCTCCGAGTTGATTTAACGTCGTCTGACCTATTAAGGCATTGTAGGCTGAGCTTACGTTGACCACGATATAGTCTATCTTAAGTGTTCTGGATTGGTTCCCCTTTCCAAAGGTTGTGTGTAACGAAACGTATCCTAATGGCTGTACTGGGGTGTCCCCAAGTCCGAACAAGCTGTTCGGGTATGCTTTTAGCTCTTTTTCTTCTAAGCCGAGCTTGTCGAAGGTAGTTTTGAATAGAATGTCGGCAAAGCTTCCTTGATCAATTAATGTACGGTGGAGGTTGGTGTTTGCCAATATGATTGTGATGACCATGGGGTCATCGTATCCTAAGATGATGCCGGATGCATCTTCTTTGGTAAACGTGATTGCTGGGATGTCTGGCACTTCTTTCTTGCCTTCGACATGGTATACTTCTTTGAGGTGTCGCTTGCAGGATGATTTGGAGATTCCTCCTTGGTGCGCGAAATTGTGAACTATACTTTTTCACAACTCTCATAATCCCCGGTCATGAACCCCAAAACTTGGTAGCTCAATACCATGGCATTACACAACTTCGCACAACTAACCAGCAAGTGCACTGGGTCGTCCAAGTAATAAACCTTACGCGAGTAAGGGTCGATCCCACGGAGATTGTTAGTATTGAAGCAAGCTATGGTCATCTTGTAAATCTTAGTCAGGCAAACTCAAATGTATATGGTGATGAACGAAAATAACATAAAAGATAAAGATAGTGATACTTATGTAATTCATTGGTAGGAACTTCAGATAAGCGTATGAAGATGCCTTCCCTTCCGTCTCTCTGCTTTCCTACAGTCTTCATCCAATTCTTCTTACTCCTTTCCATGGCAAGCTCGTGTAGGGTTTCACTGTTGTCAGCAGCTACCTCCCATCCTCGCAGTGAAAGCTAATGCACACACTCTGTCACAGTGCTGCCAATCACCGGTGTGGTTCCCTCCCCTACTGGAATAGAATCCAGTGATTCTTTTGCGTCTGTCACTAACGCCCAGTAAGTTACAGGTTTGAAGCACGTCACAGTCATTCAGTCATTGAATCCTACTCAGAATACCACAGACAAGGTTAGACCTTCCGGATTCTCTTGAATGCCGCCATCAGTTCTTGCCTATACCACGAAGACTCTGATCTCACGGAATGGTTGGCTCGTTTGTCAGGCGAGCACTCGGTTGTCAGGCGATCAACCATGCATCGTGCAATCAGGAATCCAAGAGATATTCACTAGAGCCTCGAATGCTAGTAGAACAAGAGTGGTTGTCAGTCACTTTGTTCATGAGTGAGAATGGTGATGGGCGTCAATCATCACCTTCATCAAGTTGAAGAACAAGTGATATCTTGGATAAAGAACAAGCGGAATTGAATGGAAGAACAATAGTAATTGCATTAATACTCGAGGTACAGCAGAGCTCCACACCTTAATCTATGGTGTGTAGAAGCTCCACCGTTGAAAATACATAAGCATAAGGTCTAGGCATGGCCGAATGGCCAGCCTCCCAATGATCTAAGATCTAAAGTGATCAAAAGATATAAAGATCCAAAGACTTAAAGATCCAAAGATTTCTAATACAATAGTCAAAGGTCCTATTTATAGAAAACTAGTAACCTAAGGTGTACAGAAATGAGTAAATGACATAAAAATCCACTTCCGGGCCCACTTGGTGTGTGCTTGGGCTGAGCAATGAAGCAAATTTCGTGCAGAGACTCCTCTTGGAGTTAAACGCCAGCTTTAGTGCCAGTTTGGGCGTTTAACTCCCATTTGGGTGCCAGTTCCAGCGTTTAACGCTGGAATTTCCTGAGGTGACTTTGAACGCCGGTTTGGGCCATCAAATCATGGGCAAAGTATGGACTATCATATATTGCTGGAAAGCCCAGGATGTCTACTTTCCAACGCCGTTGAGAGCGCGCCAATTGGGCCTCTGTAGCTCCAGAAAATCCACTTCGAGTGCAGGGAGGTCAGAATCCAACAGCATCTGCAGTCCTTTTTGGTCTCAGAATCAGATTTTTGCTCAGGTCCCTCAATTTCAGCCAGAAAATACCTGAAATCACAGAAAAACACACAAACTCATAGTAAAGTCCAGAAAAGTGAATTTTAACTAAAAACTAATAAAAATATACCAAAAACTAACTATATCATATCAAAAACATACTAAAAACAATGCCAAAAAGTATACAAATTATCCGCTCATCACAACACCAAACTTAAATTGTTGCTTGTCCCCAAGCAACTGAAAATCAAATAAGATAAAAAGAAGAGAATATACTATAGACTCCAAATTATCAATGAAACTTAGCTCCAAATTAGATGAGCGGGACTAGTAGCTTTTTGCCTCCGAACAGTTTTGGCATCTCACTTTATCCTTTGAAATTCAGAATGATTGGCTTCTTTAGGAACTCAGAATCCAGATAGTGTTATTGATTCTCTTAGTTAAGTATGATGATTCTTGAACACAGCTACTTATTGAGTCTTGGCCGTGGCCCAAAGCACTCTGTTTTCCAGTATTACCACCGGATACATACATGCCACAGACACATAATTGGGTGAACCTTTTCAGATTGTGACTCAGCTTTGCTAAAGTCCCCAATTAGAGGTGTCCAGGGTTCTTAAGCACACGCTTTTTGCCTTGGATCACAACTTTATTTTTTTTCTTTTTCTTTTTCTTTTTCTTTCTCTCCTTTTTTTTTCATTTTTTTCTCTCTCTCTCTCTTTTTTTTTTTTTTGTATTCACTGCTTTTTCTTGCTTCAAGAATCATTTTTATGATTTTTCAGATCCTCAGTAACATGTCTCCTTTTTCATCATTCTTTCAAGAGCCAACAATTTTAACATTCATGAACCACAAATTCAAAAGACATATGCACTGTTTAAGCATACATTCAGAAAACAAAAAGTATTGTCACCACATCAATCTAATTAAGCTAGTTTTAAAGATGAATTTGAAATCCTGTACTTCTTGTTCTTTTGTAATAAAAACAGTTTTCATTTAAGAAAGGTGATGGATTCATATTCATAGCTTTAAGGCATAGACACTAAGACACTAATGATCATAAGACACAAACATAGATAAACATAAGCATAAATTTTCGAAAAACAGAAGAATAAAGAACAAGGAAATCAAGGAACAGGTCCACCTTAGTGATGGCGGCTCTTTCTTGCTCTTGAAGATCCTATGGAGTGCTTGAGCTCCTCAATGTCTCTTCCTTGTCTTTGTTGCTCCTCCCTCATAATTCTTTGATCTTCTCTAATCTCATGAAGGATGATGGAGTGTTCTTGATGCTCCACCCTTAGTTGTCCCATGTTGGAACTTAACTCTCCTAGGGAGGTGTTTAGTTGCTCCCAATAGTTTTGTGGAGGAAAATTCATCCCTTGAGGAATCTATCCATCTCCCATGACTCGGAGGTGGAAGCCTTTGCCTTCCCTTTCCTCTTTCTAGAGGTTTCTCCGGCCTTGGATGCCATAATGGTTATGGAAAAACGAAAAAGCAACGCTTTTACCACACCAAACTTAAAATGTTTGCTCGTCCTCGGGCAAAAGAAGAAAGAAGAGAGTAGAAGAAGAAGAAATGAGGAAGAGGGAGATGGTGGTGTGTTCGGCCAAAGAGGGGGAAAAGTGGTGTTTAGGTTGGAAAGTGGTTTGAATTTGAAGGGTGAGGTTGGTGGGGATTTATGAAGGATGGATATGAGTGGTGAAGAGAAGGGTAGGATTTGATAGGTGAGGGGTTTCTGGGGAAGAGGTGTTGAGGTGATTGGTGAATGGGGGAAGAAGAGAGAGAGTGATGGTAGGGTCCTGTGGGGTCCACAGATCCTGTAGTGTCAAGGAAAAGGCATCCCTGCACCAAATGGCATCAAAATCCACGTTTTGAGCCATTTCTGGCGTTAAACGCCGGGCTGGTGCCCATTCCTGGCGTTTAACGCCAGGTTCTTGCCCTTTCCTGGCGTTTAACGCCAGTCTGGTGCCCCTTTCTGGCGTTAAACGCCCAGAATGGTGCCAGACTGGGCGTTAAACGCCCAACTGCTAGGCTTACTGGCGTTTGAACGCCAGCAGCATCTTCCTCCAGGGTGTGCTGTTTTTCTTCCTGTTTTTCATTCTGTTTTTGCTTTTTTCATTATTTTTGTGACTTCTTATGATCATCAACCTACAAAAAAAAGATAAAATAACAAAAGAAAATAATTAATTATAAAACATTGGGTTGCCTCCCAACAAGCGCTTCTTTAGTGTCACTAGCTTGACAGAGGACTCTCATGGAGCCTCAGAAATGCTCAGAACCGTGTTGGAACCTCCCAACACCAAACTTAGAGTTTGAATGTGGGGGTTCAACACCAAACTTAGAGTTTGGTTGTGGCCTCCCAACACCAAACTTAGAGTTTGACTGTGGGGGCTCAGTTTGGCTCTGTTTTGAGAGAAGCTCTTCATGCTTCTTCTCCATGAAGACAGAGGGATATCCTTGGGCCTTAAACACCAAGGATTCTTCATTCACTTGAATGATCAACTCTCCTCTATCAACATCAATCACAGCCTTTGCTGTGGCTAGGAAGGGTCTGCCAAGGATGATGGATTCATCCATGCACTTCCCAGTCTTTAGGACTATGAAATCAGTAGGGATGTAATGGTCTTCAATCTTCACCAAAACATCCTCTACAAGTCCATAAGCTTGTTTTCTTGAGTTGTCTGCCATCTCTAGTGAGATTTTTGCAGCTTGCACCTCAAAGATCCCTAATTTCTCTATTACAGAGAGGGGCATGAGGTTCACACTTGACCCTAAGTCACACAAGGCCTTCTTGAAGGTCATGGTGCCTATGGTACAAGGTATAGAAAACTTCCCAGGGTCCTTCCTCTTTTGAGGCAATTGCTGCCTAGACAAGTTATCCAGTTCTTTGGTGAGCAAAGGGGGTTCATCCTCCCAAGTCTCATTTCCAAATAACTTGTCATTTAGCTTCATGATTGCTCCAAGGTATTTAGCAACTTGCTCTTCAGTGACATACTCATCCTCTTCAGAAGAAGAATACTCGTCAGAGCTCATGAATGGCAGAAGTAAGTCCAATGGAATCTCTATGGGCTCATCTTGAGCCTCAGATTCCCAAGGTTCCTCATTGGGGAACTCATTGGGGGTCAGTGGACATCCAGTGAGGTCTTCCTCAGTGGCGTTCACTGCCTCTTCTTCCTCCCAGAATTCGGCCATGTTGATGGCCTTGCACTCTCCTTTTGGATTTTCTTCTGTATTGCTTGGAAGAGTACTTGGAGGGAGTTCAGTAATTTTCTTGCTCAGCTGACCCACTTGTCCTTCCAGATTTCTGATGGAGGACCTAGTTTCAGTCATGAAACTTTGAGTGGTTTTGATCAGATCAGAGACCATAGTTGCTAAGTCAGAGGTATTCTGCTTAGAACTCTCTGTCTGTTGCTGAGAAGATGATGGAAAAGGCTTGCTATTGCTAAACCTGTTTCTTCCACCATTATTATTGTTGAAACCTTGTTGAGGTCTCTGTTGATCCTTCCATGAAAGATTTGGATGATTTCTCCATGAAGGATTGTAGGTGTTTCCATAGGGTTCTCCCATGTAATTCACCTCTTCTATTGAAGGGTTCTCAGGATCATAAGCTTCTTCCTCAGATGAAGCTTCCTTAGTACTGCTTGGTGCATTTTGCATCCCAGACAGACTTTGAGAAATCATATTGACTTGTTGAGTCAATATTTTATTCTGAGCCAATATGGCATTCAGAGTGTCAATCTCAAGAACTCCTTTCTTCTGACTAGTCCCATTGTTCACAGGATTCCTTTCAGAAGTGTACATGAATTGGTTATTTGCAACCATTTCAATCAGTTCTTGAGCTTCAGTAGGCGTCTTCTTCAAATGAAGAGATCCTCCAGAAGAGCTATCCAAAGACATCTTGGACAGTTCAGAGAGACCATCACAGAAAATACCTATGATGCTCCATTCAGAAAGCATATCAGTGGGACACTTTCTGATCAATTGTTTGTATCTTTCCCAAGCTTCATAGAGGGATTCTCCTTCCTTCTGTCTGAAGGTTTGGACTTCCACTCTAAGCTTACTCAATTTTTGAGGTGGAAAGAACTTTGCCAAGAAGGCATTGACTAGCTTTTCCCAAGAGTCCAGGCTTTCTTTAGGTTGAGAGTCCAACCATGTCCTAGCTCTGTCTCTTACAGCAAAAGGGAATAGCATCAGTCTGTAGACCTCAGGGTCAACCCCATTAGTCTTGACTGTGTCACAGATTTGCAAGAACTCAGCTAAAAACTGATGAGGATCTTCCATTGGAAGTCCATGGAACTTGCAATTCTGTTGCATTAGAGAAACTAATTGAGGCTTAAGCTCAAAGTTGTTTGCTCCAATGGCAGGGATAGAGATGCTTCTCCCATAGAAATCGGGAGTAGGTGCAGTAAAGTCACCCAGCACCTTCCTTGCATTGTTGGTATTGTTGTTGTTTTCGGCTGCCATGTGTTCTTCTTCCTTGAAGAATTCGGTCAGGTGCTCTAAAGAGAGTTGTGCTTTGGCTTCTCTTAGCTTTCTCTTCAAGGTCCTTTCAGGTTCAGGATCAGCCTCAACAAGAATGCCCATGTCCTTGCTCCTGCTCATAAGATAGAGAAGGAAACAAGAAAATATGGAATCCTCTATGTCACAGTATAGAGATTCCTTTAGGTGTCAGAGGAAAAGAAGAGTAGAAGACAGAAGTGGAAAATTCGAACTTAACAAAGAAGATAGAGTTCGAATTTTGCCTTAAGGGATAGTGTTAGTCCATAAATTGAAGGATGTGAGAAGGAGGGAAGTGATTTTCGAAAATTAAGTGGGAAATTTGAAAACATTTTTGAAAAACATCACTTAATTTTCGAAAATGAAAATGGAAAAGAAATCAAGTGATTTTTGAAAAAGATTTTGAAATTAGAAATCAAAAAGATTTGATTGAAAGCTTATTTTGAAAAAGATGTGGTTAAGAAGATATGATTTGAAAACAATTTTAAAAGATATGATTTGAAAACAATTTGAAAAGATATGATTTTAAAAATTAATGACTTGCCTAACAAGAAAAGATATGAATCAAACATAAAACCTTCCTCAACAGAAAAGGCAAAAAATGTTCAATCAAATCATTAATTGTTAATAAGTATTTTTGAAAAAGGAAAGAAATTGATTTTGAAAAAGATTTGATTGAAAATTGATTTGAAAAAGATTTGATTTTGAAAAGATTTTGAAAACTTAGAAAAAAATCTGATTTGAAAACAAAATCTTCCTCCCCTAGCCATCCTGGCGTTAAACGCCCAGAATGGTATCCATTCTGGCGTTTAACGCCCAAAATGCTACCCTTTTGGGCGTTAAACGCCCAACCAGGTACCCTGGCTGGCGTTTAAACGCCAGTCTGTCCTTCTTCACTGGGCGTTTTGAACGCCCAGCTTTTTCTGTGCAATTCCTCTGCTGTATGTTCTGAATCTTCAATTCTCTGTATTATTGACTTGAAAAGACACAAATTAAAAATATTTTTGGATTTTTAATAATAAGGACAAACCAAAATGCAACAAGAATCAAATGACAATGCATGCAAGACACCAAACCTAGCAGTTTGTATACTACTGACACTAACAAAACGAAAATGCATATGAGACACACAAAACACTCAAGTCAATAGAATTCAAAGATCAGAACAAGGAAATCATCAAGAACAACTTGAAGATCAATGAGGACACATGCATGAATGCAATAAGAACAGAAACATGCAATTGACACTAAACTTAAGATGAGACTCTAGACTCAAAAAAGAAATATTTTTGGATTTTATGATTTTATAAATTTTTTTTTTTGAATTTTTCGAAAATTATGTAGAAAAAGAAAATAAAGGTATCAAAATTCTTAATGAGAATTCCAGGAATCATGCAATGTTAGTCTAAAGCTTTAGTCTAAAGAAATTAGACATGGCCGGCCAAGCTTCAGCAGGACATTGCATTCAAGAGCTAAATTGATGAAGATCAATCAGCTTTGGTGATGATAAAAACATCACCTTGAAACACTAGAATTCATTCTTAAGAACTCTGAAGAAAAATACCTAATCTAAGCAACAAGATGAACCGTCAGTTGTCCAGCCTAAACAATCCCGGGCAATAACACCAAAAACTTGATGTTGTTGCCAGATCTTGGCACTGATGTTACCAAAAGCTTGCTCAAAACTTGAACAATCCCCGGCAACGGCGCCAAAAACTTGGTGCGCGAAATTGTGAACTATACTTTTTCACAACTCTCATAATCCCCGGTCATGAACCCCAAAAACTTGGTAGCTCAATACCATGGCATTACACAACTTCGCACAACTAACCAGCAAGTGCACTGGGTCGTCCAAGTAATAAACCTTACGCGAGTAAGGGTCGATCCCACGGAGATTGTTAGTATTGAAGCAAGCTATGGTCATCTTGTAAATCTTAGTCAGGCAAACTCAAATGTATATGGTGATGAACGAAAATAACATAAAAGATAAAGATAGTGATACTTATGTAATTCATTGGTAGGAACTTCAGATAAGCGTATGAAGATGCCTTCCCTTCCGTCTCTCTGCTTTCCTACAGTCTTCATCCAATTCTTCTTACTCCTTTCCATGGCAAGCTCGTGTAGGGTTTCACTGTTGTCAGCAGCTACCTCCCATCCTCGCAGTGAAAGCTAATGCACACACTCTGTCACAGTGCTGCCAATCACCGGTGTGGTTCCCTCCCCTACTGGAATAGAATCCAATGATTCTTTTGCGTCTGTCACTAACGCCCAGTAAGTTACAGGTTTGAAGCACGTCACAGTCATTCAGTCATTGAATCCTACTCAGAATACCACAGACAAGGTTAGACCTTCCGGATTCTCTTGAATGCCGCCATCAGTTCTTGCCTATACCACGAAGACTCTGATCTCACGGAATGGTTGGCTCATTTGTCAGGCGAGCACTCGGTTATCAGGCGATCAACCATGCATCGTGCAATCAGGAATCCAAGAGATATTCACTAGAGCCTCGAATGCTAGTAGAACAAGAGTGGTTGTCAGTCACTTTGTTCATGAGTGAGAATGGTGATGGGCGTCAATCATCACCTTCATCAAGTTGAAGAACAAGTGATATCTTGGATAAAGAACAAGCGGAATTGAATGGAAGAACAATAGTAATTGCATTAATACTCGAGGTACAGCAGAGCTCCACACCTTAATCTATGGTGTGTAGAAGCTCCACCGTTGAAAATACATAAGCATAAGGTCTAGGCATGGCCGAATGGCCAGCCTCCCAATGATCTAAGATCTAAAGTGATCAAAAGATATAAAGATCCAAAGACTTAAAGATCCAAAGATTTCTAATACAATAGTCAAAGGTCCTATTTATAGAAAACTAGTAACCTAAGGTGTACAGAAATGAGTAAATGACATAAAAATCCACTTCCGGGCCCACTTGGTGTGTGCTTGGGCTGAGCAATGAAGCAAATTTCGTGCAGAGACTCCTCTTGGAGTTAAACGCCAGCTTTAGTGCCAGTTTGGGCGTTTAACTCCCATTTGGGTGCCAGTTCCAGCGTTTAACGCTGGAATTTCCTGAGGTGACTTTGAACGCCGGTTTGGGCCATCAAATCTTGGGCAAAGTATGGACTATCATATATTTCTGGAAAGCCCAGGATGTCTACTTTCCAACGCCGTTGAGAGCGCGCCAATTGGGCTTCTGTAGCTCCAGAAAATCCACTTCGAGTGCAGGGAGGTCAGAATCCAACAGCATCTGCAGTCCTTTTTGGTCTCAGAATCAGATTTTTGCTCAGGTCCCTCAATTTCAGCCAGAAAATACCTGAAATCACAGAAAAACACACAAACTCATAGTAAAGTCCAGAAAAGTGAATTTTAACTAAAAACTAATAAAAATATACCAAAAACTAACTATATCATATCAAAAACATACTAAAAACAATGCCAAAAAGTATACAAATTATCCGCTCATCACTCCTCCAGCAATTCTGCCGTGTATCACGTGGACATGTCTTTCCGGTGTGCGGGGTGATCGTTCAGATCGTCCGACATCTTCATCCCTTCTTCTTTTTCTTGGTTCTTCGTCCCGATTGGCCAGGAACCGATCTAGTTTTCCTTCCCTAACTAATTTCTCTATGACATTTTTTAAGTCAAAGCATTCGTTGGTGGAATGTCCTCGGACTCGATGATACTCACAGTATTCGTTCCGATTTCCTCCTCCCCTTTTGCCTCTAAGTGGCCGAGCTGGGGGTATTTTTTCCGTATGGCTGACTTCTTTGTAAATATCTACCAAGGATACCCTAAGAGGGGTGTAGTTATGATATTTTTTTATTTTCTCTCCAGAGCGATCTTCTTTTTTCTTGGATTCTTTATCTCGGTAGGCAGAACCGAACCTCGAGGCTTCACTAAGTCGAGAATTTTCATCCATGTTGATGTACTTCTGCGCCCGTTCTTGTACTTCGTCTAGGGATGTCGGGTACCTCTTTGATATAGATTGGCTAAATGGTCCTTCTCGTAGGCCATTTATGAGGCCCACGATGGCAGCTTCTGTTGGTAGACTTTGTATGTCCATGCATGTTTTGTTGAATCTTTCCATATAGTTACGAAGACTCTCCCGATCTCCTTGCTTGATCCCTAGTAGGCTGGGTGTGTGTTTGGCTTTGTCCTTTTGTATGGAAAATCGGGCCAGGAACTTTTGGCCAGGTCGTCGAAACTCGAGATGGATTGTGGAGGTAGGTTGTCGAACCATCTAATGGCTGTCTTGTTAAGAGTTGTTGGAAAGGCTTTGCAACGAACTGCATCTAAGGCGTCAGTGAGGTACATTCTACTTCTGAAGTTGCTGAGATGATGGTTGGGGTCTGAGGTGCCATCATATAGAGTCATATCCGGAAGTTTAAAATCTTTTGGATTTTGCTCTTCATAATTTCCCTGGTGAATGGGTCTTGATCTATCTGAGAGCCATCCTCTGTGGAGGGTCGAGTAGCTTTAGTTTTGAGATCAGCTTCGAGTTTCATAAGCTTATCTTCTAATTCTCGGCGCCGCCTTATCTCCCGATGTAGATCCTCTTCTTTTTCGCATTGATGTTGGGCTTCTTTCTCAAGCTGCTTTAATCGATTTTGAAGTGCTTCTATCGCTTCCAGTTTTGATGAATTTTTGTCTCCATTGGATTGCAGAGTATATTTAAGTAGAGCATCCATGTTCTTGTGTGGCGTTCTATCTTCCAAACCTGAGTCGTGGTCATTGTCATGGTTGTCCGCCATGGTGTTGGGATGACTTCCAGGTTCCCTGGCAATGGCACCAATGTTCCGAGGGTTACCTAAAACTGTAGGTCGATCTCGATTGAGATCTGCTGTGTTGGTCGGAGCCGACGTGTCCGGCAGGCGTATAGCGGCCGGAGCTAGTGTGTCCGACTTGTGGAACTTAGAGTGCTGCTGATCCTTTGTCACCGAAGGGTGGGGGGTACCTGCAAGGGACTCCGATGCTTAAGTTAGCATGGGTATTAAGCAGGTATTGAGTAGAATCAGAGTATGAGTTATACCTGGGTGCTCTAGTGTATTTATAGTGGTGAGATGTGACCTTCTGTGGATAAGATAAGTTAGTTATCTTATCTTATCTTATCTCTTGTTGAGGTCAGCTTATCTTCCATGGAACCGCCCTTGTCTCTATCGGTTTGGGATGCCTTTGGATCTAGGTCGTATTCCTCTATTTGGGCCCTTCTTTGGGCTTTTCCTGTCGCTTTGGCCGACTTCTTCGTAAAGAAGTCGATCCGCTTGACTTAAAGAGGTCGGTCACTTTGTTACTAAACATTCCGACTCGGTCATCTCGACCCAGGGTATGAACAGACACACAAAATAGCTCTTGGGTGGTCCATCAGTGATATTAAGGGCATTAGCCCAGCCAGATGCAGGTCACTAAATTACTAGAGGCTGGAATTATTTATCCTATTTCTGATAGCCCCTGGGTAAGCCCTGTCCAAGTCGTCCCTGAAAAGGGTGGCATGACAGTGGTTCATAATAAAAAAATGAACTGGTTCCTACAAGAACAGTTATAGGGTGGCGTATGTGTATTGATTATAGAAGGCTCAATACAGCTACCAGAAAGGATCATTTTCCTTTACCATTCATAGACCAGATGCTAGAAAGACTAGCAGGTCATGAATACTATTGCTTCCTGGATGGATACTCAGGTTATAATCAAATTGCAGTAGATCCCCAGGATCAAGTGAAAACAGCATTCACATGTCCATCCAGAGTATTTGCATACAGAAGGATGCCATTTGGTCTGTGCAATGCACCTGCAACCTTTCAAAGGTGCATGCTTTCAATTTTCTCTGATATGGTGGAAAACTTTTGGAAGTCTTCATGGATGACTTTTCAGTATTTGGAGACTCATTTAGCTTCTGGCTTGACCTTCTAGCACTTATTCTAAAGAGGTGCCAAGAGACTAACCTGGTTTTAAACTGGGAGAAATGTCACTTTATGGTGACTGAAGGAATTGTCCTTAGGCACAAAATTTCAAACAGGGGAATAGAGGTGGATCAAGCTAAGGTAGAAGTAATTTCGAACACTATTTATCTTTGATAAGGAGTGTCTGCAGGCATTTGAGACACTAAAAGCTAAGCTGGTCACAGCACCAGTCATCTCTGCACCAGATTGGACATTACCATTTGAACTGATGTGTGATGCCAGTGACCATGCCATTGGTGCAGTGTTGGGACAAAAGCATGACAAGCTTCTGCACGTCATTTACTATGCCAATCGTGTTTTAAATGACACACAGAAGAACTACACAACCACAAAAAAAGAGTTACTTGCAGTGGTTTACGCCATTGACAAGTTCAGATCTTATTTAGTAAGATCAAAAGTGATTGTGTACACTGACCATGCTACTCTTAAATATCTACTCACAAAGCAGGATTCAAAAACCAGACTCATCAGATGGATATTACTTCTGCAAGAGTTTGATATAGAAATAAGAGACAGAAATGGGACAGAGAACCAAGTAGCAAATCACCTGTCCTAAATAGAACCAGTAGAAGGGGTGTCCATCCCTCTTACTGAGATCTTTGAAAACTTTCCGGATGAGCAACTATTTGCCATCCAGGAAGTGCCATGGTTTGCAGACATTGCAAACTACAAGGCAATGAGATTCATACCCAAAGAGTACAGTAGGCAGCAATCAAAGAAATTGATAACGGATGCAAAGTACTATCTTTAGGATGAACCATATCTCTTTAAGAGATGCGCAGACGGAGTAATCCATAGATGTGTGCCTAAAGAAGAAGCACATAAGATCCTGTGGCACTGCCATGGATCACAGTATGGAGGACATTTTGGAAGTGAGCGAACAGCCACAAGAGTCCTCCAATGTGGCTTCTACTGGCCTACTCTCTATAAAGACTCCCGAGTGTTTGTACTTAATTGTGACAGCTGCCAAAGATCTGGCAATCTGCCTCACAGTTATGCCATGCCTCAATAAGGGATCTTGGAGATTGAGTTGTTTGATGTATGGGGTATTGAGTTCATGGAGCCTTTCCCACCATCATACTCAAACACTTATATTCTGGTGGCAGTGGATTATGTATCCAAATGGGTCGAAGCTATTGCAATACCCACTAATGCTACTAAGACAGTGCTGAAATTCCTCCATAAACACATCTTCAGCAGATTTGGTATCCCTAGAGTACTAATCAGTGATGGAGGCACTCATTTCTACAATAAACAGCTTTACTCTGCTTTGGTTCGATATGGAGTTAGCCATATGGTGGCCACTCCATATCATCCATAGACAAATGGACAAGCTGAAGTCTCTAATAGAGAACTTAAAAGAATCCTGGAACGGATTGTGATTAACCGTAGAAGGTATTGGGCAAGAAGTTTGGATGATGCTCTGTGGGCATACCGAACAGCATTCAAACTCCTATAGGGACCTCTCCATACCAGCTTGTTATGGAAAAGCCTGTCACTTTCCAGTAGAACTGGAACATAAGGCCTACTGGGCAACCAGATTCCTAAACCTTGATGCCAAGTTAGCTGGAGAAAAATGATTGTTCCAGTTAAATGAGCTAGAGGAATTCAGACTCAATGCTTTCGAAAATACAAAAATTTACAAAGAGAAAGCAAAAAGATGGCATGACAAGAAGCTGTCATCCAGAGTCTTTGAGCCAGGGCAGAAAGTTCTGCTGTTTAATTCTAGGCTCAAATTATTCCCCGAGAAATTGAAATCCCAGTGGAGAGGTCCATATGTGATTACACGTGTGTCTCCATATGGATACGTAGAGCTTCAGGATAATGACTCTAACAAAAAGTTCATTGTTAATGGACAGAGAGTCAAACATTATCTTGAATGCAATTTTGAGCAATAATGCTCAAAACTGAGACTTGATTGAAGCCCAGTAATAGTCAAGCTAAAGACAATAAAGAAGCGCTTGCTGGGAGGCAACCTAGCCATTAACAAAGCTTATTTTTCAATTAATTGATTTTTATAGGTTCATATTAATTTTCTTCAAGGTAAAATGGCAATTGCATGAGTTCACAGAGTTACAGAAGGATTCAGAGAATAAAACAGCAAAAAGAGACACACCGGTGCGAAAAAGCCAGTAAGAGCTGTTTTGGGCGTTGAACGCCCAAAACAAGCATCTACTGGGCGTTCAACGCCAGTAGAGATAGCCATCTATGCATTAAACGCCAGAAAAAAGCATCTTCTGGGCGTTTAACGCCAGATTTACAGCGTCTTGGGCGTTCAGAAAAATGCCCAGTGACAAAGGAGTTCCTGGTGTTTAACGCCAGCCAGAAGCAACAGCTGGGCATTAA
Organism: Arachis hypogaea; assembly: GCF_003086295.3. Taxonomy (NCBI): domain Eukaryota; kingdom Viridiplantae; phylum Streptophyta; class Magnoliopsida; order Fabales; family Fabaceae; genus Arachis; species Arachis hypogaea. The sequence goes on along the minus strand of NC_092045.1, from coordinate 43,451,173 downwards.
ACGCCCAGGAGAAGCTACAAATAGGCGTTAAACGGCCAAAACATGCAGTGTTTGGGCGTTTAACGCCAAGATTATAGGGAGGAGGTGAATTCATTTTCAACTCAAATTTTTTCCATTTTTCACGTTTCAATTCATGATTTCTTGCATAAACATGTTACAAACTCCCATCTTTCAGACTTCAATTCCAAAAATTTTTAATCCTAATTTCTAAAATCCCTTTTCAAAGATATCAAATGTATCTTAATTCATAAACACAAAAATTTTTTAATCCTCTTCAACTTCTTTTCAAATCTTTTTAAATTCTTTTCAAATCTTTTTAAACTCATCATATTTTCTTCTTAAAATTCAGATTTAACTTTTTCAAATATCTTTCATAACTTTTTAATTTTAAATTATATCTTCTTCCTATCATACGTATCTTTTACAAATCGTATCTTCTATCTTATCATTTTTTATAAATTTTCGAAAACCCACCCCCCCTTAAATCCACATTCGGCCTCCCTCATCTCATCCACCATTCGAAATTAGCTCTCCTTCTATCCCTTTCTTTTCCTTTCTTTTGCTTGAGGACAAGCAACCCTCTAAGTTTGGTGTGTTTATCCGTGATCACTAAGCCATACCCACTAAGATCATGGCTCCTAAGGGGAAGTAAACCACTCCAAGAGGCAAGAAAGAGAATATTCCAAAACCACTCTGGAATCAAGGAAAGTTCTTAACCAAAGAACATTCAGACCATTACTACAAAAGAATGGGTCTAAGATCAGTGATCCCGGAAGTCAAATTTGATCAAAAAGAAGATGAATATCCGGAGATCCAAGAGCAAATTCAAAATAGGAGCTGGGAAATTCTAGCTAATCCTGAAACAAAGGTGGGAAGAAACATGGTTTAGGAATTCTACTCTAATATGTGGCAAATAGACAGGCAGAGAATATCTGGAACTGCCCTCTATGACTATCGGACCTTGGTCAGAGGAAAGATTGTTCACATCCACCCTGACAAAATCAGGGAGATCTTTAAGCTACCTCAACTGAAAGATAACACAGACTCCTTTAATAGGAGAATGATGAGAACAAATAAAGTCGTGGACAAGATTCTAGAGGGCATATGCCTCCCTGGAACCAAGTGGACAACCAGCACCAAGGGCGTCCCAAATCAACTCAAGAGAGAAGATCTCAAACCAGTCGCTAGAGGCTGGCTGGACTTTATTGGGCGTTCTATACTGCCCACTAGCAACCGCTCTGAAGTCACCATTAAAAGAGCAGTGATGATCCATTGCATTATGTTGGGAAGAGAAGTGGAAGTTCATCAGTTGATTTCGTGTGAACTCTACATAATTGCAAACAAGAACTCCAAAGATGCCAAATTGGCGTATGCAAGCTTAATCTCTATTCTATGTAAAGATGCTGGGGTGAAGATGGGAGTAACTGAGTATATCTTAGTTGAGCGACAAATCACCAAAATATCAATGGAAAGACAACAAGTGCAGGATGACTCCATCAAGAGGAGAGCACAGGAATTTCTCTCAGAGATCCCTCAAATTGAATACTGGGAGCATCTTGAAGCATCTGTTGCCAAGTTGCAAGAAGCTATGGACCAAATAAAGGAAGAACAGAATAATCAAAATAGCATACTTTGCAAACTGTTTGGGGAACAAGAAGAGCAAAGGTGTGACTTGAAGGAATTGAAATGTCAAAAGCTATCTCTTGAAGGACCAAGCATCCCACAGACTAGAGGAACATCTATTTCCCAAAATAAAGGTTGTTGAGTCCTTAATCTTAGCTTTAACTTTGTGATAGTTATTCTTATAGGAATTTACCTAAGAAGTTATATATGACTAGTAAGTAGTATATCTATTTTGATTTTATCTCCAAGTAAGCTATAATTTATTTTTCTCGTCATCATCAAACTTGAATAAAATAGTAGAATTTTTAGAATAAAGGGGAAATAATTTTTCGAGTTCTTAATAAGGAAAATTCTAATTATTTATATGTGGTGGCAATATTTTTTGTCTTCTGAATGAATGCTTGAACAGTGCATATTTTTTATATTGAATTTTATGAATGTCAAAATTGTTGGCTCCTGAAAGAATGATGAACAAGAGAAATATTATTGCTGATCTGAAAAATCATGAAATTGATTCTTGAAGCAAGAAAAAGCAGTGAAAAAAAAGCAAAAGAGGTAGAAAAAGCCAATAGCCCTTTAAACCAAAAGGAAATAGTGAAAAGGATCCAAGGCTTTGAGCATCAATGGATAGGAGGGCCAAAGGAAATAAATCCAGACCTAAGCGGCTAAAATCAAGCTGTCCCTAACCATGTGCTTGTGGCATGCTGGTCCAAGTGAAAAGCTTGAGACTGAGTGGTTAAAGTCGTGATCCAAAGCAAAAGAGTAAGCTTAAGAACTCTGGACACCTCTAATTGGGGACTTTAGCAAGGCTAAGTCACAATCTGAAAAGGTTCACCCATTTATGTGTCTGTGGCATTTATGTATCTGGTAGTAATACTGGAAAACAAAGTGCTTAAGGCCACAGCCAAGACTCATAAAAGTAGCTGTGTTCAAGAATCAACATACTTAACTAGGAGAATCAATAATACTATCTGAATTCTTAGTTCCTATGGATGCCAATCATTCTAAATTTCAAAGGATAAATTGTAACACCCTACCACACAGGGCCTTACGCTTAAGTCGTAAAGCAGAGGTGGCACGGTATTACGACCTCTAAAAGAAAATGATATCTACATAGATATAGTTGGGTGAAATCATATTTAGGAGCCTTGAAGAACAAGCTAAACAAATTGATAAACAGAAAATCGTGACACACTCGCATGGATATTCGTAAAACGGACAGGTAAAATCGAAATATAACTGAACACATATATATACATATCAGAGTTCCAAAACTCAGATAGCAAGCTCCAGACTCGACCTGCGAAGCTAAGGCCAACCAGAGTATATAATTATGTATATATACAACCCAAAATAAAACTCAAACCACAAAATAAACCCCTGTATCTCCAAGTCGACCTCTAGGAGGGAAAAAACACAAAATATACATGTGGAGATTCTATAAACATATATACATAGCCTAAAACAAAATATGACAGTCCAAAAGACAGTTCTTCGCTCGTAAGGAAGATACCCAAACGCTCAACGAGGTGTCTCTCGACCTGCATCTGAAAAACAACAACATAGTATGGGATGAGAACCGGAGGTTCTCAGTATGGTAAAGGTGCCCGCATAGTTAATATAAAAGGTCTCGGGAAAGCCAGAGGCATTCCTAGAACTTCGACACTCAGATTTCAGCTTAAGAATTCAACTAAACCAGAAATTAGGTAAGTTGTCTAAGGTGTTCTAATTCTGAATCTAACTTTAACCTAATAATTCACGTTCTGTCTCCTCTAATCCTCCGAATCATTGGTGGAACAATCCTCTCTCCTCACACCTTCGCCAAGAAGGATTTCTCAGAAAACATACACATATAGTTCAAGCAAGAAAAGCACAGGTAGAGAAGCATTTACAGCAAGTAGAACAAGTAGCGGATAAGCAGAATTAAACAGTTAAGCAAACCAAAACAATGCACACTCAAGCAAACAAACAAATGCATATGATGTATGCCTGTCCTATGGCTGATGAGTCTCATCTGTCGGTTATACAGCCAACCCGACAAGTCCTGGTAGTTAACCATTGGACAGTCCCTCTGTGCGCGCATCCCCAAGCTCAATAATATTCCATGGAGTCAAACTCCAAGCTCAAATATAATATTCCATGGAGTCACACTCCAAGCTCAATAGTATAGTATTCCATGGAGTTAAACCCCAAGCTCAATAATATAGTATTCCATGGAGTTAAACTCCAAGCTCAATAATATTCAATATTCATATTTATGCATGCCCATGGGGGAATCCGGGGAGTTAAAGTGCCCGGTCACATCTTGCGACAGAGGGTCAACAAATAGTCTCAAATACACAAGCCACATAATAATCTCTTTCCCTTTTAAAATATTACCTCAAATCAAAACTCCAATTCTTAAAGAAATTTTGGCAATATCTCCTCTAAGACTCAAATTTCTGCCACCCTTCAAGGGTCCCAACTATCAAACCAAACACCTCTCAGTCACTCAAATCATTTCCAGTAACAAATTATTTCATAATCAAACAAATACCAATATTAAATCTTTTTTCAAACCGACCAACTTCAACAGCAAATTATTGACAACAGCTAAACCTCACATTTTATACCATATACACAATCCATCAAATATTCATTCATTTCATTCCTATCTTAAGGTCTTCTAGCCTAAGTTTTCACGTGACATTAAACATTAACTACGAGAAACCAAAACCATACCTTCGTACGGAATCAAAATATTCAAAGCTCTGGAGAAGCTTTTTGACTGAGCTATTGAAGAAGAAAATGTCCAGAATCGTTTATGCCTCCTAAAACGGATTAGATTTTTGATTGGAGTTATAGATTTCAAAAAATCAAAGCCAGAAGTTTGGTGGGGTTTAAGTTTCCTTTTTTCCTCTCTCGGCTACGCTCTTCCTTTTTTTTTCTTTTTCCTCGTTCTCTTACGCTCTTCCATATATATATATATATATATATATATATATATATATATATATATGGCTTAAGGAAGCCTATAGGCCACCGCCTTGGCTTTTTTTTATTATTATACAAGCCTTATGATATATATATACACACAATCCCATATATAATGATGATACTAATATATATGTAACTTAATGTAAATTATAAACCGCCTTTTCACTTTCATGTTTTATAATTAATAATAGTAATAATAATACTAGTAATAGTAATGATAATCATGTAATAATAATAATAATAAACGTAATAATAGTAATAATAATAGTAACGTAATAAATATAATAACAACAGTAAATTTATAATACTAGGGAGTAAAATTATATAAACTTATAATACATATAATATTCATAAAAATTATATCCAATGTTTATAATAATAATAATAATAATAATAATAATATAGATTTGATTAAATTCAAATTTTTATAAAATTAGTTCAATTACTATAATAAAAATAATTTTTTTTTAAAGATAAGGAATTCTAATTTTATAAAATAAATTATAACTTATTTATATTTATATATTTTTTTTTAAAATTGAAGGTTGCTACATAAATTGAGATGCCAAAACTGTTCAGAAGCAAAAAGCTACTGGTCCCGCTCATCTAGTTAGAATCTGAGCTTCACTTAAAACTCTAAGATACTATTGCTTCTTGATTTCTTTTTATCCTATTTTATTTATCTAGTTTCTTGAGGACAAGCAACAGTTTAAGTTTGGTGTTGTGATGAGCGGATATTTTACACGCTTTTTGGGGGTAATTTCATGTAGTTTTTAGTATATTTTAGTTAGTTTTTAGTATATTTTTATTAGTTTTAGACAAAAATCACATTTCTGGACTTTACTATGAGATTGTGTATTTTTCTGTGATTTCAGGTATTTTCTGGCCGAAATTAAGGGAGCTGAGCAAAAATCTGACACAAGCTAAAAAAGGACTGCTGATGCTGTTGGATTCTGACCTCCCTGCACTCGGAATAAACTTTATGGAGATACAGGAGTCCAATTGGCACGCTCTCAATTGGGTTGGAAAGTAGACATCTAGGGCTTCCCAGAAATATATAATAGTCCATACTTTGCGCGAAGATAAATGACGTAAACTGGAGTTTAACGCCAGTTCCATGTTGCATTCTGGTGTTCAGCGCCAGAAACAGGTTGCAAGTTGGAGTTAAATGCCAGAAACAGGTTACAACCTAGCGTTTAACTCCAAAAATAGCCCAGGTATGTGAGAAGCTCAAGTCTCAGCCCCAGCACACACCAGTGGCCCCAGAAGTGGATTCCTGCACCATCTATCTTAGTGATGAGCGGATACTTTATACGCTTTTTGGCATTGTTTTTAAGTAGTTTTTAGTATGATCTAGTTACTTTTAGGGATGTTTTCATTAGTTTTATTCTAAATTCACATTTCTGGACTTTACTATGAGTTTGTGTGTTTTTCTATGATTTCAGGTATTTTCTGGCAGAAATTGAGGGACCTGAGCAAAACTCTGATAGGAGGCTAACAAAGGACTGCTGATGCTGTTGGAATCTGACCTCCCTGCACTCAAAATGAATTTTCTGGAGTTACAGAGCCTCAAATGCCGCGCTCTTAACGGCGTTGAAAAGTAGACATCCAGAGCTTTCTAGCAATATATAATAGTCCATACTTTATTCGAGATTTGACGACGTAAACTAGCGCTCAACACCAGTTCCATGCTGCATTCTGGAGTCAAACGCCAGAAACACGTCACGAACCAGAGTTGAACGCCCAACACACGTTACAACTTGGTGTTCAACTCCAAAAGAAGCCTCAGCTCGTGGATAGATCAATTTCAGCCTAAGCACACACCAAGTGGGCCCTGAAAGTGGATTTATGCATCAATTACTTACTTCTGTAAACCCTAGTAACTAGTTTAGTATAAATAGAACTTTTTGCTATTGTATTTTCATCTTTGGTCTCAGTTTTATTTTATTATTCATCTTAGGAGACTATTGATCACATTTGGGGGCCGGCCATTCGGCCATGCCTGAACCTTCATCACTAATGTATTTTCAACGGTGGAGTTTCTACACACCATAGATTAAGGGTGTGAAGCTCTGCTGTACCTCGAGTTTCAATGTAATTACTACTATTTTATATTCAATTCGATTTATTCCTGTTCTAAGATACCATTTGTACTTCAACCTGATGGATGTGATGATCCGTGACATTCATCATCATCCATCCTTATGAACGCGTGCCTGAAAACCACTTCCGTTCTACAAGCGAGAGCTAGGATGCATATCTCTTGGATTCCTGATACACAACGCATGGTTGCCCCTCGCCTGACTGATGTGTGGAAAACGAACCAACACAAAACTCACCGGCAAGTGTACCAGGTCGCATCAAGTAATAATAACTCACATGAGTGAGGTCGATCCCACAGGGATTGAAGGATTGAGCAATTTTAGTTTAGTGGTTGATTTAGTCAAGCGAATCAAGTTTTGGTTGAGTGGGTTGTATTTAACAGAAGATAAAGTGCTTGAAATGTAAAGGGAGAAGGGAAATTGTAGTAAATTAAAGAACAGGAAAATAGATCTGCAGAATCTTAAAGAACAAGAAAGTAAATGACTGAAACTTAAAGTGCAAGAAATGTAAATTACAGTAACTTAAATGGCAAGAAAGATAAATGGCTTGAATATAAAAGGGGTTTGAGGAGTGGGATTGCAGAATCTAAACAAAGAGAAAGTAAATTGCAACAATTGATTAAACAGAAATTGAATCAGAAGCAAATAGCATTCAAACAGAAAGAAAATAAAATGCAGCAAGGTTCACAGAAGAACCAAAGGTAAATTGTGGTCTCAGGTCTCAAGAGACTAGGTAGCAGAGCCTAGATCTCTATTTGCCTTCCTAGATCCAAGTTCACAAAGCAATTAATAAGAAATTGAAGAAGAAGCAATAGAAGAACAGAAATAAAATTGAATTATTCAGAAAACAAATTGAAAAGAGTTTGAATGGGAATTGAGACAGAATTTCCTCAATTTCACACACCCAAAACTCAGAAACAGAAGAGTAGAATTGCCCAAGTAAGAATGAGGAAGGAGATCAATCAATTCTCCCTTGATCCTCTTAGTGCTCGGACAAGTCTCTCAAGAAAGCTCAAAGAAAGTGCAAATTCCAAGGCTAAGCCAAAAGTAAGTCAAAAGGTAAAAATTCAAAAAGAAAGGTCTTGTCCAAAAGTTTTTAATTACATCAAACTAGCTTCTATTTATACACTTTCTATTCTTGGATTTTGGGATTTGGATGGGCTTTTGATTTGGTGAAGAAATGAATTCAAATGGATTTTTAATTTGAATTTTTGGCCCATTAAAAATCACTCCCAGGAGGCTGCCCTGATGCGTGGAACGCTGCCCTGCCCGCGCCAAGGGCAGGGCAGGAAAAGTTGGTGCGCCAGATTTGTCTTGGTGCTGCCAGAACGTGTCATGGTGCTGCCAGAATCCAAAGTTGGTGCGCCAGAATTGAGCTTGGTGCATAGGATGCTGCCCTGCCCTCGCGGAGGGCAGGGCAGAAAAAATTGGTGCTGCTAGGAGAGGATTGTGGTGCGCGCTGGTGCTGCCAGGAGAGGCTTGTGGTGCGCGCTGGTGCTGCCAGGGAAGGATTTGGTGCGCGCTGGTGCTGCCAGGGAAGGATTTGGTGCGCCAGATTTGTGTGTGGTGCGCCAAGATCGTGCACCAATCCAAATGCTGCCCTGCCCGCGCCAAGGGCAGGGAAGAGTTCCCTCTTCCACGTCCCGTGTTCGAAACACGGCTGGGGCACAAATTCAATTAATTTCCTTGGCTTCTTGGCACGACAATCAACCTTAGTTCTTGGCTTCCTCATGGTTCCTTGTTCGAGTCTTGTGGCATGCATGGGTGACATTTTTCCTTTGATTTCTTTCCTTAGAGAGCCCGATTCTGCCCTCCACAAGGGCAGGGCAAGGTTCTCTTCCTCTTGGTCCCAAGGCACATTTTGTGCTCTGCCCTTGTATTGGGCAGGGCAGAGTTGCCTTCTCTTCTTGGTTCTCTTATGTTGCCCTCCTAGAGGGCAGTCTGCCCTTGTGGAGGGCAATGTTGCCTCCCCCTTAGCATGCGGCACGCTTCTTATTGCTTCGGCCACGCTTTCCTTTCCTTAGGCTACACTTCTTAGGCCACGCTTTTCCTTTTCTTTTCTTTTCTTCACCTACAATAAACCAAAACAACCACTCCAAGTATCACTAAATTCAAGAGGCTTATAAATCAATTAAAATTAGCTCAAACCTCATGATTTATCATTAATTTCATGGTGGTTGCTTGATTTAGAGAAGTTATGCATTTTCACTCCAAATCACTTACTTAGGATGCAAGAAAGTGCATAAATGCTAACAAAACAAGTGAAATTAGCTTGAAAAATGGGTATATGATGACTTGTCATCACAACACCAAACTTAAATCTTGCTTGTCCCCAAGCAAGCCTCAAAACTAAGAGTAAATGAAATGAATAAGAAAAGGATACTTATCCTTATTATGCAGATAGCAGAACTTGATCTATGGGGCATTTATGCAGACAATGACAACTCAAGTTATTGTTCTTGTTACATGATGAGCGGATATTTTATACGCTTTTTGGGGGTAATTTCATGTAGATTTTAGCATGTTTTAGTTAATTTTTAGTAGAATATTATTAGTTTTTAGGCAAAAATCATATTTCTGGACTTTACTATGAGTTTGTGTGTTTTTCTGTGATTTCAGGTATTTTCTGGCTGAAATTGAGGGAGCTGAGCAAAAATCTGACTTAGGCTGAAAAAGGACTGCTGATGCTGTTGGATCCTGACCTCCCTGCACTCGAAATGGATTTTCTAGAGCTACAGGAGTCCAATTGGCGCGCTCTCAACGGCGTTGGAAAGTAGACATCCAGGGCTTTCCAGCAATATATAATAGTCCATACTTTGCGCAAGAATAGACGACGTAACTTGGCGTTAAACGCCAAGTTCATGCTGCTGTCTGGAGTTAAACGCCAGAAAAACGTCATTATCCGGAGTTGAACGCCCAAAACACGTCATAACCTGGAGTTTGACGCCAGGAACAGCCTTCACACGTGGAAAGCTTTAATCTCAGCCCCAGCACACACCAAGTGGGCCCCAGAAGTGGATTTCTGCACCAATTATCTTAGTTTATTCATTTTCTGTAAACCTAGGTTACTAGTTTACTATTTAAACAACTTTTACAGACATTTCTTGTACCTCATGACATTTTCAGATCTGAATTACATACTCTTTGACGGCATGAGTCTCTAAACCCCATTGTTGGGGGTGAGGAGCTCTGCAGCGTCTCGATGATTTAATAGAATTCCTTTGTTTTCCATTCAAACACGCTTGTTCTTATCTAAGATGTTCATTCGCGCCTAACTGTGGAGAAGGTGATGATCCGTGACACTCATCACCTTCCTCAACCCATGAACGTGTGCCTGACAACCACCTCCGTTCTACATCAGATTGAATGAATATTTCTTAGATTCCCCAACAGAATCTTCGTGGTATAAGCCGGATTGATGGCGGCATTCATGAGAATCCGGAAAGTCTAAACCTTGTCTGTGGTATTCCGAGTAGGATTCTGGGATTGAATGACTGTGACGTGCTTCAAACTTTAACCTGCTGGGCGTTAGTGACAGACGCAAAAGAGTGATTCTATTCCAGTAGGAGCGGGAACCAACCGGTGATTAGCCGTACTGTGACAGAGTGCGTGCATAGTTTTCACTGCGAGGATGGGAAGTAGCCATTGACAACGGTGACACCCTACATAGAGCTTGCCATGGAAGGAACCTGCGTGTGAGAAGAAGATCTCAAGGAAGAGTTGAAATCAGAGGACAAAGCATCTCCAAAACCCCAACATATTTCCCAGTGCTGCATATCAAAGTAACATTGTTCCCTCTTTTATCAATTCCAGTAATTTCACTTTTAATCCAAATAATCCTATTGACATCCTAACTAAGATTAATAAAATAAATATTGATTGCTTCAAACCAATAATCTCTGTGGATTCGACCCTTACTCACGTAAGGTATTACTTGGACGACCCAGTACACTTGCTGGTTAGTTGAACGGAATTGTGCTCTGAGAAAGTAATCAGTTAGTTAAATTAGTTCTCTTTGGCATATGCCAAGGAGCCTTTAATTAAGGATCACAATTTCGTCCACCAAGCTTTTGGCGCCGTTGCCGGGGATTATTGAGTTTGGACAATTGAAGGTTTATTTTATTTCTTAGATTAGGAATAATTTATTTTGCGTTTTTATTCTTAATTTTCGTGAGTTTTAGTGTCTTGTTCTAAGTTTGGTGTCAATTGCATGTCTCATATTTTTCTTTAAAATTTTCGACTTGTGTCTTTGTTCTTCATTGATTTTCAAGTTGTTCTTGTTTATTTTTCTTGTTTGATCTTGAGTTTTTCTTATTCTGTATCTTTTCTTGTTTTTCTTTTACTAATCCAAAGCATTAGTCTTTCAAAAAGAATATACCTGCCCAGAACAATTGTTACCTTTTCTGCCCATTTGGCTAGAATAGAAGGGTCATATTCTTGACAAGGGAGCACCAATACTTTTAAAAATCTTTTTCAAAAATAATTTTTCTTGATTTAATCTTGTGCCAAACTCCAAGTTTGGTGTTTTATTATTAATTTTTATAATTTTCGAAAATTTTCTTAAAGTTTTCTAAAAATTTTAAGTTTGGTGTTCTTTCTTTTGTTCTTGGTGTTCTTGTGAATCTTCAAGGTGTTCTTGAGCTTTTCTTGTGTCTTGATCTTAAAATTTTTAAGTTTGGTGTTCCTTGGTGTTTTCCCTCCAAAAATTTTCGAAAATTAAGGAGCATTAGATCTAAAAATTTTAAGTCTTGTGTCTTTTGTGTGTTTTTCTCTTTCATCATAAAATTCAAAATTCAAAAATTTTTATTTTTCTAACTAATTTTGAACATTTTTTTTCGAAAATCTTTTATAAAAATTCAATTTTCAATTTCAAAATATTTCCACTTTCTTTTATTTATTTCGTTTTTATTTTATAAAAAAAAATTTAATTTTTATAAAATAAATAATATCAACATATATACTCTTTCTTTTGGTCCAACATGGAAGCACCTATGAATGAACAGTCCAAGAGGACTCTGGGGTCATATGCTAACCCCACTACTGCTTCATATGGGAGTAGTATCTGTATACCTTCCATTGGAGTTAGTAGCTTTGAGCTGAATCCTCAGCTCATTATCATGGTGCAGCAAAACTGCCAGTATTCTGGTCTTCCACATGAAGAACCTACAGAGTTTCTGGCACAATTTCTGCAAATTGCTGATACAGTACATGATAAGGAAGTGGATCAGGATGTCTACAGATTACTACTGTTTCCATTTGCTGTAAAAGATCAAGCTAAGAGGTGGTTAAACAACCAACCTAAGAACAGCATAAAAACATGGAAACAGCTGTCAGAAAAATTCCTGAATCACTATTTCCCTCCCAAACGGATGACACAGCTAAGGCTAAGCATCCAAGGCTTCAAACAAGGAGATAATGAATCCCTTTATGATGCATGGGAGAGATACAGAGAGTTGCTAAGAAAATGCCCCTCTGAAATGTTTTCGGAATGGGTGCAATTAGACATCTTCTACTATGGGCTTACAGAAAAAGCTCAGATTTCTCTAGACCACTCAGCTGGTGGATCTATACATATGAGAAAAACCATTGAAGAGGCTCAAGAGCTTATTGATACAGTTGCCAGAAATCAACATCTGTACTTAAGCAATGAATCTTTCAGGAAAGAAGAAGCTAAAACAGTAACTGCAGAACTCAGTCCAGTGGATCAGGCTAATGAGTTTAATCAGCAATTAGACTTTCTAACTCAGCAGCTAGCCGAATTCAAGGAAATGTTACAGGAAACAAGAATGGCTAACAGGAACATGGAAGTACAATTAAAGCAGACAAAAAAACAACTGTCAAGACAAATAACAGAAGAATGTCAAGCAGTTCAATTAAGAAGTGGGAAAACATTAAATACCTCACTTCAAAGCAGCAGGAAACCAAGAAATAAACAAGTGGATACTCAAAATCCTCCTGAAGACAGTCCGAGCCCAGAAAGGGACAAAGCTGGTGCTGAACGCCCAAACCATGCTCATTCCTGGCGTTCAACGCCAGAAACAAGCATGGATCTGGCGTTGAACGCCCAAAAGAAACATGGTTCTGGCGTTCAAACGCCAGAAACAAGCAGGGAGGTGGCGTTTAACGCCACCCCAGCTTCCACCCCTGGTATTCAAACGCCAGTGGGTGATCAGTCACATACAAGTGCTGATAACAATCCTTCTAAAAAGGCTTCCCAACCCACTTCTGTAGGTAATAAACCTGCAGCAACTAAAGTTGAGGAATACAAAGCCAAAATGCCTTATCCTCAAAAACTCCGCCAAGCGGAACAGGATAAGCAATTTGCCCGCTTTGCAGACTATCTCAGAACTCTTGAAATAAAGATTCCGTTTGCAGAAGCACTTGAGCAAATACCTTCTTATGCTAAGTTCATGAAAGAGATATTAAGTCATAAGAAGGATTGGAGGGAAACTGAAACAGTTTACCTCACTGAAGAATGCAGTGCAGTCATTCTAAAAAGCTTACCTGAGAAGCTTAAAGATCCTGGGAGCTTTATGATACCATGCACATTAGAAGGTGTTTGTACCAAGCAAGCTTTATGCGATCTTGGGGCAAGTATCAACCTAATACCTGCATCTACTATCAGAAAGCTTGGTTTAACTGAAGAAATCAAACCAACCAGGATATGTCTTCAACTTGCTGATGGCTCCATTAAATACCCATCAGGCGTGATTGAGGACATGATAGTCAAGGTTGGGCCATTTGCCTTTCCTACTGACTTTGTGGTGCTGGAAATGGAGGAGCACAAGAGTGCAACCCTCATTCTAGGAAGACCTTTCCTAGCAACTGGCCGAACCCTCATTGATGTCCAAAAAGGGGAAGTAACCTTGAGAGTCAATGAGGAAGAGTTCAGGCTGAATGTTGTTAAAGCCATGCAACATCCAGACACCCCAAATGACTGCATGAGTGTTGATATTATTGACTCTCTGGTAAGAGAGGTCAATATGGCTGAGAGTCTCGAATCAGAGCTAGAGGAATTTAGACTCAATGCTTTCGAAAATGCAAAGATTTACAAAGAGAAAGCGAAAAGATGGCATGATAAGAAATTGTCATCCAGAGTCTTTGATCCGGGGCAGAAAGTTCTGCTATTCAGTTCTAGGCTCAGATTATTCCCTGGGAAATTAAAATCCCGGTGGAGAAGTCCATATGTCATTACAAACGTATCACCATATGGATACATAGAGCTTCAGGATAATGACTCTAACAAAAAGTTCATTGTTAATGGACAAAGAGTCAAACATTATCTTGAGGGCAATTTTGAGCAAGAATGCTCAAAACTGAGACTTGATTAAAACTCAGTCCAGCTAATGACATTAAAGAAGCGCTTGCTGGGAGGCAACCCAGCCACTCACAAAATATAATTTTATTTGATCTAGTTTTACAGGTAGATGCTAGAGTATCTTCAAAAGGTGAAATAGCAATTGATTGAAGTCACAGAGTTACAAGGAAAATTGGAAGCTCACTGGCGTGAAAAAGCCAGTAAGAAACAATTTGGGCGTTGAACGCCCATGAGAAGCACCCACTGAGCGTTTAACGCCAGTAAGGGTAGCATCTGGGCGTTAAACGCCAGAAAGATGCATCAGCTGGGCGTTGAACGCCCAGAAGAAGCAGCATTTGGGCGTTAAACGCCCAAACCATGCAGCAGTTGGGCGTTTAACGCCAGGATGGTGGGGAGGAGGTAAAAATTCGTTTTTCTCCATAATTTTTCTAAATTTTTATGTTTCAATTCATGATTTCTTGCATAAACATGTTTCAAAATGTCATCCTTCAAAAATCAAATTGGTTTTCTAAGAACCCTAATTTCTAAAATCCTTTTTTTCAAAAATATCAAATGTATCTTAATTCATAAACATAAATCTTTTTCCAATCCAATTTTTTTTTTTCAAATATTTTTAATTTCTTCTCATATCTTTTTCGACTCATCTTATCTTTATTTGAAAAATGCCTTTCCTTCTACTCCTCTCCTTTCCTTTCTTTTGCTTGAGGACAAGCAAACCTCTAAGTTTGGTGTGATTTGCCATGATCACTGAGCTAAAACTCATTAAGATCATGGCACCTAAGAGAACAGGAAGAGCAAGGATGTGAACTTAAGGGAGCTGAAGCGTCAGAAATTAATTCCTGAAGGCACCCCACAGACTAGAGGAACATCCACTTCCCAAAATACAGGTTGTTAAGTTCTAATTCCAGCTTTAACTCTGTGATAGCATTATTATAGGATTTTACCTTAGACGTTATATAGTAGTAGTAGTAATTAGTATGTCTATTTTGATTTTATTTCCAATTAAGCTATAATTTATTTTTCTCATCATCATTAGGCATGAATAAAGTAGTAGATTCTTTTAGAATAAAGAAGTAATTTATATTTTTCGAGTTCTTAATAATAAAATTTATAATTAATTATATGTGGTGGCAATACTTTTTGTTCTCTGAATGAATGCTTGAACAGTGCATAATTTGTACTTTGAATTTGATGAATATTGGCTCCTGAAAGGATGAGGAACACGAAAAATATTGTTGATGATCTGAAAAATCATGAAATTGATTCTTGAAGCAAGAAAAAGCAGTTCAAAAAAAAAAATAACACAATATTCACAAGCCATGGGCACTAGCCAAGAGAAAAAAAAAAAAAAAGGGATCCAAGGCTTTGAGCATCAATGGATAGGAGGGCCCAAGGAAATAAAATCCAGGCCTAAGCGGCTAAATCAAGCTGTCCCTAACCATGTGCTTGTGTCATGAAGGTCCAAGTGAAAAGCTTGAGACTGAGTGGTTAAAGTCGTGATCCAAAGCTAAAGAGTGTGCTTAAGAGCTCTGGACACCACTAACTGGGGACTCTAGCAAAGCTGAGTCACAATCTGAAAAGGTTCACCCAGTTATGTGTCTGTGGCATTTATGTATCCGGTGGTAATACTGGAAGACAAGGTGCTTAGGGCCACAGCCAAGACTCATAAAATGACTGTGTTCAAGAATCAACATACTACACTAGGAGAATCAACAATACTATCTGAATTCTGAGTTCCTAAGGATGCCAATCATTCTGAAAATTTAAAGATACAGGGAGATGCCAAAACTGTTCAGAGACAAAAAGCTACAAGCCCCGCTCATCTAATAAGAATCTGAGCTTCATTTAAAACTCGAGAATATTATTATTTCTTTATTTCTGTTAGAACCTATTTTATTCATCTAGTTGCTTGAGGACAAGCAACAGTTTAAGTTTGGTGTTGTGATGAGCGGATATTTTATACGCTTTTTGGGGGTAATTTCATGTAGATTTTAGCATGTTTTAGTTAATTTTTAGTAGAATATTATTAGTTTTTAGGCAAAAATCATATTTCTGGACTTTACTATGAGTTTGTGTGTTTTTCTGTGATTTCAGGTATTTTCTGGCTGAAATTGAGGGAGCTGAGCAAAAATCTGACTTAGGCTGAAAAAGGACTGCTGATGCTGTTGGATCCTGACCTCCCTGCACTCGAAATGGATTTTCTAGAGCTACAGGAGTCCAATTGGCGCGCTCTCAACGGCGTTGGAAAGTAGACATCCAGGGCTTTCCAGCAATATATAATAGTCCATACTTTGCGCAAGAATAGACGACGTAACTTGGCGTTAAACGCCAAGTTCATGCTGCTGTCTGGAGTTAAACGCCAGAAAAACGTCATTATCCGGAGTTGAACGCCCAAAACACGTCATAACCTGGAGTTTGACGCCAGGAACAGCCTTCACACGTGGAAAGCTTTAATCTCAGCCCCAGCACACACCAAGTGGGCCCCAGAAGTGGATTTCTGCACCAATTATCTTAGTTTATTCATTTTCTGTAAACCTAGGTTACTAGTTTACTATTTAAACAACTTTTACAGACATTTCTTGTACCTCATGACATTTTCAGATCTGAATTACATACTCTTTGACGGCATGAGTCTCTAAACCCCATTGTTGGGGGTGAGGAGCTCTGCAGCGTCTCGATGATTTAATAGAATTCCTTTGTTTTCCATTCAAACACGCTTGTTCTTATCTAAGATGTTCATTCGCGCCTAACTGTGGAGAAGGTGATGATCCGTGACACTCATCACCTTCCTCAACCCATGAACGTGTGCCTGACAACCACCTCCGTTCTACATCAAATTGAATGAATATCTCTTAGATTCCCCAACAGAATCTTCGTGGTATAAGCCGGATTGATGGCGGCATTCATGAGAATCCGGAAAGTCTAAACCTTGTCTGTGGTATTCCGAGTAGGATTCTGGGATTGAATGACTGTGACGTGCTTCAAACTTTAACCTGCTGGGCGTTAGTGACAGACGCAAAAGAGTGATTCTATTCCAGTAGGAGCGGGAACCAACCGGTGATTAGCCGTACTGTGACAGAGTGCGTGCATAGTTTTCACTGCGAGGATGGGAAGTAGCCATTGACAACGGTGACACCCTACATAGAGCTTGCCATGGAAGGAACCTGCGTGTGAGAAGAAGATCTCAAGGAAGAGTTGAAATCAGAGGACAAAGCATCTCCAAAACCCCAACATATTTCCCAGTGCTGCATATCAAAGTAACATTGTTCCCTCTTTTATCAATTCCAGTAATTTCACTTTTAATCCAAATAATCCTATTGACATCCTAACTAAGATTAATAAAATAAATATTGATTGCTTCAAACCAATAATCTCTGTGGATTCGACCCTTACTCACGTAAGGTATTACTTGGACGACCCAGTACACTTGCTGGTTAGTTGAACGGAATTGTGCTCTGAGAAAGTAATCAGTTAGTTAAATTAGTTCTCTTTGGCATATGCCAAGGAGCCTTTAATTAAGGATCACAATTTCGTCCACCATTACATAATATACATTTTGCATCAAAGGTTTGCTAAACTTGCTGTTATGAGACTCACTTTTTGATTCCTCCCTTGCTAACTTTTCTTGGCTTATAATGCTTTAACAAGCTTATTATTCTGTTAGAGGTTGGGTGTCAAATGTTGCAGCATAGCCTTTGGCTTTATTTTCTTTTCTTTTTGCTCAACATCTTTCCCCCACAGACACTTGGCTCATTAATTCTTCCTAGGATCATTGATGCCCAGCATCTCTTTGGATAACTAAATGTTCTGTATCTAAGTTGCTCTTTATTGTGGATTTTCAATTGGCCATCCCAAATCAGTTGATCTAAGTGACCGGGTTTCAAAATACCCCTTAGAATTTACTCATCCAAGCAGATCTTAGTACAAGAACACCACAGGCATATGTCCTAAGGTTCAAGCTATTGGTGTCCAACCTTTATTCTTTGTTTTTCTTGCCACTTTGGCTTTTTCTTTCCCTTTTTCTTTCTGTTTTTGTTACCAAGGGCTTTTTCATTATTGATAGGAGTTTTTATAACAGCAAGCTAACTCACACTTGAATGAGAATGATATTATGCAACAATTATTTCATGAGTCATGCATTTAATCAAACACATATACCACCACCAACTTCCATTCATACTTATGCAACATTGGATATTTTACTTTTCAATTCAAACCAAACTCTTTTATTTAAGCATATGGGAAACAAAACAATTTTTAAGCTAAGTGATGGTTACAAGCATTATGCAGGTTTAGCATTTTTAGCAAACCATTTCACTTGCAACTAGATAAACACTTTAGCAAGACAAACAATGGTTCCCATGTTCGAAACAATACACAGCAGCAGGGATTAAGTTCAGATACAACCTTTGAAGTTGCAGCCCTTTGATTCTTCCTTCTGTTGTGTTCTCTTTGAGTTAAAATGCATAGTGTCTTCAATTGTTGACTCATGTCGTGCATAATCCTCAAAGTTGCTTGCTTCTCAAGCCCTTAATTATATGGTTAGTGTGTATAAACTGAGTGTGGTTCTTGGATTGATTTTGGTGTAGGGACACCAAACTTAATTGTTTGCCACTACCTCAGATGTAACAAGTTAACCATAATTGAAACCATGTATTCTTGCTAAAGGTTAATGAAATAAAAGCTAGAAAACAATTCAACAGTTGAATAATGTGTTTGATTGCTTGGAGCTAGAGTCATGCAGGAGGTGAGAATGTGTTTTTGAATGATATTTTTGGTGGAACACCAAACTTAGAAGTTTTCATTCTCCCTCAAATTGTTTTGGTGTGCAACACCAAACTTAGCTCCTTGCAATGCATACCAATTACTCAACATTTTTATTGGAAAAGCTATGAAAAGAAACTACCTCAGGTTGAGTTGCCTCCCAACAAGCGCTCTTTTATTGTCACTAGCTTGACATCTTCATTTTTGCTTCAAGAGGGATTTAGGTTCTGGACCTCCTTTTCTTTGTTCCATTGCCCCCCTAGATACAGTTTTGCTCTATGACCATTTGCTGTAAACTGACTCTTTGTTGCTTCGTCTAGCAATTCAATACTCCCATAAGGAAGAACCTTAGTCACCAAGTATGGACCAGTCCATTTAGACTTAAGCTTGCCAGGGAATATCTTGAGCCGTGAATTATACAGGAGTACTTGTTGTCCAGGTTTGAACTCTTTCTTCAAAATCTTCTTGTCATGCCATCTCTTAGCTTTCTCCTTGTATATTTTGGTATTTTCAGAGGCTTCTAGCCTAAACTCATCTAGCTCATTCAGCTGCAACAATCTTTTCTCTCCTGCTGCTTCAGAATCCAAATTTAGAAGTTTAGTGGCCCAAAAGGCTTTGTGCTCAAGCTCTACAGGGAGATGACAAGATTTGCCATATAACAGTTGAAATGGGGACTTCCCAATAGGAGTTTTAAAAGCTGTTCTGTATGCCCAAAGTGAATCTTCCAACTTCCTAGCCCAATCCTTTCTTGTGCTACCAACTGTTTTTTCTAGGATCTTCTTTAGTTCCCTGTTTGCTAATTCTGCTTGCCCATTAGTTTGGGGATGATATGGTGTGGCTACCTTATGAATAACTCCATATTTGTGGAGAAGTTTCTCCATTTGTCTATTACAAAAATGGCCACTACCATCACTGATGAGACCCTTGGGCACTCCATATCTAGTAAAGATGTGCTTCTTTAGGAATTGAAGGACAATTTGTGCATCACAGGTAGTTGTGGCTATGGCTTCCACCCATTTTGAAACATATTCCACTGCTACCAAGATATATCTAAATGAATAAGAAGGAGGAAAGGGTCCCATGAAATCAATGCCCCATAGATCAAATAATTCTACTTCCAAAATGAAGTTCTGTGGCATCTCGTTCCTTCTTGTTAGTCCTCCTGCTCTTTGACATTCATTACATTGGTGGACAAACTCCCTGGCATCTTTGAAGATGGTTGGCCAATAGAAACCACTTTGTAGAATCTTTGCTGCTGTTCTTTCTGGACCAAAGTGTCCACCATAAGCTGAGCCATGGCAATGCCATAATATATCTTTTGTTTCACTTTCAGGAATACATCTCCTGATTATTCCATCAGAGCACCTTCTGAACAGATAGGGTTCATCCCACAAGAACTTCTTTGCTTCATTGATTAGTTTCCTCACTTGTTGCTTAGTGAATTCTTGCGGTATCTTTCTCCCTACTTTGTAGTTTGCCATGTCAGCGAACCATGGTGTTTGTTGGATTAGCATAAGATGTTCATCTGGGAAGCTTTCATTCATAGGTAATGAAGCCTTTTGAATTGTTTCTGGTGGTAGCCTTGACAAATGATCAGCAACTAGATTTTCAGTGCCTTTCCTGTCCTTTACCTCAATGTCAAATTCTTGTAAGAGTAAAATCCACCTGATAAGTCTTGGTTTAGCATCCTGTTTTGACATCAAATACTTGAGAGCAGCATGATCAGTATAGACCACAATTTTAGATCCTATCAAGTACGATCTAAACTTATCAAATGCATAGACTACAGCTAACAATTCCTTCTCTGTTGTAGTGTAATTTTTTTGAGCTTCATTCAATACTTTACTTGCATAATATATGACATGATGCAAGTTTCCCTTCTTCTGTCCAAGTACAGCACCAATTGCAATTTCACTTGCATCACACATGAGTTCAAATGGTAAGTTCCAATCCGGTGGTGTGATAATTGGTGCTGATGTGAGTTTATGTTTTAAAGTTTCAAAAGCATGCTGGCAATTTTTATCAAAAACAAAAGGTTGATCAATCATTAAAAGGTTACTCAAAGGTTTGGCTATTTTAGAAAAATCTTTGATAAACCTTCTATAAAATCCTGCATGCCCCAAGAAACTTTTAACAGATTTCACATTAGTTGGTGGAGGGAGTTTTTCTATTATTTCTACTTTTGCCTTGTCAACCTCTATTCCTCTTCTTGAAACTTTATGACCAAGAACAATCCCCTCAGGTACCATGAAATGGCACTTCTCCCAGTTCAAAACCAAATTAGTTTCTTGGCACCGTTTCAAAACAAGAGTTAGATGGTTTAGGCAAGTATTGAAACTATCACCAAAAACAGAGAAGTCATCCATGAAAACCTCTAAAAATTTTTCAACCATATCTGAGAAAATGGAAAGCATACACCTTTGAAAAGTGGCTGGGGCATTGCATAATCCGAATGGCATTCTTCTATAGGCAAAAACTCCAACTGGGCATGTGAATGAAGTCTTTTCTTGGTCTTTTGGATCCACCACTATCTGATTATACCCAGAATACCCATCCAGGAAGCAATAATAAGCATGGCCAGCCAACCTTTCAAGCATTTGATCAATGATGGGGAGTGGGAAGTGATCTTTGCGTGTGGCATCATTCAACCTTCTATAGTCAATACACATTCTCCACCCTGTCACAGTTCTGGTGGGAATGAGTTCACTCTTCTCATTAACAATGACTGTCATCCCACCTTTCTTTGGTACTACTTGGACTGGGCTTATCCATGAGCTATCAGAAATGGGATATATGATTCCTGCATTCCATAATTTCATTACTTCCTTCTGGACGACTTCCTTCATTGCAGGGTTGAGTCTTCTCTGAGGTTGAATTACTGCTTTGGAATTGTCCTCCAAAAGAATCTTATGCATGCATACTGTAGGGCTGATGCCTTTCAGGTCATCAATGGTCCATCCTAAGGCATCCTTGTGAGCTCTGAGAACATCAAGAAGCTCTCCTTCTTCTTTCTTTGTCAAAGCTGAATTGATGATTACCGGGAGGCTTTCTGAAGTGCCAAGAAATGCATATTTGAGATGAGAAGGTAATGGCTTCAATTCTTGCTTTTGCACCTCTTCTTTCTTGCTTAGTTCCACTTCTTTGTTTATGAAAGCCTCAGCCACATGTTCCTCTATTGTTTCTTGATTATCTTCTTCTTGCTCATGCTGATCAATGTCTAACATTTCTTCCACCAGGCTCTCTATCATATCCACCCTCAAATGATCTTCCTTCTCTGGGGGGTGTTGCATTGACTTAAAAACATTGATGATCATTTGCTCATTGTGTACTCTGAAAATCATTTCTCCTTTTTCCACATCAATAATGGCTCTTGCAGTTGCTAGAAATGGTCTGCCCAAGATGATTGAATTGTTGCCTTCCTCATCGGTATCTAGGATTACAAAGTCTGCAGGGAAGATAAACTCTCCAACCTTTACTAGCAAATTTTCCACAATTCCATTTGGTGTCTTGATTGATCTGTCTGCCATGACTAGTGACATCCTGGTGGGTTTGAGCTCTTCTATGGCCAACTTCTTCATCATGGACAAGGGCATTAAGTTGATACTAGCTCCAAGATCACAAAGAGCTTTGTCCAAGGATAGTTTGCCTATAGTGCATGACACTACAAAACTCCCTGGATCCTTGAGTTTTGGTGGGATTCCCTTTTGGAGCACGGCACTACATTCCTCACTAAGCATCACCGTTTCCTTCTCATTCCAATCTCTTTTCTTGTTGATGAGCTCCTTTAAGAACTTGGCATATAAAGGCATTTGCTCCAAAGCTTCAGCTAGAGGTATGTTGATCTCCAACGTCTTAAAAGTCTCAAGAAATTTATGGAAATGCTGATCCTTTGTTTCCTTGTGAAATCTCTGTGGATAAGGTAGTGGTGATGTTGAGCTCTTCTCCACTTGATGTTGTTTTGGAATTGGTTCCTCCAAGATCTTCTTTCCTTTCTTCAAATTCTGTGGTTTGTTGTTCTCCTCTGTGGGTTCTCCTAGAGCATTTTTGCTTATCATGTCCTTGTTGATGGCTTCATCATTCTTTGTTGGCTCAGTGTCATTCTCCATGAGCTTCTTTGTTGCTCCTTGGTTACCATCCACTAACATCTTTCCACTTCTTAGTTGTACGACCTTGCATTCTTCCTTTGGGTTGGGAATGGTATCACTAGGTAGTGAACTTGATGGTTTTTCAACAGAAATCTTCTTGGAGATTTGTCCAATTTGCCTCTCTAGGTTCTTCATGGAGGCTTCTTGGTTCTTGGTTGTCAATTCTTGGTTCTTCATCAGTTTCTCCATGAGCAGCTCTAGATTGGTGATTCTCTGTGAGTCTTGTGAGATGGGTTGATTTTGGGGTGTTGATGGATGAAGATAAGTGTTTTGGTTAGTTGGGTGGTTATTGGGTGGGTATTGGTTAGAATTTGGGTAGTTGTTTTGTGGTTTTCTATATGTATTTTGGTTAGTGTTTGGCTGGGTGTTATGGTTTGTGTTTTTCCAATTGTTCTGGCCTGTGTTTCTTTGCCATGGTTGTTGGTTTTGATTATGGTTGTCTCCCCATCTGAGGTTGGGATGGTTCTTCCAAGATGGATTGTAAGTATCCCCATAGACTTCATTTGTTCCAGGATTTTGGTTGTGCATGTATTGGACTTGCTCTTGCTGTTGCTCCTCTTGAGTTTCTTCATTTTGCACCCAAGTGGTTGATGGTTGGCTTGTGGTGCTCACTGCTGCCACTTGCAAGCCATCAATTCTCTTAGCCATTTGCTCAAACTGTTGTTGAATCTGCTGCTGCATCATCTTGTTTTGAGCTAAAATTGAATCAACTCCTTCCAACTCCATTACTCCTCTTCTCTGTGATGGTTGGCGTTGTCTTTGATGAGCAAAGAAATATTGGTTGTTGGCCACCATATCAATGAGGTTTTGAGCTTCCTCTGTGGTCTTCATGAGTTGTAATGAGCCTCCGGCAGAGTGATCAAGAGCTTCTTGAGCTTTAAGAGTGAGTCCCTCATAGAAGTTTTGTAACTTGTCCCACTCAGTGAACATCTCTGGTGGACATTTCCTTAATAAAGCCTTATACCTTTCCCATGCTTCATATAAGTTCTCAGCCTCCAATTGAGTGAATGTTTGAACCTCAGTCTTCAACCTTAGGATTCTTTGAGGTGGATAGAATTTGGCAAGAAACTTGCTCACCAAGTCATCCCAAGTGTTGATGCTTTCTTTTGGAAAGGTCTCTAGCCATTGAGTGGCTTTATCTCTGAGAGAGAATGGGAAGAGCAGCAACTTGTAGCTATCAGGGGGCACACCATTTGTTTTCACTGTGTCACAGATTCTCAAGAAGGTGGATAGATGTTGATTTGGATCCTCCAAAGGCCCTCCTCCAAAAGAACAATTGTTTTGAACCAGAGTGATGAGTTGTGGCTTGAGTTCAAAATTGTTTGCATTGACATTGGGAGGAAGAATGCTACTCCCACAATGCCTAGCATTTGCAAATGTGTATGAAGCCAAAACATTTCTCTGTTGTTGATTATTGTTGGCTCCTTCTCCTGGTTGATTAGTGTCTCCTTCCATGTCTTGGAATTCCTCCTCAGATTCTTCTTCTCCAACAATGTTCTTCCCTCTTTCGGCTCTTCTTATTCTCCGAAGAGTCCTTTGATCAATTTCAGAGATAATAGGGGAAGATCTTCCTATACCTGACATACAAACACACAACAATAAACACACAGACCCAGAAAGCCAATGAAACTTCAATCTATAGCTAGAATGAAGTTTTAGTTAGTTTAAGCAAAAACTCAAACAGTTAGTGTGTTAGTAAGAATTAGAATAACAGAAAAGAAAAAGTTCTTGATCTAGACCTCCACCTCACTTAATCATTGTCAATCTATTTCAATCCCCGGCAACGGCGCCAAAAACTTGATGTGTGGAAAACGATCCAACACAAAACTCACCGGCAAGTGTACCGGGTCGCATCAAGTAATAATAACTCACATGAGTGAGGTCGATCCCACAGGGATTGAAGGATTGAGCAATTTTAGTTTAGTGGTTGATTTAGTCAAGCGAATCAAGTTTTGGTTGAGTGGGTTGTATTTAACAGAAGATAAAGTGCTTGAAATGTAAAGGGAGAAGGGAAATTGCAGTAAATTAAAGAACAGGAAAATAGATCTGTAGAATCTTAAAGAACAAGAAAGTAAATGACTGAAACTTAAAGTGCAAGAAATGTAAATTACAGTAACTTAAATGGCAAGAAAGATAAATGGCTTGAATATAAAAGGGGTTTGAGGAGTGGGATTGCAGAATCTAAACAAAGAGAAAGTAAATTGCAACAATTGATTAAACAGAAATTGAATCAGAAGCAAATAGCATTCAAACAGAAAGAAAATAAAATGCAGCAAGGTTCACAGAAGAACCAAAGGTAAATTGTGGTCTCAGGTCTCAAGAGACTAGGTAGCAGAGCCTAGATCTCTATTTGCCTTCCTAGATCCAAGTTCACAAAGCAATTGATAAGAAATTGAAGAAGAAGCAATAGAAGAACAGAAATAAAATTGAATTATGCAGAAAACAAATTGAAAAGAGTTTGAATGGGAATTGAGACAGAATTTCCTTAATTTCACACACCCAAAACTCAGAAACAGAAGAGTAGAATTGCCCAAGTAAGAATGAGGAAGGAGATCAATCAATTCTCCCTTGATCCTCTTAGTGCTCGGACAAGTCTCTCAAGAAAGCTCAAAGAAAGTGCAAATTCCAAGGCTAAGCCAAAAGTAAGTCAAAAGGTAAAAATTCAAAAAGAAAGGTCTAGTCCAAAAGTTTTTAATTACATCAAACTAGCTTCTATTTATACACTTTCTATTCTTGGATTTTGGGATTTGGATGGGCTTTTGATTTGGTGAAGAAATGAATTCAAATGGATTTTTAATTTGAATTTTTGGCCCATTAAAAATCACTCCCAGGAGGCTGCCCTGATGCGTGGAACGCTGCCCTGCCCACGCCAAGGGCAGGGCAGGAAAAGTTGGTGCGCCAAATTTGTCTTGGTGTTGCCAGAACGTGTCATGGTGCTGCCAGAATCCAAAGTTGGTGCGCCAGAATTGAGCTTGGTGCATAGGATGCTGCCCTGCCCTCGCGGAGGGCAGGGCAGAAAAAATTGGTGCTGCCAGGAGAGGATTGTGGTGCGCGCTGGTGCTGCCAGGAGAGGCTTGTGGTGTGCGCTGGTGCTGCCAGGGAAGGATTTGGTGCGCGCTGGTGCTGCCAGGGAAGGATTTGGTGCGCCAGATTTGTGTGTGGTGCGCCAAGATCGTGCGCCAATCCAAATGCTGCCCTGCCCGCGCCAAGGGCAGGGCAGAGTTCCCTCTTCCACGTCCCGTGTTCGAAACACGGCTGGGGCACAAATTCAATTAATTTCCTTGGCTTCTTGGCACGGCAATCAACCTTAGTTCTTGGCTTCCTCATGGTTCCTTGTTCGAGTCTTGTGGCATGCATGGGTGACATTTTTCCTTTGATTTCTTTCCTTAGAGAGCCCGATTCTGCCCTCCACAAGGGCAGGGCAAGGTTCTCTTCCTCTTGGTCCCAAGGCACATTTTGTGCTTTGCCCTTGTAGTGGGCAGGGCAGAGTTGCCTTCTCTTCTTGGTTCTCTTATGTTGCCCTCCTAGAGGGCAGTCTGCCCTTGTGGAGGGCAATGTTGCCTCCCCCTTAGCATGCGGCACGCTTCTTATTGCTTCGGCCACGCTTTCCTTTCCTTAGGCTACACTTCTTAGGCCACGCTTTTCCTTTTCTTTTCTTTTCTTCACCTACAATAAACCAAAACAACCACTCCAAGTATCACTAAATTCAAGAGGCTTATAAATCAATTAAAATTCAATTAAAATTAGCTCAAACCTCATGATTTATCATTAATTTCATGGTGGTTGCTTGATTTAGAGAAGTTATGCATTTTCACTCCAAATCACTTACTTAGGATGCAAGAAAGTGCATAAATGCTAACAAAACAAGTGAAATTAGCTTGAAAAATGGGTATATGATGACTTGTCATCACTGACAACCGAGCCTTCCATTCCGTGAGATCAGAGTCTTCGTGGTATAAGCTAGAATTGATGGCGGCATTCATGGGAATCCAGAAAGTCTAACCTTGTCTGTGGTATTCCGAGTAGGATTCCGGAATTGAATGACTATGACGAGCTTCAAACTCGCGATTGCTGGGTGTGATTACAAACGCAAAGGAATCAAGGGATTCTATTCCAACATGATCGAGAACCGACAGATGATTAGCCGTGCTGTGACAGAGCATTTGGACTATTTTCACTGAGAGTATGGGATGTAGCCATTGATAACGGTGATGCCCTACATACAGCTTGCCATAGAAAGGAGTGACAAAGATTGGATGAAAGCAGTAGGAAAGCAGAGATTCAAAAGGAACACAGCATCTCCATGCACCTATCTGAAATTCCCACTATTGAATTATATGAGTAACTATTTACTATTTTATTCCTTCGCGTATACTATAATTTCTTAATACAGTTGAATCCGCCTGACTGGGATTTACAAGATGACCATAGCTTGCTTCATACCAACAATCTCTGTGGGATCGACCCTTACTCACGTAAGGTTTATTACTTGGACGACCCAGTACACTTGCTGGTTAGTTGTGCGGAGTTGTGACAAAGTGTGATTTATGTTTGAGAGCACCAAGTCTTTGGAGCCATTGTTGATGATCACAATTTCGTCCACCAAGTTTTTGGCGCCGTTGCCGGGGATTGTTCGAGTATGGACAACTGACGGTTCATCTTGTTGCTCAGATTAGGTAATTTTCTTTTTATTTTCTTTTCAAAAAAGTTTTCAAAAATCTTTCAAAAATTTGTCTTTAATTTCGTTTTTCTAAAGAATATTTTCGAAAAAATAATAAAAATCCAAAAAAAATTCATAAAATCATAAAAAACCAAAAATATTTTGTGTTTCTTGTTTGAGTCTTGAGTCAATTTTTAAGTTTGGCGTCAATTACATGCTTTTAAAAAGTTATGCATTATTTTTCGAAAATTCATGCATTCATGGTGTTCTTCATGATCTTCAAGTTATTATTGGTAAGTCTTCTTGTTTGATCTTGATGTTTTCTTGTTTTGTGTCTTTATTGTTTTTCATGTGCATTTTTGCATTCATAGTGTCTAAACATTAAAGATTTCTAAGTTTCGTGTCTTGCATATTTTCTTTGCATAAAAAATTTTTCAAAAATATGTTCTTGATGTTCATCATGGTCTTCAAAGTGTTCTTGGTGTTCATCTTGACATTCATAGTGTTCTTGTATGCATTTTTTGTTTTGATCCAAAAAAAAAAAGAGAGAAACATAAAAATGACGTTTTAATTTTTTTTTCTCTTTCATCATTAAAAATTCAAAAAATCAAAAAATATCTTCTCCTTAATTTGCCCATAATTTTCGAAAATTTGAGTTGACTTAGTCAAAAATTATTAAAATTAGTTGTTTCTTGTAAGTCAAGTCAAATTTTCAATTTTAAAAATCTTATCTTTTCAAAACTTTTTCAAAAATCAAATCTTTTTCATTTTTTTTACTATTTTTCTAAATTTTTTAAATTGAATTTTAAAAATCTTTTTCTTATCTTTATTTCAAAAAAAAAATTGAAGCTTTACTAATTAATGTGATTGATTAAAAAATTTGAAGTTTGTTACTTTCTTGTTAAGAAAGGTTCAATCTTTAAATTCTAGAATCCTATCTTCTAATTAATTGTTAGTTAAGTAATTAATTTTAATTTTAAAAATTATATCTTTTTCAACCATATCTTTTTAATCATGTATTTTTATCATATCTTTTTCAAAATTTTATCTTTTTCAAAAATTTGATTTCAAAATATCTTATCTAACTTCTTATCTTTTTATCTTTTCAAATTTGATTTTAATATCTTTTTCAACTAACTATTTGACTTTTTGTTTGTTTCTTATCTTTTTCAAAACCACCTAACTACTCTTCCCTCTCTAATTTTTGAAAATATCTCACCCCTTTTTCAAAATTCTTTTTAATTAACTAATTGTTTCAAATTTTAATTTTAATTTTATTTCACTATTAATTTTCAAAACTCATTAACTCCTTTTCAAAAATTATTTTCGAAATTACTAACACATTTTTCAATATTATTTTCAAATTTCTCTCCCCCTCATCCCCTTCTATTTATTTTAATTATCTACTAACACTTCTCTTCATCTTAAAATTCGAACCCCCTCTTCTCCTCTTTGTTCGAATTTTTCTCTTCTCATTCTTCATTCTTATTCTTCTTTTCTTCTACTCACACAAAGGAACCTCTATATCTGGACAAAGAGGATCCCTATTATTATTTTTTGTTTCCTTCTTTTTCATATGAGCAGGAGCAAGGACAAAAATATTCTTGTTGAGGCAGATCCTGAACCTGAAAGGACTCTGAAGAGGAAACTAAGAGAAGTTAAATTACAACAATCCAGAGACAACCTTACAGAAATTTTTTAAAAGGAAGAGGAGATGGTAGCCAAAAATGATAATGCAAGGAGGATGCTTGGTGATTATACTAAACCCACGTCCAAGTTTGATGGAAGAAGCATCTTAATTCCTGCCATTGGAGTAAACAATTTTGAGCTGAAACCTCAACTAGTTGCTCTGATGCAACAGAACTGCAAGTTTCATGGACTTCCATCAGAAGATTCTTACCAGTTTTTAACTGAGTTCTTGCAGATTTGTAAGGCTGTTGAGACTAATGGAGTAGATCCTGAAGTCTACAGGCTCATGGTTTTCCCTTTTGCTATAAGAGACAGAGCTAGAACATGGTTGGACTCATAACCTAAAGATAGCCTGGACTCTTGGGATAAGCTGGTCATGGCCTTCTTGGGTAAATTCTTTCCTCCTCAAAAGCTGAGCAAGCTTAGAGTGGATGTTCAACCCTTCAAGCAAAAAGATGGTGAATTCCTTTGTGAAGCTTGGGAAAGATACAAGCAGATGACCAAAAAGTGTCCTTCTGGCATGTTTTCAGAATGGACCATAATAGATATATTCTATTATGGTCTATCTGAGTTCTCTAAGATGTTACTGGACCATTCTGCAGGTGGATCCATTCACCTAAAGAAAACGCCTGCAGACGCTCAGGAACTTATTAAAATGGTTGCAAATAACCAATTCATGTACACTCCTTAGAGGAATTCCGTGAATAATGGGACGCCTCAGAGGAAGGAAGTTCTTGAAATTGATGCTCTGAATGCCATATTGGCTCAGAACAAGATGTTGACTCAACAAGTCAACATGATTTCTCAAAGTCTGAATAGATGGCAAAATGTATCCAACAGCACTAAAGAGGCACATTCTAAAGAAGAAGCTTATGATCCTGAAAACCCTGCAATGGTAGAGGTAAATTACATGGGGGACGCCTTTGGCAACACCTATAACCCCTCATGGAGAAACCATCCAAATTTCTCATGGAAGGATCAACAAAAGCCTCAACAAGGCTTTAATAATGGTGGAAGAAACAGGTTTAGCAATAGCAAGCCTTTTCCATCATCTTCTCAGCAACAGACAGAGAATTCTGAGCGCAGCCCCTCTAACTTAGCAAAAATAGTCTCTGGTCTGTCTAAGGTCACTTTAAGTTTTATGAGCGAAACAAGGTCCTTCATTAGAAGTTTGGAGGCACAAGTGGGCCAGCTGAGTAAGAAAGTTACTGAAACTCCTCCTAGTACTCTCCCAAGCAATACTGAAGAGAATCTAAAAGGAGAGTGCAAGGCCATTGACATAGTCAACATGGCCGAACCTAGAGAGGAAGGAGAGGATGTGAATCCCAAGGAGGAAGGCCTCATGGGATGTCTCACAAGCAAGAAAGAGTTCCCTATTGAGTACCTAAAGGAATCTGAGGCTCATATAGAGACCATAGAAATCTCCATTAAACCTCCTTCTATCATTCATGAGCTCTGAAGAGTATTCTTCCTCCGAAGAGGATGAAGATGTAACTGGAAAGCAAGTTGCTCAATATCTAGGAGCCATCATGAAGCTAAATGCCAAGTTATTTGGTAATGAGAGAAAGCATGAACAGCTTCTCTCAATGCAGAGTCAAACAGAGCCCCCACAGTCAAACTCTAAGTTTGGTGTTGGGAGGCCACAAACAAAATCTAAGTTTGGTGTTGAACCCCCACATTCAAACTCTAAGTTTGGTGTTGGGAGGTTCCAACAATGCTCTGAACATCTGTGAAGCTCCATGAGAGCTTACTGTCAAGCTATTGACATCAAAGAAGCGCTTATTGGGAGGCAATCCAATTTTTATTTATCTAATTTTATTTTATTTTCATTGTTCTTTTATGTTTTATTAGGTTCATGATCATGTGGAGTCACGAAAAAAATATTAAAATTAAAAATAGCATCAAAAACAGCAGAAGAAAAATACACCCTGGAGGAAGGACTTACTGGCGTTTAAATGCCAGTAAGGAGCATCTGGCTGGAGTTCAACACCAGAACAGAGCATGGATCTGGCGCTGAACGCTAGAAACAAGCAACATCCCGTCGTTCAAATGCCAGAAATGCAGCCTGAGGAGAGCTGGCACTGAAAGCCAGAACAGAGCATGGAACTTGGGTTCAACGCTAGAAACATGCTGCACATGGGCATTGAACGCCCAGAACATGCATCACTTCGGCGTTTAAATGCCAGAATTGCATCCAAAGGCGTTTTACACACCTGATTGGTACAGGGATATAAATCCTTGACACCTTAGGATCTGTGGACCCCAAAGGATCATCTCAGGATCTGTGGACCTGGTGCGCGAAATGGTAAACAATACTTTTTCACAACTCTCATAATCCCCGGTCATGAACCCCAAAAACTTGGTGTTCAATACCATGGCATTACACAACTTCGCACAACTAACCAGCAAGTGCACTGGGTCGTCCAAGTAATAAACCTTACGCGAGTAAGGGTCGATCCCACAGAGATTGTTAGTATTGAAGCAAGCTATGGTCATCTTGTAAATCTTAGTCAGGCAAACTCAAATGTATATGATGATGAACGAAAATAACACAAAGGTAAAGATAGAGATACTTATGTAATTCATTGGTAGGAACTTCAGATAAGCGCATGAAGATGCCTTCCCTTCCGTCTCTCTGCTTTCCTACTGTCTTCATCCAATCCTTCTTATTCCTTTCCATGGCAAGCTTGTGTAGGGTTTCACCGTTGTCAATGGCTACCTCCCATCCTCTCAGTGAAAGCGATTGCATATGCTCTGTCACAGCATAGCGGAATTCAGCTGTCGGTTCTCGGTCAGGCCGGAATAGAATCCATCGATTCTTTTGCGTCTGTCACTAACGCCCCGCCTGCTAGGCGTTTGAAGCACGTCACAGTCATTCAGTCATTGAATCCTACTCAGAATACCACAGACAAGGTTAGACCTTCCGGATTCTCTTGAATGCCGCCATCAGTTCTCGCCTATACCACGAAGATTCCGGTTAAAGAATCCAAGAGATAAACACTAGAGCCTTGTTGCTTTGTAGAACAATAGTGGTTGTCAGTCACCTTGTTCATGGGTGAGAATGATGATGAGTGTCACGGATCATCACATTCATCAAGTTGAAGAACAAGTGATATCTTAGAACAAGAACAAGCGGAATTGAATGGAAGAACAATAGTAATTGCATTAATACTCGAGGTACAGCAGAGCTCCACACCTTAATCTATGGTGTGTAGAAGCTCCACCGTTGAAAATACATAAGAACAAGGTCTAGGCATGGCCGAATGGCCAGCCTCCCAAAGTGATCAAAAGATCCAAAGATCGAAAGACTCTTCAGATTGAAAGATGATACAAATACCATAGCAAAAGGTCCTACTTATAGAAAACTAGTAGCCTAAGGTTTACAGAAATGAGTAAATGACATAAAAATCCACTTCCGGGCCCACTTGGTGTGTGCTTGGGCTGAGCAATGAAGAAATTTCGTGCAGAGACTCTTCTTGGAGTTAAACGCCAGCTTTAGTGCCAGTTTGGGCGTTTAACTCCCATTTGGGTGCCAGTTCCAGCGTTTAACGCTGGGATTTCTGAGGGTGACTTTGAACGCCGGTTTGGGCCATCAAATCTTGGACAAAGTATGGACTATCATATATTGCTGGAAAGCCCAGGATGTCTACTTTCCAACGCCGTTGAGAGCGCGCCAATTGCTCTTCTGTAGCTCCAGAAAATCCACTTCGAGTGCAGGGAGGTCAGAATCCAACAGCATCTGCAGTCCTTTTTAGTCTCTGAATCAGATTTTTGCTCAGGTCCTTCAATTTCAGCCAGAAAATACCTGAAATCACAGAAAAACACACAAACTCATAGTAAAGTCCAGAAAAGTGAATTTTAACTAAAAACTAATAAAAATATACTAAAAACTAACTATATCATACCAAAAACATACTAAAAACAATGCCAAAAAGCATACAAATTATCCGCTCATCACAACACCAAACTTAAATTGTTGCTTGTCCTCAAGCAACTGAAAATCAAATAAGGTAAAAAGAAGAGAATATGCTATGAATTCCAAAAACATCTATGAAGATCAGTATTAATTAGATGAGCGGGGCTTTTAGCTTTTTGCCTTTGAATAGTTTTGGCATCTCACTCTATCCTTTGAAATTCAGAATGGTTGGCTTCTTTAGGAACTTAGAATCCAGATAATGTTATTGATTCTCCTAGTAAAGTATGATGATTCTTGAACATAGCTACTTATTGAGTCTTGGCTGTGGCCCAAAGCACTCTGTCTTCCAGTATTACCACCGGATACATACATGCCACAGACACATAATTGGGTGAACCTTTTCAGATTGTGACTCAGCTTTGCTAAAGTCCCCAATTAGAGGTGTCCAGGGTTCTTAAGCACACTCTTATTTGCCTTGGATCACAACTCTTATTTCTATATATTTTTTTGTTTTTCTTTTTCTCTCTTTTTTTTTCGATTTTTTTTTTTAATAGAAATGCTTTTCTTGCTTCAAGAATCATTTTTATGATTTTTCAGATCCTCACTAACATGTCTCCTTTTTCATCATTCTTTCAAGAGCCAACATTCATGAACCACAAATTCAAGATACATATGCACTGTTTAAGCATACATTCAGAAAACAAAAATATTGCCACCACATCAAGATAATTAAACTGTTATAAAATTCAAAATTCATGCAATTCTTCCTTTTCAATTAAGCACGTTTTTATTTAAGAGAGGTGATGGATTCATAGGACATTCATAACTTTAAGGCATAGACACTAAGACACTAATGATCACAAGACACAAACATAGATAAACATAAGCATAAAATTCGAAAAACAAGAAAGTAAAGAACAAGGAGATTAAAGAACGGGTCCACCTTAGTGATGGCGGCTTGTTCTTCCTCTTGAAGGCCTTATGGAGTGCTTGAGCTCCTCAATGTCTCTTCCTTGTCTTTGTTGCTCCTCTCTCATGATTCTTTGATCTTCTCTAATTTCATGGAGGAGGATGGAATGTTCTTGGTGCTCCACCCTTAGTTGTCCCATGTTGGAACTCAATTCTCCTAGGGAGGTGTTTAGTTGCTCCCAATAGTCTTGTGGAGGAAAGTGCATCCCTTGAGGCATCTCAGGGATCTCTTGATGAGAGGGGTCTCTTGTTTGCTCCATCCTTTTCTTAGTGATGGGCTTGAGGTCATGCCTTCTCAGTTGAACCGGCTTTCCTCTTGAGTTTCTCTTCCATTGAGCGTCCTCTTCACAAATGTTTATGAGGACTTGGTCCAACCTTTGATCAAAGTTGACCCTTCTAGTATAAGGATGTTCATCTCCTTGCATCATGGGCAAATTGAATGCCAACCTTACACTTTCCGGACTAAAATCCAAGTATTTCCCCCGAACCATAGTGAGATAATTCTTTGGATTCGGGTTCACACTTTGGTCATGGTTCTTGGTGATCCATGCATTGGCATAGAACTCTTGAACCATCAAGATTCCGACTTGTTGAATGGGGTTGGTAAGAACTTCCCAACCTCTTCTTCGGATCTCATGTCGGATCTCCGGATACTCACCCTTTTTGAGTGAAAAAGGGACCTCGGGGATCACCTTCTTCAAGGCCACAACTTCATAGAAGTGGTCTTGATGCACCCTTGAGATGAATCTCTCCATCTCCCATGACTCGGAGGTGGAAGCTTTTGCCTTCCCTTTCCTCTTTCTAGAGGTTTCTCCGGCCTTGGATGCCATAAATGGTTATGGAAAAACAAAAAGCAATGCTTTTACCACACCAAACTTAAAATGTTTGCTCGTCCTCGAGCAAAAGAAGAAAGAAGATAGTAGAAGAAGGAGAAATAGAGGAGAGGGAGATGGCTTTGTGGTTCGGCCAAAAGGGGAAGAAGTAGTGTTTAGGGTGTGTGAAAATGAAAGAGTGAAGATGATAGTGGGATTTGATAGGTGGGGGTTTTTTGGGGAAGAGGTATTGAGGTGATTGGTGAATGGGTGAAGAAGAGAGAGGGTGGTGGGTTTGGTGGGGATCCTGTGGGGTCCACAGATCCTTAGGTGTCAAGGAAAAGTCATCCCTGCACCAAATGGCACTCAAAATCACGTTTTGAGCCAATTCTGGCGTTAAACGCTGGGCTGGTGCCCATTTCTGGCGTTTAACGCCAGGTTCTTGCCCTTCTCTGGCGTTTAACGCCAGTCTGGTGCCCCTTTCTGGCGTTAAACGCCCAGAATGGTGCCAGACTGGGCGTTAAACGCCCAACAGCTAGCCTCACTGGCGTTTAAACGCCAGTGGGTGCGTCCTCCAGGGTGTGCTATTTTTCTTCCTGTTTTTCATTCTGTTTTTGCTTTTTCATTGATTTTGTGACTTCTTATGATCATCAACCTACAAAAAGAGAAAATAACAAAATAAAATAGATAAAATATAAACATTGGGTTGCCTCCCAACAAGAGCTTCTTTAATGTCATTAGCTTGACAGAGGACTCTCATGGAGCCTCAGAAATGCTCAGAGCTATGTTGGAACCTCCCAACACCAAACTTAGAGTTTGAATGTGGGGGTTCAACACCAAACTTAGAGTTTGACTGTGGGGGCTCTGTTTGGCTCTGTTTTAAGAGAAGCTCTTCATGCTTCCTCTCCCTGATGACAGAGGGATATCCTTGGGCCTTAAACACCAAGGATTCTTCATTCACTTGAATGATCAACTCTCCTCTATCAACATCAATCACAACCTTTGCTGTGGCTAGGAAGGGTCTGCCAAGGATGATGGATTCATCCATGCACTTCCCAGTCTCTAGGACTATGAAATTAGTAAGGATGTAATGGTCTTCAACCTTAACCAGAACATCCTCTACAAGTCCATGGGCTTGTTTTCGTGAATTGTCTGCCATCTCTAGTGAGATTTTTGCAGCTTGCACCTCAAAGATCCCTAATTTCTCCATTACAGAGAGGGGCATGAGGTTTACACTTGACCCTAAGTCACACAAGGCCTTCTTGAAGGTCATGGTGCCTATGG
This sequence comes from Arachis hypogaea, assembly GCF_003086295.3. Taxonomy (NCBI): domain Eukaryota; kingdom Viridiplantae; phylum Streptophyta; class Magnoliopsida; order Fabales; family Fabaceae; genus Arachis; species Arachis hypogaea. The sequence continues at coordinate 43,414,915 of NC_092045.1, read as the reverse complement.
TACAAGGTATAGAAAACTTCCCAGGGTCCTATCTCTTTTGAGGTAGTTTTTGCCTAGACAAGTCATCCAGTTCTTTGGTGAGCAAAGGGGGTTCATCCTCCCAAGTCTCATTTCCAAATAACTTGTCATTTAGCTTCATGATTGCTCCAAGGTATTTAGCAACTTGCTCTTCTGTGACATATTCATCCTCTTCAGAGGAAGAATACTCATCAGAGCTCATGAATGGCAGAAGTAAGTCCAATGGAACCTCTATGTCTCAGTTTGAGCCTCAGATTCCCATGGTTCCTCATTAGGGAACTCATTGGAGGCCAGTGGACGCCCAGTGAGGCCTTCCTCAGTGGCGTTCACTGCCTCTTCTCCTTCCCAAAATTTGGCCATGTTATTGGCCTTGCACTCTCCTTTTGGATTTTCTTCTGTATTGCTTGGAAGAGTACTAGGAGGGAGTTCAGTAATCTTCTTGCTCAGCTGACCCACTTGTCCTTCCAAATTTCTAATGGAGGACCTTGTTTCAGTCATGAAACTTTGAGTGGTTTTGATCAGATCAGAGACCATGGTTGCTAAGTCAGAGGTATTCTGCTTAGAACTCTCTGTCTGTTGCTGAGAAGATGATGGAAAAGGCTTGCTATTGCTAAACCTGTTTCTTCCACCATTGTTGTTGTTGAAACCTTGTTGAGGTCTCTGTTGATCCTTCCATGAAAAATTTGGATGGTTTCTCCATGAAGGATTATAGGTGTTTCCATAGGGTTCTCCCATGTAATTCACCTCTTCTATTGAAGGATTCTCAGGATCATAAGCTTCTTCCTCAGATGAAGCTTCCTTAGTACTGCTTGGTGCATTTTGCATTCCAGACAGACTTTGAGAAATCATACTGACTTGTTGAGTCAATATTTTGTTCTGAGCCAATATGGCATTCAGAGTGTCAATCTCAAGAACTCCTTTCTTCTGACTAGTCCCATTGTTCACAGGATTTCTTTTAGAAGTGTACATGAATTGGTTATTTGCAACCATTTCAATCAGTTCTTGAGCTTCAGTAGGCGTCTTCTTCAGATGAAGAGAGCCTCCAGCAGAGCTATCCAAAGACATCTTGGACAGTTCAGAGAGACCATCATAGAAAATACCTATGATGCTCCATTCAGAAAGCATATCAGAGGGGCACTTTCTGATTAATTGTTTGTATCTTTCCCAAGCTTCATAGAGGGATTCTCCTTCCTTCTGTCTGAAGGTTTGGACTTCCACTCTAAGCTTACTAAATTTTTGAGGTGGAAAGAACTTTGCCAAGAAGGCATTGACTAGCTTTTCCCAAGAGTCCAGGCTTTCTTTAGGTTGAGAGTCCAACCATGTTCTAGCTCTGTTGCTTACAGCAAAAGGGAATAGCATTAGTCTGTAGACCTCAGGGTCAACCCCATTAGTCTTGACAGTGTCACAGATTTGCAAGAACTCAGCTAAAAACTGATGAGGATCTTCCAGTGGAAGTCCATGGAACTTGCAATTCTGTTGCATTAGAGAAACTAATTGAGGCTTAAGCTCAAAGTTGATTGCTTCAATGGCAGGGATAGAGATGCTTCTCCCATAGAAGTCAGGAGTAGGTGCAGTAAAGTCACCCAGCACCTTCCTTGCATTATTGGCATTGTTGTTGTTTTCGGCTGCCATGTGTTCTCCTTCCTTGAAGAATTCGGTTAGGTGCTCTAAAGAGAGTTGTGCTTTGGCTTCTCTGAGCTTTCTCTTCAAGGTCCTTTCAGGTTCAGGATCAGCCTCAACAAGAATGCCTTTGTCTTTGCTCCTGCTCATAAGAAAGAGAAGAGAACAAGAAAATGTGGAATCCTCTATGTCACAGTATAGAGGTTCCTTTATGTGTCAGAGGAAAAGAAGAGTAGAAGACAGGAGTAGAAAATTCGAACTTATCAAAGAAGATGGAGTTCGAATTTTGCATTAAGGGATAGTGTTAGTCCATAAATAGAAGGATGTGAGAAGGAGGGAAGTGATTTTCGAAAATTAAGTAGAAAATTTGAAAACATTTTTTTGAAAAACATTACTTAATTTTCAAAAATGAAAATGGAAAAGAAATCAAATGATTTTTGAAAAAGATTTTGAAATTAGAAATCAAAAAGATTTGATTGAAAACTATTTTGAAAAAGATGTGATTAAAAAGATTTGATTGAAAAGTTATGGTTTTAAAAAGATATGATTGAAAAGATATGATTTGAAAACAATTTTAAAAAGACTTGATTTTAAAAATTAATGACTTGCCTAACAAGAAAAGATATGATTCAAACATTAAACCTTTCTCAACAGAAAAGGCAACATACTTGAAATGTTGAATCAAATCATTAATTGATAGTAAGTATCTTTAAAAATGGAAAGAAATTGGTTTTGAAAAAGATTTGATTGAAAAATTGATTTGAAAAAGATTTGGTTTTGAAAAGATTTTGAAAACTTAGAAAAAATTTGATTTGAAAACAAAATCTTCCTCCCTTAGCCATCTTGGCGTTAAACGCCCAGAATGGTGCACATTCTGGCGTTTAACGCCCAAAATGCTACCCTTTTGGGCGTTAAACGCCCAACCAGGTACCCTGGCTGGTGTTTAAACGCCAGTCTGTCCTTCTTCACTGGGCGTTTTGAACGCCCAGCTTTTTCTGTGCAATTCCTCTGCTGTATGTTCTGAATCTTCAATTCTCTGTATTATTGACTTGAGAAGACACAAATTAAAAATATTTTTGGATTTTTAATAATAAGGAAAAATCAAAATGCAACTAAAATCAAATAACAATGCATGCAAGACACCAAACTTAGCAGTTTGTATACTACTGACACTAACAGGATGAAAATGCATATGAGACACACAAAACACTCAAGCCAATAGAATTCAAAGATCAGAGCACGAAAATTATCAAGAATTACTTGAGAATCCTTAATACATATGAATGAATGCATGCAATTGACACCAAACTTAAGATGAGACACTAGACTCAAACAAGAAATATTTTTGGATTTTATGATTTTTTTTTATTTTTTTGTGTTTTTCGAAAATTAAGAAAAAAAAGTATCAAAATTCTTGATGAGAATTCCAGGAATCAGTGCAATGCTAGTCTAAGACTCCGGTCCAGGAATTAGACATGGCTTCACAGCCAGCCAAGCTTTCAAAGAAAGCTTCGGTCCAAAACACTAGACATGGCCAAAGGCCAGCCAAGCCTTAGCAGATCACTGCTCCAAAAGCAAGATTGATAGAAATCAACAAGCTCTTGTGATGATAAGTTGAAATCTCAGCCAGCCAGACTTCAACAAATCATCATGAAACTCTAGAATTCATCTTCAAGAATTTCGAAAAAAAATAAATACCTAATCTAAGCAACAAGATGAACCTTCAGTTGTCCAAACTGAACAATCCTTGGCAATAACGCCAAAAACTTGGTGTTGTTGCCGGATCTTGGCACTGATGTTACCAAAAGCTTGCTCAAAACTTGAACAATCCCCGGCAACGGCGCCAAAAACCTGGTGCGCGAAATTGTGAACAATACTTTTTCACAACTCTCATAATCCCCGGTCATGAACCCCAAAAACTTGGTGTTCAATACCATGGCATTACACAACTTCGCACAACTAACCAGCAAGTGCACTGGGTCGTCCAAGTAATAAACCTTACGCGAGTAAGGGTCGATCCCACGGAGATTGTTAGTATTGAAGCAAGCTATGGTCATCTTGTAAATTTTAGTCAGGCAAACTCAAATGTATATGATGATGAACGAAAATAACACAAAGGTGAAGATAGAGATACTTATGTAATTCATTGGTAGGAACTTCAGATAAGCGCATGAAGATGCCTTCCCTTCCGTCTCTCTGCTTTCCTACTGTCTTCATCCAATTCTTCTTATTCCTTTCCATGGCAAGCTTGTGTAGGGTTTCACCGTTGTCAATGGCTACCTCCCATCCTCTCAGTGAAAGCGATTGCATATGCTTTGTCACAGCATAGCGGAATTCAGCTGTCGGTTCTCAGTCAGGCCGGAATAGAATCCATCGATTCTTTTGCGTCTGTCACTAACGCCCCGCCTGCTAGGAGTTTGAAGCACGTCACAGTCATTCAGTCATTGAATCCTACTCAGAATACCACAGACAAGGTTAGACCTTCCGGATTCTCTTGAATGCCGCCATCAGTTCTCGCCTATACCACGAAGATTCCGGTTAAAGAATCCAAGAGATAAACACTAGAGCCTTGTTGCTTTGTAGAACAATAGTGGTTGTCAGTCACCTTGTTCATGGGTGAGAATGATGATGAGTGTCACGGATCATCACATTCATCAAGTTGAAGAACAAGTGATATCTTAGAACAAGAACAAGCGGAATTGAATGGAAGAACAATAGTAATTGCATTAATACTCGAGGTACAGTAGAGCTCCACACCTTAATCTATGGTGTGTAGAAGCTCCACCGTTGAAAATACATAAGAACAAGGTCTAGGCATGGCCGAATGGCCAGCCTCCCAAAGTGATCAAAAGATCCAAAGATCGAAAGACTCTTCAGATTGAAAGATGATACAAATACCATAGCAAAAGGTCCTACTTATAGAAAACTAGTAGCCTAAGGTTTACAGAAATGAGTAAATGACATAAAAATCCACTTCTGGGCCCACTTGGTGTGTGCTTGGGCTGAGCAATGAAGAAATTTCGTGCAGAGACTCTTCTTGGAGTTAAATGCCAGCTTTAGTGCCAGTTTGGGCGTTTAACTCCCATTTGGGTGCCAGTTCCAGCGTTTAACGCTGGGATTTCTGAGGGTGACTTTGAACGCCGGTTTAAGCCATCAAATCTTGGACAAAGTATGAACTATCATATATTGCTGGAAAGCCCAGGATGTCTACTTTCCAACGCCGTTGAGAGTGCGCCAATTGGGCTTCTGTAACTCCAGACAATCCACTTCGAGTGCAGGGAGGTCAGAATCCAACAGCATCTGCAGTCCTTTTTAGTCTCTGAATCAGATTTTTGCTCAGGTCCTTCAATTTCAGCCAGAAAATGCCTGAAATCACAGAAAAACACACAAACTCATAGTAAAGTCCAAAAAAGTGAATTTTAACTAAAAACTAATAAAAATATACTAAAAACTAACTATATCACACCAAAAACATACTAAAAACAATGCCAAAAAGCATACAAATTATCCACTCATCAGGACCCCACAAGATCCCCACCTACCTCCACTCATATTCTTCCCTCTTCTCAACATTCATCCACTCTTCCCCACCCAAACCCACCCTACATAGCTGAATACACACCTCTCTCCCTCTCCTCCATATCTTCTTCTTCTTCTATTCTTTCTTCTTTTGCTCGAGGGCGAGAAACATTCTAAGTTTAGTGTGGTAAAAGCATAGCTTTTTGCTTTTCCATAACCATTGATGGCACCTAAGGCCAGAGAAACCTCAAAAAAAAAAAAGAAAAAAAGGGAAGACAATTGCTTCCACCTCTGAGTCATGGGAGATGGAGAGATTCATCTTAAGAATCCATAGTTCAGTAGTAGAGCATTTGACGGCAAATCAAGAGATCCTTGAGATACCTCAGGGGATACATGTTCCTCCACATAACTATTGGGAGCAACTAAGGATAGGAGCACTAAAATCACTAGGGATCATGCATCAGAAGCAAGGAAGAGACATAGAGAAGCTCAAAGAGCACCATTGGTTCTTCAAGAGAAGGATGCCACCATCACTAAGGTGGACTCATTCCTTAATCTCCTTGCTCTTATTTTTCTTTTTTTTTTATTTTTATGCTTCATGTGTGCTTATGTTTTGTGTCTCTACCTCATGATCATTAGTATTGAATAACTATGCCTTAAAGCTATGAATAATTCCATGAATCCTTCACCTTTCCTAAATAAAACATGTTTTTAATACAAAAGAACAAGAAGTACATAAATTTCAAAATTATCCTTGAATTTAGTTTAATTATATTGATGTGGTGACAATACTTTTTATTTTCTGAATGAATGCTTGAACAGTGCATAATTTTGATCTTGTTGTTTATGAATGTTAAAATTGTTGGCTCTTGAAAAAATGATGAACAAAGAAAAATGCTATTGATAATCTGAAAAATCATGAAATTAATTCTTGAAGTAAGAAAAAGCAGTGAAAAAGCAAAAGCTTGCGGAAAAAAAAGAAAAAACGTGGCGAAAAAAAATTAGAAAGAAAGAAAAAGAAAAAGCAAGCAGAAAAAGCCAATAGCCATTATAACCAAAAGGCAAGGGTAAAAAGGATCCAAGGCTTTGAGCATCAATGGATAGGAGGGCCCAAGGAAATAAAATCCAAGCCTAAGCGGCTAAATCAAGCTGTCCCTAACCATGTGCTTGTGGCATGCGGGTCTAAGTGGAAATCTTGAGACTAAGTGGTTAAAGTCATGATCCAAAGCAAAAAGAGTGTGCGTAAGAGCTCTGGACACCTCTAACTGGGGACTCTAGCAAAGCTGAGTCACAATCTGAAAATGTTCACCTAGTCATGTGTCTGTGGCATTTATGTATCCGGTGGTAATACTGGAAAACAAAATGCTTAGGGCCACGGCCAAGACTCATAAAAGTAACTGTGTTCAAGAATCAACAAACTTAACTAGGAGAATCTATAACACTATCTGAAATTCTAAGTTCCTACAGAAGCCAATCATTCTAAACTTCAAAGGAGAAAGTGAGATGCCAAAACTGTTTAGAAGCAAAAAGCTACAAGTCCTGCTCATCTAATTAGAATTAATATTCATTGATATTTTAGAATTTATAGTATATTCTCTTCTTTTTATCCTAATTGATTTTCAGTTGCTTGGGGACAAGCAACAATTTAAGTTTGGTGTTGTGATGAGCGGATAATTTATACGCTTTTTGGCATTGTTTTTAGGTAGTTTTTTGTATGATCTAGTTACTTTTAGGGATATTTTCATTAGTTTTATGCTAAATTCACATTTCTGGACTTTACTATGAGTTTGTGTGTTTTTCTGTGATTTCAGGTATTTTTCGGCTGAAATTGAGGGACCTGAGCAAAACTCTGATAGGAGGCTGACAAAGGACTGCTGATGTTGTTGGAATCTGACCTCCCTGCACTCAAAATGGATTTTTTGGAGCTACAGAACCCCAAATGGTGTGCTCTCAACGGCGTTGGAAAGTAGACATCCAGAACTTTGCAGCAATATATAATCGTTCATACTTTATTCGAGATTTGACGACGTAAACTTGCGCTCAACGCCAGTTCCATGCTGCATTCTGGAGTTCAACTCCAAGAGAAGCCTCAGCTCGTGGATAGATCAAGCTCAGCCTAAGCACACACCAAGTGGGCCCTGGAAGTAGATTTATGCATCAATTACTTACTTATGTAAACCCCAGTAACTAGTTTAGTATAAATAGAACTTTTTACTATTGTATTTTCATCTTTGGTCTCAGTTTTATTTTATTATTCATCTTAGGAGACTATTGATCACGTTTGGGGGCTGGCCATTCGGCCATGCCTGAACCTTCATCACTTATGTATTTTCAACGGTGGAGTTTCTACACACCATAGATTAAGGGTGTGGAGCTCTGCTATACCTCGAGTTTCAATGTAATTACTACTATTTTCTATTCAATTCGATTTATTCTTGTTCTAAGATACCATTCATACTTTAACCTGATGGATGTGATGATCCCTGACATTCATTATCATCCATCCTTATGAACGTGTGCCCGACAACCACTTCTGTTCTACAAGCGAAAGCTAGGATGCGTATCTCTTGGATTCCTGATACACGACGCATGGTTGCTCCTCGCCTGACAACCAAGCCTTCCATTCCGTGAGATCAGAGTCTTTGTGGTATAAGCTAGAATTGATGGCGGCATTCATGGGAATCCAGAAAGTCTAACCTTGTATGTGGTATTCTGAGTAGGATTCTGGAATTGAATGACTGTGACGAGCTTCAAACTCGCGAATGCTGGGCGTGATGACAAACGCAAAAGAATCAAGGGATTCTATTCCAACATGATCGAGAACCGGCAGATGATTAGCCGTGCTGTGACAGAGCATTTGGACCATTTTTATTGAGAGGATGGCATGCAGCCATTGATAACGGTGATCCCTACATACAGCTTGCCATAGAAAAGAGTGACAAAGATTTGATGAAAGCAGTTGGAAATCAGAGATTCCAAAGGAACATAGCATCTCCATGCACCTATCTAAAATTCCCACTATTGAATTATATGAGTAACTATTTACTATTTTATTCCTTTGCGTATACTATAATTTCTTAATACAGTTGAATTCGCCTGAATGGGATTTACAAGATGACCATAGCTTGTTTCATACCAACAATCTCTGTGGGATCGACCCTTACTCACGTAAGGTTTATTACTTGGATGACCCAGTACACTTGCTGGTTAGTTGTGCGGAGTTGTGACAAAGTATGATTTATGTTTGAGAGCACCAAGTCTTTGGAGCCATTGTTGATGATCACAATTTCGTCCACCACTTAGTTTACTCATTTTCTGTAAACCTAGGTTACCAGTTTAGTATTTAAACAACTTTTAGAGACTTATTTTGTATCTCATGACATTTTAGATCTGAATTTTGTATTTTCTGATGGCATGAGTCTCTAAACTCCATTGTTGGGGGTGAGGAGCTCTGCAGCGTCTCGATGAATTAATGCAATGATTTCTGTTTTCCATTCAAACACACTTGTTTCTATCTAAGATGCTGATTCGTACTTAACTATGATGAGTGTGATGATCTGTGACACTCATCACCATTCTCAACCCATGAACGTGTGCCTAACAAACACCTCCGTTCTATATTAGATTGGATTAGTATCTCTTAGATTCCTTAATCAGAATCTTCGTGGTATAAGCTAGAATCCATTGGCAGCATCCTTGAGAATCTGTAAGGTCTAAACCTTGTCTGTGGTATTCCGAGTAGGATTCAGGGATTGGATGACTATGACGAGCTTCAAACTTGCGAGTGTTGGGCGTAGTGACAGACGCAAAAGGATCAATGGATCCTATTCCAACATGATCGAGAACCAACAAATGATTAGCCATGCTGTGACAGAGCATTTGGACCATTTTCAATGAGAGGATGGGAAGTAGCCATTGACAACGGTGATGCCCTACATACAGCTTGCCATGGAAGGAGCCTTGCATGTTTGAAAGTGAGAAAGCATTATGTTGCAGGAATTCAGAAGACAAAGCATCTCAAAACTCCAACATATTATCCATTACTACATAATAAGTATTATTTAATCCATGCTCTCTTGTTTATTTGCAAGTCAATTGATAACTATAATTGGTATCCTGACTAAGATTAATAAGATAACCATAGCTTGCTTCAAGCCAACAATCTCCGTGGGATTTAACCCTTACTCACATAAGATATTACTTGGACGACTGGTGCACGAAATTGCAATCACACTTTTGCAACCCCGCACAACTAACCAGCAAGTGCACTAGGTCGTCCAAGTAATACCTTACGTGAGTAAGGGTCGATCCCATGGAGATTGTCGGCTTGAAGCAAGCTATGGTTATCTTGTAAATCTTAGTCAGGATATCAATAATTATCAAGGTTGATTGTGAAAAGTAAAAGAACATGAAATAAGTATTTGTTTTGCAGTAATGGGGAACAGGTTGAGGTTTTGGAGATGCTCCATCTTCTGAATCTCTGCTTTCCTACTGTCTTCTTCTTCAAGCACGCAAGGCTCCTTCCATGGCAAGCTGTATGCAAGGGTTTCACCATTGTCAGTGGCTACCTCCCATCCTCTCAGTGGAAATGTTCAACGCACCCTGTCACGGCACGGCTATCCATCTGTCGGTTCTCAATCAGGTTGGAATAGAATCCAGTGATCCTTTTGCGTTTGTCACTAACGCCCAGCCCTCAGGAGTTTGAAGCTCGTCACAGTCATTCAATCATTGAATCCTACTCAGAATACCACAGACAAGGTTTAGACCTTCCGGATTCTCTTGAATGCCGCCATCAGTTCTAGCTTATACCACAAAGATTCTGATTAAAGAATCCAAGAGATATCTACTTAATCTAAGGTAGAACGGAGGTGGTTATCAGGCACACGTTCATAGTTGAGAATGATGATGAGTGTCACGGATCATCACATTCATCCGGGTTAAGAACAAGTAATATCTTAGAATGGAAGCAAGCATGATTGAATGAAAAACAGTAGTAATTGCATTAATCCATCAAGACACAGCAGAGCTCCTCACCCCCAACCATGGGGTTTAGAGACTCATGCTGTAGAAGATACAATGAGAAACGTGTAAAGTGTCATGAGGTACAGATACAATGTCAAAAGATCCTATTAATAGTGAACTAGTAACCTAGGGTATACAGAAATGAGTAAATGACATAAAAATCCACTTCTGGGTCCACTTAGTGTGTGCTTGGGCTGAGCATTGAAGCTTTCATTTGTAGAGACTTTTTCTGGAGTTAAACGCCAGCTTTCATGCCAGTTTGGGCGTTTAACTCCAAGTTTTATGCCAGTTCCAGCGTTAAACGCTGGAAATTCAGAGGCTGATTTGCCACGCCGGTTTGGGCCATCAAATCTCGGGCAAAGTATGGACTATTATACATTGCTGGAAAGCCCAGGATGTCTACTTTCCAACGCCGTTGAGAGCGCGCCAATTGGGCTTCTATAGCTCCAGAAAATCCACTTCGAGTGCAAGGTGGTCAGAATCCAACAGCATCTGCAGTCCTTTTCAGTCTCTGAATCAGATTTTTGCTCAGGACCCTCAATTTCAACCAGAAAATACCTGAAATCACAGAAAAATACACAAAATCATAGTAAAGTCCAGAAAAGTGAATTTTAACTAAAAACTAACTAAAATATACTAAAAACATACTAAAAACAATGCCAAAAAGCGTATAAATTATCCGCTCATCACAACACCAAACTTAAATTGTTGCTTGTCCCCAAGCAACTGAAAATCAAAGTAGGATAAAAAGAAGAGAATATACTATAGACTCCAAAATATCAAGGAAACTTAGCTCCAATTAGATGAGCGGGACTAGTAGCTTTTTGCTTCCGAACAGTTTTGGCATCTTACTTCATCCCTTGAAGTTCAGAATGATTGGCATCTATAGTAACTCAGATAGTGTTATTGATTCTCCTAGTTAAGTATAATGATTCTTGAACATAGCTAGTGTATGAGTCTTGGCTGTGGCCTAAAGCACTCTGTCTTCCAGTATTACCACCGGATACATACATGCCACAGACACATACTTGGGTGAACCTTTTCAGATTGTGACCCAGCTTTGCTAGAGTCCCCAATTAGAGGTGTCCAGGGTTCTTAAGCACACTCTTTTTTGCCTTGGATCACAACTTTATTTCTTTCTTTTCTTTCTTTTTTTTTCGTTTTTTTTGAATCACTGCTTTTTCTTGCTTCAAGAATCAATTTGATGATTTTTCAGATCCTCAATAATAGTTCTCTTTTTCCCTCATTCTTTCAAGAGCCAACAATTTTAACATTCTCAGAACAACAGATTCAAAAGACATATGCACTGTTCAATCATTCATTCGGAAAACAAAGAGTATTGTCACCACATCAAACTAATTCAACTAGTTTCAAAGATAAATTCGAAATCCTGTACTTCTTGTTCTTTTGTGATTAAAGCACTTTTCATTTAAGAGAGGTGATGGACTCATAGGACATTCATAGCTTTAAGGCATGAATTTTAAATTTTATTAATTATGAATTAAGAACAAGACTCAAAAATAGATATAAGATGATACTAAAATAGAAAACAAAAAACAAAAAAATTAAATAGGCTCCTAATGATAGAGGTTTTCACAGAGTTAGGACTCAACAACCTTGATTTTGAGAAGTGGATGCTCCCTCAAATTGAGGGGAGAGTTTTTGGCATTTCAGTTCTTGAAGTTCACGCCCCTGCTTCTCTTGTTCCTTCAACAATTTGCAGAGCATGCAGTTCTGATTCTGCTGTTCTTCCTTAACTTGCTCCATAGTTTCTTGCAACTTGGTGATAGATGCTTCTAGGCTGGCCCAGTAGCCAATTTCAGGAAATTCAGGGAGGAACTCCTGCGCCCTCCTTTTGATAGAGTTGTCTTGCACTTGTCCTTCCATTGACTTCTTGATGATTGGATGTTCAATGGGTATGAATTCATCTACTCCCAAGCAATATCTTAGAATGGAAGCAAGCATGATTGAATGAAAAACAGTAGTAATTGCATTAATCCATCAAGACACAGCAGAGCTCCTCACCCCAAACCATGGGGTTTAGAGACTCATGCTGTAGAAGATACAATGAGAAACGTGTAAAGTGTCATGAGGTACAGATACAATGTCAAAAGATCCTATTAATAGTGAACTAGTAACCTAGGGTATACAGAAATGAGTAAATGACATAAAAATCCACTTCTGGGTCCACTTAGTGTGTGCTTGGGCTGAGCATTGAAGCTTTCATTTGTAGAGACTTTTTCTGGAGTTAAACGCCAGCTTTCATGCCAGTTTGGGCGTTTAACTCCAAGTTTTATGCCAGTTCCAGCGTTAAACGCTGGAAATTCAGAGGCTGATTTGCCACGCCGGTTTGGGCCATCAAATCTCGGGCAAAGTATGTACTATTATACATTGCTGGAAAGCCCAGGATGTCTACTTTCCAACGCCGTTGAGAGCGCACCAATTGGGCTTCTGTAGCTCCAAAAAATCCACTTTGAGTACAGGGAGGTCAGAATCCAACAGCATCTGTAGTCCTTTTCAGTCTCTGAATCAGATTTTTGCTCAGGACCCTCAATTTCAGCCAAAAAATACCTGAAATCACAGAAAAACACACAAACTCATAGTAAAGTCCAGAAAAGTGAATTTTAACTAAAACCTAATAAAAATATACTAAAAACTAACTAAAATATACTAAAAACATACTAAAAACAATGCCAAAAAGCGTATAAATTATCTGCTCATCAACGACACAGTGCACTTGCTGGTTAGTTGTGCGGATTGCAAAAGTGTGATTGCAATTTCGTGCACCAATGAGCATGGAGAACTCATTGCAATTAGGGTGCAGAACTCCTGGAGGATGTGTATTGATTATAGGCGCCTCAACCAAGCTACTCGCAAGGATCACTACCCACTGCATTTCATCAATCAGATATTTGATTGCATGTCAGGTAAATCACCCTACTATTTTCTAGATGGTTACACTAGCTATTTTCAAATTCATATAGCTCCTAAAGATTAGGAGAAAACTACTTTTACATGTCCCTTCGGAAGGTATGCATATAAGAGGATGCCTTTTGGCTTATGTAATGAACTTGCTACGTTCCAAATATGCATGATGAGCAATTTATCAGATCTTCTTGAGAACTGTATGGAAGTTTTCATGGATGACTTTAGTGTGTATGGTGATTCGTTTAGCCTTTGCTTGGATAGTTCAGCTAGAGTATTAGACAAGTGTCTTAGTTCAAACCTTTTATTGAATTTTGAAAAATGCCATTTTATGGTACAAGGTAGTGTTCTGGGATATGTTGTTTCTAATAATGGTATTTTAGTTGACCCAGCAAAGGTAGATATTATTTTTGGTTTACCTTACCCCTCCTCTGTGAGGGAAGGATGTTCGTTTCTTGGTCATGTAGGTTTCTTCTGGTGATTTATCAAGGACTTCAGTAAGGTAGCCCTACCTTTATCCCGACTGCTACAGAAGGATGTTGAGTTCGAGCTGAGCGCAGACTGCAAGGAGGAATTCGATAAGCTGAAGATCGCCTTGACCCAAGCCCCCATTGTGAGAGAGCCCGACTGAAGTCAACCGTTTGAGATAATGTGTGACGCCTCCAATTACGCAGCAGGAGCAGTGCTGGCTCAACGCGATGGTAAGGACCCTTTTATAATTGCCTATGCATCTAAGACTTTAGATGCTGCTCAGTCTAATTATACAACCACTGAAAAAGAGCTTCTGGCTATTTTTTTTCTCTGGATAAATTATGAGCTTACTTACTTGGTACTAAGGTGGTAGTATACTCAAACCATGCAGCTCTAAAATATTTATTAGCTAAGAAAGAGTCCAAACCAAGGCTCATACGTTGGATATTGTTGTTGCAAGAATTTGATTTAGAAATTAAAGATAGGAATGGTACCCAGAATTTGGTGGCGGACCACTTGAGTCACCTAGAGCATATTAAGGATGACTCCACTCCTATCAATGATGTTTTTCCATTTGATAGCTTGCACGCAATATCTGAAGTAGTTCCTTGGTACGCCCCATTAGCTAATTATTTGGTCAATCGTACCTTCCTTCCTGATTTTACTAAGCATCAAAAGGACAAGCTTAAAAGTGAGTCCAAATATTATATATGGGATGACCCATGTTTATGGAGATGTGGTGCTAACCAGATAATTAGAAGGTGTGTACCACAGTCAGAATTATTCCAGTCAATTTTAGAGGCCTGCCACTCTTTAGAGAGTGGTGGCCATTTTGGTCCTCAAGGGATAGCTAGAAAAATTTTGGACTATGGATTCTGGTGGCCCACACTATTTAAGGATGCCACTACTTTCTGTGAATCTTGCTTCCCATGCAAGAGGTTTGGGAATATATCCAAGAGGGATGAAATGCCCCAATAACCTATGTTGTTCTTTGAAATTTTTTATGTGTGGGGCATCGACTTGATGGGTCCATTTCCAAACTCGCATGGTTTCTTATATGTACTGTTAGCTGTAGATTATGTTTCTAAATGGGTTGAAGCGATTCCTACCCATACTGATGATGCTAACACTGTTATCTCCTTTGTTCGAAATAATATTATCTGTCACTTTGGATCACCACAAGCAATCGTGAGTGATCAAGGCACTCACTTCTGTAACAGGAGATTAACAGGTCTACTGAAGAAATATGGTATTGTTCACAAGGTGGCCACAACTTACCACCCCCAGACGAATGGACAAGTCGAGGTGTCAAACAGATAGATAAAGCGCATCCTCGAGAAGATCGTCAAGCCACATAGGAAAGACTGGAGTACAAGGCTTGTAGATGCGCTCTGGGCATATCGGACAGCGTACAAGACACTAATCAGAATGAGTCCCTTCTGCCTAGTCTACGGAAAGGCTTGTCATCTACCTCCTGGAGGTAGAACACAAGGCTTTCTGGGCAGTGTGGGAATGCAACATGGGGTTCGAGAAAGCGGGGACTGAGAGGAAGCTGCAACTACAAGAACTGGAGTGCCTTCGCCTAGAAGCCTATGAGAACTCCAGGCTATACAAAGAGAAGGTGAGGGCTGTGCATGACAAGAATATCAAGCGAAGAGAGTTCAGACATAGGGAGTTAGTCTTCTTTTACAATTCCAGGTTGAGACTCATGCTTGGAAAGTTGAGATCTAGATGGGAAGGCCCCTACAGAATAGAAAAGGCTGAGGCATATGGCATCGTCCACTTGAGTCACCCTTCAAGCCCTAATACCCTCAAGGTCAATGGGCACCGCTTGAAGCTCTACCATGGTGAGAAGATGAAAGACAACAAGGAGCTGGAGATCCTCCTCTTGGTGGATCCACCCACAGAAGTAGATTGAGCTCCTAGACCGTCCAACTTACAGATGTTAAAGAAAAGTGCTGGGTAGGAGACAACCCACCATGGTATGATCATTCCTTTTCCTTCTTAGTTTTATTTTGTTTTTCTTTTTCTCGGTTCTCATGCATACATTCTGCATCATCACTTGCATTCTGCAAACAAGAAGAAAAAAGCTTTCGACGCGCACGTCCTAGTACGCATCCGCGTCCTCCATGAATGTGAAACGAGTGAGATTGACCAGTAAGTTGCGCGGGACGTGGGCAAGAAACGTGCTTTCGGCACAATCAAGCCCACACGTATGCAAACTGCACGTGTACACATCACTCTACAATCTGGCAACCCACGTGTCCGCGTCTAGGGCCGCCCGCATGCATATGGAAATCGGCGTAGAACGATGTTTGCCCCTGAGTTGGGCTGGTCTGGGGCTGGTATTGTGCTCGCAACACATTTACCCATGCGTAGGCATCCCTGATGTGCGTGCGTCCTTTTTACCCCGTGCCCAAGCACGCGTGCGCGTGTACGACGCACACGCGTTGCGGGCAACTTTGGCCCCTATTGCGCCACGACCTGAGAATTGTGCATGCGCGAGGCTGCACTCACGCGATTGGTATAGTCCAGGACACGCATCCGCACACTGGCCGCTTCCGCGTCCTTTCCTCTTGCGAAATGCTCGCGTCCGCTGATGCACGAAAACTTGTCTCTCAACAAATTTCCTTTCAGTAAGTATACCGAATTGTCGTCAAGTAAAAACTCACAATAGAGTGAGGTCGAATCCCACAGGGATTGATTGGTCAAACAACTTTAGTTGGAAGAGAGTGCTAGTTGAGCTAAACAGAAATGTAGTTGAGATTTGCAGGAAATTAAATGGCGGGAAAGTAAATTGCAGAAAATAAAGTGCAGAATCTTAAAAGGGGGTATAGGGGAACATGGAAATAAATGGCATAAAGTAAAAAGAAAGGGTAAGATCAGAGATGGGGAATCCATTGGGCTTAGGAGATGTTGCATTCTCCGGATCAAGTTCATTCTCATATCTTCCTCAATCAATGCATTCATTGATCTCATTGGCAATCTTAAGTAATTGGATCCAAATTCCTTGGCAATCCAATCTCTCTAAGCTTGAAAAACTGCCCAATTCCTTGATTTAATTGCTCATGAGAAGAGATAACGTATGGTCCATGATTATACCACATGTATTTCCAAATTAAAGTGTTGGGAGGATTACATGTCACTATATCCGCCCAAACCCCAATTTGGTCCAACATGAGAAAGCATTTCTAGCATGATCTCCTCATCCCTTTTCCAGGGCTCAAAGGAGATCCAACTATGGAGAGTTTCTTTTCCAAGACAACTAACCAATTGAATTAAGATTGAAAGCTTTCTATTAAAAACAAGATAAAGAGGAAGAAGAATGAAAACTATAATTAATCCATCAAATTACAACAGAGCTCCCTAACCCAATGAAAGGGGTTTAGTTGTTCATAGCTCTGGAAATGGAAATGAAAAATGGTGGAATAGAATACATTCTTTCCAAACTAGAAAATGAAGAAAGTAAATATACAGAGTGTAGTTCTCCAAAAGTGCCAATCTCCTCTATAGTTCAAAACTACTCCTATATATACTACTCTTCTTGATCTTCTAGTGAGTTCTTCAAGTCTTGGATATGGGCCTTTGATCTTGAGTAGAAGCAGTTACAATCTTCAGTGGGCTCAGCTTTATTTGCAGAAAAATGTGAGTTAGGCATGGGCGTTAGTTAGGACGTTAGTGGCGTTAACGTTAAGTGAGGATGTGGGTTCGAGAACGTTAGTGATGAGCGGATAATTTATACGCTTTTTGGCATTGTTTTTAGTATATTTTTAGTGTGTTTTAGTTAGTTTTTAGTATATTTATATTAGTTTTTAGTTAAAATTCACTTTTCTGGACTTTACTATGAGTTTGTGTGTTTTTCTGTGATTTTAGGTATTTTCTGGCTGAAATTGAGGGACCTGAGCAAAAATCTGATTCAGAGACTAAAAAGGACTGCAGATGCTGTTGGATTCTGACCTCCCTACACTCGAAGTGGATTTTCTGGAGCTACAGAAGCCCAAGATTTGATGGCCCAAACTGGCGTTCCAAATCAGCTCAAAACTGTCGGCGTTAAACGCCGGAACTGGCACAAGAATGGGAATTAAATGCCCAAACTGGCACAAAAGCTGGCGTTTAACTCCAAGAGATGTCTCTACACGAAAATGCTTCAATGCTCAGCCCAAGCACACACCAAGTGGGCTCAGAAGTGGATTTTTATGTAATTTACTCATCTTTGTAAACCCTAGGCTACTAGTTCTCTACAAATAGGACCTTTTGCTATTGTATTTTCATCCTGGCTCTTCTGGTTCCCTCTCTGGGGCCGAGGCCAATGATCACTTTTGTTCTTATGTATTTTCAACGGTGGAGTTTCTACACACCATAGATTAAGGTGTGGAGCTCTGCTGTACCTCGAGTATTAATGCAATTACTATTGTTCTTCTATTCAATTCAGCTTATTCTTGCTCTAAGATATTCATTTGCACCCAAGAACATGATGAATGTGATGATTATGTGACACTCATCATCATTCTCACTTATGAACGAGTGCCTGACAACCACTTCTGTTCTACAAGCAAACAAGGCTTGAATGTTTATCTCTTGGATCCTTTAATCGGAATCTTCGTGGTATAAGCTAGAATTGATGGCGGCATTCAAGAGAATCCGGAAGGTCTAAACCTTATCTGTAGTATTCTGAGTAGGATTCGATGATTGAATGACTGTGACGAGCTTCAAACTCCTGAAGGCTAGGCGTTAGTGACAGACGCAAAAGAATCACTGGATTCTATTCCAACCTGATTGAGAACCGACAGATGATTAGCCGTGCCGTGACAGGGTGCGTTGAACATTTTCACTGAGAAGATGGGAGGTAGCCACTGACAACGGTGAAACCCTACATACAGCTTGCCATGGAAAGGAGTAAGAAGGATTGGATGAAGACAGTAGGAAAGCAGAAAGACGGAAGGGACAAAGCATCTCCATACGCTTATCTGAAATTCTCACCAATGAATTACATAAGTATCTCTATCTTTATCTTTATGTTTTATTCATACATTATCCATAACCATTTGAGTTTGCCTGACTAAGATTTACAAGGTGACCATAGCTTGCTTCATACCAACAATCTCTGTGGGATCGACCCTTGCTCGCGTAAGGTTTATTACATGGACGACCCAGTACACTTGCTGGTTAGTTGTGCGAAGTTGTGATAAAGAGTTGAGATTACAATTGTCCGTACCATGTTGATGGCGCCATTGATGATCAAAATTTTGTGCACCAAGTTTTTGGCTCCGTTGCCGGGGATTGTTATGTTTGGACAACTGACGGTTCATCTTGTTGCTTAGATTAGGTATTTTTCTTCAGAGTTCTTAAGAATGAATTCTAGTGTTTCAAGGTGATGTTCTTATCATCACCAAAGCTGATTGATTTTCATCAATTTAACTCTTGAATGCAATGTCCTGCTTAAGCTTCGTTAGCCATGTCTAATTTCTTTAGGCTGAAGCTTTAGACTAACATTGCATGATTCCTAGAATTCTCATTAAGAATTTTGATATCTTTATTTTCTTTTTTCACTTAATTTTTGAAAAAAAAATTTACAAAATCATAAAAACCAAAAAAATTGTATGTTTCTTGTTGAGTCTAGTGTCTCATGTTAAGTTTGGTGTCAATTGCATGCTTCTGTTCTTCTTGCATTCATCCATGTGTCTTAAGTGATCTTCAAGATATTCTTGATGATTTCATTACTCTGATCTTTAATTCTCTTGTCTTGAATATTTTTGTTGTTTGTCATATGCATTCTCAACTTGTTAGTGTCATTAGTATACAAACTTCTAAGTTTGGTGTCTTGCATGCATTGTTATTTGATTTTAGTTGCATTTTGATTATTTCTCATTATTAAAAATCCAAAAAAATTTTTTAATTTGTGTCTTTTCAAGTCAATAATACAGAGAATTGAAGATTCAGAACATATAGCAGAGGAATTGCACAGAAAAAGCTGGGCGTTCAAAACGCCTAGTAAGGAAGGCAAACTGGCGTTTAAACGCCAGCCAGAGTGCCTGGCTGGGCGTTTAACGCCCAAAAGGGTAGTGCTTTGGGCGTTAAACGCCAGAATGTGCACCATTCTAGGCGTTTAACGCCAGGATGGCACAAGAGAGAAGATTCTGTTTTCAATTCAAATTTTTTTCATGTTTTCAAAATTTTTCAAAATCAAATCTTTTTCAAATCATATCTTTTCAATCAAATCTTTTTCAAAATCAATTTCCTTCCATTTTCAAAAATACTTGCTATCAATTAATGATGATTCAACATTTCAAGTATGTTGCCTTTTCTGTTGAGAAAGGTTTAAATGTTTGAATCATATCTTTTCTTGTTAGTCAAGTCATTAATTTTTAAAATCAAATCTTTTTAAATTGCTTTTCAAATCATATCTTCTCAATCACATCTTTTTAAAACCATAACTTTTCAATCATATCTTCTTAATCACATCTCTTTCAAAATAGTTTTCAATCATATCTTTTTACTTTCTAATTTCAAAACCTTTTTTCAAAAATCACTTGATTTCTTTTCCACCCTTGGTTTTCGAAAATCAATTAGTATTTTTCAAAATGTTTTTCATTTATTTTCGAAAATTTCTTCCCCTCTTCTCACATCCTTCTATTTATGGACTAACACTATTCCTTAATGCACATTTCGAACTCCATCTTTCTTGATAAGTTCGAATTCTTCTACTTCTTCCTTCTATTTTTCTTTTCCTCTGACAGCTCAACGAATCTCTATACTGTGACATAGAGGATTCTATATTTTCTTGTTCTCTTCTCTTTCATATGAGCAGGAGCAAAGACAAAAGCATTCTTGTTGAGGCTGTTCCTGAACCTAAAAGGACCTTGAAGCAAAAACTAAGAGAAGCTAAGGCACAACTCTCTGTAGAGGACCTAACAGAAATCTTCAAAGAAGAAGAACCCATGGCAGCCGAAAACAACAACAATGCCAACAATGCAAGGAAGGTGCTGGGTGACTTTACTGCACCTACTCCCGACTTCTATGGGAGAAGCATCTCTATCCCTGCCATTGGAGCAAACAACTTTGAGCTTAAGCCTCAATTGGTTTCTCTAATGCAACAGAATTACAAGTTCCATGGACTTCCATTGGAAGATCCTCATCAGTTTTTAGCTGAGTTCTTGCAAATCCATGACACTGTCAAGACTAATGGGGTTGACCCTGAGGTCTACAGACTTATGCTATTCCCTTTTGCTGTAAGAGACAGAGCTAGGACATGGTTGGACTCACAACCTAAAGAAAGGTTGAACTCTTGGGAAAAGCTAGTCAATGTCTTCTTGGCAAAGTTCTTTCCACCTCAAAAATTGAGTAAGCTTAGAGTGGAAGTCCAAACCTTCAGACAGAAGGAAGGAGAATCCCTCTATGAAGATACAAACAATTAATCAGAAAGTGTCCTTCTGACATGCTTTCTGAATGGAGCATCATAGGTATTTTCTATGATGGTCTGTCTGAACTGTCCAAGATGTCTTTGGATAGCTCTGCTGGAGGATCTCTTCATCTGAAAAAGACGCCTGCAGAAGCTCAAGAACTGATTGAAATGGTTGCAAATAACCAATTCATGTACACTTCTAAAAGGAATCCTGTGAACAATGGGACGAATCAAAAGAAAAGAGTTCTTGAGATTGATACTCTGAATGCCATATTGGCTCAGAACAAAATATTGACTTAGCAAGTCAATATGATTTCTCAAAGTCTGTCTGGAATGCAAGCTGCACTAGGCAATACTAAGGACGCTTCATCTGAAGAAGAAGCTTATGATCCTGAGAACACTTCAATGGAAGAGGTGAATTACATAGGAGAACCCTATGGAAACACCTATAATCCTTCATGGAGAAATCATCCAAATCTCTCATGGAAGGATCAACAGAGACCTCAACAAGGTTTCAACAACAATAATGGTGGAAGAAACAGGTTTAGCAATAGCAAGCCTTTTCCATCATCTTCTCAGCAACAGACAGAGAATTCTAAGCAGAGCCACTCTGACTTAGCAACCATGGTCTCTGATCTAATCAAAACCACCCAGAGTTTCATAATTGAAACAAGGTCCTCCATTAGGAATTTGGAGGCACAAGTGGGTCAGATGAGTAAGAAAATTACTGAACTCCCTCCTAGTACTCTTCGAAGCAATATAGAAGAAAATCCAAAAGGAGAGTGCAAGGCCATCAACATGGCCGAATTTGGAGAGGAGGGAGAGGCAGTGAACGCCACTGAGGAAGACCTTAATGGACGTCCACTGGCCTCCAATGAGTTCCCTAATGAGGAACCATGGGAATCTGAGGCTCATAATGAGACCATAGAGATTCCATTGGACTTACTTCTGCCATTCATGAGCTCTGATGAGTATCCTTCCTCTGAAGAGGATGAGTACGTCACTGAAGAGCAAGTTGCTAAATACCTTGGAGCAATCATGAAGCTAAATGACAAGTTATTTGGTAATGAGACTTGGGAGGATGAACCCCCTTTGCTCACCAAAGAACTGGATGACTTGTCTAGGCAGAAATTACCTCAAAAAAGACAAGATCCTGGGAAGTTCTCAATACCTTGTACCATAGGCACCATGACCTTCAAGAAGGCCTTGTGTGACCTAGGCTCAAGCATGAACCTCATGCCTCTCTCTGTAATGGAGAAGCTAGGGATCTTTGAGGTGCAAGCTGCAAAAATCTCACTAGAGATGGCAGACAATTCAAGAAAACAAGCTTATGGGCTTGTAGAGGATGTTCTGGTAAAGATTGAAGACCATTACATCCCTGCTGATTTCATAGTCCTAGAGACTGGGAAGTGCATGGATGAATCCATCATCCTTGGCAGACCCTTCCTAGCCACAGCAAAGGCTGTGATTGATGTGGACAGAGGAGAATTGATCATTCAAGTGAATGAAGAATCCTTTGTGTTTAAGGCTCAAGGATATCCCTCTGTCACCATGGAAAGGAAGCATTAAGAGCTTCTCTAAAAACAGAGCCAAACAGAGCCCCCATAGTCAAACTCTAAGTTTGGTGTTGGGAGGCCACAACCAAACTCTAAGTTTGGTGTTGAACCCCATCATTCAAACTCTAAGTTTGGTGTTGGGAGGTTCCAACATTGCTCTGAGCATTTGTGAGGCTCCATGAGAGCCCACTGTCAAGTTACTGACATTAAAGAAGCGCTTGTTGGGAGGCAACCCAATGTTATATTTTATCTATTTTCCTTTGTTATTTTATGTTTTCTGTAGGTTGATGATCATGAGAAGTCATAAAATCAATTGAAAAAGCAAAAACAGAATGAAAAACAGAAAGAAAAATAGCACACCCTGGAGGAGAACTTGCTGGCATTTAAACGCCAATGAAGCTAGCGAATGGGCGTTTAACGCCCAGTCTGGCACCATTCTGGGCGTTTAACGCCAGAAAGGGGCACCAGACTGGCGTTAAACGCCAGGAAAGGGCAAGAAGCTGGCGTTAAACGCCAGAAATAGGCACCAGCCCGGCGTTTAACGCCAGAATTGGCACAAATGGCATTTTTGCTCGACACTTGGTGCAGGGATGAATTTTCCTTGACACCTCAAGATCTGTGGACCCCACAGGATCCCCACCTACCCCACCACTCTCTCTCTTCTTCACCCATTCACCAATCACCTCAACACTTTTTCCCCAAAAACCCTTCACCTATCAAATCCCATCTTTCTCTTCACCACTCACATCCTTCCTTCATAAAACCCCACCTACCTTACCATTCAAATTCAAACCACTTTCCCTCCCAAACCCACCCTTCCATAACCGAACCCTACCCTTCTCTCCACCCCTATATAAACCCATCTTCACTCCTTCATTTTCACACAACCTAAACACTACTTCTCCCCCTTTTGGCCGAACCACAAAAGCCATCTCCATCTCCTTCATTTCTTCTTCTTCTACTCTCTTCTTTCTTCTTTTGCTCGAGAACGAGCAAACCTTTTAAGTTTGGTGTGGTAAAAGCATTGCTTTTTGTTTTTCCATAACCATTTATGACATCCAAGGCCAGAGAAACCTCTAGAAAGAGGAAAGGGAAGGCAAAAGCTTCCGCCTCCGAGTCATGGGAGATGGAGAGATTCATCTCAAGGGTGCATCAAGACCACTTCTATGATGTTGTGGCCTTGAAGAAGGTGATCCCCGAGGTCCCTTTTAAACTCAAAAAGAGTGAATATCCGGAGATCCGACATGATATCCGAAGAAGAGGTTGGGAAGTTCTTACCAACCCCATTCAACAAGTCGGAATCTTAATGGTTCAAGAGTTCTATGCCAATGCATGGATCACCAAGAACCATGATCAAAGTGTGAACCCGGACCCAAAGAATTGGCTTACAATGGTTCGGGGGAAATACTTGGATTTTAGTTCGAAAAATGTAAGGTTGGCATTCAACTTGCCCATGATACAAGGAGATGAACACCCTTATACTAGAAGGGTCAACTTTGATCAAAGGTTGGACCAAGTCCTCACAGTCATTTGTGAAGAGGGCGCCCAATGGAAGAGAGATTCAAGAGGAAAGCCGGTTCAATTGAGAAGGCATGATCTCAAGCCCGTAGCTAGGGGATGGTTGGAGTTTATCCAACGGTCAATCATTCCCACTAGCAACCGGTCTGAAGTTACTCTAGACCGGGCCATCATGATTCATAGTATCATGATCGGAGAAGAAGTAAAAGTTCATGAGGTTATAGCCCAAGAACTTTATAAGGTGGCGGACAAGTCCTCTACCTTGGCAAGGTTAGCCTTTCCTCATCTCATTTGTCATCTCTGTTATTCAGTTGGAATTGACATAGAGGGAGACATCCCCATTGATGAGGACAAGCCCATCACTAAGAAAAAGATGGAGCAAACAAGAGATCCCTCTCATCATGAAATCCCTGAGATGCCTCAAGGGATGCACTTTCCTCCATAAAACTATTGGGAGCAAATCAACACCTCCCTAGGAGAATTGAGTTCCAACATGGGACAACTAAGGGTGGAGTACCAAGAACATTACATCCTCCTCCATGAAATTAGAGAAGATCAAAGAATCATGAGAGAGGAGCAACAAAGACAAGGAAGAGACATTGAGGAGCTCAAGCACTCCATAAGATCTTCAAGAGGAAGAACAAGCCACCATCACTAAGGTGGACCCGTTCTTTAATTTCCTTGTTCTCTATTTTCTTGTTTTTCAAAATTTCATGCTTATGTTTATCTATGTTTGTGTCTCATGATCATTAGTGTCTTAGTGTCTATGCCTTAAAGTTATGAATGTCCTCTGAATCCATCACCTTTCTTGAATGAAAAATGTTCTTAATTGAAAAAGAAAAGAATTGCATGAATTTTAAATTTTATAACAGATTAATTATTTTGATGTGGTGGCAATACTTTTGTTTTCTGAATGTATGCTTAAACAGTGCATATGTCTTTTGAATTTGTTGTTCATGAATGGTTGGCTCTTGAAAGAATGATGAAAAAGGAGACATATTACTGAGGATCTGAAAAATCATAAAAATGATTCTTGAAGCAAGAAAAAGCAGTGAATACAAAAAAAAAAGAAGCGAAAAAAAAAAGAGAAAGAGAAAAAGAAAGAAAAAGAAAGAAATAAAAGTGTGATCCAAGGCAAAAAGAGTGTGCTTAAGAACCCTGGACACCTCTAATTGGGGACTCTAGCAAAGCTGAGTCACAATCTGAAAAGGTTCACCCAATTATGTGTCTGTGGCATGTATGTATCCGGTGGTAATACTGGAAGACAAA
Source organism: Arachis hypogaea (assembly GCF_003086295.3). Taxonomy (NCBI): domain Eukaryota; kingdom Viridiplantae; phylum Streptophyta; class Magnoliopsida; order Fabales; family Fabaceae; genus Arachis; species Arachis hypogaea. The sequence goes on along the minus strand of NC_092045.1, from coordinate 43,389,595 downwards.
GTGCTTTGGACCACGGCCAAGACTCATAAAGTAGCTGTGTTCAAGAATCATCATACCTAACTAGGAGAATCAATAGCACTATCTGGATTCTGAGTTCCTATAGAAGCCAATCATTCTGAATTTCAAAGGATAGAGTGAGATGCCAAAACTATTCAGAGGCAAAAAGCTAAGAACCCCGCTCATCTAATTAATACTGATCTTCATAGATGTTTTTAGAATTCATTGCATATTCTCTTCTCTTTATCTTATTTGATTTTCAGTTGCTTGGGGACAAGCAACAATTTATGTTTGGTGTTGTGATGAGTGGATAATTTATACGCTTTTTGGCATTGTTTTTAGTATGTTTTTAGTATGTTTTAGTTTGTTTTTACTATATATCTATTAGTTTTTAGTTAAAATTTACTTTTCTGGACTTTACTATGAGTTTGTGTGTTTTTCTGTGATTTCAGGTATTTTCTGGCTGAAATTGAGGGACCTGAGCAAAAATCTGATTCAGAGACTAAAAAGGACTGCATATGTTGTTGCACTCTGACCTCCCTGCACTCGAAGTGAATTTTCTGGAGCTACAAAAGCCCAATTGGCGCACTCTCAACGGCGTTGGAAAGTAGACATCCTAGGCTTTCCAGCAATATATAAGAGTTTATACTTTGCGCAAGATTTGATGGCCCAAACTGGCGTTCCAAATTAGCTCAAAACTGCCCGGCGTTAAACGCCGGAACTGGCACAAGAATGGGAGTTAAACGCCCAAACTGGCACAAAAGCTGGCGTTTAACTCCAAGAGAAGTCTCTACACAAAAATGCTTCAATGCTCAGCCCAAGCACACACCAAGTGGGCTCGGAAGTGGATTTTTATGTAATTTACTCATCTTTGTAAACCCTAGGCTACTAGTTCTCTACAAATAGGACCTTTTGCTATTGTATTTTCATCTTGGCTCTTCTGGTTCCCTCTATGGGGCCGAGGCCAATGATCACTTTTGTTCTTATGTATTTTCAACGGTGAAGTTTCTACACACCATAGATTAAGGTGTGGAGCTCTGCTGTACCTCGAGTATTAATGCAATTACTATTGTTCTTCTATTCAATTCAGCTTATTCTTGTTCTAAGATATTCATTTGCACCCAAGAACATGATGAATGTGATGATTATGTGACACTCATCATCATTCTCACTTATGAACGAGTTCCTGACAACCACTTCTGTTCTACAAGCAAACAAGGCTTGAATGTTTATCTCTTGGATCCCTTAATCGAAATCTTCGTGGTGTAAGCTAGAATTGATGGCGGCATTCAAGAGAATCCGGAAGGTCTAAACCTTGTCTGTGGTATTCTGAGTAGGATTCGATGATTGAATGACTGTGACGAGCTTCAAACTCCTGAGGGCTGGGCGTTAGTGACAGACACAAAAGAATCACTGGATTCTATTCCAACCTGATTGAGAACCGACAGATGATTAGCCGTGCCGTGACAGGGTGCGTTGAACATTTTCACTGAGAGGATGGGAGGAAGCCACTGACAACGGTGAAACCCTACATATAGCTTGCCATGGAAAGGAGTAAGAAGGATTGGATGAAGACAGTAGGAAAGCAGAGAGACGGAAGGGACAAAACATCTCCATACGCTTATCTGAAATTCTCACCAATGAATTACATAAGTATCTCTATCTTTATCTTTATGTTTTATTCATACATTATCCATAACCATTTGAGTTTGCCTGACTAAGATTTACAAGGTGACCATAGCTTGCTTCATACCAACAATCTCTGTGGGATCGACCCTTACTCGCGTAAGGTTTATTACTTGGACGACCCAGTTCACTTGCTGGTTAGTTGTGCGAAGTTGTGATAAAGAGTTGTGATTACAATTGTGCGTACCATGTTGATGGCGCCATTGATGATCAAAATTTCGTGCACCAGTTAGTGACTATCACCTTTCCCACTAACGTTCCAACCAAAAATGATCAACATTAACTTCAATGTTAGTGGCACTAACGTGACCACTAACGTTGCCTTGTGCCCCCTTTCCCTATGCTAGAGTTCACGTTAGTATAACTAATGTGACTCCTAACATGGGCATGCCTAAGCTTCGAGAGCGTTAGTGACACTTACCATTATCACTAACGCTCTAAACGCCCCTCCTTCCCACGTTAGAGTTCACGTTAATTAGATTAACGTGACCACTAACGTGGTAGTGATTGCCATCTCCAACGTTAGTGACAAAGGTGAGTGTCACTAACGTTGGCTTATCATGCTTAGCTCCACGTTATCTCTCACGTTAGTGGTCTTAACGTGACCACTAACATGGGCACTCTTGGGTTGGTCCAATGTTAGTGACAAAGGTGAGTGTAGCTAACGTTGGTGATTGGTTCTTCATCCCACGTTAGAGTTCACGTTAATTGGATTAACGTGACTCTTAACGTGGCTTCATTGTGCCTTTGTGGAATGTTAGTGGCAATCACTTTTACCACTAACGTTGGAGCTCTTCCTCCTTCTCTACATTAGCTACCATGTTAATGTAGTTAACGTGGCAACTAACGTGGGCTATGATGGCTTCGAAGGTGTTATTGGCGATCACGTTTTCCATTAACGCTACAAGCTTGTTCCCATTCCACGTTAGTGGTCACGTTAATTAGATTAACGTGGCTGCTAACGTGGCTCCTTCTTGCTTCCTTTGTCCTGAAATTAAGCAATTAAGGTGCATCAAAGCTCTGTTCCAAGTCATGAGATTATGCATCATCAATTATATCATACAATTCCTGCCTAATCCTCATGAAATCATGTAAAGTTCACAATAATTGCTTGAATCAAGGTGTAAGTGTATTTTCATCCAAAACTTGCTTATTTACTAAGAAAATGCATGAGACTACCCTAAAACAGTAAAGAAAAGGTCAGTGAAACTGGCCAAGATGCCCTGGCATCACGACACCAAGCTTAAAGCTTGCTTGTCCCTAAGCAAGTACTGAAACATGGAAAAAATGAATGAAAGAACAAGATAAACAAATAATCATTATAGAAGTCAAATTCCTGGTTTATGGGGTTTCATGCATAGCAGCTTAGGTTCATTCCTTCACTGGTTTTCATGCCTTTATCATGCCCTTGAACACTGGCTTGATTACATCCCTTGAGAATTCTTATTATTAATCCTCCCTTCCTTTCCAGGGTTTATTGCATTCTTTTTAAGGTAAGTGCTCTATAAGAGGGCGACTCTTTATGATAAACTTTCAGCCAACACTCCCAAACCAGTTGGTTCAAGGTGCAAGGTGTTAAAACACCCCTAAGGACTTACTCTCTCAAGTCTCTTTCCCCCATACATACACACCACAGGCACATAGTTTGTTGTTTTTCTTCCTTGAGACCTTGGTGTCCAGTACCTCTTTGGGTTACTAGGTGCTCTGTAGCAAGGGTTACTCTTGATAGTGGAATTTCAGCTGATAATCTCGGATTAGTTAACCAAAGTTACCAAGTGATAAGGCACCCCCAAGAGCTTATTCATCCAAGCATATCCCTTGCACAGGAACACCACAGACACATGCCTCAATATTCAACCCTTGGTGCCTAGCCTTATTTCTTATTGTTTTTCTTTCCTTTTCAACTCTTATTGCTCTTTCTCCTTTCTTATTAAGATCTTATTATTATTTTTTTTGTTAGTCTCATAGGATGTGTTCCAAGCATGTGGTTTAGAGCATATAGTTGCCTATATACCTTGTGGGTGAACCAACTTAGCTAATCAATGACCATACCACAAACTTAAGAATTTACTTCACAAGATAACTCCACTCTTGTTTTTCATAACATCTTCTTTTTGATTGACTTAAGGGGACAAGCATACATATAAGCAAGATGAAATTGGAAGCTAGGGCCTAGACCAATGCACTTATATGTAACTAGGGAGAGAACAAGCAGAATATGGATATCCTTGAGAACAATATTCACTCATACTTTCAATTAGAGCACTATAACTCAGAGATAGTTCAATACAACCTCCTGATGGCTTCCTTAGATGATTATGTATGGTTCCTTCCTGAGATTGATTGACTTCCTGTAAAACCATTGGATGTTGCTTGTTTCCCCAAGCATATAGAAAGTAGTTAGCATGCATGTATGCCTATGAATTTCTGAACTTAATTTGGTGTGTGAACACCAAACTTAGCTCTTTACCTAATGCAACAAATTGAATACAATGCAAAAACCTCATATGCTTTTATTCATAATGCATTAAAAATTAAACATTCGTCAAGTAGTTTCTCTATTTGTTCGAGCAGATGCTTAATCAATGAAGGGTTGCAACGCACTCTTCAGGGTGAGTCTTTTGGTGGAACACAAAACTTAGAGTTTCATATTCACCCTTGGAAGGTTTTGGTGTGCAACACCAAACTTAGCTCCTCAAAATACGGAGAATCCTACTTGAGTCCTTTATTGAGACAATAATGAAAAGAGACTACCTTAGGTTGGGTTGCCTCCCAACAGAGCACTTTTTTAGCGTCACTAGCTCGACGGTGGTTTCTCTAGTTGAGATTATACTTCTGTTTAGGGTATTACCCCATGCTACCCAAGTAGTGCTTGAGTCTTTGCCCATTCACATTGAATGTCCTCTTTGAGCTTTCTTCCATTATTTCTATGTGTCTATAAGGTGAGATTTTTGTGACTAGAAAGGGCTCGGACCATCTTGATTTGAGTTTCCCAGGAAAGAGTTTCAGTTTGGAGTTGTAGATAAGCACATGTTGTCCTTCTTCAAAACTTCTTGGTGCTAGGTTGTGATCATGTCTCCTTTTTGCTTTTTCCTTATAGATCTTGGTGTTTTCATAGGCTTGAGACCTAAACTCTTCCAGTTCTTGCAGCTGCACGATCCTCTTTTCACCAGCAGCAGTACTGTCCAGGTTTAGTATCTTGAGAGCCCAAAAGGCTTTATGCTCCAACTCTAATGGTAAGTGACAGGCCTTTCCGTACACCAGTTGATATGGGGACATCCCAATTGGTGTTTTGAAGGCTGTCTTGTATGCCCAAAGAGCATCATCTAGCTTCCTTGCCCAGTCCTTTCTTGATGCCCCCACAGTATTTTCCAAGATCTTTTTTAAGTCTCTGTTGGATATCTCGGTTTTCCCACTTGTTTGGGGATGATAAGGTGTGGCAACCTTATGCTTCACCCCATACCTTAGGAGTAGGGTCTCCAATAGTCTATTGCAAAAATGACTCCCTCCGTCACTGATGAGGGTTCGTGGGACACCAAATCTGGTGAAGATATTCTTTCTAAGAAAGTTTATGACCACCTTGTTGTCATTTGTTGGGGTTGCCACGGCCTCTACACACTTAGATGCATAGTCCACTGCCACCAAGATATACTTGTTCGAATATGAGGTTGGGAATGGTCCCATGAAGTCGATCCCCCACACATCGAATAGTTCAAGTTCTAAGATATATTGTTGTGGCATCTCATTTCTCTTGGGCAGATTTCCAGCCCTTTGACACTCATTACAGCTCCTTACCAGTTCCTTAGCATCCTTGAAGATAGTGGGCCAGAAGAACCCACATTGCAGTACCTTTGCTGCAGTTCTTTCTCCTCCAAAATGACCTCTATAACCAGAACTATGGCAACTCCATAGGACCTCTCGTCCCTCTTCTTCTGAAATGCACCTTCTGAGGATTCTATCTGAGCACTTCTTGAAGAGATATGGCTAATCCCAAATGAAATATTTAGCATCATTGATGAGTTTTCTTCTTTGGTGTTTGTTGATTCCAGGAGGTAAGTCACCAGCTGCCTTAAAATTAGTAATATCTGCAAACCAGGGTGCCTTGTGAACCAACATTAATTGCTCATCTGGGAAGAACTCATTTACACTTGTATCATGTGTAGCACCTTCCTCACAAGGGATCCTGGATAGATGATCTGCTACCTTATTCTCCACACCCTTTTTGTCTCTAATCTTAATGTTGAATTCCTGAAATAATAATATCTATCTGATAAGTCTTGGTTTTGACTCCTGTTTGGCAAATAGATATTTGAATGCTGTGTGATCAGTGAAAACAATAACTTTAGAGCCAATGAGATATGATCTAAATTTGTCAAATGCAAAACCTATTGCCAGCAACTCCTTTTCGGTAGTGGTATAATTTCGTTGAGTGTCATTGAGGACCTTGCTGGCATAGTATATGACATGCACCAAATTTTCTTTTCTCTGTCCTAACACTGCCCCAACTACGAAATCAGATGCATCACACATCAGTTTGAATGGCAAATTCCAATCAGGTGGGGTGATGATACGAGATGAGGATAGCTTCTTTTTCAAGTTTTCAAATCCAATCATGCACTTCTCATCAAAGATAAATGGTGTATCAGACATAAGGAGATTGCTTAAGGGCTTGGCTATCTTTGAAAAATCTTTAATAAACCTTCTGTAGAAGCCAACATGCCCAAAAAAGCTTCTAATTGCCTTGACATCACTTGGTGGAGGTAATTTTTCAATTAGCTCCACCTTAGCTCTGTCTACTTCAATACATTGGTTAGAAACTTTATGGCCTAGGACTATTCCATCTGTTACCATAAAGTGGCATTTTTCCCAGTTTAAGATCAAATTGGTCTCTTGACATCTTGTTAATACCAAGGCAAGATGATTTAGGAAATTAGGAAAGGAATCTCCAAATACTGAAAAGTCATCCATGAAAACTTCAATGAACTTCTCTATCATATCCGAGAAGATGGAAAGCATGCAGCGTTGAAAAGTTGCAGGTGCATTACATAGCCCAAATGGCATGCGCCTATAGGCAAACACTCCATATGGGCAAGTAAATGATGTTTTCTCCTGGTCTCTTGGGTCAACCACTATTTGGTTATATCCTGAATACCCATCTAGAAAACAATAGTATGTGTGTCCTACAAGTCTTTCCAGTATCTGGTCCATGGAGGGAAGGGGGAAATGATCTTTTCTTGTGGCTTCATTGAGTTTTGTATAATCAATACACATTCTCCATCCTGTGACAGTTCTTGTAGGGATTAGCTCATTCCTTTCATTGGGTACCACAGTGATTCCTCCTTTCTTGGGGACTACTTGGACGGGGCTGACCCATGGGCTATCCAAAATTGGGTAGATTACTCCTCCCTGCCACAGCTTCATGACTTCCTTCTATACCACTTCCTTCATAACTAGATTCAGCCTCCTTTGGGGTTGAATGGAAGGTTTGGCATCCTCTTCCAATAGTATCTTATGCATGCATATGGCCGAACTGATTCCCTTCAAGTCAGCAAGTGTCCATCCAATGGCATCCTTATGCTTTTGTAAGACTTGAAGTAACGCTTCCTCCTATTCTTGGCTGAGGGCTGAATTTATGATTACTGGATAGCTTTCATTCTTTCCTAAGTATGCATATTTGAGGGTGGGTGGCAGTGCCTTTAGTTCAAGTTTGGGTGCTTCCTTCCTTTCATCCTTCCCCTCTAGTGTGCCCTGAACATGAGTTTCAGCTGTTGCAACCTCTTCGTTGATGCTGATTCTTCTTCTTCTATTGACCCCTCAAGTTCTTCTTCAAGAGTCTCTTGTACTACAGCATCCACCGAGTCTAACCTCATACATTCTCCCCATGAGTCCTTTGGGTAACTCATGGCCTTGAACACATTGAATATCATTTTTTCTTCATGTAGTCTAAGGACAAGTTCACTTTTTTGGACATCAATGATGGCTTCGGTAGTGGCTAAAAATGGCATGCTTAAGATGATAGAAGTTTTGGCTCCTTCCTCCATATCCAACACTACAAAATCTGCTGAAAAGATAAAGTCTCCCACCTTCACCAACAAGTCTTCCATTATTCCGTGAGGAAACTTGAATGATCGGTCTGCTAGTTGCAGGGCCATTCTTGTTGGTTTGGCATCCTCAATCCTTATTTTCTTCATCATTGCTAAGGACATCAAATTTATGCTAGCTCCTAAATCACATAAAGCCTTTTCCATTGTGATTTCCCCTGTGATACAAGGAATTTGGAAGCTCCCAGGATCCTTCAGTTTCTGGGGCAGTTTGTGCTGGATGATGGCACTGCATTCTCTGGTTAGTACACAGTTTCATTGTTCTTCCAGCTTCTTTTCTTGGTCATCAATTCCTTCAAGAACATGGCATAGAGTGGCATTTTCTCTATAGCCTCAACAAAGGGTATGTTAATCTGTAGTTTCTTGAAGATTTTCAGGAATCTGCAGAATTAGTTGTCCTCTCCCTTCTTCTTCAATTACTGAGGGTATGGGGCTTTTGGAAAGTTTGGCTTCGGCGCTTCTCCTTCCCAGTGTGACTTGGGAGTGGGGACTTGAATTTTCTCTTGTCCCTTTTCTTCTTCATCCGATTTCTTCTTTTGTGGTTTCTTGTAGGTCTCCTTTAATTCCTTCCCGTTTCTGAGGGTGATGGACTGACATTCCTCCCTTGGAGTTGAATTAGTGTTGATGTGAATGTTGTGACCATGGGCTTGCTTGAATAAGTAGCCAATTTGTGTTTCGAGTTTCTTGATGGCAGCATCTTGATTCTGCATATTGGATCGCACCTCTTCCCAGAAAGCTTTACTGTCTTGGACTTCTTTACATATGTCTTCAAGTAGAGTCTTAATTCTGGAGAATCTATCTTCGGTTGGTGATGGTGGGTTGAGGTTAGATGGTTAAGACGGGTGATTAGGTGGGTGTTGATAGGATCTCTGTGAGGGATGTTGGTGAGTTGCATTGTTGTTGGGATTGTGGTTATGGCATCTCTGGTCTTGGCCTTGGTCTTGATGATTTCCCCACCCACAGTTAGGGTGGTTTTTCCAACCAAAATTATAAGTTTTGGAGTATGGATCATGGGTCTGTCTGGGTGAGTTTCCAATGTAGTTGGCTTGTTCTCAGTCACCTTCTTCTCCTGCATTTACTCTTTCTTGAGCTGGTGATGAGGTGATGATTACTGCAACTTGGTTTTCTTCTACCTACTTGGTAAGATCTGCTAGCTGCTTGGTGATCATCTTATTTTGAGCCAGCAATGCATCCATGTGGTTCAGCTCCATTACTCCTCGAGTGTTGCTCCTTTCAGAAGCATAGAAGTATTCATTCTCAGCCACAGTCTCAATGACATATATGGCTTCTTCAATGGTTTTCTTTTTGTTTAGAGAGTCTCCTGATGAATGGTCTACGGCCTTCTTTGACTCATAAGAAAGACCTTCATAGAAAATATGCAGTTGAACCTATTCATTGAACATGTCTGGTGGGCACCTTCTTATTAAGTCTTTAAACCTCTCACATGCCTCATAGAGAGTTTCACCATCTTGTTGCCTGAATTTTTATACCTCAGCTCTCAGCCTATTGATTCTTTGAAGAGGGTAGAATCTTGCCAAAAAAGTGTTTAACACATCCTCCAAATTTGTTAAGCTCTCCCTTAGGAATGATTCCAGCCACTTAGATGCTTTGTCCCTGAGTGAAAAGGGAAACAACAGCAGTCTATAGACATCCAGATGGACACCATTAGACTTCACAGTGTCACATATTCTTAGGAAGGTGGTTAGATGTTAATTAGGGTCTTCTTGGGCACTTCCTCCGAATGAATAGTTGTTCTGAACAAGGGTGATGAGCTAGGGTTTTAATTCAAAGTTGTTGGCATGTATGGTGGGCTTTTGGATGCTACTTCCATAATTTCCTGGGTTTGGATTGATGTAAGAGCCTAGAACTCTCCTTTCTTGCCCAGCATGATTCACAGGGACTTCTCTGGCATGGTTGTGAGCTTCTTCTTCGTGGTTGTTTTCTAAGTTCTCTTCCATGTTTGTTTCAAAGTATTTTTCTTCTTCCTCAGCACCAACAACTCTTTTTCCTCTTGCTTCCCTCCTTAATCTACGGAGGGTCCTCTTAGGTTCGAAATCAAAGGAAGTTGAAGCTCCGCTTCTTCTCCCTGTCATACAACTAACAGAGCACACAGCAAGAAATAAAATGAAGTGATTATTCTTGTTAGAGTGATTGTTAGTGTGAGTGGTGCAAATTATCAAACAGTTAGTGGGTTAGTGAGCAGAATTGTAAGTAAACTCAAAGAAAAAGAAAAACAACGAGGGGATAGGGGATGAGGAAGAGAATTAATTGAACTAAAAGTAATTGACTAGGCAAATTAAACAATAGAAAGAAAATGCTCAATCTAGTGAACTTCCAACTTAATCATTGTTGATACAAAATCAATCCCCGGCAACAACGCGATAAACTTAATGCACGAAAACTTGTCTATCAATAAATTTCCTTTTGGCAAGTATACCGAATTGTCGTCAAGTAAAAACTCACAATAGAGTGACCACAGGGATTGATTGGTCAAGCAACTTTAGTTGGAAGAGGGTGCTAGTTGAGCTAAACAGAAATGTAGTTGAGATTTACAGGAAATTAAATGGCGGGAAAGTAAATTGCAGAAAATAAAGTGCAGAATCTTAAATGGGGGTATGGGGAAATGAACATGGAAATAAATGGCATAAAGTAAAAAGAAAGGGTAAGATCAGAGATAGGAAATCCATTGGGCTTTGGAGATGTTGCATTCTCCGGATCAAGTTCATTCTCATCTCTTCCTCAATCAATGCATTCATTAATCTCCTTGGCAATCTTAAGTGATTGGATCCAAATTCCTTAGCAATCCAATCTCTCTAAGCTTGAACAATTGCCCAATTCCTTGATTTAATTGCTCATGGGAAGAGATGAAGTATGGTCACTGATTATACCACATGTATTTCCAAATCAAAGTGTTAGGAGGATTACATGTTACTATATCCGCTCAAACCCCAATTTGGTCCAACATGAGAAAGCATTTCTAGCATGATCTCCTCATCCCTTTTCCAAGGCTCAGAGGAGATCCAATTATGGAGAGTTTTTTTTCCAAGATAACTAACCAATTGAATTAAGATTGAAAGCTTTCCAGTAAAATCAAGAGAAAAGAAAGATGAAGAAGAATGAAAACTATAATTGATCCATCAAATTACAACAGAGCTCCCTAATCCAATGAAAGGGGTTTAGTTGTTCATAGCTCTGGAAATGAAAATGAAAAATGGTGGAACAGAATACATTCTTTCCAAACTAGAAAATGCAGAAAGTAAATGTACAGAGTGTAGTTCTCCAAAAGTGCCAAGCTCCTCTGTAGTTCAAAACTACTCATATATATACTACTCTTCTTGATCTTCTAGTGAGTTCTTCAAGTCTTGGATATGGGCCTTTGATCTTGAGTTGAAGCAGTTACAATCTTCAGTGGGCTCAACTTTGTTTGCAGAAAAATGTGAGTTAAGCATGGGCGTTAGTTAGGACGTTAGTGGCGTTAACGTTAAGTGAGGATGTGGGTTCGAGAACGTTAGTGACAATCACATTTTCCACTAACGTTCCAACCCAAAATGATCAATGTTAACTTCAACATTAGTGGCACTAACGTGACCACTAACATTGCCTCTTGGTCCTTCGCAAACGTTATTGGGAATCACCTTTTCCAATAACGTTGCCTTGTGCCCCTTTTCCCTACGTTAGAGTTCATGTTAGTATAACTAACGTGACTCCTAACGTCGGCATGCCTAAGCTTCGAGAGCGTTAGTGATACTTACCATTATCACTAATGCTCCAAACGCCCCTCCTTCCCACGTTAGAGTTCACGTTAATTAGATTAATATGACCACTAACATGGTAGTGATTGCCATCTCCAACGTTAGTGACAAAGGTGAGTGTCACTAACGTTGGCTTATCATGCTTAGCTCCATGTTATCTCTCACGTTAGTGGTCTTAACATTACCACTAACCTGGGAACTCTTGGGTTGGTCCGACGTTAGTGACAAAGGTGAGTGTCACTAACGTTGGTGATTAGTTCTTCATCCCACATTAGAATTCACGTTAATTGGATTAACGTGACTCTTAATGTGGCTTCATTATGCCTTTGTGGAACGTTAGTGGAAATCACTTTTACCATTAACGTTGGAGCTCCTCTTCCTCCTCTACGTTAGCTACCACGTTAATGTAGTTAACGTGGCAACTAACGTGGGCTATGATGGTTTCGAGGGCGTTATTGGCGATCACTTTTTCCATTAATGCTACAAGCTTGTTCCCATTCCATGATAGTGGTCACGTTAATTAGATTAACGTGGCTGCTAACGTGGCTCCTTCTTGCTTCCTTTGTCCTGAAATTAAGCAATTAAGGTGCATCAAAGCTCTGTTCCAAGTCATGAGATTATGCATCATCAATTATATCATACAATTCCTGCCTAATCCTTATGAAATCATGTAAAGTTCACAATAATTGCTTGAATCAAGGTGTAAGTGTATTTTCATCCAAACCTTGCTTATTTACTAAGAAAATGCATGAAACTACCTTAAAACAGTAAGGAAAAGGTCAGTGAAACTGGCCAAGATGCCCTGGCATCATCCGCGTACTGTACGCCTGCGCGTCGCTTGCACTGCCTCAATCCCCTAGTGCGCCTCCCAGATTTCACAGCACTCCCTAAATCCTAATTTGCTCTCTCTTTTCTTTCCTCCTTATTTCTTCTTCCTTCTCTCACTTTTTTTACTTCTTCCTCCCCACTTATTTCCTCTTCCTCTCTCCATCTTCATTAAAGGTTTCTTCTCTCCCTCTCCCCTACTCCGTCTTTCGTCTTTCAATTATTGCATTTAATTATTTTTTATTTATTTTCAATTTTCTATTAGCTTCATTATTTATGATTTCTTTTTTATTCTTCTCTCATTCATTTTTATATTGGTGTTAGAGCTTTATTTGGGTATTTATTTTATTATCTTTGAGTTTGTGGATATTATGAGGGGTAAATTGACAATTAATATTTTCCCATGGAATTCATATACACTTGGATTACTTATTTTTATTCCTATTTTAACTTGAACACCAAGTGTTTGTGAAAAAGCCAACATGGAATTTTGAACTCTTTCCATTATATTCTTCCTACTTGAATGCCTCTTTTTCACAACTCTTGCCATCCACATGTATTGGGTTTATCATTCACAATTGCCATCATGCCAATGCTCATTATTTTCTTCCATGTGATACTTAGTATTGAACTTGAGGATTGAGTTATACTTCTCATGCCTCTTACTTGCATGCCATTATCCCTCTTGCGTATAGTTGTATGATATGCCTTTATGCTATTCATTGATGTCCTTCCTGCATGCTGTAGCTACCATACACTCAACACATTGTTTATTTCCTTGGGCACTTATTCCTACTTGGAATTTCTTCCTTCTGGTTCTAGCTATCTATATTTAACGTTCTTCCTCTTTCTTTCTTCCTTAGGATGGGTACCCAGAAAGAAAAGGGAAAGGCCACTGACAAGACACCGGCAAGACAAGGCACTAAAAGAACCTTGTCTAAGGCACAACCTTCTATAAGCGTCAAGCCACCCACAAAGCGGGTAAAGAGAATCATCAAGGTTGATGAAGCTGAGAAAGCTTTTCCTACTCGGGACTCCGCACGGTTCACTAACCGTTACTGTGATTAGATGTTCCCAATCTTGGTTTACAGGAACTACAATAATAAGCGCCTACTCATTCTTCCAACACACCTTGCTGATCCTGTGGAGCCGCGCATTGAAAGGAGACAGTAGGGATTCTTGATAATGCAGCCGCGGGTGGCCAATCTATCATGGGTAGTTGAATTCTATGCCAATTTTTACTTGCCAACCCTGCAGTCTGTCTATGTTCGTCAAAAGAAATTCCTTGTCTCTGAGGGGGCTATTCAGCGAGTATTGGATCTTCCACCTGGCCTAGAGGGGTTGGATGCCTATCAAGAAACCTCTCTCAAGTGCTAGACATACCGGTTTGACTGGGTTAGCGTCCTTGGAATTATAGCACAATCGGGCAACACTTGGATCTATGGGCAACATCAAACTCGACCTAAGAGCATTTTGGCTCCTGCACTTACCTTGGAGGCTCGCGTGTGGGCACAGATTATGTCTCATTATGTCTTTCTGAGCACTCACGAGTCCACCTTCACTGCAGACATGGCTATTCTCATCTGGTGCATTCTCACCGAGCAGCCTCTCAACTTACCAAGACACATCCGGCAGGCCATGGGACACGTGTGAATTGCGAGCAACCTACCTTTTCCCGTACTGGTTTTGGATCTTGTCTCTGAAGCTAGAGTTTCCTATAGGGCTGGGGACACCAAAGCCATGATTCCTATGGTTGATCAGTATGTCCCGAATGCGAAGTATATCAGACCCTCAATTCCCTCTTCTAGCTAACATCTAGGCCTATCTCTCGACACACCTCCTACTTTTGCCCTGCCATCACCTACACCTCCTACACCATCCACTATTCAGATGTTCCTTCAGATCTTTTAGAGGTTGGACTGGCAAGACCGACAGATGGAGCTACTGGAGCACCGCAACAAGCGCCGATACACCTATTTGAATGAGCTCATTGCTAGTACTCACCCACCTCCAGAGGAGAAGGATACCCCGGACTCCATTTCACCTACCAGCACTGGGAGCCATAACAAGCCCGACCATGGAGGTGATGCTACCAGCCCCACCTTGCTCCTTACTGACTGCACGGAGGACCGTGCCAAGACTTAAGTGTGGAGAGGTGAGTACCTGACTTTCGGAGGTAATCTCTCTTTCCTAACACCAATATGTTATTTTTTTTCTTTTATTAGATAGGATAGATTGCATGATAATAACTGCTTGCATGTGTGTTCCGCTTGGTTGAATGAATGAGCTTCTTTTCAAAACCCTATGACTAATTCAAATGGAATATTTGTGTTAAACTTGTTTGAAGATTATAATTTGGAACATGGTTGACAGCTAAGAACACACAACCTGTGAGATTTTGAGCTTAATTATATGGTTACATTATTTAACCATGATTTTTTATTCTTGTGTGTTTTCTTCCCTCTATAACTGTAATCTATGTTTTGTTTCATTTTGTATGTCCATTGTTTAGTGTATATTTATGCATACATATGATTGAGGCCATCATTTTTTGTTAGCTCACTTATCCCAAATAGCCTACCATTTCATCTACCTTTGTTTGCCATTTTGAGCCTTTTAATCCCCAATTGTTCTTTATGTTACCACATCACTAGCCTTAAGTGGAAAAATAAGTAATTACCCCAATTAGATCTTTGGTTAGCTTAAGCTAGAGATTGTGTATCAATTAAGTGTGGGGAAATATGGGAAGTTGGGTTAGTAAGAATATTTGTTTTGTTCTTATTGACAAATTTTGAGAATTTGGTTGCTACTCTACTCATGAGAAATTATAAAAACCATAACCATTGATCCATTATGCTTTCAAAGAAAAAAACATATATATATATATATATATATATATATATATATATATACTTAGGGGACAAAAATTACCCCGATGTTAAGTGCAATAGAAAGATCAAGGCATATGTGATGAAATTAAAGAAAATTTGATACATGAGTATGTGAAATATACAAAAGTGGGATTATGGAAAGATAGGCATGAATTTAGAATTATACAAAGTGTGTGTATGTCTTAGGTGAGAACTTAGGTTAGTCAAAGATTTAATTTATAGCTCACTTGGCCATACATATCTCCTCACCCCTACCTTATCCCCATTACAGCCTTAAAAAGACCTTATAATGTTTGCATTAGTACACTAGATATTTGTTGATTGGTTAGATGAAGAGCAAAGCTTTAGAAAGCATGACTAGAGGAGACTAGAGTGGATTAAGCCTAAACACCTGAGTGATTAGAGTGAATATACTTTTCCAGTGAGTGTTCAATGCTTGACTCTATGTTTTCGGCTTTCATGAGCTATCTTCTTGCAAGTTTACTTACTTCTTATTATATGATTTGAATTAGTGGAATCTGATTTATGTTTGTCTTGGAGGACTTGTTTATTTTTAAACAAGTAGGTAGAAACATCTTAGCATGTAGTTGCATTCATTTACATAGGTTGTATTACATGAGTCTTGCTTTCCCCCATTCATTCTATTGATCTCCTTGAGCTTAGCATGAGGACATGCTAATGTTTAAGTGTCGGGAGGTTGATAAATCACTATTTTATGGCTTATCTTATGCTAAATTGAGTGGTTTCTATCAGTTCTCTGCATACTTATTCATACACTTTGCGTAGTCTAACAAATCCATCTCAATCTTGTTCTATGGTTGAAAACTTGCTTCCTAGATCCTTAAATTGTGTATTTTTAATCTCCCTTTATACCATTCGATATTGTGTTCCGTGTGTTAAGTGTTCTCAAGCTTTATAGGGCAGGAATGACTTAGAGGATGGAAAGGAAGCTTGCAACAATAGAAAGAACACAAGAAACTAAGGAGCTGACCAACGAGAATCGGCACGCACGCGTACCTAACATGCACGCACAATTTGATGCATCCCAGATCGATGCGCATGCGTACTTAACGCGGACATGTGCCATGCATAAAAGACCATCGACGTGTACGCGTGTATGATGCGTACGCGTGCATGACGCGTACGCGCGATATTGCGCCACGTGCAGAAATTGCAAAAAAATTGGAGGCGATTTTGGGCTGAGTTTGGATCCGGTTTTTGGCCTAGAAGCACAAACTAGAGCCAGGGGACAGTAGGAACTCAACACGTATTCACACATTCTCATTTTTTAGTTTTTAGTTTTAGTTTTTGGAATCTTAGAGAGAGATTTACCACTTCCTCTAGGGTTCTTCATAAATTTATAGATTTCCAGTTTTATGCTTTTGAGTTGGATATTGAGAAGAATTACTACATCTGTTGAAGTTTTATCATTCTAGTTTGTTTCCTATTCCCTTACTTTTTTTATTTCCCATTTACTTTGTGTAAAGTTATATGAATACCTTCAATTTTGGAATTAATTAATGCAAGGATACTTTTTTATTTAATCTCTTTATTTGTTGATTATTTTCAATTGAGTCCAATTATCATGTCTCCTTCCTACTCCCTTTACATGAATGCAAAAATGGCATCCATGTCAATGGAGTAGACTACCAACTTGGCTTTGGAGTTGATTAATATTTATAGACCCTTCAGTTGGAAGACTCAAAAGTTAACAGGTAATTGGAAGTTTTTGGCTGGCTCTTTAATCACTAATGCCAATCCTTCCCAAGGGAGAGAATTAGGACTTGTGAATTGGAGTTAGCTCAACTACTTGACTTTCCTTCATTTGTTGAGGGTTAATTAAGTAGAAACAGCAACCTACTACTATTAACCTTGGGAAAACCAACAAGGATAGAACTTCTGATTAATCAACTCCTAGCCAAGACTTTTATTTTAATTACATAAAATCTCTCTTTAATTTCCACTGCTTTACTTTATAATCATTTATTTGCCCACGAAGACTTTGATTGCACGGATTTGAACACTCTGTTGTCAGGAGAGGCAATCAAACTCGTGAACCAGGAATCCAAGAGATACACACTCTATCTAAGGTAGAACGTGAGTGGTTGTCAGGCACGCATTCATAAGTTGAGAATGGTAATGAGTGTCATGGATCATCACATTCATCATGTTAAAGTGCGAATGAATATCTTAGAATAGAAACAAGTGTGATTGAATAGAAAACAGAAATAATTGCACTAATCCATCGATACACAGCAGAGCTCCTCACCCCCAACCATGGGGTTTAGAGACTCATGCCGTAGAAGAAAATTCAGATGTAAAATTTCATGAGGTCCAAAATGAATCTCTAAAGGTAGTTTTTATACTAAACTAGTAACCTAGGTTTACAGATAATGAGTAAACTAAGATAGATAGTGCATAAATCTATTCCTGGAGTTAAACGCCAGCTTTGTTGCCAGTTTGGAAGTTTAAATGCCAGTTTGCGCTATCAAATCTCGGGCAAAGTATGGACTATTATCCGTTTCCAGAAAATCCATTTCGCGTGCAAGAGGGTCAGAATCCAACAGCATCTGCAGTCCTTTTTCAGCCTCTGAATCAGATTTTTGCTCAGGTCCCTCAATTTCAGCTAGAAAATACCTAAAATCACAGAAAAACGTACAAACTCATAGTAAAGTCTAGAAATGTGATTTTTGCATAAAAACTAACAAAAATATACTAAAAAGTAACTAAAGCATACTAAAAAACTACATAAAAATACCACCAAAAAGCGTATAAAATATCTGCTCATCACCACATCAACATCTCCTTCAAATTCAATCAATTGAGGTTCATGGAGGTTATTGAGGGAATTAACCAAGTAGGACAGAAATTCACTAATGATAGAATCCACTTGATCAATCTCCAATAATTCTTCATTTACCTCTTGTTGTACTTCATGCTACAAACTCTTATCTTTTTCTTGACTTTGAAATTCCTCGTTCACTCCATACTTTGCACTTGAGCTTGGTTCTTCACATTCATCCACTAGAGCCTTTTGATTGTGGCTTGAGCGCACTGAAGCTAATCAGTCAAGAGTTTCCACCAAAGCAGACATAATTCGATCTTGCTTCCTTCAGAACTCTTGTTGTTCTTGAATAAGTACTTGGAGTGCTTCTTGTGTGGCTTGATCCATATATGAAGATGAAACTTGAGAGGATAAAGGTTGACAATCAAACTCATGAGGGTGAGGGTCTTTGTTTTATATGTAGTGAGGTGATGGTGTATAGAATTATTGACTAGAAAGATAGGTGTTTGGGTTCAATTGGGGTGAATTGTGGTAATGGTGTGAATGAGTCATAAAGAAAATGTAAACAAAACTTACTAACAAAAGCCAACAAACAACCAAAAAGTGCTATTTACACTATTAACATATTCACAACAACCAAAAGATAGCACTCAATTGTATTCCCCTGCAACAGTGCCAAAAACTTGATGAATGGCCTAGAGCGGGTTAGGAATTTTCTCAAAATGAGATTGGCGTTGCAAGTATAGTCCCAAACCGACAATCAACCATCAATCAAAGTTTCAATTTTCCAATACAAAAATATAACCGAGAGTAGTTCAACCTTGGGTCATTCTCCCTAGAATTCAATTGAAGTGTCACGCTTTCGGTTGTGAGGAAAAAGGGTTTTTGAAATCAAGAAATGAAAGATTAAAAGAACTAAAGAAATAAAAGAACTAAGAAATGATCAAAATTGTAATTGAGGCAAGTAAAAGGAATATGAGAACAAAACTTAGTAAAAATGCAAAGGTATGTAATAAAGAGCCTTGATTTGGGAATGAGAATCCAAGGAATCCTATCATTGCCATAACCACAACTATGGTAATTATAATGAGTCAATCTCACTTAGTTGACTCCTAACATCGAGGAGTAGGTCAAGCAAGCAAAATTGGCCTTGATCCATAAGTCCTAGCTAAGTTACCAAATTAATTGGTAAAAAGCTAGCTTCAATGGACATAAGAGTCAACTAACTACCCAAGAATTACCATTAAATGTTGAACATTATGACTCTAGTATCCTAGGAACTCAAATTCCAAGCCAAGGTGTAAAAATTTACTCAAAATCCCTAATTGGCATTTTCACAAACACCTTGTGGGCACAAAACCAAAACATGAGAAATTGCATAGGAAAATAGAAAACTATAACCAACTATTCACAATTCCAACTATAAACAAGCAATTAAGCATATATAAAGTATAAAACACGAAATTTATCAATCAAAACTTCAAGATACAAAAATTGCATATAGAAATAAAGTAGCTTGAACCATAAGAAAATAAAAGCAAAAGTAGTGGAATTAAAGAGGAAATCCAAGAGTACTTACAAACGATGAGCAAAATCCAAAATTAAAGCCTGCTATAAAATACTACAATGGAGATGGAAATGAAATAAAACCCTAGGAGAGAATTCTACTACACTACTCCTACTCCTAATACTATGTTCTAAGTCCTAATTCTACCTAATATTCACTAATGCCTCATATGTCTTAATTTCCCTTTGATATATTATCACAATTCAGCTTCAGCACACTCAAATTCAGGCCAAGAGGCTCCCAAAATTGCGAGTCACGTGCTTCATTAATGAAGTCACGCACTGGGTCCTGTGCATATGCACACTTTGCTGTTTTGCCACTTGTGTGTACGCACAGAGGGTTGTGCGCTCGCACACATACTAATTCCTTCTTGTGCGCACACACAGATGCTTGTGTGCACGCACACTTGATTGTGTGCTTTTCCTTGTTTTCTTCATGTGTTCTCCCTTGTACATGCTCTCTTCCACTTTTTCTTAGCCTAGCTTGCCTAATTAACCTGAAATCACTCATAAAACATATCACGACATCGAATGGCATAAAAGTGGAATTAAAATCACCAATTTAATCACAAAAATGCATGTTTTCATATTTAGGTTCAATTTAGGGTGACAACACAAAAGTATACTATTTAAGTGAGAAAGTGTGAGTTTATGTGATGAAATCCATTCAAATCAAGCCAAAATATCTCATCAAATATGGACTCATCACGTGGCACGCCAGGCGTTTTTCCAGAAGGGAGGATATATTGCAGCACTGAGGGCATGCCAATTGGCGCCTGCGAAGGCATGGCACGCCAAGCTCCTAAAGGCGGTGTGCCTGGTGGCGTGTTTGAACATGGCACGCCAGGCCAACGTTCCAGGAAGGAGAAATGAAAGCATCATTGGAGGCGTGCCTGGGCATTTTATACTAAGAGTTTTAAACTTGGCGTGCCTATTGGCGTGCTAGGGCGTGGCACGCTAGGCCAAGTATCCAGAGAAGAAACATAGCTACAGTAAAGGGGCATGCCACTGGCACTTGTAAAAGTGTGACACGCCAGGACTTCAGAATTTACGTGTCTGGGTGTGGCATGCCAGGCTTATTACACAGATGGCAACCCTAACCCATCACCATGGGCATGCCACTGGCGTGCTCGAAGGCGTGGCACGCCCAACTATCATCATTGGCTTGTCCAAGGGCGTACCTGGGCATGGCAAGCCAAGTACATCATCTTGGGCGTGCACTCTCAAGTGGCATACCACTTAACATGCCTTCACTCAGAGAAAGGGTATTATTATAATTTTCTTTGGCTAGAGAGGAGTAGTATTTAATCCCCTGGAGGGTACTGAGTAAGGGACTTTTGGACTTGACATTCTATCACACTTAAAATCACTTTTACTTCCACTTGCTTATACTTTCCTTTCTTTCTTCTTTGAGTACTTAGCTTTGTATCGAGGAGGTTACTCCTTCCAAAATTGATGCTCCAATCCCATGATGCAATCCAAAGTTGAAATTATCAAGCCCTACAAAATGATCACAACCATACACCAAACCAAGAGGGTGATAACTCATAGAGAAAATCGAAAATAAAAACTAAAGACATCAATTAACAAAAGAAACAAAATCCTAATTAATAGCAAAAACAATCAAACAACCCAAGAAGTATCTATTGACATTATTCACATGTTCAAAACAACCAAAATTATAGCACTAAATTACATTAGGTCCCTGGCAACGGTGCCAAAAACTTGATGAGTGGAATTTGTGCCGGTTTAGAATTTCTCAATTGAAATTAAGTGTTTCATTGATAGCATAGTGATATGTGCAAAACCGTCGGCAAAAAATCTCTTCTTGGTAAAAAGGGAAATAACTTCGTTGTAGATATAGTTCTCAACCAACAAGTAATGCTCAATCAAAGTTTAGATTTTCTAATCAAAATATAAACCGAGAATAATGAAACCTCGGGTTGTTTTCCCTAGGACCTAATGTCAATAAGCACACAATTTTGGTTGCAAGAGGCAAAGGGGTTTTCAATAATGAAAGCAAACAAAATAAAGGAATTAAAGAACAAGCCAAACTTGCAATTAATAAACTAATAAAGGAATAAAAGAACTATGTATGTAATATAAATAAGTAATGCTATAAAATGATGAAAATGTGATTCAAATCATAAATGAAGACTTGACTTGGGATGAGTTATGGAATCCCTTCCTTGCTATAAGCACAACAATGATAATTATGATGGATTAATCCTACTAAGTCAACCCTTAACATCGAAGGATAAGTCAAGTGAGCATCATTGTTGTTAATCCACAAATCCTAACTAACTTACCGAACTAGTTGGTAAAAAGCTAGCGTTAGTGGAAACAATAACAACTAACAATCCAAGAATTATCACTAAATGTTTGATATTATGGCTCTAGTAATCCACAAACACATTTTTCCCAAGTCAAGGGGTGGAAACTTACCCTATAACTAAAATTGGCATTTCATCAAACACATGGAGGCCATAATTATAAAACATGGCAAGATTGGGAAAATGATAAAAGCTATAAACCATAAATGATCAAAATCAATAAAACAACTCAAAAAAACATATAAAAGCCATCAAACATTAAATTAAATAACTAGGAATCCAAAATTGCAAACTATGCATAAATCAACAAAAGAGAGTAGAATATATGTAAGTGTAGAACAAGTAGTGTAATTAAAAGAGAAATTAAAGAAATACTTACAATGCAATTGCTAGAATCCAAAATCAAACTTGAAGCATAAAATTCTACAAAACCCTAATTAAAAACCCTAAGAGAGAATTTCCTAATCTATACTACTCCTACTCCTACTATGTGTTTTTTCTATTCTAAGATGGCTCTCTTCATATATGTTGACATGCCCTTAATATAGCCTCTCAAACCAGCCTTCAACACTTCAGAAATGGGCCTAGAGACCCCCAAAATAGTGCAGCACATGACTTTTTAATGGAGGTATGCGCTGGTACCTGTGCATACGCATACTTCACCGAAATTTCACTTGTTCGTAAGCACAGAGGGTTGTGCGCACGCACGCATTCTGATTTCTTTCTGGTGCGTCCGCACGTAAGGTTGTGCGTACGCATGCATGGTTGTGTGCTTCTCCTTTGTTTTCTTCATGTTTTCTCCCAATTGTATGCTCCTTTTCCATTCCCACCAAGCCATTCCTACCTTATTCATCTGAAATCACTCACAAATAACATCAAGATAAGCACAAAAGAGCATGTTTTCACATTTAGGTTCAATTTAGGGATCAAAAACAAAAGTATGCTATTTTGGTGCTTAAGTGTAAGTTTATGTGATGAAATTCACTCAATTCAAGCCAAAATATCTTATCAAATATGGACTCATCAATTCCCCCGCACTTAAACAATAGCATGTCTTCATGTTAAACACATACAAAGGAGAAGGGTAAAGGGGCAAGCAACTTATTTAATGCAACTACCTACAAGCATGTATACTATGCAAAGTGCTATCTATCTATATTATCCTATTGATTTGGTGAAAACAAACAATCCAATTTCCAAGCAAGAGTATAACCATATAGGGCCAAGCAAAGAAGTAGCTCAATACAATTAAAATCTAAAGAATTGATTCATCTTATGAAAAAGAAGCAACTTGCAATAATGCATGATAAGAAGGGTGGAGACATAGAATTGAGTAATTGAACCCTCACTAGGTGTGTATACACTCTCAACGCTCAGTGTTTAGGGTCAATTCACTTAAGTCTCCTCTAATCATGCTTTCAAGGGATTGCTTTTCATCTAACAATTAACAAGTATTTGATGCATGTATGCAAGTATATGGGGTAAGGGTAGGATGAGTATATGGCTAAGTGGAATAAAGGATTGAATCTTTGATTAGCTCAAATATACAACTCAACCTATATCAATCAACCAACAAAAATTGCATTCTAACCACCCATTACTTCTTTTGACACACATCCATGCTTTAGTTTCTATTCAAAACACATATGCATTTCTTATTCATTCATTTTTTTTCTTTTCTTTGGGGCAACCTTTGTCCCTTCTTATTATTATAAAGAATCAAGAAAAACCAAGATCACAATCATAGAAGAGATATAGCACACAATGAACAAAAATTGTGGTTATACTGTGTAACCACTTATTAAAGCTCAAAGACTCACAAGGTATTTTGTTTTGTCTCTCTTCTATGTTCCATAAAAATTCATTCAAG
This sequence comes from Arachis hypogaea, assembly GCF_003086295.3. Lineage (NCBI taxonomy): Eukaryota > Viridiplantae > Streptophyta > Magnoliopsida > Fabales > Fabaceae > Arachis > Arachis hypogaea. The sequence goes on along the minus strand of NC_092045.1, from coordinate 43,365,789 downwards.
CAAATTTTAAAAACAATTTTCCAAATCAATTCAATAGAATACCTTTGAAACAAAATTCTTGAACATTTTTGTTGTTTTTCACCAAAGTTATTTCCTATATATGTATGTATATATGTTGTGATGGATGCAATTTCAAAATCTTTCCTAGTTCTATTCCTAATTTTCAACGTCACAAAAACTAACATGAACAATTAAGGCAAAATTGAACTAGGTGCTATACTATTCACATCATCCAATCACAACTTCTATCTATAAAATATACCATGCAAAATATAAACTATGAACAAACTAAGATATATTTACTAAAAGAAAATGCAATGCAACAATCAAAAACATTCCAAATATCTACAAGAAAATAATAAAAGAAAACAAAAATAAAGTGTAAAGTATTCGGAAAAGAGAATTTACGCCCTAAAAATGGTGAATCCTCCCCCACACTTAAGCGTTGCACGGTCCTCCATGCATGAACACAATTTGGGAGTGAGGAGCTATGAGGCTCCACCTTCAGCTGGTGGGCTCTGGGTTACTGTACACATAAGTAAACAACCATTGAGGAAAAGATCATATGAGTGTGGTATAGTAAAAGACAATGTGTGTATTCTAAGTGTGCGCACACTTTAGAACATACACATTGGTCGGGTAAAGCGATATCCGCACAATCAAGAGAAAGCATGTCCTCAATTAGGTGGTCTAGGTTGTACATAAAAAAGTAAAACTTAAGGGAAAAACAATCCTAGGTAACCACAAAAGTGAATTGAGTATTTGTTATTAGTTATTAAAATTGTGCAAGTGAAAGCGCAAGATTGATATAAAATAGCACAGTAAACAACAACCAATCCATTAATGAAAGGAAAACCAGTTTTTCATCATGAAACATAAAAAAAAGTCACATGGGAAAGATACTTGTTACAAAAAGTGACAAGCTTGATAAGAATCAAGTTGAGACACTCAAACAAATGCAAAGCATTAATCAAGCAACAAGTATCGGGCATATGATGAAGTTAATATCAAAATCATGATGAACGAGTAATTTCAACTCAATTCACTTAATTCAATGCACTTACATCATTGTCCTAGTTGTACAATCAAAATATGAGTATTCAAACCCACTAGGTACTAGTAATTTAAGGAAAAGTATAAGTGCATTGGTGGAAACTTCAAGCAACAAGCAACCCAATCAATATCAAATAAACACTTGTGATTTATTCAATTAACGAGCAAGTAGACAAAAAATAATATAACTATTAGAATGAAAATGAGATAGAATGAAAACTAAGTGAAACAAGTAGAGAAACATGGGAAAAGTAAGAGAAGAGAGAGGTGCAAGGGGGTGGAAGTGTGTTAGGGCTTTAGGAAAAATGCAAACAAAATTTTGCCCAAAACAGCACGTGTGCGTATGCACAGGTACGTGTGCGCACGCACACAAGGTGAAACAGGGGGGTTGTGCGAACGCTCTGGACAGAAGGGGAAACAAGATCTATGCGTACGCACCAGAGTGTGCACATGCACAGGTGGTACACGAAATCGTGATCACACACTTTCTTCACAACTCCGTATAGCTGACCGGCAAGTGCACTGGGTCGTCCAAGTAATACCTTACGTGGGTAAGGGTTGATCCCACAGAGATTGTCGGCTTGAAGCAATCTATGGTCACCTTGTAAATCTCAGTCAAGCAGATTCAAATGGTTATGGGATTTTGATAATTAAAAGAGAAATAAAATATAAAATAAGATAGAGATACTTATGTAATTCTTTGGTGGGAATTTCAGATAAGCGTAGGACATGCTTTGTTCCTCCTGAATCTCTGCTTTCCTACTACCTTCATCCAGTCATGCGTACTCCCTTCCATGGCAAGCTGTATGTTAGGGGATCACCGTTGTTAATGGCTACCATCCATCCTCTCAGTGAAAATGGTCCAGCTACGGGTTACGTAGGGCTAACCATCTGTCGGTTTTCAATCGTGTCGGAATAAGTTCCAATGATCCTTTTGCACACTGTCACTGTGCCCAACAGTCGTGAGTTTGAAGCTCGTCACAGTCATCCCATCCTAGATCCTACTCGAAATACCACAAACAAGGTTTAGATTTTTCGGAGCTCAAGAATGCTACCAATTGATTCTAGCTTATACCATGAAGACTCTGATCTCACGAAATAGAAGGCTCTATTGTCAGGAGAGGCAACCATGCGTTGTGGACCAGGAGGCCAAGAGATATGTATTCAAGCTTGTTTTCATGTAGAATGGAAGTGGTTGTCAGGCACGCGTTCATAAGTGAGAATAGTGATGAGTGTCACTTGATCATCACATTCATCATGTTGAAGTGCGAATGGATATCTTAGAACAAGAATAAGCTTGAATTGAATAGAAAACAGTAGTAATTGCATTAATTCATAAGGAACAGCAGAGCTTCACACCTTAATCTATGAGGTGTAGAAAGTCCACCGTTGAAAATACATAAGTGATGAAGGTCGACGCATGGCCGCCTCCCAAATAACATGAAACAATCGAAAAAAGGGTTCAAATACCTGATCCCAAGATCAAGGATAATCAAAAGATGAAAATACAATAATAAAATGTCCTATTTATAGTGAACTAGTAACCTAGGGTTTACAGAAATAAGTAAATGATGCAGAAATCCACTTCTGGTGTCCTTTTCTGGCATTAAACGCCTAAAATAGTGCCAAACTGGGCGTTTAACGCCCATTCTGCTACCCTTACTAGCGTTTAAACGTCAGTAAGCTCCTTCTCCAGGGTGTGCTATTTTTAATGCTGTTTTTGAGTTTGCTTTGATTTTTGCAGTTGTTTTTGTGAATCCACATGATCATCAACCTAAAGAAAACATAAAATAACAATAGAAAATGGAAATTTAACATAGATAAATAAAAATTGGGTTGCCTCCCAATAAGCGCTTCTTTAATGTCAATAGCTTGACAGTGAGCTCTTATGGGCTACTCACAAATATTCAGAGCATGGTTGGGGCCTCCCAACACCAAACTTAGAGTTTGAATGTGAGGGCTTTGGTTGACTCTGTATTGAGAGAAGCTTTTCATGCTTCTTCTCCATGTGTACAGAAGGAGATCCGTGAGCCTTAAACACAAGGTAGTCCTCATTCACTTGAAGGACTAACTCTCCTCTGTCTACATCAATCACAGCTTTTGTTGTGGCTAGGAAGGGTCTTCCAAGGATGATGGATTCATCCTCATCCTTCCCAGTGTCTAGGATTATGAAATCAACAGGGATGTAAAGGTCTTCAGCCTTTACCAAGACATCCTCTACAAGTCCATAAGCCTGTTTCTTTGATTTGTCTGCCATCTCCAGTGAGATTCTTGTAGCTTGTACCTCAAAGATTCCTAGTTTCTCCATTACAGAGAGTGGCATGAGGTTTACACTTGACCCCAAGTCACACAGAGCCTTCTCAAAGGTCATGGTGCCAATGGTTCAAGGTATTAAGAACCTTCCAGGATCTGGTTTCTTTTGAGGTATCTTCAACTGAGCCAAGGCATTTAGTTCATTAATGAGCAATGGAGGTTTATCCTTCCAAGTCTCATTACTAAATAATTTGGCATTCAGCTTCATGATTGCTCCTAGATACTGAGCAATTTCCTTTTTAGTAGTAACTTCATCTTTTTCAGAAGAAGAATATTCTTCAGAGCTCATGAATGGTAATAGGAAGTTCAGTGGAATCTCTATGGTCTCTAGATGAGCCTCAGATTCCTTTGATTCCTCAGGAGGGAACTCCCTAGTGGTCAGTGGACGTCCCATGAGGTCTTCCTCACTGGAGATCACTGCCTTTTCACCTTCTCCAGATTCGGCCATGTTGGATATAGTTATGGCCTTGCACTCTCTTTTCGGGTTCTCTTCTATATTGCTTGGGAGAGTACTAGGAGGAGTTTCAGTGACTCTTTTACTCAGCTGACCCACTTGTGCCTCCAAATTTCTTATGGAGGACCGTGCCTCAGTCATGAAGCTAAAGGTGGTCTTAGATAAATCAGAGACTATGTTTGCTAAGTTAGAGAGGCTCTGCTCAGAATTCTCTGTCTGTTGCTGAGAAGATGATGGAAAAGGTTTGCTATTGCCAAACCTATTTCTCCCACCATTATTGTTGTTGAAGCCTTGTTGAGGCTTTTGTTGATCCTTCCATGAGAAATTTGGGTGATTCCTCTATGAAGAATTATAGGTGTTTCCATAGGGTTCTCCCATGTAATTCACCTCTTCCATTTCAGGATTCTCATGGTCATAAGCTTCTCCTTCAGAGGAGGATTCTTTAGTACTGCCAGATGCAGCTTGCAATCCAGTCAAATTCTAAAAAATCATATTGACTTGTTGAGTCAATAATTTGTTCTGAGCCAATATGGCATTCAGAGTATAAATCTCAAGAACTCCACTACAACAATAAGGGTTTTTGCAACGGTCAAAAACCGTTGCCATAGAACAAAAAACCGTTGCAAAAGCTTTAGGCAACGCTTTGGCAACGGTTTTTGACCTGTGGTATATGCGGCCGTTGCCAATGCTCAAAGGCAACGGTTTTTTACTTAAGGCAACGGCAACCAAAAAAACTGTTGCCATAGTTATTAGCATAGGCAACGGTTTTGACAACAATTTTTAGAGAACGGTTTACAACCGTTACTGGATAGGCAACAGTTTAAAACCGTTCTCTTTCATGACGTAACAATTTAAAACCATAACTAGATAGACAACGGTTTTAAATTGTTGTAATTTTGTTATTCAAAATGACAACGGTTTAAAAGAGTTACCTTTGGTGTTTTTTTTTTTTTTTTTTTTACAACGGTTTTAATACCATTGCCATTTTGTAACTGCCTTTTACCATAGTTTTAACACCATTGTCTTTGGAAACTTTTGACAACGGTGTTTTCTAGTTATGTATTTCTTTATTTACAATAGTTTTCTCATGATGCATTAAAATTAATATTTCAACTATTTTTTAGGGTTAATAGATTAATATTCCAACTATTTGAATCAAATCACTAAAGAAAACTAATTGAACATTTGATTTATAACGTACTCTATAAGATTAATGAATGTTTGTGACCTAAAAAAACATAGCTTTTAGAAGTCAAATAAGCTAGGATACTTTAAAATCACATAATAAAAGTTTAAGTCATAACAATATCTAATCATAAACAAAAGATTTGATATATTACAATAGCAAATAGACTCCCCATCATCTCCACAAATTGGTAATTTTTACTCTCTAGTGTTTGATCTTCTCAATGTGTGATGAAGTTCTCCCTCACCCTCATAATGATTTTCCTGTGAACAAAAAAATTAGCAAATTAAATATAATACTAAACCTCATGCTAATAATGCTTACTAATAGAGAGAGGGGATGAGGGAAAGAAAGATAACTGCTAGTGATTTTCCTTATGAATTTCCTTATTAATAGCTAGGTCATAATAGCTAATATTAATTTGGACAAGCAAACTAATAATCTCGTTTAAATATAATACAAGAAGAAACAAACTACCAATGAAAAGACAAGTAAACCATCATTTGAGATTGTAAAATATGTCTAAAGAGGCTGCCATCGACAATTATTCTTGTGCTTCAGTTCAGTTATGCTGATCAAACAAGATGGAAGATTTGTTACTAATAAACCATTATTTAATTCCATAGAAAAAGTCAATATATGATTTTGACTCTTGTGTTGATCAATAACGTTAATAAGCTCAAGGAATTAAACTAAATCTCAAATTTTCCAAAGAAAACTTTAATTGAATTCTACCGTAGTGTAAGTTTTTCCTGATCCATATAGCTCAAGGATATGTTTGGTTCACCTTTTACTTGTAATAGGTATGCATAATTTAGTTATAACAGAACATTATCATTCAAAACAGAAATTAAAAACAGCAATTATGCTAAAGTTGTTATAAATTATGCTATCTTAAGACATAAACACAAAAATAATGACAGACACAAACTTGTTTCAAGAAAGAGACAGATACATGGATATAAATAGAGACATGACCATTTTATCTTATCTCTATCTCCTTTTTTATATTTTCTGCTATGAGACACTTAGCAAACTTGGAGTTAATGGTGGAACATATACCTATTCGGCCAATGAATGTTGTGTCAACTAGTGAAGCAATAAGATCAGCTGTCAAAGCCATAGCAGAAGGCACTGAAATTGACAATTTTTCCCAACCAAGGTTGTCTGCTTTGAAAACAAGTCTAAAGTAAGAAGAAAATAAAAAAAGTCAAGAATTACACCTGTAGAAGAGAAAATACAACATAATTCAATTCACACTTTTGCAATCCACATTCAATTCAAGAAGGAAAAAAAAAGAATTTTGATAAACAAAAGAACAAATCAAACAGCAATTTCATGAACAAATTCAGAAAGAAAACCCTAAAGAGCTCCTATACTTTATCTTTTCTACAAAGATCTCTGATCTATAAGAAAAACTAACACAAATTTTATTGTACCCTTTGTTTGGTCTTTGAATCACAATAGAAATTTCACCCCCCAAAACTCAAAAGCAATGAGAAACAAGATATTAAATGGTGAAGTCAATTTTATCCCATAACCCTGTATTTCAACACTAATTTAAAGCACACTCGCCATTTTTCTTTAACTGGCATAATGTCTTCGCAAGTAAGGTAAAAATCCATTACATACCCCATCTCAAAAAATTAGTAAAAAAAAATTAACCAAAGTAAACCAAAACACAAAAACTTAAAGTGCATAAATTAGCTAACCCTTCAACTTATGACAAATCGCTCTGCACAATTCAAATGTTCCGGCATTAGGGGTATACCATCTGTATCCTTTGCGAATAGCATTCTACCATAGTCACCACACATTAATCAAACATTCACATGATCATTACTTCATGATCATTACTTCATTATCATACACCTAAATCAAACAGCAGAAAGATGCAGCAATAAAAGTACAATTCACACAAAAATAAAATGAGAATTCACCTCAGCTATGATGGCAGGTGTATTGAAATAATTGACACACGTGAAGTTTTCCAAATAAGAAATAATGAAAAACCTGTAAAATAGTACTTTCATTAAAAAAAAATCTCACCTTGTTACATGACACAATTAAGACGAGACTTGAACCTGAAACTTATTATCTAGCCTCATGAAACCACATGTTCCTACAAGCTACACAGAACACAATTGAAAAAAGGATTCACAATAAAAAATTGACTTGCCTGATCTATAGGATTGTTACAGAGCAATAAGAGTTCAGAAATGGTGGTTCTGGTAGCTAGGGCACAACCAACTCACCATGAATGACGGTGGCGACCAGGAATTTCGGAGGCGGCGGCGGCAGAGGAACGGCTCCTCCTCTGTTGCGTCACTTTCTGTCCCTTCCTTCCTCTCTGCGGCAACATCAACAGTCATCTACTCTCTGTTTGGTTCCTTCCAGTGACAGCGGCGGCTTCCATCAACCACAGCAACGGCAAGGCGCGGTGACGGCGGCAACAAAGATGAGCTCCTTCTCTTGCTCACGTCGCGCGTTCTGTGCATGTCTCTCTCTCACTCTCGTTTTCCCCTCAAGGTCAGCGGCGGCAGTGGCGTGGTCACCACCGGCAGCGCCTCTCCCTTCCCCTCTCCTCTCCTTCCCGTTCTCTGATCCCCCCTCCCCCTCGACCTCCCCCTTTTCTCTCGTTTCCCCTTCTATCTGTTTACCCTTCTGTAACTGTATGTGTGTATTTAAGTTATGTTAGGGTTAGACATTATAAAATTAGGATTTTATTTGGGAATTAGAGTTAGGATAAAATATATTAGACTAATATAATTATTTTATAAAATATTTGAGATAGAATAATAATTTAGAATTTAAATATAATATTATAAAAACTATTTTTAAAACATAAAATTTTATTCATTAGTATATAAATAAATTTAAATAATTATTTTTAATTTTAAATTATAAAATAAATATATTAATCACATTTTGTGAAATATATTTTAAATTTAAAAATATTAATTATTCAAATTAAGTGATATAATTTTTTATTATTTTTTTATTATCAAACCTTTATTTTTAATTTATATTAAATAACTAACTATAATAAAAAAATATACATAAATATTAATTGATTTAAACTTGAAGTATTTATAAAAATCAATTTAATAATTTTTTTAAATTATTTTTTTTAAAAACTCAAATTAATAAAATAAACCATAATTTATTCATAATAAAAATTACTTAAATTAAATTATGTATAGTTCTTCTATTATTAAATTTTTAATTTCAAATTATGTGAAATAACTTATTATAAAAATTGTACAAAAATATTAATTAACTTAACTCCAACTATTAATAAAACTAATTTAATTACTCTAAATTGATTAATTTCTAAAAATAAAGAGTTCATATTAATAAAATAAGTCATAACTTTTTCATAATAAAAGTTACTCACATTAAACTGTACAATTTTTTCTTATGTTTTTCAACCATTAAAATTATGCAAAATATTCAATTATAATAAAATTTTATGTTAAATTTTAGAGCAGAAATTGAATGGAAAAAAAACTAATATTTGTTTTAAATTTATTTTCTCCATAAGTAATAATTGTTAAATTATTTAAACAGCATTAGAAAATTATTTCTTAATAAAAAATTGATGTAATGGTTATAAAACGGTTTTTAAAATAGTCAAAGAGAACAGTTTTATTTTGTTGCTATAACGTAGTAAAAAATTGAACTTCAATAACAACATCGTAAAAACCGTTCTCTAAAATAATCTAATAGAACGGTTTTAAAGTGTTACAATATTGTCAACGGTTTTTATGCATATCCTTTGTACAAATATTTAAACAATAATAAAAAACCATTGCCAAAAAACAAATCATTGTAACAGTTATAAAATCGTTCTTTTAAATAGTCAAAGAGAACGGTTTTATTTTGTTGTTCTAACGTAGTGAAAAATTAAACTTTAGCAGCAACACTTTAAAAAACCGTTGCCTAAAATCATCTAAGATAACGGTTTTAAAACGTTACAAATTTTGGCATTGCTAAAGCCCATATTTGTGGTAGTGTCCTTTCTTCTGAGTTGTCCCATTGTTCACAGGATTTCTTTCAGAAGTGTACATGAACTGGTTATTTGCAACCATTTCAATGAGTTCCTGGGCTTCTGCAGGCATTTTCTTCAGATGTATAGATCCGCCTACAGAATGGTCCAATGATATCGTGGATAACTCAGACAGATCATCATAGAAGATACCTATGATGCTCTATTCTGAAAGCATGTCAGAAGGACACCTTCTGATCAATTGCTTGTATCTTTCCCAAGCTTCGAGAGGGATTCACCTTCCTTCTGTTTGAAGGTCTGAACTTCCACTCTAAGCTTACTCATCTTTTGAGGTGGAAAGAATTTAGCTAAGAAGGCATTAACCAACTTTTCCCAAGAGTTCAGGCTGTCTCTAGGTTGTGAGTTCAACCATATACTAGCTCTGTCTCTTACAGCAAAAGGGAAAAGCATAAGTCTGTAGACCTCGAGATCAACTCCATTGGTCTTAACAGTGTCACAAATTTGTAAAAATTCAGCCAAGAACTGATGAGGATCTTCCAATGGAAGTCCATGAAACCTGCAATTCTGTTACATCAGAGAGACTAATTGAGGCTTAAGCTCAAAGTTGTTTGCTCCAATGGCAGGAATAGAGATGCCTATCCCATAGAAGTCGGGAGTTGGTGCAGTAAAGTCACCAAGCACCTTCCTTACATTGTTGGCATTGTTGTTATTTTTGGCTGCCATGTCTTCTTCTTTTTCGAAAATTTCTGTCAAGTCCTCTCTAAAGAGTTGTGCTTTAGCTTCTCTTAACTTCCTCTTCAGAGTCCTTTCAGGTTCAGGATCAGCTTCAACAAGAATGCCTTTATCTTTATTCCTACTCATATGAAAGAGAAAAAAATAAAGAAAGTATGGAATCCTCTATGTCACAGTATAGAGATTCCTTGATGTGTCAGAGGAAAAGAAGAATAGAAGGATGAGATAGATAAAGAAGAATTCGAGCATATAAAGAGGGGAGAGGGTTAGAATTATTAAGAGAGAAAGAGTGTTAGTGATTAAATAGAAAGAGATGAGAGAGGAAATTTTAGAAAATTTTTAAATAAAATAAAATTAGAGTTTAAAAACAATTATTTAATTAAAAAGGTTTTTTGAAAAAAATTATTAGTGGTTTTCGAAAATTAGAGAGAGAGAAGTAGTTAGGTGGTTTTGAAAAAGATAAAAAGTTAGAAAAAGATTTTGAAATTAGAATTTAAAAAGATGTGATTTAAAAAAGATATGATTTAAAAAGATATGATTGAAAATATATGATTGAAAGACAATTTAAAAAAAATTGATTTTTAAAATTGATCACTTGACTAACAAGAAATTAAAAGATATGATTCTAAAATTCAAATATTGAACCTTTCTTAACAAGAAAGTAACAAACTTAAAATTTTTGAATCATAACATTAATTGTTAGCAAGGATTTTCGAAAATATTAAAAGAAAAATGAAAAAGATTTGATTTTGAAAAACATATGATTGATATGAAAGGATATGAAAAAGATAAGATTTTGAAAAATTCGTTTTAAAATTTGAAAAGTTGAAAATGATTTGGATTGAAAACAAAATTTCCTCCTTGGTGTTATCCTGGCATTAAACGCATTCTGGCGTTTAACGCCCACTTGGCTATCTCTTTGGGCGTTAAACGCCAGAAATCCTTCGTTACTGGGCGTTTTGAGCGCCCAACTTTTTTGTCTGTGATTCCTCTGTTGTATGTTCTGAATCTTCAATTCTCTGTATTATTGACTTGAAAAGATATAATTTTGAATTTTTTGAATTTTTAATGATGAGAGTGATGATTGGATTTTTTATGGTTTAGAATTTCACTAATGAAATCTCGTTGTAAAGTATAGTTTCTAAACCAAGCAATAATCCTTTCATACAAAAGATTGTTTGTCACAAGTAACAAACCCCTAAATTTATAAACTGAAGTATTGAACCTTGGGTCGTTCTCCCTAGGAATTACAATAAAGTGCCTTGTTATTGGTTATGAGATATTTTGGGATTTTTTTAAGATTTTAGACAAGAATTATAAATGGCAAAGAAAATAAACTAACAACTAACAAAGCTCTTGGCAAGATATGAGAACTAGAAGTTCTATCCTAGTTATCCTCCTCAATTGTGACCACAAATTGTTCATTGCTACCACTTAGTTAACCTCTAACCATGAAGGAAAGTCAAGTGGATGAATCAATTTGATTCCTCAAGTCCTAATCAACTCCTAAAGGAAAGACTAACTTTAGAGGCAATCAAATCAATTAGCAACTTCTAATTATCAATCAACAAATGAATTAGATAACTCAAGAGTCACTAATTACTCTACCTAGTCCAAGAGAAACAAAATCTACACTAAAACCAAAAGAAGCATTTTGTCAAACACATAAGAGGCATGGAAGGAAAGCACTTGAAATCTACAACAAGAATGAAATCTAATAATAATTATTGAAAGTAATTAACAACAACAATTAAAAGAAACAGAATTATTATGAATTACCTTGAATTGAATTGAAAGAAAATGGAGGGAACAATAGTAGATCTACAACAAAGTACAAGAACAACATAAAGGAAATTACATCAAAAAGAATAGAAGAATTGATGATTGCAACAACAAAGAATTGAAAGGTAGAAGTAGAAGAAGATGAATCAAAACCTAGATCTAAGAACTAAACCTAATCCTAATCCTAATCCTAATCCTAGAGAGAAGTGAGAGCTTCTCTCTCTAAAACTAATTCTAATCTAATCCTAATGTGTAAAAATGATCCAAAGTCCCTTTGCTCATCAGTCCTTGGCTTTAAATAGCATCTTTGGCGCTAAAGTTGGTTGGTATTGGGCCCCACAACTCCTGAGAATTTGCTGGGCACGAATTCAATTAAAAATCAAGAATCAACATCGACGCGTACGCGCATAGCACGCGTACGCGTCCATGGGCCATTTCGCAAGGTGCGCGAAAGCGCCTGGTGCGTGCGCGCGTCCATGGGCGAGTTCAATTCTTTGACTTTTCATGATCTTCTCCACTTTGTATGCTTTCCTCCTCACTCCTTTGATCCATTCCTAGCCTTTTCAATCTGAAATCACTAACAAACACATCAAGGCATCTAGTGGAATCAAAGGGTGATTAAAATCATCAAGTTAAAGGCCTAAAAAGCATGTTTTCACATCTAAGCACAAATAAGGAGACAATCACAAAATCATGCTAATTCATTGAATAAATGTGGGTAAAAAGGTATTAAAATCTCCTAAAATCAATACAAGATAAACCCTACAAATGGGGTTTATCAGAGAGAGAAAAACAATAGAATGGAATTAAACATGCAAAACTAAGATCAAAACAAGGGATGCATGCAAGAACACTTTGAATATCAAAATAAATACCAAGAACACTATGAAGATCATGATGAACATCAAGAACATATTTTTGAAAATTATTGAGAAAAGGAAGACATGCAAGACACCAAACTTAGAAATTTTCATACTAGACACACTAACAATTTGAGAATGCACATGAGAAACAACAAAAGACACAAAACAATAGAATTTAAAGATCAGACAAAGAAAATCATCAAGAACAACTTGAAGATCAATAAAGACACAATAACACACTTTCGAAAAATGCAAGAAGAATAAAGACATGCAATTGACACCAAACTTAAAATTTGACTCTAGACTCAAATAATAAACACAAAAATATTTTTGATTTTATAATTTTAAAATTTTTTTGTAATTTTTTGAAAATTATTTTTGGAAAACAAAAATAAGAAACTCAAAATTTTTAATAAGAATTCCAGGAATCATGCAATGTTAGTCTAAAGCTTCAGTCTAAAAAGATTAGACATGGCTAACCAAGCTTCAGCAGGACATTACATACAACAGCCAAATTGATGGGAATCAACTAGCTCCTGTGATGATAAAAGCATCATCTGAAACTCTAGAATTCATTCTTAGAAATTCTGAAAAAAATAAAAAATACCTAATCTAAGCAACAAGATTAACTGTCAGTTGTCCAAACTCGAACAATCCTCGGTAACGGCGCCAAAAACTTGGTACACGAAATCGTGATCACACACTTTCTTCACAACTCTGTGCAGTAGACTAGCAAGTGCACTGGGTCATCCAAGTAATACCTTATGTGAGTAAGGGTCGATCCCACGGAGATTGTCAGCTTGAAGCAAGCTATGGTCACCTTGTAAATCTCAGTCAGGCAGATTCAAATGGTTTTGGGATTTTGATAATTAAAAGAGAAATAAAATATAAAATAAGATAGAGATACTTATGTAATTCTTTGGTGGGAATTTTAGATAAGCGTATGGAGATGCTTTGTTCCTCCTAAATCTCTGTTTTCCTACTGCCTTCATCCAGTCATGCGTACTCCCTTCCATGGCAAGTTGTATGTTGCGGGATCACCGTTGTCAATGGCTACGATCTGTCCTCTCAGTGAAAATGGTCTGGCTATGGGTTACGTAGGGCTAATCATCTGTCGGTTCTCGATCGTGTCGGAATAAGATCCAATGATCCTTTTGCGCACTGTCACTGCACCCAACAATCATGAGTTTGAAGCTCATCACAGTCATCCCATCCCAGATCCTACCCGGAATACCACAGACAAGGTTTAGACTTTCCGGATCTCAAGAATGCTGCCAATTGATTATAGCTTATACCACGAAGACTCTGATCTCACAGAATGGAAGGCTCTGTTGTCAAGAGAGGAAACCATGCATCGTGGACCAGGAGGCCAAGATATATGCATTCAAGCTTGTTTTTAGGTAGAACGGAAGTGGTTGTCAGGCACGCGTTCATAAGTGAGAATGGTGATGAGTGTCACTTGATCATCACATTCATCATGTTGAAGTGCGAATGGATATCTTAGAACAAGAATAAACTTGAATTAAATAGAAAACAGTAGTAATTGCATTAATTCATGAGGAACAGCAGAGCTTCACACCTTGATCTATGAGGTGTAGAAATTCCACCGTTGAAAATACATAAGTGATGAAGGTCCAGGCATGGCCATTCAGCCATGCCTCCCAAATAACATGAAACAATCGAAAAAGGGTTCAAAGACATGATCCCAAGATTAAGGATGATCAAAAGATGAAAATACAATAGTAAAAGGTCATATTTATAGTGAACTAGTAACTTAGGGTTTATAGAAATAAGTAAATGATGCTGAAATCTACTTCCAGGGCCCACTTAGTATGTGCTTGGGCTGAGCATTGAAGCTTTCACGTGCATATGCTTTTCTTGGAGTTAAATGCCAGCTCTGGTGCCAGTTTGGGCGTTTAACTCTAGCTTTTATGCCAGTTCTGGCGTTTAACGCCAGAAAAGGGTCTCTGACCGGCATTTTGACGCCAAATTGGGCCATCAAATCTCGGGCAAAGTATGAACTATTATACTTTGCTGGAAAGCCCAAGATGTCTACTTTCCAACGCAATTAAGAGCGCGGCAATTGGGCTTCTGTAGCTCCAGAAAATCTATTTCGAGTGCAAAAAGGTCAGAATCCAACAGCATCTGCAATTCTTTTTCAGCCTCTGAATAAGATTTTTGCTCAGGTCCCTCAATTTCAGCCAGAAAATACCTAAAATCACAGAAAAATACACAAACTCATAGTAAAGTCCAGAAATATGATTTTAGCATGAAAAATAATAATTATATACTAAAAACTAACTAAATCATACTAAAAACTACCTAAAAACAATGCCAAAAAACGTATAAATTATCCGCTCATCAACAGGACTCTTTTCTTGGCAAGGATCATGTGTGCGTGCGCACATAGGTCCGTGTGTGCACACATGAACGAAAAGGGTTGGGGGTTCACGCGCACAGGCTGTGCCAACGCCCCCACCAAATGGGATGCAAGTTGGCGTACGGACGCACAAGCCTGTGCGGCCGCACAGAGAGCACGAAAAGAAGGTTGTGTGTGTACGCACATCTGCGTGCGGCCGCATAAACTGCAAGAAGATATGGATGCACATGCACAAGGGGTGCGAGCGCTCCAAACAGAGGGCATATATAGAGTATGCGTACGCACGTGTCGGTGTGCACGCACAGGACACAGAAAATAGAAATCGCGTGCACGCGCACAAGTGTGTGCGCACGCACAGATGCCCTATTTTCCAAAAATTTTTCTTTAAAATCTAAGGTGCCAATTCAAAATCATTCAAAAATCCATAAATGCATGATCCATATGAAAATTAACCTACCAATTCAAAATAAAACTAACCTAAGCTAAGCTAAGATAAGCTAAAATCCAATAAAACAAGGCTATAAACAAAGAAAAAGGGTAAGAAATATGTTACCATGGTGGGGTGTCTCCCACCTAGCACTTTAGTTTATAGTCCTTAAGTTGGACTTGTTGAGGAGACTCTTGTTAAGGTGGCTTGTGTTTCTACTCCTCCTTGAATCTCCATCCATTCTTGGTCCTTAAAGCTCCTCCAAGATCCCATATTCAAGTTTCCCGATCTCCCTCTTGCAGATTTCTATGCTCCAAGCCGAATGGACAAGCTCTCAAATAACCCGCAAAGCAACCCAATATTCTCCGAAAATCACACAATCTTGCCTTGCTTTCCACTTGAGCTCCAATTCTTGCTTTGGTTTTCTTGAAGAACCTTGGATTTACTTGGCAACCAACACTCCTTACTCCACCATGTACCAACCCAAGAAGGACCTTGAGTTGGTAGTCCGTCTCCAAGATAGCATATTGATGGGGGCCAATGATGCTCATAGGTAAAATTGCTACCCACTCAATATGTTCTTGGAACGGAATTGCTTCTTCAGCAACTTCCTCTTCCCCATCACTCAAATCATAACAAGGAGGTTGTGAGAACTCTACCTCCATGTCTCTCTCAAACTCAATGGGAAGAGGCTCTTTAGGATCATTGAGGTGATTGACCAAGGAAGACAAAAAATTATTTATGATGGAATCCTCATCTTTATCAACCTCCCCCAACTCCTCCTTTCTCTCCTCAAGTTCACATACTTCACCCTCTCCCTCTTGTTGCATGTTAAGCTCCACCCCTTCTTCTTTTCCTTGTGGCTCCATGCTTTCCTCTTCACTACAAGCCTTAGTTGATCCTTTACATTCCTCAAGAGAAGCGTCTTGATCGAATGAGCGACGTAGGACTAGGCGATTCACCGCTTCGGCTATGGTAGCCACGAGTTGCCCTTGAGTCTTTCGGAATCCTTCTTGCACTTGAAGAAAGGCGTGAAGGTCTTGTGGTTCTTGGGCCAAGGGTAGGAAAGCTTCATATTGTGGTGAAAAATGAGGTTCACTGTTTGGGAGGGAGGTTGTAAATGTGGGAGGTAGTTCATGTTAATGAGCATCTTGAGGTGGTATGCATGGATATGGTTGTTGGTAGTAGTGGTGTGGTGATTGAAAATGTGGTGGTTGAGGATTATGTTGGGGGTATGGATCATAGGTATATGGTGGTGGAGGTGTATAATCAAAGTGAAATCCACCATATCCTTGGGTTGGGTATGTGCATTGGGAAGGGCATGGTTCATTGTAATATAGAGGAGGTTACTTCTGATGAGCGGATAATTTATACGCTTTTTGGCATTGTTTTTATATAGCTTTTAGTGAGTTTGAGCTACTTTTAGGGATGTTTTCATTAGTTTTTATGTTAAATTCACATTTCTGGACTTTACTATGAGTTTGTGTGTTTTTCTGTGATTTCAGGTAAATTCTGACTGAAATTGAGGGATTTGAGCAAAACTCTGAAGAAGGCTGACAAAAGGACTGCTGATGCTGTTGGAATCTGACCTCCCTGCACTCGAAATGGATTTTCTGGAGCTGCAGAACTCCAATTGGCGCGCTCTCAACGGCGTTGGAAAGTAGACATCCAGGGCTTTCCAGCAATATATAATAGTCCATACTTTATTCGAAGATTGACGACGTAACTTGGCGTTGAACGCCAAGTACACGCTGCTGTCTGGAGTTAAACGCCAGAAAAACGTCATGATCCGGAGTTGAACGCCCAAAACACGTCATAACTCGAAGTTCAACTCCAGGAAATGCCTCAGCTCGTGGATTAATCAAGCTCAGCCCAAGCATACACCAAGTGGGCCCCGGAAGTGGATTTATGCATCAATTACTTACTCATGTAAACCCTAGTAGCTAGTCTAGTATATATAGGACATTTATCTATTGTATTAGACATCCTGGATTGTATTTTGAATCCTGTGATCACGTTAGAGAGGGCTGGCCATTCGGCCATGCCTGAACTCTTTGCTTATGTATTTTCAACGGTGGAGTTTATGCACACCATAGATTAAGGGTGTGGAGCTCTGCTGTACCTCAAGTATTAATGAAATTCTATTATCTTTTATTCAAATCTCTTTTATTCTTATTCCAAGATATTCATTCGTACCCAAGAACATGATGAATATTATGAGTCAGATTACCCTCATTATCATTCTCACTTATGAATGCGCGTGATTGACAACCATGTCCGTTCTACATGCAACAGAGCTTGAATGTGTATCTCTTAGATTCCCCAACAGAATCTTCGTGGTATAAGCTAGATAGATGGCGGCATTTATGAGGGTCCGGAAAGTCTCACCTTGTCTGTGGTGTTCCGAGTAGGATCCTGGGAATCCGGAAAGTCCAACCTTGTCTGTGGTGTTCCGAGTAGGATTCCGGTAATGAATGACCGTGACGTGCTTCAAACTTTAACCTGCTGGGCGTTAGTGATAGACGCAAAAGAGGGATTCTATTCCAGTAGGAGCGGGAACCAACCGGTGATTAGCCGTACTGTGACAGAGTGCGTTAGCATAGTTTTCACTGCGAGGATGGGATGTAGCCATCAGCCATGGGTGATGCCTCCAGACTGGTTAGCTGTGCGAGTGACAGCCGCACAGGATATTTCCCCGTGAGGAATGAAAGTAGCCACAGTTGATGGTGAACCCCTATACAAAGCTTGCCATGGAAAGGAGTAAGAAGGACTGAGTAGAAGGAGTAGGAGAACAGGCGTCCAAGAGCTCTACAGCATCTCCATCCGCTTATCTGAAATTCCCACCAATAAATCTGCATAAGTGTTCTATCCCTTTTATTATTTCTTCTTTTTATTATTAATTATTCGAAAACCCATAAACCATTTTTAATCTGCCTAACTGAGATTTGCAAGGTGACCATAGCTTGCTTCATACCAACAATCTCTGTGGATTCGACCCTTACTCACGTAAGGTTTATTACTTGGACGACCCAGTACACTTGCTGGTTAGTTGAACGGAGTTGTGTCCACTAGTGCCAATTTCTAAAATCCAATTACAAGAAAATAGGAATCACAATTTCGTCCACCAAGTTTTTGGCGCCGTTGCCGGGGATTGTTCGAGTATGGACAACTGACGGTTCATCTTGTTGCTCAGATTAGGTAATTTTTTTTTCAAAAATCTTTTTCAAAAATTTTTCTTTTATTTTTCATTTTTCCAAAAATATTTTCGAAAAAAAATAATAAAAATACAAAAAAAAATCATAAAATCATAAAAACCAAAAATATTTTGTATTTCTTGTTTGAGTCTTGAGTCAATTTTTAAGTTTGGTGTCAATTGCATGCTTTAAAAAATTTTTTCTTGCATTTTTTTTTGAAAATTCATGCATTCATGGTGTTCTTCATGATCTTCAAGTTGTTCTTGACAAGTCTTCTTGTTTGATCTTGAGGTTTTCTTGTTTTGTGTTGTTTGTTGTTTTTCATATGCATTTTTCGTTTGTTAGAGTCCATGCATTAAAGATTTCTAAGTTTGGTGTCTTGCATGTTTTATTTGCATCAAAAATTTTTCAAAATTATGTTCTTGATGTTCATCATGATCTTCATAGTGTTCTTGGTGTTCATCTAGACATTCATAGCATTCTTGCATGCATCTTGTGCCTTGATCCAAAATTTTTATGTTTTGGGTCATTTTTGTGTTTTTCTTTAAAATTTAAAAATCAAAAATATCTTTTCCTTATTTCCCTCCAAAATTTCGAAATTTTGGGTTGACTTGGTCAAAAATTTTTAAAAATTAGTTGTTTCTTACAAGTCAAGTCAAAATTTCAATTTTAAAAATCTTATCTCTTCAAAATCTTTTTCAAAAATCATATCTTTTTCATTTTTTTTATAATTTTCGAAAATTTCAAAATATTTTCAAAATCTTTTTCTTATCTTTTTATCCAATTTTCGAAAAATTAGCTAACAATTAATGTGATTGGTTCAAAAATTTGAAGTTTGTTACTTTCTTGTTAAGAAAGGTTCAATCTTTAAGTTCTAGAATCTTATCTTTTAGTTTCTTGTTAGTTAAGTAATTTTAAAAATTAAATCTTTTTCAAAATATCTTTTTCTTAAAACTTTTATTTTATCTTTTATCTTACCTTTTTCAAAAATCTTATCTTTTTCAAAATTTGATTTCAAAATCTTTTTCAATCAACTAACTAACTTTTTGTTTGTTTCTTATCTTTTTCAAAACCACCTAACTACTTTTCCCTCTCTAATTTTCGAAAATTCTCCCTCTCTTTTTCAAAAATTCTTTTTGTTTCAAATTTTAATTTCAAATCACATTTATCTCTAATTTTCGAAAATCACTAACTCTTTTTCAAAATTATTTTCGAAAATTTTCTTCTCTTTTCTTCTTCTATTTTAATTATTTAAT
Source organism: Arachis hypogaea (assembly GCF_003086295.3). Lineage (NCBI taxonomy): Eukaryota > Viridiplantae > Streptophyta > Magnoliopsida > Fabales > Fabaceae > Arachis > Arachis hypogaea. The sequence goes on along the minus strand of NC_092045.1, from coordinate 43,346,140 downwards.
TACTAACACTTCTCTTCACCTCTCCTCATCCAAAAATCCGAATCTCCTTCTTCATTCTTCTACCTCTTTCTTCTTCTACTAACATAAGGGAATCTCTATACTGTGACATAGAGTATTCCTCTTTCTTTTCTTGTTTTCTTCTCTTTCTTATGAGCAGGAACAAGGATAAAGGCACTCTTGTTGAAGCTGATCCAGAACCTGAAAGGACTCTGAAGAGAAAATTAAGAGAAGCTAAATTACAACAATCCAGAAATAACCTTTCAGAAATTTTCGAACAAGAGAAGGAGATGGCAGCCGAAAATAATAATAATAATAATGCAATGAGAATGCTTGGTGACTTCACAAAGCCAACGTCCAAGTTTGATGGAAGAAGCATCTCCATTCCTGCCATTGGAGCCAATAACTTTGAGCTTAAGCCTCAACTAGTTGCTTTAATGCAACAAAACTGCAAGTTTTATGGGCTTCCATCTGAAGATCCCTATCAGTTTTTAGCTGAGTTCTTGCAGGTCTGTGATACTGTAAAGACGAATGGAGTTAATCCTGAAGTCTACAGACTTATGCTTTTCCCTTTTGCTGTAAGAGACAGAGCTAGAATATGGTTGGACTCACAACCTAAGGATAGCCTGGACTCCTGGGATAAGCTGGTCACTGCCTTTCTAGATAAATTCTTTCCTCCTCAAAAGCTGAGCAAGCTGAGAGTGGATGTTCAAACCTTCAAACAAAAAGATGGTGAATCCCTCTATGAAGCTTGGGAAAGATACAAGCAGTTGACCAAAAGATGTCCATCTAACATGTTTTCAGAATGGACCCTATTAGATATCTTCTATTATGGTCTCTCTGAATTTTCGAAAATGTCATTGGACCATTCTGCAGGTGGATCTATTCACCTGAAGAAAACGCCTGAAGAGGCTCAAGAACTCATTGACATGGTTGCAAACAACCAGTTCATGTATACCTCTGAGAGGAATTCCGTGAATAATGGGATACCTCAGAAGAAAGGAGTTCTTGAAATTGATGCTCTGAATGCCATATTGGCTCAGAACAAAGTGTTGACTCAACAGGTCAACATGATCTCTCAAAATCTGAATGGACTGCAACATGCATCCAACAGTACTAGAGAGGCAGCTTCTGAAGAAGCTTATGATCCTGAAAACCCTGCCATGGCAGAGGTTAATTACATGGGTGAACCATATGGAAACACCTATAACCCATCATGGAGAAATCATCCAAATTTCTCCTGGAAGGATCAACAAAAGCCTCAACAAGGCTTTAATAATGGTGGACGCAATAGGCTGAACAATAGCAAGCCATATCCATCATCTTCTCAGCAACAGACAGAGAACTCTGAACAAAATAATTCTAATTTAGCTAATATAGTCTCTGATCTGTCAAAAGCCACTTTCAGTTTCATGAATGAAACAAGATCCTCCATTAGAAATTTGGAGGCACAAGTAGGCCAGCTGAGTAAGAAAGTTATTGAAACTCCTCCCAGTATTCTCCCAAGTAATACAGAAGAGAGTCCAAAAGGAGAATGCAAGGCCATTGATTTGATCAAAGTGGCCGAATGCACTAAGGAGGAGGAGGACGAAAATCCTAGTGAGGAAGACCTCCTGGGACGTTCCTCAAACAAGAAGGAGTTTCCTATTAAGGATCCTGAGGAATCTGAGGCTCACTTAGAGACCATAAAGATTCCATTAAATCTCCTTCTGCCATTCATGAGCTCTGAAGAATATTCATCCTCTGAAGAGGATGAAGATGTGACTGGTGAGCAAGTTGCTCAATATCTAGGAGCTATCATGAAGCTGAATGCCAAGCTGTTTGGTAATGAGACTTGGGAAGGTGAACCTCCCTTACTCATTAGTGACTTAGATACTTGGATTCAGGAAACTCTACCTCAAAAGAAACAAGATCCTGGCAAGTTCTTAATACCTTGCACCATTGGCACCATGAGCTTTGAGAAAGCTCTATGTGATCTTGGGTCAGGGATAAACCTTATGCCACTCTCTGTAATGGAGAAGCTGGGGATCATTGAGGTACAACCTGCCTTGTTCTCATTACAATTGGCAGACAAGTCAGTGAGACAAGCTTATGGGACAGTAGAGGACGTGCTAGTAAAGGTTGAAGGCCTTTACATCCCTGCTGATTTCATAATCCTAGATACTAGGAAGGAAAATGATGAATGCATCATCCTAGGAAGACCTTTCCTAGCCACAGCAGAAGCTGTGATAGATGTCAACAGAGGAGAGTTAGTCCTTCAATTGAATGGGGAATACCTTGTGATTCAGGCACATGGCCATCCCTCTGTGACAAAAGAGAGTAAGCATGAAGAGCTTCTCTCAGTTCAAGGTCAAGAAGAGCCCACACAGTCAAACTCTAAGTTTGGTGTTGTGAGGCCACAACCAAACTCTAAGTTTGGTGTTCAAATTCCATATCCAAACTCTAAGTTTGGTGTGGAGACAACACATTAAATTGACCTGATCATCTTGTGGCTCCATGAGAGCCACTGTCAAGCTATTGACATTAAAGAAGCGCTTGTTGGGAGGCAACCCAATTTTATTTATCTAATTTTATTTTATTTTGTTTTGGTGTTATTTTTGTGTTGAATTAGGTACATGATCATGAGGAGTCACGAAAAAATCAAAAAAATTAAAAACAGAGTCAAAAATAGAAGAAAAAAAATTTTTCACCCTGGAGGACGCACGGGCTGGCGTTCAACGCCCAGAAGGTGCATCTGGCCGGCGTTCAACGCCAGAACAGAGCACCATTCTGGCGCTGAACGCCAGAAACAAGCAAAAACCTGGCGTTTAACGCCAGGATGTGCACACAGAGGACAATCTGGCGCTGAACGCCAGAAACAAGCATGAAACTGGCGTTCAACGCCAGAAACATGCATTATATGGGCGTTTAACGCCCAAAACATGCACCAATGGGCGTTTGAACGCCAGAATGATGCATGGAGGCAATTTACATGCCTATTTGGTGCAGGGATGGAATTCCTTGACACCTCAGGAACTGAGGACCTCACAGGATCCCCACCTACCTCGCCCTCTCTCTTTCCATTCATGATCATCCCTTCTGTTTTTCATTCACCACCTGCTGCTACCCATTCTACCCCATACACCCCACCTACCTTTACAATTTAACTTCTCTTCCCCACCCAATCCCACCCATATAGCCGAATCCATCTCCCCTCACTCACCTCCATTATCTTCTTCTTCTTCTTCTCTTCTTTCTTTTCTTGCTCGAGGGCGAGCAATATTTTAAGTTTGGTGTGGTAAAAGCATAGTTTTTTTGCTTTTCCATTACCATTAATGGCACCCAAGGCCAGAGAAACCTCAAAGGGAAGACAAAAGCTGCCACCTCTGAGTCTTGGGAGATGGAAAATATAAGCCGTCATAGCTCAGTGGTATAATATGTGACTGCAAATCAAGAGATCCCTGAGATACCTCAGGGGATGAGTTATCCTCCACACAAATATTGGAAGCAAATAATGTTAAAAACACCAAAATCACTAGGGATCATGCAACAGAAGCAAGGAAAAGACATAAAGAAGCTCAAAAAGCACCATTGGACCTTCAAGAAGGCGCCACCCTCACTCAGGTGGATTCATTCCTTGCTCTTTATTTCTTTCTGTTTTCGTTTTTAATATTGTGTTTATCTATGTTTTGTGTCTTTACTTCATGATCATTAGTATGTAACCATGCCTTAAAGATTATGAATAATTCCATGAATCCTTCACCTCTCTTAAATGAAAAATGTTTTAATTCAAAAGAACAAGAAGTACATAAATTTCGAAATTATTATTGAATTTAATTTAATTATATTGATGTGGTGGCAATACTTTTTGTTTTCTGAATGAATGCTTGAACAGTGCATATTTTTGATCTTGTTGTTTATGAGTGTTAAAATTGTTGGCTCTTGAAAGAATGATGAACAAAGAGAAATGTTATTGATGAACTGAAAAATTCATGAATTGATTCTTGAAGCAAGAAAAAGCAGTGAAAAGCAAAAGCTTGTGAAAAAAAAAATGGCGAAAAAAAAATAGAAAGAAAAAGCAAGCAGAAAAAGCCAATAGCCCTTAAAACCAAAAGGCAAGGGTAAAAAGGATCCAAGGCTTTGAGCATCAATGGATAGGAGGGCCCAAGGAAATAAAATCCAGGACTAAGCGGCTAAATCAAGCTGTCCCTAACCATGTGCTTGTGTCATGAAGGTCCAAGTGAAAAGCTTGAGACTGAGTGGTTAAAGTCGTGATCCAAAAGAGTGTGCTTAAGAGCTCTGGACACCACTAACTGGGGACTCTAGCAAAGCTGAGTCACAATTTGAAAAGGTTCACCCAGTCATGTGTCTGTGGCATTTGGGTATCCGGTGGTAATACTGGAAGACAAAGTGCTTAGGGCCACAGCCAAGACTCATAAGTAACTGTGTTCAAGAATCAACATGCTTAACTAGGAAAGTCAATAACACTATCTGAAATTCTAAGTTCCTAGAGAAGCCAATCACTCTAAACTTCAAAGGAAAAAGTGAGATGCCAAAACTGTTCAGAAGCAAAAAGCTACAAGTCCCGCTCATCTAATTAAATTAATATTCATTGATATTTTGGACTTTATAGTATATTCTCTTCTTTTTATCCTATTTGATTTTCAGTTGCTTGGGGACAAGCAACAATTTAAGTTTGGTGTTGTGATGAGCGGATAATTTATACGCTTTTTGGCATTGTTTTTATATAGTTTTTAGTGAGTTTGAGCTACTTTTAGGGATGTTTTCATTAGTTTTTATGTTAAATTCACATTTCTGGACTTTACTATGAGTTTGTGTATTTTTCTGTGATTTCAGGTAAATTCTGACTGAAATTGAGGGATTTGAGCAAAACTCTGAAGAAGGCTGACAAAAGGACTGCTGATGCTGTTGGAATCTGACCTCCCTGCACTCGAAATGGATTTTCTGGAGCTGAAGAACTCCAATTGGCGCGCTCTCAACGGCGTTGGAAAGTAGACATCCAGGGCTTTCCATCAATATATAATAGTCCATACTTTATTCGAAGATTGACGACGTAACTTGGCGTTGAACGCCAAGTACACGCTGCTGTCTGGAGTTAAACGCCAGAAAAACGTCATGATCCGGAGTTGAACGCCCAAAACACGTCATAACTCGAAGTTCAACTCCAGAAAATGCCTCAGCTCGTGGATTAATCAAGCTTAGCCCAAGCATACACCAAGTGGGCCCCGGAAGTGGATTTATGCATCAATTACTTACTCATGTAAACCCTAGTAGCTAGTCTAGTATATATAGGACATTTATCTATTGTATTAGACATCCTGGATTGTATTTTGAATCCTGTGATCACGTTAGAGAGGGCTGGCCATTCGGCCATGCCTGAACTCTTTGCTTATGTATTTTCAACGGTGGAGTTTCTGCACACCATAGATTAAGGGTGTGGAGCTCTGCTGTACCTCAAGTATTAATGAAATTCTATTATCTTTTATTCAAATCTCTTTTATTCTTATTCCAAGATATTCATTCGTACCCAAGAACATGATGAATGTTATGAGTCAGATTACCCTCATTATCATTCTCACTTATGAATGCGCGTGATTGACAACCATGTCCGTTCTACATGCAACAGAGCTTGAATGTGTATCTCTTAGATTCCCCAACAGAATCTTCGTGGTATAAGCTAGATAGATGGCGGCATTTATGAGGGTCCGGAAAGTCTCACCTTGTTTGTGGTGTTCCGAGTAGGATCCTGGGAATCCGGAAAGTCCAACCTTGTCTGTGGTGTTCCGAGTAGGATTCCGGTAATGAATGACCGTGACGTGCTTCAAACTTTAACCTGCTGGGCGTTAGTGACAGACGCAAAAGAGGGATTCTATTCCAGTAGGAGCGGGAACCAACCGGTGATTAGCCGTACTGTGACAGAGTGCGTTAGCATAGTTTTCACTGCGAGGATGGGATGTAGCCATCAGCCATGGGTGATGCCTCCAGACTGGTTAGCTGTGCGAGTGACAGCCGCACAGGATATTTCCCCGTGAGGAATGAAAGTAGCCACAGTTGATGGTGAACCCCTATACAAAGCTTGCCATGGAAAGGAGTAAGAAGGACTGAGTAGAAGGAGTAGGAGAACAGGCGTCCAAGAGCTCTACAGCATCTCCATCCGCTTATCTGAAATTCCCACCAATAAATCTGCATAAGTGTTCTATCCCTTTTATTATTTCTTCTTTTTATTATTAATTATTCGAAAACCCATAAACCATTTTTAATCTGCCTAACTGAGATTTGCAAGGTGACCATAGCTTGCTTCATACCAACAATCTCTGTGGATTCGACCCTTACTCACGTAAGGTTTATTACTTGGACGACCCAGTACACTTGCTGGTTAGTTGAACGGAGTTGTGTCCACTAGTGCCAATTTCTAAAATCCAATTACAAGAAAATAGGAATCACAATTTCGTCCACCAACTTCTTCCAAAATTAATGCTCCAATCTCATGATGCAATCCAAAATAGAAGTTATCAATCCCTACAAAATAATCACAACCAAACTCTAAACCAAGAGGGTGATAACTCATAGAGATAATTGAAAACAAAAGCTAAAGACATCAATTAACAAAATAAACAAAATCCTAATTACAAACAAAAGCAAACAAACAACCCAAAAAGGATCTATTCACACTATGGACATATTTACAACAACCAAAATATAGCACTCATGACGCTAGCTCCCGGCAACGATGCCAAAAACTTGATATGTGCAAAACTGATGAGCGGATAATTTATACGCTTTTTGGCATTGTTTTTACATAGTTTTTAGTGTAATCTAGCTACTTTTAGAGATCTTTTCATTAGTTTTTATGCTAAATTCACATTTCTGGACTTTACTATGAGTTTGTGTGTTTTTCTGTGATTTCAGGAAATTTCTGGCTGAAATTGAGGGACCTGAGCAAAACTCTGATAAGGAGGCTGACAAAGGACTGCTGATGCTGTTGGAATCTGACCTCCTTGCACTCGAAATGAATTTTCTGGAGCCACAGAACTCCAAATGGCGCACTCTCAATGGCGTTGGAAAGTTCCACGCTGCATTCTGGAGTCAAACGCCAAAAACACGTCACGAACCAGAGTTGAACGCCAAAAACACGTTACAACTTGGCGTTCAACTCTAAGATAAGCCTCAGCTCGTGAAAAGATCAAGCTCAGCCCAAACATGCACCGAGTGGGCCCCGGAAGTGGATTTATGCATCAATTAATTACTTCAGTAAACTGTAGTAGCTAGTTTAGTATAAAAAGAACTTTTTACTAGTGTATTAGACGTCTTGGACTATCTAGTTCTTTTGACCATTCGGTCTTTCATGGAGGCTGGCCATTCGGCTATGCCTGGACCTTCATCACTTATGTATTTTCAACGGTGGAGTTTCTACACACTTATCTTTTGGCCATTCGGCTCTGCTGTACCTCAAGTTTTAATGCAATTACTACTATTTTCTATTCAATTCCGCTTGTTCTTATTCTAAGATATTCGTTGCACTTCAACATGATGAATGTGATTATCCGTGACACTCATCATCATTCTCAACTATGAACGCGTGACTGACAACCACTTCCGTTCTACCTTAGACCGGGCACATATCTCTTGGATTCCTTAATCGGAATCTTCATGGTATAAGCTAGATTGATGGCGGCATTCATTAGAATCCGGAAAGTCTAAACCTTGTCTGTGGTATTTCGAGTAGGATTCTGGGATTGAATGACTGTGACGAGCTTCAAACTTGCGATTGTTGGGCGTGATGACAAACGCAAAAGAATCAAGGGATTCTATTCCAACATGATCGAGAACCGACAGATGATTAGTCGTGCCGTGACAGAGCATTTGGACCTTTTTCACTGAGAGGATGGGATGTAGCTATTGACAACAGTGATGCCCTACATACAGCTTGCCATAGAAAGGAGTGACAAAGATTGGATAAAAACAGTAGGAAAGCTGAGATCCAACAGGGACAAGCACCTTCATACACTTGTCTGAAATTCCCACCAATGAATTACATGAGTAACTCTATCTTTATTTTATGTTTATTATTTATTATTATTCGAAAATCCATAACCATTTATTATCCACCTAACTCAGATTTACAAGATGACTATAGCTTGCTTCATACTAACAATTTCCGTGGGATCGACCTTTACTCACGTAAGGTATTACTTGGACGACCCAGTGCACTTGCTGGTTAGTTGTGCGGAGTTGTGACTAAGTGTGATTCACATTTGGGAGCGCTACCAAGTTCATTGGCGCCATTGTTGATGATCACAATTTCGTGCACCAAGTTTTTGGCGCCGTTGCCGGGGATTGTTCGAGTTTGGACAACTGACGGTTCATCTTGTTGCTCAGATTAGGTAATTTTCTTTTTATTTTCTTTTCAAAAAGTTTTCAAAAATATTTTTCAAAATTTTTCCCTTTGTTTTTGAAAATTATTCCAAAATTTTTAAGAATGAATTCTAGAGTTTTATTGTAACATGTTGAAGCCTGACTGGCTGTAAAGCCATATCCAAATCCTTTTGGATTGAGACTTCCACTTGTCAACATAACGGGTATGTATATGGAGTTGGATGAAATATCAGCTGTTGCATGCCTGATTTATATCTTCTAAAGCTGGCTGGCTATTTAGCCATGCCCAACCCTTGGATTGGAGCTTTAGACTAACAATTGAAAGATTCCTGGAATTCTTATTAAAAATTTTGAATCTCTTAATTTCTTTTCCTATATGTTTTATTTCGAAAAAAAATAAAAGGAAAATACAAAAGAAAATCATAAAATCATAAAAACCAAAAATATTTTGTGTTCTTGTTTGAGTCTTGAGTCAATTTATAAGTTTGATGTCTATTGCATGTTCATCTTATTCTTGCATTTTTTTTCGAAAATTCATGCATTCATAGTGTTCTTCATGATCTTCAAGTTGTTCTTGGTAAGTCTTCTTGTTTGATCTTGATGTTTTCTTGTTTTGTGTCTTTTATTGTTTTTCATATGCATTTTTGCATTCATAGTGTCCATGCATTAAAGATTTCTATATTTGGTGTCTTGCATGTTTTCTTTGCATCAAAATTTTTCAAAAATATGTTCTTGATGTTCATCATGATCTTCAAAGTGTTCTTGGTGTTCATCTTCGCATTCATAGTGTTCTTGAATGCATCTTGTGTTTTGATCCAAAATTTTTATGTTTTGGGTCATTTTTATGTTTTTCTCTCTCATCATTAAAAATTCAAAAAAAATCAAAAAAATATATTTTCCTTATTTCTCTCAAAAATTCAAAATTTTAGGTTGACTTGGTCAAAAATTTTTAAAATAAGTTGTTTTCTTGTTAGTCAAGTCAAAATTTCAATTTTAAAAATCTTATCTTTTCAACACTTTTTCAAAACTCAAATCTTTTTCATTTTTTTATATATTTTCAAAAATTTCTTTTAAATTGATTTTCAAAATCTTTTTATTTATCTTTATTTCATAATTTTCAAAATTACACTAACAATTAATGTGATTGATTCAAAAATTTGAAGTTTGTTACTTTCTTGTTAAGAAAGGTTCAATCTTTAAATTCTAGAATCATATCTTTTAGTTTCTTGTTAATTAAGTAATTAATTTTAAATTAAATCTTTTTCAACCATATCTTTTTAATCATATCTTCTTATCATATCTTTTTATATCATATCTTTTTCAAAATTTTATCTTTTTCAAAAATTTGATTTCAAAATAGCTTATCTAACTTCTTATCTTCTTATCTTTTCAAAATTGATTTTAATATCTTTTTCAACTAACTATTTGACTTTTTGTTTGTTTCTTATCTTTTTCAAAACAACTTAACTACTTCTCCCTCTCTAATTTTCGAAAATATCTCCCCCTTTTTCAAAATTATTCTTAAATTAATTAATTGTTTTAAATTTTAATTTTAATTTTATTTCTTATCTTTATTTTCGAAAATCATTTAACTCCTTTTTAAAATTTATTTTCGAAAATTTCTCCCTCTCCTCTTCTTCTACCCCTATCCTCACCCTTGTGTTGGGATTCTTCATTCTTCTTCACTCTTATTCCCTTTCTTCTTCTACTAATAATAAGGAACCTCTTTACTGTGACATAGAGGATTCCTCTTCCTTTTCTATTCTCTTCTCTTTCATATGAGCAGGAACAAGGAAAAATGCATTCTTGTTGAAGCTGATCTAGAACCTGAAAGGACTCTGAAGAGGAAACTAAGAGAAACTAAATTACAACAATCCAGAGACAACCTTGCTGAAATTTTTGAACAAGAAAAGGAGATGGCAGCCGAACCCAACAACAATAATGCAAGAAGGATGCTTGGTGATTATACTACACCTACGTCCAAGTTTGATGGAAGAAGCATCTCAATTCCTATCATTGGAGTAAACAATTTTGAGCTGAAACCTCAATTAGTTGCTCTAATGCAACAGAACTGCAAGTTTCATGGACTTCCATCAGAAGATCCTTACCAGTTCTTAACTGAGTTCTTGCAGATCTGTGACATTGTTAAGACTAATAGAGTAGATCCTGAAGTCTACAGGCTCATGCTTTTCCCTTTTGCTATAAGAGACAGAGCTAGAGCATGGTTGGACTCTCAACCTAAAGATAGCCTGGACTCCTGGGATAAGCTGGTCACGGCCTTCTTGGCTAAGTTCTTTCCTCCTCAAAAGCTGAGCAAGCTTAGATTGGATGTCAGACCTTCAAACAAAAAGATGGTGAATCCCTCAATGAAGCTTGGGAAAGATACAAACAGATGACCAAAAGATGTCCTTCTGACATGTTTTCAGAATGGACCATGATAGATATATTCTATTATGGTCTATCTCAGTTCTCTAAGATGTCATTGAGCCATTCTGCAGGTGGATCCATTGACCTAAAGAAAACACCTGCAGAAGCTCAAGAACTTATTGACATGGTTGCAAATAACCAGTTCATGTACACTTCTGAGAGGAATTCCGTGAATAATGGGACGCCTCAAAGGAAGGGAGTTCCTGAAATTGATGCTCTGAATGCCATTTTGGCTCAGAACAAAATGTTGACTCAGCAAGTCAACATGATTTCTCAAAGTCTGAATGGATGGCAAAATGCATCCAACAGTACTAAAGAGGCATCTTCTGAAGAAGAAGCTTATGATCTTGAGAACCCTGCAATAGCAGAGGTAAATTACATGGGTGAATCTTATGGAAACACCTATAACTCATCATGGAGAAATCACCCAAATTTCTCATGGAAGGATCAACAAAGGCCTCAACTAGGCTTTAATAATGGTGGAAGAAATAGGTTTAGCAATAGCAAGCCTTTTCCATCATATTCTCAGCAACAGACAGAGAATTCTGAACAGAGCACCTCTAACTTATCAAACATAGTCTCTGATCTGTCTAAAGCCACTTTAAGTTTCATGAGTGAAACAAGGTCCTCCATTAGAAATTTGGAGGCACAAGTGGGCCAGCTGAGTAAGAAAGTCATTGAAACTCCTCCTAGTACTCTCCCAAGCAATACAGAAGAGAATCCAAAGAGAGAGTGCAAGGCCATTGATATAGTCAATATGGCCGAATGCAAGGAGGAAGGGGAGGATGTGAATCCCAATGAGGAAGACCTCATGGGACGTCTCCCAACCAAGAAGGAGTTCCCTATTAAGGACCCAAAGGAATCTGAGGCTCATATAGAGACCATAGAGATTCCATTAAACCTCCTTCTGCCATTCATGAGCTCTGAAGACTATTCTTCCTCTGAAGAGGATGAAGATGTAAATGGAGAGTAAGTTGCTCAATATCTAGGAGCCATCATGAAGCTAAATGCCAAGTTATTTGGTAATGAGAGGAAGCATGAACAGCTTCTCTCAATGCAGAGTCAAATAGAGCCCCCATAGTCAAACTCTAAGTTTGGTGTTGGGAGGCCACATCCACATCCAAACTCTAAGTTTGGTGTTGGGAGTCTACAACATTGACCTGATCACCTGTGAGGTTCCGTGAGAGCCCACTGTCAAGCTATTGACATTAAAGAAGCGCTTATTAGGAGGCAACCCAATTTTTATTTATCTAATTTTATTTTTCTTTTTATTGTTCTTTTATGTTTTATTAGGTTCATGATTATGTGGAGTCACGAAAAAAATACTAAAATTAAAAACAGAATCAAAAATAGTAGAAGAAACAGCACACCCTGGAGGAAAGACTTACTGGCATTTAAACGCTAGTAAGGAGCATCTGGCTGGCGTTCAACGCCAGAACAGAGCATGGATCTGGCGCTGAACGCCAGAAACATGCAGCAATCTGGGGTTTAAATGCAAGGATTGCACACTAAGGAAAGCTGGCGTTCAACGCCAGAAACATGCTGCAGATGGGCGTTGAATGCCCAGAATAAGCTTAGAGCTAGCGTTTAACGCCAGAAACAAGCACCAATCTGGCGTTAAACGCCAGGATTGCATGCAGAGGGCGTTTTACACGCCTCATTGGTGCAGGGATGTAAATCCTTGACACCTTAGGATCTGTGGACCCCACAGGATCCCCACCTACCTCAACTCACCTTCTCTCTTCTTCACCAATCACCTCCATCCATCTCTTCCCCACCCAATCCCACCCATATGGCCGAAACATACACATCTCTCCCTCTCCTCCATATCTTCTTCTCCTTCCATTCTTTCTTCTTTGCTCAAGGGTGAGCAACATTCTAAGTTTAGTGTGGTAAAAGCATAGCTTTTTTTGTTTTTCCATAACCATTGATGGCACCTAAGGCCAGAGAAACCTCAAAAAAAAAAAGAGAAAAGGGAAGACAAAAAATTTTTCCACCTCTGAGTCATGGGAGACGGAGAGATTCATCTAAAGGGTCCATAGCTTAGTAGAAGAGCATTTGACTGCACATCAAGAGAGCATGAGGAATTCCCTCATCAAGAAATTCCTGAGATACCTCAGGGGATACATTTTCCTCCACACAACTATTGGGAGCAACTAAGGATAAGAGCACCAAAATCACTAAGGATCAAGCAACAGAGGCAAGGAAGAGACATAAAGGAGCTCAAAAAGCACCATTAGTCCTTCAAAAAGGTGCCACCCTCACTAAGGTGGACTCATTCCTTAACTTCATTGTTCTTATCTCTGTTTTTCGATTTTTATACTATATGTGTGTTTATGTTTTGTGTCTCTACCTCATGATCATTAGTATTGCGTAACTATGTCTTAAGGCTATAAATAATTCCATAAATCCTCCACCTCTCTTAAATGAAAAATGTTTCTAATTCAAAAGAACAAAAAGTACATGAATTTCGAAATTATCCTTGAATTTAGTTTAATTATATTGATGTGGTGACAATACTTTTTATTTTCTGAATGAATGCTTGAACAGTGCATAATTTTGATCTTGTTGTTTATGAATGTTAAAATTATTGGCTCTTGAAAGAATGATGAACAAAGAAAATGTTATTGACAATCTGAAAAATCATGAAAATTGATTCTTGAAGCAAGAAAAAGCAGTGAAAAAGCAAAAGCTTGCGAAAAAAAAAAGAAAAAAGAAAAAAAAAGGAGCGAAAAAAATTAGAAAGAAAAAGAAAAAGCAAGCAGAAAAAGCCAATAGCCCTTAAAACCAAAAGGCAAGGGTAAAAAGGATCCAAGGCTTTGAGCATTGGTGCGCGAAATTGTGAACAATACTTTTTCACAACTCTCATAATCCTCGGTTATGAACCCCAAAAACTTGGTAGTTCAGTACCATGGCATTACACAACTTCGCACAACTAACCAGCAAGTGCACTGGATCGTCCAAGTAATAAACCTTACGCGAGTAAGGGTCGATCCCACGGAGATTGTTAGTATTGAAGCAAGCTATGGTCATCTTGTAAATCTTAGTCAGGCAAACTCAAATAGATATGGTGATGAACGAAATAGACATAAAGATAAAGATAGAGATACTTATGTAATTCATTGGTAGGAACTTCAGATAAGCGCATGAAGATGCCTTCCCTTCCGTCTCTCTGCTTTCCTACTGTCTTCATCCAATCCTTCTTATTCCTTTCCATGGCAAGCTCAAGCAAGGGTTTCACCGTTGTCAGTGGCTACCTCCCATCCTCTCAGTGAAAGCGATTGCATATGATCTGTCACAGCATAGCGGAATTCATCTGTCGGTTCTCAATCAGGCCGGAATAGAATCCAATGATTCTTTTGCGTCTGTCACTAACGCCCCGCCTTCAGGAGTTTGAAGCACGTCACAGTCATTCAGTCATTGAATCCTACTCAGAATACCACAGACAAGGTTAGACCTTCCGGATTCTCTTGAATGCCGCCATCAGTTCTCGCCTATACCACGAAGATTCCGGTTAAAGAATCCAAGAGATAAACACTAGAGCCTTGTTGCTTTGTAGAACAAAAGTGGTTGTCAGTCACCTTGTTCATAGGTGAGAATGATGATGAGTGTCACGGATCATCACATTCATCAAGTTGAAGAACAAGTGATATCTTAGAACAAGAACAAGCAGAATTGAATGGAAGAACAATAGTAATTGCATTAATACTCGAGGTACAGCAGAGCTCCACACCTTAATCTATGGTGTGTAGAAACTCCACCGTTGAAAATACATAAGCATAAGGTCTAGGCATGGCCGAATGGCCAGCCTCCCAAAGAGGGTTCAATCATAAAAACATGATCAAAAAGTTCCAACGATCGAAAGATCTCTAATACAATAGTAAAAGGTCCTACTTATAGAAAACTAGTAGCCTAGGGTGTACAGAAATGAGTAAATGACATAAAAATCCACTTCCGGGCCCACTTGGTGTGTGCTTGGGCTGAGCAATGAAGAAATTTCGTGCAGAGACTCTTCTTGGAGTTAAACGCCAGCTTTAGTGCCAGTTTGGGCGTTTAACTCCCATTTGGGTGCCAGTTCCGGCGTTTAACGCTGGAAATCTTGAGGGTGACTTTGAACGCCGGTTTGGGCCAACAAATCTTGGGCAAAGTATAGACTATCATATATTGCTGGAAAGTCCAGGATGTCTACTTTCCAACGCCGTTGAGAGCGCGCCAATTGAGCTTCTGTAGCTCCAGAAAATCCACTTCGAGTGCAGGGAGGTCAGAATCCAACAGCATCTGCAGTCCTTTTAGTCTCTGAATCAGATTTTTGCTCAGGTCCCTCAATTTCAGCCAGAAAATACCTGAAATCACAGAAAAAAACACAAACTCATAGTAAAGTCCAGAAAAGTGAATTTTAACTAAAAACTAATAAAAATATACTAAAAACTAACTATATCATACCAAAAACATACTAAAAACAATGCCAAAAAGCATACAAATTATCCGCTCATCACAACACCAAACTTAAATTGTTGCTTGTCCTCAAGCAACTGAAAATCAAATAATATAAAAAGAAGAAAATATGCAATGAATTCCAAAAACATCTGTGAAGATCAGTATTAATTAGATGAGCGGGGCTTTTAGCTTTTTGCCTCTGAATAGTTTTGGCATCTCACTCTATCCTTTGAAATTCAGAATGGTTGGCTTCTTTAGGAACTTAGAATCCAGATAGTGTTAATGATTCTCCTAGTAAAGTATGATGATTCTTGAACAAAGCTACTTATTGAGTCTTGGCTGTGGCCCAAAGCACTCTGTCTTCCAGTATTACCACCGGATACATACATGCCACAGACACATAATTGGGTGAACCTTTTCAGATTGTGACTCAGCTTTGCTAAAGTCCCCAATTAGAGGTGTCCAGGGTTCTTAAGCACACTCTTATTTGCCTTGGATCACAACTCTTATTTCTATATTTTTTTTTTGAAATGCTTTTTCTTACTTCAAGAATCATTTTTATGATTTTTCAGATCCTCAGTAACATGTCTCCTTCTTCATCATTCTTTCAAGAGCCAACATTCATGAACCACAAATTCAAGATAAATATGCACTGTTTAAACATACATTCAGAGAACAAAAATATTGCCACCACATCAAAATAATTAAACTGTTATAAAATTCAAAATTCATGCAATTCTTCCTTTTCAATTAAGCACGTTTTTATTTAAGAGAGGTGATGGATTCATAGGACATTCATAACTTTAAGGCATAGACACTAAGACACTAATGATCACAAGACACAAACATGGATAAACATAAGCATAAAATTCGAAAAACAGAAGAATAAAGAACAAGGAAATCAAAGAACGGGTCCACCTTAGTGATGGCGGCTCTTTCTTCCTCTTGAAGATCCTATGGAGTGCTTGAGCTCCTCAATGTCTCTTCCTTGTCTTTGTTGCTCCTCCCTCATGATTCTTTGATCTTCTCTAATCATGATGCTATGGATCATGATAGCCCGGTCTATGGTAACTTCGGACCGGTTGCTAATGGGAATGATTGAGCGTTGTATAAACTCTAACCATCCTCTAGCCACGGGCTTGAGGTCATGCCTTCTTAATTGAACCGGCTTTCCTCTTGAATCTCTCTTCCATTGGGTGCCCTCTTCACATATGACTGTGAGGACTTGGTCCAACCTTTGATCAAAGTTGACCCTTCTAGTGTAAGGATGTTCATCTCCTTGCATCATAGGCAAGTTGAATGCCAACCTTACACTTTTCGGACTAAAATCCAAGTATTTCCCCCGAACCATAGTAAGATAATTCTTTGGATTCGGGTTTACACTTTGGTCATGGTTCTTGGTGATCCACGCATTGGCATAGAACTCTTGAACTATCAAGATTCCGACTTGTTGAATGGGGTTGGTAAGAACTTCCCAACCTCTTCTTCGGATCTCATGTCGGATCTCCGGATATTCACTCTTTTTGAGTGAAAAAGGGACCTCGGGGATCACCTTCTTCAAGGCCACAACTTCATAGAAGTGGTCTTGATGCACCCTTGAGATGAATCTTTCCATCTCCCATGACTCGGAGGTGGAAGCCTTTGCATTCCCTTTCCTCTTTCTAGAGGTTTCTCCGGCCTTGGATGCCATAAATGGTTATGGAAAAACAAAAAGCAATGCTTTTACCACACCAAAGTTAAAATGTTTGCTCGTCCACGAGCAAAAGAAGAGAGTAGAAGAAGAAGAAATGAGGGGAAAGGGAATGGCTATAATTTTCGGCCAAGAAGGGGAGAAGTGGTGTGTATGTTGTGTGAAAATGAAGGAGTGAAGGAGGGTATATATAGGAGAAGGGGAAGGGTAGGGTTCGGCCATTTGAGGGTGGGTTTGGGTGGGAAAGTGGTTTGAATTTGAATGGTGAGGTAGGTGGGGTTTTATGAAGGATGGATGTGAGTGGTGAAGAGAAAGATGGGATTTGATAGGTGAAGGATTTTTGGGGAAGAGGAGAGAGAGTGGTAGGGTAGGTGGGGGTCCTGTGGGGTCCACAGATCCTGAGGTGTCAAGGAAAAGTCATCCCTGCACCAAATGGCACTCAAAATCACATTTTGAGCCAATTCTGGCGTTAAACGCCGGGCTGGTGCCCATTTCTGGCGTTAACGCCAGCTTCTTGCCCTTCTCTGGCGTTTAACGCCAGTCTGGTGCCCCTTTCTGGCGTTAAACGCCCAGAATGGTGCCAGACTGGGCGTTAAACGCCCAACAGCTAACCTCACTGGCGTTTAAACGCCAGTGGGTGCGTCCTCCAGGGTGTGCTATTTTTCTTCCTGTTTTTCATTCTGTTTTTGCTTTTTTCATTGATTTTGTGACTTCTTATGATCATCAACCTACAAAAAAAAAAAAAGAAAATAACAAAATAAAATAGATAAAATATAACATTGGGTTGCCTCCCAACAAGCGCTTCTTTAATGTCAGTAGCTTGACAGAGGACTCTCATGGAGCCTCAGAAATGCTCAGAGCTATGTTGGAACCTCCCAACACCAAACTTAGAGTTTGAATGTGGGGGTTCAACACCAAACTTAGAGTTTGGTTGTGGCCTCCCAACACCAAACTTAGAGTTTGACTGTGGGGGCTCTGTTTGGCTCTGTTTTGAGAGAAGCTCTTCATGCTTCCTCTCCATGATGACAGAGGGATATCCTTGGGCCTTAAACACCAAGGATTCTTCATTCACTTGAATGATCAACTCTCCTCTATCAACATCAATCACAACCTTTGCAGTGGCTAGGAAGGGCCTGCCAAGGATGATGGACTCATCCATGCACTTCCCAGTCTCTAGGACTATGAAATCAGTAGGGATGTAATGGTCTTCAACCTTTACCAGAACATCCTCTACAAGTCCATAGGCTTGTTTTCTTGAGTTGTCTGCCATCTCTAGTGAGATTTTTGCAGCTTGCACCTCAAAGATCCCTAATTTCTCCATTACAGAGAGGGGCATGAGGTTTACACTTGACCCTAAGTACACAAGGCCTTCTTGAAGGTCATGATGCCTATGGTACAAGGTATAGAAAACTTCCTAGGGTCCTGTCTCTTTTGAGGCAGTTTCTGCCTAGACAAGTCATCCAGTTCTTTGGTGAGCAAAGGGGGTTCAACCTCCCAAGTCTCATTTCCAAATAACTTGTCATTTAGCTTCATGATTGCTCCAAGGTATTTAGCAACTTGCTCTTCAGTGACATACTCATCCTCTTCAGAGGAAGAATACTCATCAGAGCTCATGAATGGCAGAAGTAAGTCCAATGGAATCTCTATGGTCTCAGTTTGAGCCTCAGATTCCCATGGTTCCTCATTGGGGAACTCATTGGAGGTCAGTGGACGTCCAGTGAGGCCTTCCTCAGTGGCGTTCACTGCCTCTTCTTCCTCCCAAAATTCGGCCATGTTGATGGCCTTGCACTCTCCTTTTGGATTTTCCTCTGTATTGCTTGGAAGAGTACTAGGAGGGAGTTCAGTAATTTTCTTGCTCAGCTGACCCACTTGTCCTTCCAAATTTCTGATGGAGGACCTTGTTTCAGTCATGAAACTTTGAGTGGTTTTGATTAGATCAGAGACCATTGTTGCTAAGTCAGAGTTATTCTGCTTAGAACTCTCTGTCTGTTGCTGAGAAGATGATGGGAAAGGCTTGCTATTGCTAAACCTGTTTCTTCCACCATTATTGTTGTTGAAACCTTGTTGAGGTCTCTGTTGATCCTTCCATGAAAGATTTGGATGATTCCTCCATGAAGGATTGTAGGTGTTTCCATAGGGTTCTCCCATGTAATTCACCTCTTCTATTGAAGGGTTCTCAGGATCATAAGCTTCTTCCTCAGATGAAGCTTCCTTAGTACTGCTTGGTGCATTTTGCATCCCAGACAGACTTTGAAAAATCATATTGACTTGTTGGGTCAATATTTTGTTCTGAGCCAATATGGCATTCAGAGTGTCAATCTCAAGAACTCCTTTCTTCTGACTAGTCCCATTGTTCACAGGATTTCTTTCAGAAGTGTACATGAATTGGTTATTTGCAACCATTTCAATTAGTTCTTGAGCTTCAGTAGGCGTCTTCTTCAGATGAAGAGATCCTCCAGCAGAGCTATCCAAAGACATCTTGGACAGTTCAGAGAGACCATCATAGAAAATACCTATGATGCTCCATTCAGAAAGCATATCAGAAGGGCACTTTCTGATTAATTTTTTGTATCTTTCCCAAGCTTCATAGAGGGATTCTCCTTCCTTCTGTCTGAAGGTTTGGACTTCCACTCTGAGCTTACTCAATTTTTGAGGTGGAAAGAACTTTGCCAAGAAGGCATTGACTAGCTTTTCCCAAGAGTCCAGGCTTTCTTTAGGTTGAGAGTCCAACCATGTTCTAGCTCTGTCTCTTACAGCAAAAG
Source organism: Arachis hypogaea (assembly GCF_003086295.3). Taxonomy (NCBI): domain Eukaryota; kingdom Viridiplantae; phylum Streptophyta; class Magnoliopsida; order Fabales; family Fabaceae; genus Arachis; species Arachis hypogaea. The sequence continues at coordinate 43,326,451 of NC_092045.1, read as the reverse complement.
GGAATAGCATCAGTCTATAGACCTCAGGGTCAACCCCATTAGTCTTGACTGTGTCACAGATTTGCAAGAACTCAGCTAAAAACTGATGAGGATCTTCCAATGGAAGTCCATGGAACTTGCAATTCTGTTGCATTAGAGAAACTAATTGAGGCTTAAGCTCAAAGTTGTTTGCTCCAATGGCAGGGATAGAGATGCTTCTCCCATAGAAATCGGGAGTAGGTGCAGTAAAGTCACCCAACACCTTCCTTGCATTGTTGGCATTGTTGTTGTTTTCGGCTGCCATGTGTTCTCCTTCCTTGAAGAATTCGGTTAGGTGCTCTAAAGAGAGTTGTGCTTTGGCTTCTCTGAGCTTTCTCTTCAAGGTCCTTTCAGGTTCAGGATCTGCCTCAACAAGAATGCCTTTGTCTTTGCTCCTGCTCATATGAGAGAGAAGAGAACAAGAAAATGTGGAATCCTCTATGTCACAGTATAGAGATTCCTTTAGGTGTCAGAGGAAAAGAAGAGTAGAAGACAGAAGTAGAAAATTCGAACTTAACAAAGAAGATGGAGTTCGAATTTTGCATCAAGGGATAGTGTTAGTCCATAAATAGAAGGATGTGAGAAGGAGGGAAGTGATTTTCGAAAATTAAGTAGAAAATTTGAAAACATTCTTTTGAAAAACATTACTTAATTTTCGAAAATGAAAATGGAAAAGAAATCAAGTGATTTTTGAAAAAGATTTTGAAATTAGAAATCAAGAAGATTTGATTGAAAACTATTTTGAAAAAGATGTGGTTAAGAAGATATGATTAGTTTTAAAAAAAATGTGATTGAGAAGATATGATTTGAAAAACATTTTAAAAAGATTTGATTTTGAAAATTAAAAAAAACTTGGCTATCAAGAAAAGATATGATTCAAACATTAAACCTTTCTCAACAGAAAAGGTAACATACTTGAAATGTTGAATCAAATCATTAATTGATAGTAAGTATCTCTAAAAATGGAAAGAAATTGGTTTTGAAAAAGATTTGATTGAAAAATTGATTTGAAAAAGATTTGATTTTGAAAAGATTTTGAAAACTTAAAAAAAATGTTTGATTTGAAAACAAAATCTTCCCTTCTAGCCATCCTGGCGTTAAACGCCCAGAATGGTGCATATTCTGGCGTTTAACACCCAAAATGCTACCCTTTTGGGCGTTAAACGCCCAACCAGGTACCCTGGCTGGCGTTTAAACGCCAGTCTGTCCTTCTTCACTGGGCGTTTTGAACGCCCAGCTTTTTCTGTCCAATTCCTCTGCTGTATGTTCTGAATCTTCAATTCTCTGTATTATTGACTTGAGAGGACACAAATTAAAAATATTTTTGGATTTTTAATAATAAGGAAAAATCAAAATGCTACTAAAATCAAATAACAATGCATGCAAGACACTAAACTTAGCAGTTTGTATACTACTGACACTAACAAAATGAAAATGCATATGAGACACACAAAACACTCAAGTCAATTGAATTCAAAGATCAGAGCACGAAAATTATCAAGAATTACTTGAAAAATCCTTAATACATATGAATGAATGCATGCAATTGACACTAAACTTAAGATGAGACACTAGACGTAAACAATATTTTTTTGATTTTATGATTTTTTTGATTTTTTTGTGTTTTTCGAAAATTAAGTGGAAAAAGATATCAAAATTCTTAATGAGAATTCCAGGAATCAGTGCAATGCTAGTCTAAGACTCCGGTCCAGGAATTAGACATGGCTTCACAGCCAGCCAAGCTTTCAAAGAAAGCTTCGGTCCAAAACACTAGACATGGCCAAAGGCCAGCCAAGCCTTAGCAGATCACTGCTCCAAAAGCAAGATTGATAGAAATCAACAAGCTTTTGTGATGATAAGTTGAAACCTCAGTCCAATGAGATTAGACATGGCTTCTCAGCCAGCCAGACTTCAACAAATCATCATGAAACTCTAGAATTCATCTTCAAGAATTTCGAAAAAAATAAATACCTAATCTAAGCAACAAGATGAACCGTCAGTTGTCCAAACTAGAACAATCCCCGGCAATAACGCCAAAAACTTGGTGTTGTTGCCGGATCTTGGCACTGATGTTACCAAAAGCTTGCTCAAAACTTGAACAATCCCCGGCAACGGCGCCAAAAACTTGGTGCGCGAAATTGCGAACAATACTTTTTCACAACTCTCATAATCCCCGGTCATGAACCCCAAAAACTTGGTAGTTCAGTACCATGGTATTACACAACTTCGCACAACTAACCAGCAAGTGCACTGGGTCGTCCAAGTAATAAACCTTACGCGAGTAAGGGTCGATCCCACGGAGATTGTTAGTATTGAAGCAAGCTATGGTCATCTTGTAAATCTTAGTCAGGCAAACTCAAATAGATATGGTGATGAACGAAATAGACATAAAGATAAAGATAGAGATACTTATGTAATTCATTGGTAGGAACTTCAGATAAGCGCATGAAGATGCCTTCCCTTCCGTCTCTCTGCTTTCCTACTGTCTTCATCCAATCCTTCTTATTCCTTTCCATGGCAAGCTCAAGCAAGGGTTTCACCGTTGTCAGTGGCTACCTCCCATCCTCTCAGTGAAAGCGATTGCATATGCTCTGTCACAGCATAGCGGAATTCATCTGTCGGTTCTCAATCAGGCCGGAATAGAATCCAATGATTCTTTTGCGTCTGTCACTAACGCCCCGCCTTCAGGAGTTTGAAGCACGTCACAGTCATTCAGTCATTGAATCCTACTCAGAATACCACAGACAAGGTTAGACCTTCCGGATTCTCTTGAATGCCGCCATCAGTTCTCGCCTATACCACGAAGATTCCGGTTAAAGAATCCAAGAGATAAACACTAGAGCCTTGTTGCTTTGTAGAACAAAAGTGGTTGTCAGTCACCTTGTTCATAGGTGAGAATGATGATGAGTGTCACGGATCATCACATTCATCAAGTTGAAGAACAAGTGATATCTTAGAACAAGAATAAGCGGAATTGAATGGAAGAACAATAGTAATTGCATTAATACTCGAGGTACAGCAGAGCTCCACACCTTAATCTATGGTGTGTAGAAACTCCACCGTTGAAAATACATAAGCATAAGGTCTAGGCATGGCCGAATGGCCAGCCTCCCAAAGAGGGTTCAATCATAAAAACATGATCAAAAAGTTCCAATGATCGAAAGATCTCTAATACAATAGTAAAAGGTCCTACTTATAGAAAACTAGTAGCCTAGGGTGTACAGAAATGAGTAAATGACATAAAAATCCACTTCCGGGCCCACTTGGTGTGTGCTTGGGCTGAGCAATGAAGAAATTTCGTGCAGAGACTCTTCTTGGAGTTAAACGCCAGCTTTAGTGCCAGTTTGGGCGTTTAACTCCCATTTGGGTGCCAGTTCTGGCGTTTAACGCTGGAAATCTTGAGGGTGACTTTGAACGCCGGTTTGGGCCATCAAATCTTGGGCAAAGTATAGACTATCATATATTGCTGGAAAGCCCAGGATGTCTACTTTCCAACGCCGTTGAGAGCGCGCCAATTGGGCTTCTGTAGCTCCAGATAATCCACTTCGAGTGTAGGGAGGTCAGAATCCAACAGCATCTGCAGTCCTTTTAGTTTCTAAATCAGATTTTTGCTCAGGTCCCTCAATTTCAGCCAAAAAATACCTGAAATCACAGAAAAACACACAAACTCATAGTAAAGTCCAGAAAAGTGAATTTTAACTAAAAACTAATAAAAATATACTAAAAACTAACTATATCATACCAAAAACATACTAAAAACAATGCCAAAAAGCATACAAATTATCCGCTCATCAAGCATCAATGGGTAGGAGGGCCCAAGGAAATAAAATACAGGCCTAAGCGGTTAAATCAAGCTGTCCCTAACCATGTGCTTGTGGCATGCAGGTCCAAGTGAAAAGCTTGAGACTGAGTGGTTAAAGTCGTGATCCAAAGCAAAAAGAGTGTGTTTAAGAGCTCTGGACACCTCTAACCGGGGACTCTAGCAAAGCTGAGTCACAATCTGAAAAGGTTCACCCAGTCATGTGTCTGTGGCATTTATGTATCCGGTGGTAATACTGGAAAACAAAATGCTTAGGGCCACGGCCAAGACTCATAAAAGTAGCTGTGTTCAAGAATCAACAAACTTAACTAGGAGAATCAATAACACTATCTGAAATTCTAAGTCCCTAGAGATGCCAATCATTCTAAACTTCAAGGGAAAAAGTGAGATGCCAAAACTGTTCAGAGGCAAAAAGCTACAAGTCTCGCTCATCTAATTAGAATTAATATTCATTGATATTTTGGGATTTATAGTATATTCTCTTCTTTTTATCCTAATTTATTTTCAGTTGCTTGGGGACAAGCAACAATTTAAGTTTGGTGTTGTGATGACGGATAATTTATACGCTTTTTGGCATTGTTTTTAGATAGTTTTTAGTGTAATCTAGCTACTTTTAGGGATGTTTTCATTAGTTTTTATGCTAAATTCACATTTCTGGACTTTACTATGAGTTTGTGTGTTTTTCTGTGATTTCAGGAAATTTCTGGCTGAAATTGAGGGACCTGAGCAAAACTCTGATAAGGAGGCTGACAAAGGATTGCTGATGCTGTTGGAATCTAACCTTCCTGCACTCGAAATGGATTTTCTGGAGCTACCAAACTCTAAATGGCGCATTCTAAACGGCGTTTGAAAGTAGACATCCAGAGCATTCCAGCAATATATAATAGTTTATACTTTATTCGAGATTAGACGATCTAAACTGGCGCTCAACGCCAGTTCCATGCTGCATTATGGAGTCAAACGCCAGAAACACGTCACGAACCAGAGTTGAACGCCAAAAATACATTACAACTTGGCGTTCAACTCCAAGATAAACCTCAGCTCGTGTAAAAATCAAGCTCAGCCCAAACATACACCAAGTGGGACCCGGAAGTGGATTTATGCATCAATTACTTTCTTCTGTAAACCCTAGTAGCTAGTTTATTATAAATAGAACTTTTTACTAGTGTATTAGACGTCTTGGACTATCTAGTTCTTTTGACCATTCGGTCTTTCATGGAGGCTGGCCATTCGGCCATGCTTGAACCTTTATCACTTATGTATTTTCAACGGTGGAGTTTCTACACACCATAGATTAAGGGTGTGGAGCTTTGCTGTACCTCAAGTTTTAATGCAATTATTACTATTTTCTATTCAATTCCGCTTGTTCTTATTCTAAGATATTCGTTGCACTTCAACATGATGAATGTGATGATCCGTGACACTCATCATCATTCTCACCTATAAACGCGTGATTGACAACCACTTTCGTTCTACCTTAGACCAGGCGCATATCTCTTGGATTCATTAATCAGAATCTTCATGGTATAAGCTAGATTGATGGCGGCATTCATGAGAATCCGGAAATTCTAAACCTTGTCTGTGGTATTTCGAGTAGGATTCTGGGATTGAATGACTGTGACGAGCTTCAAACTGGCGATTGTTGAGCGTGATGACAAACGCAAAAGAATCAAGGAATTCTATTCCAACATGATCGAGAACCGACAGATGATTAGCCATGCCGTGACAGAGCATTTGGACCTTTTTCACTGAGAGGATGGGATGTAGCCATTGACAACGGTGATGCCCTACATACAGCTTGCCATAGAAAGGAGTGACAAAGATTGGATAAAAGCAGTAGGAAAGCAGAGATCCAACAGGGACAAGCACCTCCATACACTTGTCTGAAATTCCCACCATTGAATTACATGAGTAACTCTATCTTTATTTTATGTTTATTATTTATTATTATTCGAAAATCCATAACCATTTATTATCCGCCTAACTGAGATTTACAAGATGACCATAGCTTATTTCATACCAACAATCTCAGTGGGATCGACCCTTACTCACGTAAGGTATTACTTGGACGACCCAGTGCACTTGCTGGTTAGTTGTGCGGAGTTGTGACTAAGTGTGATTCACGTTTGAGAGCGCTACCAAGTTCATTGGCGCCATTTTTGATGATCACAATTTCGTGCACCAAAAACCGTTGGCTAAGAATCTCTTCTTGGTAAAAAGAGAAATAACTTCGTTGTAGATATAGTTCTCAACCAACAAGTAATGCTCAATCAAAGTTTAGATTTTCTAATCAAAATATAAATCGAGAGTAATAAAACCTCGGGTTGTTTTCCCTAGGAACTAATACCAATAAGCACACAAATTTGGTTGCAAGAGGCAAAGGGGTTTTCAATAATGAAAGCAAACAAAATAAAGAAATTAAAGAACAAGCCAAACTTGCAATTAATAAACTAATAAAGGAATAAAATAATTATGTATGTAATATAAACAAGTAATGCTATAAAATGATGAAAATGTGATTCAAAACATAAATGAAACCTTGACTTTGGATGAGTTATGGAATTCCTTCCTTGCTATAACCACAATTATGATAATTATGATGGATTAATCCTACTAAGTCAATCCTTAACATCGAAGGATAAGTCAAGTGAGCATAATTATTGTTAATCCACAAATCCTAACTAACTTACCAAACCAGTTGGTAAAAAGATAGCGTTAGTGGAAACCATAACAACTAACAACCCAAGAATTATCACTAAATGTTGGACATTATGGCTCTAGTAATCTATAAACTCATTTTCCTCAAGTCAAGGGGTGGAAATCTATCCCATAACTAAAATTTGTATTTCATCAAACACATGGAGGGCATAATCATAAAACATGGCAAGATTGGGAAAATGATAAAAGCTAAAAATCATAAATGATAAAAATCAATAAAAGCAACTTAAACAAACATATAAAAGCCATCAAACATCAAATTAAACAACTAGGAATCCAAAATTGCAAACCATGCATAAATCAACAAAAGAGAGTAAAATATATGTAAGTATAGAGCAAGTAGTGTAATAAAAAGAAAAATTAAAGAAATACTTGCAATGCAATTGCTAGAATCTAAAATCAAACTTGAAGTATAAAATTCTACAAAACTCTAATTAAAAACCCTAAGAGAGAATATCCTAATCTACACTACTTCTACTCCTACTATGTGTTTTTCCTATTCTAAGATGGCTCCCTTCATATGTGTTGATGTGCCCTTAATATAGGCTCTCAAACCAGCCTTTAGCACTTCAAAAATGGGCCTAGAGACCCCTAAAATTGCGCAGCACATGACTTTTTAATGGAGGCATCTGTGCGTACACACACTTCACCGAAATTCCACTTGTGCATACGCACGCATGCTGATTTCCTTCTTGTGCGTCCGCACGTAAGGTTGTGCGCACGCATGCATGGCTGTGTGCTTCTCCTTTATTTTCTTCATGTTTTCTCCCAATTGTATGCTCCTTTTCCATTCCCAGCAAGCCATTCTGACGATCGGATTTCCTATCGGTAAAGAAGTTCACAAATATAATCGCGTTGTAAGTACAGTTTCTAAACCAACAGAAAATCCTTTCGTACAAAAATTTTGGTTGTCACAAGTAACAAACCCCTTTGAAATTGATAACCGAAGTATTTAAACCTCTGGTCGTCATCTCAAGGAACTGCAGAGAAGTATGATTTATTATTGGTTATGTAAAAGATATATTTTTAGGTTTTTGAAAGGTTTGAACAAGAGAAATAAATTGCAGGAATTAATAAATTAATAGGTAAGAAAACTCTTGGCAAGGTATGAAAATTAGAAGTCCTATCCTAGTTATCCTTATCAATTATGATGAGAATTTCTTGTTGCTCCCACTTAGTCAACCTCTAACTATGAAGGTAAGTTAAGTGGATAAATCAATATGAATCCTCAAGTCCTAGTCAATTCCCAAAGAAAGGCTAGACTTAGTGAAATTCAAGTCAATTAACAACTCCCAATTGTCAATCAACAAAAGAGTTTGATAACTCAAGAGTCTCTAATTACTCAACCAAAGCCAAAATGGAAGAAAATCTACTCGAATGAAAATAATTTGGATAAAGCGAAAGCACCCATAACATAAATTAAAGAAAGCAATCATAAGTCTGAAATACCTCAATGTGTATTAATTAAGAAAAACAATCCTAACATGGAAAGTTCATAAATCAATTTGAAAAGATAAATAACAATTAAAGTAATGGAATAAATAAAAGTAGAAAATAAATTAAAGGAACATTGAACCTGTGATGAAGAAGAAATAATCCTAAATCCTAAAGCTAAGAGAAATCCTAATTCCTAATACCTAAGAGAGAGGAGAGAACCTCTCTCTCTAAAAACTACATCTAAATTATGAAAAGCGAATTCTGAGTCATCTTCCTTCATTCCTCCACTTTGCAGCCTTTAATATGTGTTTTCTGGGCTTGAAACTGGGCCGGAAATAGTCCATAAATTGCTGGGATCGAATTCAAACACGTGCAGGTCCCTGGAATTTCTGTAAAACGACGCATCCGCGTGATTCACGCGTGCACGTCATTTTTCTGTATGGTCACTATAGCGAATTATATATTAAATTGAAGCCCCAGACATTAGCTTTCTAACACAACTGAAATCGCCTCATTTGGACCTTTGTAGCTCAAGTTATGACCGTTTGAGTGCGAAAAGGTCAGGCTGGACAGCTTAGCAACTTCTTCAACTTCTTGTATTCCTTCCACTTTTGCATGCTTCCTTTTCATCTTTTGAGCAATTCCTGCCCTGTAATCTCTGAAATCACTTAACACACATATCAAGGCATCGAATGGTAATAAGAGAGGATTAAGATTAGCTAAATTAAGACCAAAGAAGCATGTTTTCAGTCATAGCACAAAATCAGGAAGGAGAATGTAAACCCATGCATTTAGTATGAACAAGTGTATGAAAGATTGATAAAATCCACTCAATTAAGTACAAGATAAACCATAAAATAGTGGTTTATCACATTCCTACCTTTTTCATCTGAAATCACTCACAAACATTAAGGTATCGAATGGAAGGTAACTGGAATAAAATTAGTCAAAATAAGCACAAAAGTGCATGTTTTCACATTTAGGTTCAATTTAGGGATCAAACACAAAAGTATGCTATTTTGGTGCTTAAGTGTAGCTTTTTGTGATGGTATCCACTCAATTCAAGCCAAAATATCTCATCAAATATGGACTCATCACAGAGTCCAAACCGGCAATTCAATCCCACCGATCAATGTTTAAAATTTCTAATTCAAATTAACCGAGAGTAATTAAACCTCAGGTGGTTCTTCCCTAGGAACTAGTGCCAACGAATGCATAAAATTGGTTGTGAGAACAAAGGGGGTTTTCAATAATTGAAGTAAACAAATAAAGAGATAAAAGAACAATAAAAAATGCAATTAATAAACTAATAAAGGAATAAAAGAACTATGTATGTAATATGGACAAGTAATGCTTTAAAATGAGTGAAAAGTGGGTCACAACATAAATGGAACCCTTGACTTGGTATGAGTTATGGAATTCCTTCCTTGTCATAACCACAACTATGATAATTATGATGGATTAATCTCACCTAGTCAACTCTTAACATCAAAGAGTAAGTCAAGTGAGCATAATTGTGCTTAATCCACAAATCCTAACTAACTTACTAATTACCATAGCAAGAAGCTAGCGTTAGTGGAAACAAGGACAATTAACAACCCAAGAATTATCATTAAATGTCAGACATTATGAATCTAGTAATCCATATACTCATTTCCCCAAGTCAAGGGGTGTAAATTTACTCCATAATCAAAATTGACATTTCATCAAACACATAGTGGACATAATCATAAAACATGGCAAAATTGGGAAAATAATAAAAGCTATGAACCACAAATGATCAAAATAAACAAAGGCAACTCAATGAACATATAATAACCATCTAACATCAAATTCATTAACCAAAACTCAAAATTGCAAGAATATGTATATATTGACTAAGGAAACTAAAATATAAGAGTGTAGAACAAGTAATGTGATAAAAGATAAAATTAAGGAATACTTACAATGAGATAGCAAAATCCAAGACCAAAATTGAACGATAAAATGCTACAAACCCTAATTAAACCTAAGGAAATTTGAGAGATAACCTAAACTAAACTACCCTAAAACGACCCTGAGTGTATTGTATGAAGTATGGTAGTGTATCCTCCTATTTGGTGTTGCTTGCCCCTTCATATATGCTCCAAAGCCTTCAGAAATGGGCTAAAAAGTCCCTCAAATCACAAGCCACGTGACTTTTTAATGAAGTCACGCGCAGGAACTTGTGCGTATGCACACATGCTGATTTTCCTCCTATGCATACGCATAGAAGTTGTGCATGGACACACTTGCTGATTTCCATTCTTTGTGTACGCACAGAGCTGTGTGTGGGCACAGTGCTAATTCTGAACCTTGTGCATGGGCACACTCTGAAATGCTTCTCTCCTTTGATTTCTTCATATTTTCTCCTAATTCCATGCTTCTCTTCCACTCTCATCAAGCCATTCCAACCTATTTCACCTGAAATCACTCATCAAAACAATCAAGGCATTAAATGGAGTGAAAGTGAAATAAAATTGATCAAAATAAGCACAAAATAGCATGTTTTCACAATTAGGCATGTTCATACCCTGACCGAGCTCCCCAAACTCGGGAAGTTCACAGAAGGTCCGACCTCGTCCCAAGGCCCACGCCTGAGGTCGGACCTCAGACAAATAAGCTAAGAAGGCCCATCAAAAGGAACGAAGCCCAAAAACTAAAAGGCCGAAAAGGCCTAGAGAAAGGCGGTTCCACAAAGATAGGGATAAAACTCCCAAAAGATAAGATAAGATAAGAATATCTTATCCAGGGAAGATCACAGCCAACTACTATAAATACACTGGAGCACCCAGGTATAACTCATACTCTAATTCTACTCAATATCTGCTTGGACCCATGCTAACTTAAGCATCGGAGTGTCATTGCAGGTACAACCACCAACCACTCCACTTATCAAGCTCGGGTCCCTGACCCCCACCACGGGCCTCACCAAGACGTCCGAGCTACTCGTTTCAGGTAACCCCCGGAACATTGGCGCCGTTGCCGGGGACCTGGAAGTCATCCCTCTACCATGGCGGACGACCCCTCCAACAATGACCGCGCGGCATCAGAACAAGAGGAGGAAGTTGACACCGGAGAACGACCGGACAGCCCTCTATCACCACGCACTCCAGGAGGAAACAAACAGAATCGCCCAAAGACGTCACTCCCAAACAAAGATCCACGAAATCCCGAAAAAGAAAAGAGCTCGGAAATTCTAGAAGCAGTCCGGGCACAACAAAACCGACTAAAACAACTCGAAGAGGACATAAAGAAGCAAAAAGAAACTGAACAAGATCTGAGAAGGGAAGCTCGCAAGCGCAGAGAATTAGAAGAAAAACTGCGGAAAATAGAGGCCAACCTGAAAGATCGGTCAGACCGCGGCCCCACCCCCGAAGGCAACCATGATCCCTTCACGCAAGAGATCATGAAGGAGAAGGTACCGCGAAACTTTAAACCACCCGATATGGATCTCTACGACGGCACCACCGACCCAAGTCACCACCTCAGCAACTTCAGAAGCAGAATGTACCTAGTCGACGCCTCCGACGTGATTCGGTGCAAAGCCTTCCCCACCACTCTCACCAAATCAGCCATGAAGTGGTTCGACCACCTGCCACCTAGATCAATCACCAGCTTCGAAGACCTAACCAAAAAATTCCTAACAAGATTCTCCATTCAAAAGGACAAGGCAAAACATGCCCCCAGTCTACTCGGGATCAAACAAGGTAACCAAGAAACTCTCCGAGAGTACATGGAGCGATTCAACAAAGCCTGCCTGGACATACAACACTTGCCCACTGAAGCAGCCATCATGGGACTAGCAAACGGCCTAAAAGAGGGACCGTTTAGCCAATCCCTATCCAAACGATACCCGACCTCCCTATACGAGGTGCAGGAACGGGCAGAAAAATATATCAACATGGAGGAAACCTCCCAGCTAAGAGACTCTTCTAGGAAGGAATCAACCTACCCATTCCGAGATCGAGATCGGGAACAGAAGAAGAAAGAAGAATCCAACTCGGACAAGCCACGGAAGTATCATAGCTACACTCCCCTCCGAGTTTCCCTGGTAGACGTCTACAGAGAAGTATGCCACACCGAAAAAATCCCACCGCCCCGACCTCTAAAACACAAGAGAGCAGGGAGAGATCGGTCCGAATACTGTGAATACCACAAGCTCTACGGTCATTCTACTAACGACTGCCACGACCTAAAAAATGTTATAGAAACGCTAGCCAGAGAAGGAAAACTCGACAGATACATAGCAGAGAAGGGAGAAGAGACCAAAAAGAGAAGGAGGGGAGATAACGAAGATCGGGCTGAGCAAACCCCGCGAACCCCTGAAAGGCACGTTCACATGATAAATGGAGGTTTTGCAGGCGGAGGAACATCCAGATCCTCGCGAAAAAGACACCTCAAAGACGTCTATCATGTCCGAGAAGACAGCCCCCTGCCCGAATTACCTACTATCTCGTTTACCCGAGAAGATGCTCAAGGGGTAATACCCGGGCACGACGATCCAATGGTAATCACCATCATCCTAGCAAACGCCAACCTACATCGAACCCTGGTTGACCAGGGAAGCTCAGCAGATATCCTGTTCAAAACAGCCTTCGACAAACTCGGACTTGAAGAAAAAGAGCTAAAGGCCTATCCCACCGACTTATTTGGACTAGGGGACACCCCGATCCATCCCTTAGGATACATCTCGCTACATACTACCTTTAGAAGAGGCGAACAATCTAGAACATTAAGCATCGACTACATTATAGTCGACGTCACTTCAGCATACAATGCCCTCATTGGGCGACCAACCCTAAACAGACTAGCAGCTATAGTCTCAACCCCACACCTCTGTATGAAGTTCCCTACCACAAAGGGAATCGCTACCCTAAAAGGCGACCAAAAACTAGCACGGCGATGCTACAACGAAAGCCTGAGCCTAAAAGGGAAAGAGGTCAATACAATAGAACTCGGACGAGTTCAAACCCGAGAAGACCTCCGGCCACAACCAGAGGGAGAAACCGAAAAAATCCAAATCGGGAACACACCTGAAAAAATAACAAACGTAGGAGCGAACCTCGAAGCAGGCCTAAAAGAGGAACTCATAACCCTCTTAAAAGAGAATTCCGACCTCTTCGCCTGGAAAGCCTCCGACATGCCAGGCATAAGCCCCGACCTGATGTGCCATAAGCTATCAGTATACCCGGGGTCCAGACCTGTCCAACAAAGACGCCGGAAACTCGGGCCTGAGCGCGTGCAAGCAATAGAAGAACAAGTACAAGCATTACTAGATGCAGGGTTCATTCGAGAAGTAAAATACCCCCTATGGCTCGCAAACGTGGTCCTGGTAAAGAAGCCCAACGGAAAATGGAGGATGTGCGTCGATTACACGGATCTCAACAAAGCCTGCCCCAACGACCCATATCCACTACCAAACATCGACGCCTTAGTAGACGCAGCCTCAGGCTATAGATATCTCTCCTTCATGGACGCATACTCGGGATACAATCAAATCCCGATGTACGGACCCGACCAAGAAAAGACCTCGTTCATAACCCCAAGGGCAAACTACTGCTACGTAGTAATGCCCTCCGGGCTGAAGAACGCAGGGGCAACCTACCAGAGGCTAATGAACAAAGTGTTCTCAGAGCACATCGGACTACAACTAGAGGTGTACGTCGACGACATGCTGGTAAAGACACAAGAAGACGGAAACTTGCTGACCGACCTCACCAGTGTCTTCGGCACCCTCAGAAAACACAACATGAGGCTCAACCCGACAAAGTGCACCTTCGCCGCAGAAGCCGGAGAATTCTTAGGCTTCATGTTGACTCAAAGGGGCATCGAAGCAAACCCGGACAAATGCCAAGCGATACTCAATATGAAAAGTCCGACCTGTGTCAAAGAAGTACAACAGCTAAATGGAAGGCTGGCCGCCCTATCAAGATTTTTGGCAGGATCAGCGATAAAATCACTACCTCTCTACTCACTCCTAAAGAAAGGGAAACCCTTCTCATGGACCCCGGAGTGCGAAAAAGCCTTTCAAGAATTCAAGGAATTCCTCGGGCAGCCACCAATCCTAACCCGACCTTTAAAAGGGGAAGAGCTCGTATTATACCTCTCGGTCGGACATCGGGCAGTCGCTTCAGCATTAATACGGGAAAATGACCAAGGACAACACCCCGTATACTTTGTGAGCAAGGCACTGCAAGGGGCCGAATTAAACTATCAGAAAATAGAAAAATTCGCCTACGCCCTAATATTCACAGCTCGGAGGCTCCGTCCCTACTTTCAAGCCCACACCATCAAAGTCCGGACAAACCAACCCATGAGACACATCCTGCAAAAAACAGACCTGGCAGGACGAATACTACAATGGGCGGTGGAACTGTCCGAGTTCGACCTCCACTATGAAGCCCAGACTGCCATAAAATCTCAGTACCTAGCCAACTTCATCGCAGAATATACTGAGACCCCTGGAACCCCACTCTCGTGGAATCTGTATGTCGACGGGTCCTCAAACAAAACAGGAAGCGGAGCCGGGGTTATACTCGAAAGCGACCAAGGAACACGGATAGAACTATCCCTAAAATTCGAGTTCCAGGCCTCGAACAACCAAGCCGAATACGAGGCCCTACTAGCAGGTCTAAAGCTAGCCGAAGAGGTCGGAGCCCAGAGAATCACGATCTTCAGCGACTCCCAGGTCGTCACATCTCAAGTAAATGGAAGCTACCAGGCCAAAGACCCAACTATGAAAAAATACCTGGATCAAACACAGGCACAATTACGCCACTTTTCAGAAATACAAATCCAGCACATACCTCGGGAACAAAACGCCCGGGCAGACGCCCTCTCAAAGCTCGCCAGCACCAAGCCCGGAGGCAACAACAGAAGTCTCCTCCAGGAAACTTTACAATCCCCCTCCGTGCTAAGAGAGGAAGAAACGCTGAATATATCCAACCAACAGCAAGGATGGATGACCCCCATACTTAGCTACCTGAAGTCGGGAACTCTTCCCGCCGAAAGAAAGGGAGCTAAAAGACTCACGAAAGATGCCCAAAATTATACACTAATTCACGGCATATTATACAGAAGAGGATTCACAAATCCCCTCCTTCGGTGCGTCCCGACCTCAGAAACAAAGAACGTCCTCGAAGAAGTCCACGGAGGCATGTGTGGGAACCATCTCGGAGCTCGGGCATTATCTAAAAAGGTAGTCCGAGCCGGCTTCTACTGACCGACCTTGCAGAAAGACGCAACGGAATTCGTGAAAATATGCCCCCCCTGCCAAAAACACGCCAATTTCCACAAGGCACCGCCCGAAGACCTTATCAGCATCAATGCGCCATGGCCCTTCGCAAAATGGGGACTCGACCTACTCGGCCCGTTTCCACAAGGACCAGGGCAAGTCAAATACCTCATAGTAGGGGTCGACTACTTCACAAAGTGGATCGAAGCTGAACCCTTAGCCACTATTACGGCTCAGAAAAGCCGTAGATTCCTATACAAAAACATTGTCACGAGGTTCGGAGTCCCCTACTCCATCACAACAGACAATGGAACACAGTTCACGGACACGAGTTTTCAGAACTTGGTGGCCGAACTAAAAATCAAACAGCAATTCACATCGGTCGAGCACCCACAAGCCAATGGACAAGCAGAGGCTGCAAATAAAGTCATCTTGGCCGGGTTAAAACGAAGACTCCAAGAGGCCAAAGGGGCATGGGCCGAAGAACTCCCCCAGGTACTATGGGCATATCGGACAACCCCGCACTCTACAACGGGAGAATCCCCATTCCGACTAGCTTACGGGATGGAGGCAATGATTCCTATCGAAATAGATGAAGGGTCGCCCAGAGTCATCTTCTACAACGAAGGAGACAACCCACAGGCACAAAGGGAAGAACTCGACCTCCTCCCCGAGGTCCGAGAAAGAGCCCGAATCCGAGAAGAAGCCTTAAAACGGCGAACGGCCCTCAGATACAATAAAAAGGTAATAAAGCGAAGTTTCTCCATTCACGACCTGATTCTAATCCGAAATGACATCGGAACACAAAAGTCGGGAGAAGGAAAGCTAGCCGCAAATTGGAAAGGGCCCTACAAGGTAACCGAAGTCTTAGGGACAGGCTACTACAAAATATCCGACCTAGAAGGCAATGAGCTGCCCAGGGCCTGGCACGCCTGTAATCTAAGACGGTACTACAGCTAGAAAAACTTAACCCGAGGTGTACTCTTTTTCCCTACAAGGGTTTTTTAATGAGACACCCGGTTAAGTAGGATACCCGACCTAGTCAAAGGGTAAACATTCTGTAAATATTCTTTCTTTTTCAATACTAATCAAATTTCTCTATTTTCTCTTCCTCATAATGAAGCAAATCCTAGAAAGTACCCCACCAAGGCGCATTAATTTATGCTCGGCAAAACGCAAAAAATCATTTGCCAAGAGACCATACAAGGTCGGCAAAGATAAAGCGACGAGGTTCAAATTAATGTGAGAAGTTATAAAGTAACTCTGAAATGGCTCGAAAAGCCAAATAAAAAAGAGGTTACAAAAATAACTTAAAAAGGCCGACCAACGACGAAGTCGGACCCGACAAAGGGAAAGTTATATAGTAACTCTGAAATGGCTCGAAAAGCCAAATAAAAAGAGATTACAGAAATAACTTGAAAAGGGCCGACCAACGACAAAGTCGGACCTAACAAAAAGGAGGTACTCGAGCACCCGAGATCCGAGAAAAAAGCTCGGACCCAAGAAAGAAGCCTTAAAACGGCGAGAACCAAGATTTCGAAAAAACGCTTACTAAAAAGTTGCTTTACAAAAGCAACTAAAAAGTACAAAGCGGAAGAACGAAATCGAAGGAAGCTCCGAAAACGCTTACTAAAAAGTTGCTTTACAAAAGCAACTAAAAAGTACAAAGCGGAAGAACGAAATCGAAGGAAGCTCCGAAAACGCTTACTAAAAAGTTGCTTTACAAAAGCAACTAAAAAGTACAAAGCGGAAGAACGAAATCGAAGGAAGCTCCGAAAACGCTTACTAAAAAGTTGCTTTACAAAAGCAACAAAAAAGTACAAGCGAAAGAACGAAATCAAAGGAAGTTCCGAAAACGCTAGCTAAAAAGTTGTTATCCTAAAAACGACTAAAAAGCACGAAAGCGGAACAAAAAGTCAAAAACGCGAACAAAAACACCGCATAATAAAGTTACTACAAAGTAGCTAATAAGCAAAAGGTGTCCAAAGCGTTCACAAAACCATCCGAAAACAAAAAGCCCACAGATCGGGCAAAACACCAAAAACAAAAAGATTACAGAGGATCAAGGTCCTTTCCGGACTCCACATCAACAGCAGGCTGCGGAGGAAACATAGATATCGGAACCGCATCAACGGCAACGTCATCCCGATTTGAAGCCTCCACACCAGGTCTATCCCCGACCAAAGGGGAAGTCGGGTTCTCAACCGAAACTTTGGGGTCGGACATCGGGACCTCATCCTCAGTAGGAGCAGGAACAATCTGGCCATCCACAACGACGTTATCCGTACTGAATAAGCTCAGATCTAGGTCGGGAGCAAGAACTCGGACCTGAGCCTTCAAATTCTCGAACATGGCATCCATGCCCTTGGCCACATGACCTTCCAGCTCGTAAAACTTGTCCTGCGCGGATTGCAACTCCTCCCTTGTCTCCACAAGCTCGGTATATAGCTTGGTATAATTTTCTGTAGCCGCCTTCGCCATCTCCTCCGATGTCTTCGCTGCCGCCACAGCCGCGGTAGCTTTAGTTTTCTCTTTCTCCAAGGAGGCCTCCAGCTCAGCAATCCGGGCAGCCTTCAGTTGACTAATCTTATCAAGCTCGGAACGAGCCTTATCAAGTCGGGAGCTGGTCGCACCAATGGGGGATTTCTTGAACTCCCGAGCAATAGCGGCATGAAGACTAGCCATCCGGACACAGCTCCGCGCCATATATTGAAAATGATGCTCCATAGACACATCATCAGTAGAAATGAAAGTCTGAGGGAGAATGTGCTGCTCGATCCAACCAAGAGCATCGAAGTCCTTATCATTGAAACCGGCAAGCTCTTGAGAGGTCTTCTGCTTCTTGGGAGGAGGACCCGAGAACGGAGGAGGAGAAGAAGTAGCAGGCCCAGAGGTCGGAGGATCCTGACTTATAGCTCGGAACTGGGGAGTCGGAATAGTCTTCGACCGAGTCTGAACACCCACAGTAGCCTTCGGCGGAGAAGATCGGGCAAAAGCCTTCCCGGCCTCGATATTTCGAGCAGCCACCGACTTCTTCGTCCGACGTAAGAATTTCATGGAATCAGCCTGAGAAGACATCTCTGCAAGAAATGAAGAAAAGGATTACCACAACAGAAATTCCACCAAAAACAAGCAAAACCAAAATACTAAAAAAGAAGAATTTCGGAAGAGGTCGGGAACTACCTAACTCGGAACGGAGAAGGCTTGGATCTCCCAACATTTTCTTCGTGTCCAAGTGAGGTGCCCGACCCCATAAACTGCTCACTACACCCACAAAAGCCTGCTCCACCTCATCTAGACTCTCAAAGGTATACTTAACAGACACTACATTCTCCTGCCAACAAAGAGGAAAGGAAGGCTCCCCACTCTCATCTAAAAAGAAAGGTCGGACGTCCCCAGTGGCCCGGACCTTGAAATAAAAGTTCTTAAAATCGTGAAAGGACTCATCATACAGGGTACAAAACTTTCTCCCCTGGTTAGCCCTAAAGGAGACCCAGGACACCTTCCCTCCACCCGAACCCGGCTTCGTCAACACAAACAAATAGGAAAAAAGAGAAATAGAGGGGGAGACACCCAAAAACTGACACAAAAGTTGGAACAGCTTTAAAAATGCCCAGGAATTTGGATGGAGCTGCGTAGGGGCAAGGTTACAAGACCACAACACCTCGGACTCCAGGTCGGTAAAAGGAAGTCGGACACTCAGCTTAGAAAAAAAGCAATCATAAGCGTAAAAAAAGAGCTTCTCGGAACTATCTAAAGGCGGGAAGCACACTCTCTCCTCGGAATCCGGGGCTACTAACTCATAATCCCTCTCAGACTCTCTATCTTCACATATGCTACATTGCCTACGAAACCTAGCTAAATATTCAGAATCTACCACAGAAGGGACTCTTAAAGGAACAGGATCTACCCAACCAAGACCACTCGGAATCTTGGTCGACATCGCTTGCAGAACCTTTCGAGACATAAAAATCTTGCCTACAAAGAAGAATACAACAGCAAGGCAAAAATCACATAAAGGCAGACAGCAAAAACCCATTCAGCAAAGCGAGAAAACCAAGTTCTTTTAGAAGAAAATACAGAAACCCGAAAACAAAATACCAAGAGAAAAGAGCCCCCCCCACACAACCAAAGCAATGGCGGCGCCTCTTTTCGGGGCAACCCAGGCATAGAAGAAAAAGAAACAGAAGCATATGTGCGCAAAGAAAATGAAGACGAGAACAAACCTGGAAGAAAGGAAGAAGACGACGAGCTCCGATGCAAGGAGAACGAAAACGGCGGCGCAGAGGAAACCCCAGAAAAACGCACAGAAAAAATCGGAGAAGAAGAACAAAGAAGGAGCGGCGCTCGAAGGAGAGGTGGCGAAAACTCAGAAAATGGAAAGGGAACAGAATAAACGAAGAAAATGAGGAAAGGGGCAAATAAATAACGCCTTCACAGAGCCCGAACGGAAATCGAGGAGAAACGGTAAAAAGCAATAAATGCTGAAACGGCCGTTTTCAAATTTTGAAAAAACTACTATGCCCGAGCTCGACCTCTCAAAAAGGACGAACTCGGGCAGGGGCACTGTTCATACCCTGACCGAGCTCCCCAAACTCGGGAAGTTCACAGAAGGTCCGACCTCGTCCCAAGGCCCACGCCTGAGGTCGGACCTCGGACAAATAAGCTAAGAAGGCCCATCAAAAGGAACGAAGCCCAAAAACTAAAAGGCCGAAAAGGCCTAGAGAAAGGCGGTTCCACAAAGATAGGGATAAAACTCCCAAAAGATAAGATAAGATAAGAATATCTTATCCAGGGAAGATCACAGCCAACTACTATAAATACACTGGAGCACCCAGGTATAACTCATACTCTAATTCTACTCAATATCTGCTTGGACCCATGCTAACTTAAGCATCGGAGTGTCATTGCAGGTACAACCACCAACCACTCCACTTATCAAGCTCGGGTCCCTGACCCCCACCACGGGCCTCACCAAGACGTCCGAGCTACTCGTTTCAGGTAACCCCCGGAACAAGGCACAATTTAGAGAGAAAACACAAAAGCATGCTATTTAGATGAACAAATGTGGGTTTATATGACGAAATCCACTCAAATCAAACAAAAATATATCGTCAAATATGGATTCATCACAACACTCTCGTTCAAGTTCGCTGGAGAGCGCCAAAATCATGGGTCACGGGTATGGTGGGTGACGCACGCGTGAAAAGGCAAAAATACAAGGTCATACGTACGGGTGACGGGCGCGCACTCGCATATTATCATGCACACTCGCAAAAGAGCATAGCGCTCTCTTGGCCTGACACGCTCTCGTGAAGCTCAATAAGCGCCAACACACACCAAAGAACCCTAAAGCTTTATTTTTGGTCCAACTTCAAGCAAGCAAAGCCCACTCATTCCACTCAATCAAGGCCACAATAAGCATCTAGAATTAGTTTAATTTCATTTTATTGTAATTTACTTTCAATTTCATTTAAGTTTGTAATTTAAGAGAGTGATGACTGGAATTCACTCCCCATATAAAATGAATCCGTTAATTGGCAAGCGTACCAAATTGTCGTCAAGTAATAACTCACAAAGAGTGAGGTCAAATCTCACAGAGATTAACGGATTAAGCAAACAATAGTTGATTGATTATTCTAGTTAGACAATCATTAAGGAGATATAATCAACAAGAAATGTAAATGACATGAAAGTAAAGTAAAGCAATAAAGTGCAATAAAGTAAATGGCAAGAAAAGTAAAGTGTAAGAAAGTAATGTGCAAGAAAGTAAATAGTTAGAACTAAAAAGGAAAAAGGGGGCATTGGGATCAAGAGGTATTGCATTCTCCGGACCAATCATATTCTCATCTCATCTTCAATCATGCAACTCATTGACCTCTTGGCAATCATGAGTGATTGAACCCCAATTCCTTAGTGATTCAATCTCTCAATTCTTGATCAATAGCCAATTCATTGGTCTAGTTGTTCATGAAAAGAGATTTAGCTTGGTCCCTGATTATACCACACATTTTCATAGATCCAAATAATGGGTAGACTAAATGTCGCAATATTCAACCCAAAACCCAAATCTACTCAAGTGTAAGAAGGAATTTTGAGCATGGTGACGGCGAGAGCTATTGCCGGTTTGGAATCGATCAAAACAAGCATCAATTCATTGGTAGCATAGTCCAAACCAACCACAACTCTCACAATCAAATGTTTAAATTAAAAAGATGTCACAATTCAAAACCAATTCAAAACCGAGAGTATTTGACTCTTGGGTCGTCTCCCAAGGACATTTGAGATCAATGAGTGTTCAATTACGATTGTAGTGATCAACGGGTTTTCAATAAATAAATGAACATATAAAGCAATAAAAGAACATGCAAAATTGTAATGATTGAACTAATGAAGAAATTAAAGAACCGACTATGCACTATAAACAAGTAAAGTATAAAAGAGATTAACATAGAAGTATATGAAGAATTGATAACATAAAAAAAGTTTTGGCTTAGAGTGAGATAAGAGTCCTTTCCTTGTTTGAACCACAACTATGATAATTATGATGGATTAGTGTCACTTGATCAACCCTCACATCGGAAAGTAAGTTAAACGAGCATAAGTGTTCTTAACCCACAAATCCTAAATTGCTTCCTAATTGCCTTAGCAACAAATTAGCGTTAATGGGAACAAGAACAATTAACAACCCAAGAATTGACACTAAATGTTGGACATTCCAACTCTAGAAACCCAATTGCTCACTTTCCCCAAGCCAAGAGCCAACAATTTTGCCTAAAACCATGGTTGATATTTTGTCAAACACTTGGTGGGCAAAAGCATTAAACATGGAAAAATGAGAAAAGGCTTGAAACTTAAAGCAACAAATGCTCTCAATCAATAAGAATAACACAAGAAAGCATGAAACAAACATTAAACATCGAATTCATCAACAAGAAATTGAAATTGCAAAAGAGAAGTAAAATTGAACTATAACATGAATTATAAGAAAGAGTAAGAACAATGTAACTATAAAGAGTAATAACAAAGAGATACTTACAATGGAAGCTAGCGAAATCCAAGATCAAAAATGGAAATGCCACTTGAATGTAAAACCCTAATACAAACCCTAATGGAGAAGATGAAAAACTTAGAGAAAAACTAAACTAAAAGCTTCCTACTACTACTCCTAAGCTATACTAATGATATGCTATGTTGTGGTCTTCATTTCCCCTTCAATATGAGCTGAATGGCTTCAGAAATGGGCTTCTAAACCCCCAAAATCGCAAGTCCCGTGCCATTTTAATGAAGGCATGTGCGGACACTGTGTGTACGCACAGACTTGTGCGTCCGCATACTTTGCAAAAATCTCTTCCTGTGCGTACGCACAAGTAGCTGTACGCACGCACACTAGGCGATACTCTGAATGACCAGGCGATGCGCTCAAAGCAATCCACGCACTCTGATTGGGCAGCTGTGCATACGCACGCAGGTCTGTGTGTACGCACACGTCTCTGTGCTCATCTCTTTTGATTCTTCATGCTTCCTCCACTTTGCATGCTCTTCTTCCATTTTCTCCAAGCCATTCCTACCTTATACACCTGAAATCACTCACAAATAACATCAATGCATCAAATGGAAGGAAAATAGAATAAAATAGATTAAATTAGGCACAAAAGAGCATATTTTCCTAGTCAAGCGCAAATTGGGAGGAAAGTTCAAAAGCATGCTATTCAAGGGAATAAGTGCAAGTTTATATGATGAAATCCATTCAATTCTAACCAAAAATCATCATCAAATATGGATTCATCACATGGTTTTATGATTCCTCTTCCAAGGTTCACATAAAACCCAAATACATTCAATTTCTTTTCCAAGATAATTGAATGCTAACATGAAGAACAAAAATCCTTCAGGTAAATCAAAGAGAGATGAAGAGAATAAAAAGAAGAAAAATGAATTAATCCATTGAATTGCAATAGAGCTCTCTTTCCCAATGGAAAGAGTTAGTAACTAAAATATTTACATGTAAGAAAGTGGAAGAGGAGAGAAGGGTGGAAGGAGGGGTCCGAAGTCCCATTCCCCCAATGGAGTGTGTATCTAGAATTTTATATGATTCTCCTCAATTCTATGAAACTAAGGCCTTTATATAGGCTCTCCTAAATTACAAACTTAAAAGAAATTAAAACAAATTACAATGAAATGAAAATTGAACTATTCTAGATGCTTCTTGTGGCATTGAATGGTTGACAATTGTAGCTTGAATGAGAGTTGGAGTGGGCTTGGTTGATGGTTGTAGGATGCAGGGAGAAGTTGGCGTGTGGTTTTGATACGCGAAAAATACGTTCCGCGCAATAACTACCGGCAAGTGCACTGGATTGTCGTCAAGTAATAAAATTCACAAAATAGTGAGGTCAATCCCATGAGGATTAACAGATTAAGCAATAAATAGTTAGTTGATTATCGTAGTTAGACGATTCAGTTTGGAGTGATAAGCAGCAGAAAAGTAAATTGCATCAAAGTAAATAAAAGTAGTAAAGTGCAGAAAAGTAAATTAACATAAATGTAAAGTGCAGAAAGTAAATGACATAAAGTAAATGAAGAAAAATAAAATGAACATTGGGATCAAGAGATATTGAATTATCTGGATCAAGTTCATTCTCATCTCTTCCTCAATCAATGCATTCATTGATCTTGCTTGGCAATCTTTGGTAATTGGATCCCAATGTCTTGGCTCACCAATCTCTCTAAGCTTGAACAATTTCCCAATGTCTTGGTTTAATTGTTCATGGGAAGAGATGAAGCTTGGTCACTGATTATACCACACACCTTCATAGATCAAAGTATTGGTAGGATTAAATGTCACAATATCAATCCAACCCCCAACCTAATCCAATGTGAGAAAGCATTTCTAGCATGATTTCCTCATTCCTCTGTCAAGGTTTCGAGGAAATCCAAGTATGAACAATTTCTCCGTCGAGAAAATTATTCAATTGAGTTTAGATCGAAAGCTTTTTTAGTAAACTGATAAACCACTATTTTATGGTTTACAATGTGTTTAATTGTGTGGTTTTATCATGATCTTTACCCACTTATTCATGTATTTAGCATGTATTTATATTTCCTTCCTAAAATTATTACATGATTGAAAACATGCTTCTTTGGTCTTAATTTAGCTAATCTTAATTCTCTCTTATTACTATTCAATGCCTTGATCTGTGTGTTAAGTGTTTCAGGCTTCATAGGGTAGGAATGGATTAGAGGATGAAGAGGAAGTGTGCAAAAATAGAAGGAACACAAGGAATCGAGGAGGTGACCAGCGAGAAGTCACGCGGTCGCATGGCTCACGCGACCGCGTGAAATGGAAGAAATCGGAGTGACGCGATCGTGTTCCTGACGCGACCACGCGGATTGGAAGCTGCATATACGACGCGAATGCATGGACGATGCGGACGCGTGATACGAAAAATGCTGAGTGACGCGGTCGCATGGACGACGCGGACACGTGACATGCGCGATCTACAGAATTACAAAAGTTGCTGGCAGAGATTCTGGGCCGCATTTCAACCCAGTTTTCATCCTAGAAACACAAATTAAAGTCAGGGAACTTGCAGAGACTCATCAAGCTTTTCATAATTCACTTTCCATGATTTAGATCTAGTTTGGAGAGAGGTTCTCTCCTCTCTCTTTAGGATTTAGGATTTAGAACTTCTCTTAGTTTTAGGAGTAACTCTCGATCCCAGGTTCAATGTTCTTTTACTTTATATTTATTTCCTATTTTTAGATACTTTATTGCTTGTATTAGTTATGTTGCCTATTTGGCTTATGCCACTTTCATGATGATTTTCTTATTTAATGATATTTGAGGTATTTCAGTTTATGATTGTTCCTTTTTATTATCCCCAATCTGAAGACAATGTTTATTCCAGTAGATACAATTTCCTTTCCTTTTGGTCTTGGTTAAGAAATCAATAACTCAGGAGTTATCTTAGCTCAACATAATTGATAACTGTTATCTTTGCTAATTGGACTGAACTTCAATAATCCCAACCTTTTCTTAGGAAATAAATAGGATTCGAAGGTCAACTAATTAGTCCCTTGACTTTCCTTTGCTTTAGTAAAGCTTAACTAAGTGGAATTAAGATTCAACTTTCATTATTATTGATAAGAATAACTATGTCTGGATTTCCAATTTCTCCTACCTTACCAAAAGTTTGCTTTACAGTATTTATTTATTCTAATTGCTATTTAAATTAATTGCCACATTCACTCCTCACTTTTGAAACCCCAAATTTACAATCTCCATAACCAATAATAAGAACATACTTCCCTGCAATTCCTTGAGAAGACGACACGAAGTTTGAATACTCGGTTATCAATTTCAAAGGGGTTTGTTACTTGTGACAACCAAACTTTTGTACGAAGGGATTTCTGTTAGTTTAGAAGCTATATCTACAATGCGAATATTTTTATATAATTCTATACTAGCAAAAATCCTAACGTCATAAACTCAGGAAGAAAGATTGAAGAAGGAGAATGAAAACTACAATTGTTCCATTAAATAACAATAGAGCTCTCTAACCCAATGAAAAGAGTTAGTTTAGTTCATTGCTCTACTCAAACAGAAAAGGAAGAAAATGCAAAAAAATAAAGATGAAGATTAAGAAATAGAACTGAAATTGAAACTTTAAATTCATAATGGAAATTACAAACAAAAGTTAAACTACCAGAAAAACAGAAAAGAAAAGAGAAGAAAGAAAAGTGCATGAAGAATGTGTGTCAGGGGATGCGGATGCATGATTCTGGACTCCCCTCCAATCCAGAATGCCTCCTCCAATCCAGCTGATGCCTTTATATAGGCTTACAAAATAAAAGATGAAAATACAAATTACAAATGAAAATTT
Source organism: Arachis hypogaea (assembly GCF_003086295.3). Taxonomy (NCBI): domain Eukaryota; kingdom Viridiplantae; phylum Streptophyta; class Magnoliopsida; order Fabales; family Fabaceae; genus Arachis; species Arachis hypogaea. The sequence goes on along the minus strand of NC_092045.1, from coordinate 43,300,320 downwards.
CTAATCTAGATGCTCCTTGTGCCTTAGATTGAGTGATGTTTGATGGGCTCAGCTTGCTTGCATGATCTAGGGGTGAATTGGGGTCTTTAGTGGTGTTCCAGCGTGCAAGAATTGCTCCCAGGCTCTCTGTATCGTTTGACTCAACGTTGGCATGCAAATATTATCACCAATGTTTTTCAATCCACGCGTACGCGTGAATGCTGCCTTTTTTCTAATCGGATCACGCGTATGCGTCGTATCAAATTTTTCTCCAAAAATGTCATCGCAGACGTTGGACCCGACATTTGATCATCAACGTTACCACCAACGTTGGTCTTTTCACGTATGGGCGTAAGCGACGCACACGCGTGACTTATCATTTTTTACTATTTACGCGTACACATAGGTTACGCGTACGCGTAGTTTGCCAATTCTTCATCACTCATGCATACACGTACTTTAAAAATTTATTGAAAAGACAAAAAAATCCTTTTAATATTAATACGTTTAAAAGACGTTTAAAATAATAATATTATTTTTTCTCTTTCTTCAAATCGATAATTTCATTTTTATTTATTTTTTATCCTTTTCTAAAATCGTTAATCACAATTTTTTTGTGACATAACAATTCTTATATTGCATTACACTAAATTAGCGTAATATCAATATATTACACTCCTCTGTTTATAATATCCAAAAAAATTACACATATATGTGGTCTTGCTGTTTAAATAAATATTTTTTTATCACAAAACTATGTTTCTGTTTTTGTTTTATATTGTATTGTAAATGTTATTGTTTTAAAGTTGTTAGTTGTTGAAAATGAATTTAAAATCAATATTTTTTATTATTTGTATTAATTTGAGAATAAATATTATAATAAACAATTCTACTATTTGTGGCTATCATAGGTAATAGAGTATTACCGTATTAATTATAGATATCTAACTTTTAACTAATATTTATATGTTTGTCTCATTATTTATTTTATTTTTTTATTCTATTCTTTTTATGTTTTGTGAATCAGTTTTCTTTTTTTATATTTTTTTTAAATCATAAAATTAGATTATATACCAATTGAAAAAGAATACTCAGAATATCTTCAATAAAATATTTTTAAAATATTATTTTTAATATTTTAAAAATAAATTAATTTAATATTAAAATCTACATTGGAGTTGATTTATGAAATGAAACTGATATCATTTTAGAAATACGATATCACTTTGATAGAGAATCAATAAAATTTTACCACTTATATAATTATATTGATAAAATAATTAAAATTAATATAAAATTCTAATTGAAATAATATTAAGTATTAAAAAAATAATTTTATTTTTAATTTTAAATTATTATTTATACTATATGATCTCACAAATATTCTTATAAGATCTAAAATAAAATAAAATTAAAACTAATATTAAAGATGTTCTCATAATTAATTATAAACATTCAACAATATAATATATACAACCAAGTACAAGTAATTAACTTGCAATATTTAAATAATGTTATGTCAAAATATTTAAAGTACTTTTAATTGTCTAAAATTTGATGTAAATAACTAATTTATTAAATTAAATTTAGATTATAAAATTTAATTGGTAACTTGATTTTAATTATTATATATCTTCTTTATAATTGTCTTTTATTAAAAATATATTTTAAAAATTATCATTAATATGTTTATAGTTTTGCGAGAAGAATGCATTAATGATTTAATAATTTAATCAATATGCATGTACCATTAAACCAAATTAATATAATTAAAATGAGTTTTTATGGTATTTTCTTTTTAAAATTTAGGGAGTTTCGATTTTCCAAATAATAAAGGAGTATCTTAACAACCACCCTAAATATAAATCTTTTTTAATTTTTTAAAAATCACAAAATAAAAAAACAAAATTAGCTTTTTTTTTTTACTTAAAATTAGTATTAGAATTTGTCTATATTTTAAAAAATAGCTTCCAATTTTAATTACCAACCACAACAAAGTAAATTAATTTTTAGCTTTTTAAAAAAATCGAAGGGTTTGCAGGTAAATAAGAAGACACAAATTATAAAAAATCGTGATGCACATACTCCTGTGGAATGGAGAAAGGAAGCGGTAGGAATCATGTCATGTCTTTACTTGTCATTTATTAAAAAATATTGTATTTTATTAAATTAAAATTATCTACAGAAATGTTGCCTTTTTTGAGTATTATTTTATCAAAAATAAAAAATTTAAAAACTAAAGTAGTATTATTTCATTTTTAATTTCGACACAACTCGGCTTTCAATTAGAGTTAAATCCAATTTTTACAAGGTCAGATTTCAGTTGACCCATTTTAAAATATTAACTCTCATAATTTATTAAAAAACATCACAATCTAATTTTTCAGTTGGTTAGCTGAAATATAGTTACTATTTAGTTAGAACTATGAATTATATATATATATATATATATATATATATATATATATATATATATATATATATATATATATAATTAATACTAAAATTGTAAACCTTACCGCACAGAGCTTTATGCTTAAATTATAAATTAGAGTTGGCGAGGTATGACGACTGATAAACCGCTATTTTACAGTTTATTTTGTGCTCAATTGAGTGGTTTTTATCATATTCTTCCCACATTTATCCATGTAATTAGCATGTTATACATCTGACTTCCTGATCTAATACTATGATTGAAAACCTACTTCCTAAGCCCTTAAATTGTTAGATTATAATCCCTCTCTATACCATTCGATGTTGTGATCTGTGTGTTCAGTGTTTTCAGGCTTTATAGGGCAAGAATGGCTGGGAAAATGGAAAGGAAGCTTGCAAAAATGGGAGGAATACAAAGAAACAATGAAGCTGACCAGCGAGACTCGACGCGCACGCATGGCTCACGCGTGCGCGTGATCTGAAGCATTCCATAGTGACGCGCACGCGCACTTGACGCGTACGCGTGATTAGCACAGAATACAAGGGATGCGTACGCGTGACTGACGCGTACGCGTGACAAGGAGTTTTGACAAATGACGCGCACGCGTGACCTACGCGTACGCGTGACATGCGCGACATACAACAGTTGCAAAAAAACGCTGGGGGCAATTTTAGGCCAGTTTTAGACTCAGTTTTTGGCCCAGAAACACAGACTAGAGCAAGGGAACAGCAGAGACTCAAAACATATTCTCATTACGCATAGTTTTAGTTTTAGTTTTGGAATCTGAGAGAGAATTCTACTACTTTCTCTAGGTTTTCTTCACATACATAGTTTTATTAGAGTTTTATTGCTTTTGCTCTGGATATTGAGAAGAGTCATCAGCTTAGTTGAAGTTTTCATTATTCTAGTTTTTTTACTTTGTCCCTTACTCTTCCATATCCTTAATTCTTGTTCCGAGTTACAATTGGATTATTTTTAGAATTTATTAATGCAAAAAATTATTTTTACCTTTGATCAATTTCCAATTATTATTCAATTTATCATGTCTTCCTTTTATTCCCTTCTTAATTCTATGAAAGTTATATTCAAGTTAATTGAGTAGTTTCCTAACTTGATTGGGAGTTGATTAAGAGGAGAATATTGAGTTGAATTACTCAAGTGTCAATCTTAATTAGAAGTTGTTGGCTGACTCTCTAGTCTCTGACTCTAATCCTTTCTTAGGAAGGATTAGGACGTGAGCAAAAGGGTTAGTTAGTTAGTTACTTAACTTTCCCTTATTATATAAGGGATGACCAAGTAGAACAACAACCTTTTATTATTAGACTTGGGAAAATTCAACAAGGATAGAACTTCAAATTAATCTCCTCTAGGTCAAGGCTTTTATTTGAACTATATCAATTCTCTCGTTAATTTCCGTTGCTTAAATTTACCGTTATTTATTTTTCTGTTTCTCAAACTCAAAAATTTCTTGGAAAACCTCTGACCAATAAGCTGCACTCTTTTGTCAACTCGTTGAGGGACGACCTGGGATTTCTACTCCCAGTACTTTGTTCTTAATTTTTTGATAACTCTTTTCTAACTTGATAAGCGGATTTTAGTCGGTTAAGAATTATACTTGCAACGTTGTTTTCTCTATAAATTCTTAATTGGCCAATTTCCGACACGTCAATTTTTGGCACCGTTGCCGGAATGTTTGAACTGTGTGCTAATTTATTGGTTGGAATTTATTTATTTGCATTTTATTTTATTTTATTTTATTTTATTACTATGAGATGTATGTTTCTTTCATTAAATGACGCGTTCACTACCTGATCCGAGGTTAGCCGCGTTTGATCCTGAAATCGAAAGAACTCTTTCACGTATTAGGCGGGCTCGGCATCGGTTAGCCTCTGAGGGTGGTGAAGTGGTTATTGCCAATTCACCAGTCTTATCTGAAAGCGAATCTAAAGCACCATTTGAGGAGGAAACCAGCTCTTCTACTACTGATTCGGTTGATTCACGTGTAGGTAATATGGCGGAGCCCAGAAGGATTACTCTCCAGGAAGCAGGAGCTCCAGACTTTACACTGCCACCGTATCAAGTACGTCACCCAAATCTGGCTACAGATTTTGAACTGAAGACTGCACTAATCAACTTGATACCTAAGTTCCATGGCTTACCGGCTCAGGAGCCTATAAAGCACCTCAGGGATTTTCAGATAGCCTGTTCTACTGTTAGGCATCATGGTGCAGATGAAACTACTATTTTGCTGACTGCCTTTCCGTTTTCTTTTGAGGGAAAGGCGAGGGAGTGGTACTACACTCAACCTGAAGCAGTTGTTACTAACTGGGAGATGCTCAGGAGAGAATTCAGGGAAAAATACTTTCCAGCTGAGGTTACTGATAGACTAATGAAAAAAATTTCCTACATTATTCAAGGCGAATTATAGACTCTTTATGAGTATTGGGAGCGCTTCAATAATCTCCTAGATGTATGCCCCCACCACATGATTGACAAGTTGGTATTGATAAGCTACTTCACACAAGGTATGAAGCCTCAGGACAAGACTACATTGGATGGTGCGAGTAATGGTTATTTGAAAAAGTACAAGACCGCGGAGGAAGCGTGGCAACTGATCAGTGACCTAGCTAAGTCCGCTCGAAATCACAGGCATAGGAACAACCATCCCAAGGCTGTGGCAGAGGTTTTCTGTAGCAGTGAGACTACTGCTCTCACACAGAGTCTATGTGAGATGACCAACCTATTGAAGCAGATACATCAGAACTAGCAACAATCTCAACCCCTCACCATAACATAGTCAACAACTGGTTCCTCAGAGAGTATGCAGAATATGTGCTGATTATAATTATTACACTGATGAGTGTCCACAGCATCAACATGAAGACAACACCTTGGCAGCTACTCACAATTTCTATGACCGCTGGAATTAGGGATACCATCAACAAGGCGGCAACTACAACCAAGGTGGAAACTACAATCACGGTTGGCAAGACAACTCCAACCAGGGTTAGAGAGATAATTCCAACCAGGGATAGAGGGACAACTACAATAAAGGAGACAGAGATAACAATGGAAATCAGAGGTGGAACAACAACAACAACAGACAGCAGAACCAAAACCAGCCTTACAGAGCACCTCACCAAAGGCAGTCCCAAGTGCCTCAGAAAAACCAGCAGCAGGCCCCTCAAATCACTTACCCTCTTCTTCTTCTAATGATGAGATGCTTCGCACTGTAACGCAAGGACACCAAGACATTCAGAATACAATTAACTCCTCCATAAATGGTCTTACTTCCACAATACAAGCTCTCATCTCCCGGATGGATTCGCTAATTCCCTCTAACAATCAACTTTTAAGCTCCAGTGCAATTCCTTCTCAACCCTTACCCAACACCAAAGGTGGCATTAACACCATTACTTTGAGGTCTGGAACAACACTGCTAGACAGGAGTCATAAGGAGCCAAGCTTAAAGGAAAACATTCAAGTGAATATATTATTGAGGCCGAGGATGCTGAAGAAGAGGAGGAAGTACAAGACATAGTTGAGGAAGAAGTAACTCAACCAGAGAATGGCGCACCAGAAGAAGCTAAAGCTCACAGAGACGCCATCCCTATCCCATTTCCACATCTTGCAAGGAAGTCCAGAAAGCAGATAGAACTCGATCCCAAAATGGTAGAAATCTTCAAGAATGTTGAGGTAACTGTTCCCCTTTTTTATGTTATTCAGCAAGTACCTAAATATGCAAAGTTTCTGAAAGATTTATGCATGCATAAGGATAAAATTAATGAATTAGAAACTATTCCTTTAGGTAGTTCTATATCTGCTTTAATGGGGGATATACCTGAAAATGTAGTGACCCAGGTCCATGCATGGTTAACTGTACCATTGGGGTGTAATATTTTAAGACTACATGTGTAATTTAGGAGCGAGCGTGAGTATTATGCCTTTGTCTATATATGATGATTTGAGGCTCCCTCCCTTAAAAAGGTCGACAGCTCATTTTGTGTTAGCAGATAAAAGTATTATTACAGTGGTTGGAATTGCTGAGGACATGCTGGTGAGCATTAAGGGGCTCACATTTCCCATTGATTTCTATATTATGGAGATGCCCCAAAATGACTCAGGAAAACCGTCATCCATCTTGCTCGGAAGACCATTCCTGAAGACCTAAAAGTTCAAGCTTGATATATTCTTAGGAACCTATTCTTTTAAGATAGACGGCCGAGCAGTGCGCTTCAAGCTGACTGAAGCTATAAAACATCCTCAAAAAGACCATTCCATCTTCCAATACGACATCATTGATGAGACTATAGCTGTAGTTCACCAAGAAGACGTGGAAGATAGGCACATGGAGCAAGGTCCAAGTGTGGGAAAACCATCCGAACACAATGAGGACATCCTACCATCATCACTGGCTCTAGAAGATCCAGTGCCCAGTCTGGAGCAGAAATTGGAGCTAAAGCCACTTCCACCCCCACCTCAAGTATGCTTACCTTGAGGATAATCAGAAGCTCCTAGTTATCATTGCAAGGAAACTCACTTCCCAACAAGAGGAGCAACTGCTTAGTGTGCTAAGAAGACACAAGAAGGCTATTGGGTGGAGCTTGGCGGATATAGTAGGTATCAGCCCTCAAGTTTGTGAGCACCGAATATTTTTAGAAGAGGGAGCAAGGCCTATCCGTCAACCCCAAAGAAGACTGAACCCCACCATCTTGGAGGTTGTCAAGAGGGAAGTGACCAGATTACTGGAAGCTGATATCATCTACCCAATCTCAGACAGCGAATGGGTCAGCCCAGTACAAGTGGTTCCAAAGAAATCTAGAGTCACAATAGTAAATAATGAGCATGGCGAGCTCATTGCGACTAGAGTGCAGAACGCCTGGAGGGTATGCATTGATTACAGGAGTCTCAACCAAGCTACCCGCAAGGATCACTACCCCCTGCCCTTTATCGATCAGATGCTTGATTGCCTGTCAGGTAAATCACACTACTGTTTTATAGATAGTTACACTTTCTATTTTCAGATTCATATAGCTCCTGAAGATCAGGAGAAAACTACTTTCACATGTCCCTTTGGAACATATGCGTATAAGAGGATGCCTTTTGGCTTATGTAATGCACCGGCAACGTTCCAAATATTCATGATGAGTATTTTCTCAAATCTCCTAGAAGACTGTATGGAAGTTTTCATGGATAGTGTGTATGGTGATTCTTTTAGCATTTGTTTGGATAGTTTAGCTAGAGTATTAAACAGGTGTGTTAGTTCAAATTTTGTATTGAATTTTGAAAAATGTCATTTTATGGTTAAACAAGATATTGTTCTAGGACACGTTGTTTCTAATACTGGTATTTCTGTAGATCCAGCAAAGGTAAATGTCATTTTTAGTTTACCTTACCCCTCCTCCGTGAGAGAAGTCCGTTCGTTCCTTGGCCATGCAGGTTTTTATCGAAGATTTATCCAGGACTTTAGTAAGGTAGCTTTACCTCTATCTAGATTGCTATAGAAGGATGTTGAATTTGAGCTGAGTGAGGACTGTATAGAAGCGTTTGATAAGCTGAAGATCGCCTTGACTCAAGCTCCAATTGTAAGAGGACCAGACTGGAGCCAGCCTTTTGAGATTATGTGTGATGCCTCTAACCATGCAGTAGGAGCGGTGCTGGCTCAGCGCGAAGGGAAGGATCCTTTTGTAATTGCATATGCTTCAAAAACCTTAGATGTTGCCCAGTCCAATTACATTACCACTGAAAAAGAGCTTTTGGCTATTGTTTTTGCTCTGGATGAATTCCGAGCTTATTCACTTGGTACTAAGGTGGTAGTGTACTCAGACCATGCAGCTCTAAAATATTTATTAGCTAAAAAAGAGTCCAAACCAAGGCTAATACATTGGATACTGCTGCTGCAAGAATTTGATTTAGAAATTAAGGATAGGAGTGGTTCTCAGAATTTAGTGGCGGACCACTTGAGTTGCCTTGAGCACATTAAGGATGACTCCACTTCTATCAATGATGCTTTTCCATTTGATAGCTTGTATGCAGTATCTGAAGTAGTTCCTTGGTATGTGCTTATAGCTAATTATCTAGTTAGTCATACCTTCCCTCCCAATTTTACTAAGCATTAGAAGGACAAGCTGAAAAGTGAGTCCAAATATTATATATGGGATGCTCCATATTTATAGAGGTATGGTGCTGACCAGATAATTAGACGGTGTGTGCCTCAATCAGAATTCCAGTCCATTTTAGAGGACTGTCACTCCTCTGAGAGTGGTGGACATTTTGGCCCTCAGAGAACAGCTAGAAAACTTTTAGACTGTAGATTCTAGTGGCCCGCTCTTTTTAAAGATGCTACTGCCTTTTGTAAATCTTGTTCCACATGTCAGAGGTTCAGTAATATATCCAAGAGGGATGAGATGCCCCAACAAATTATGCTATTCTGTGAGATTTTTGATGTTTGGGGCATTGACTTCATGGGTCCGTTTCCAAACTCTAGCGGTTTCTTATATATATTGTTAGCTGTAGATTATGTTTCTAAATGGGTGGAAGCAATTCCTACCCATACTGATGATGATAACACTGTCGTCTCTTTTGTTAGAAACCATATTATCTGTCGCTTTGGATCACCACGAGCGATCGTGAGTGATCAAGGCACCCATTTTTGTAATAGGAGATTGACCGCTCTACTGAAGAATCATGGCGTTATTCATAAGGTAGCAACTGCCTACCACCCACAGACTAACAGACAAGCAGAGGTGTCTAACAGAGAGATAAAGTGTATCCTGGAGAAGATACTCAAGCCTCATAGAAAGGACTGGAGCACCAGGCTACAAGATGCGCTTTGGACATATCGGACAGCATATAAGACACCAATAGGGATGAGCCCCTTTTGCTTAGTTTATGGGAAGGCCTGTCACCTTTCAGTAGAGGTAGAGCACAAGGCATTCTGGGCAGTAAGAGAAATCAATATGGGATTTGAGAAGGCCGGAGCTGAAAGAAAGCTGCAACTACAAGAATTAGAGAACCTTCGCTTAGAAGCATATGACAATTCCAGGCTATACAAAGAGAAGATGAAGGCTGTGCATGACAAGCACATCAAAAGGAGAGAGTTCGGAACTGGGGAATTAGTTCTCCTTTACAACTCCAAACTGAGGCTCATGCCAGGCAAGCTGAGATCAAGATGGGATGGTACGTATAGAGTAGAGAAGGTAGAGCCATATAGAGTCTTTCACCTGAGTCATCCTTCAAGCTCCAAATTCATTAAGGTCAATGGCCATCTCTTGAAGCTATATCATGGTAAGAAGATGAAAAAAAAACAAGGAGTTAGAAATTTTCCTCCTGGAGGATCCAACCATGACAAACGACTGAGCTTGTGGACCGTCCAACTTAAGGACGTTAAAGCAAAGTACTTGGTGGGAAACAACCCACCATGGTATGATCGTTCCCTTCTCTCTTTTTAGCTTTATTTAGTGACTCTTCTCATTATTTCTACATATAGTCTGCATTTACATCTACATAATTACATATAAAACAAACAATATAAAAAAATAAAAAATAAAGAAAAAAAAGTGGCAGAAAGTTTGATGAGCGGATAATTTATATGCTTTTTGGCATTATTTTTACATAGTTTTTAGTAGGTTTTAGTTAATTTTTATTAGTTTTTATGCAAAAATCACATTTCTGGACTTTACTATGAGTTTGTGTGTTTTTCTATAATTTTAGGTATTTTCTGGTTAAAATTGAGGGACCTGAGCAAAAATCTGATTCAGAGGCTGAGAAAGGACTGCAGATGTTGTTGGATTCTGACCTTCCTGCACTCAAATGCCTTTTTCTAGAGCTACAGAAATCCGATTGGCGCGCTCTCAATTTGGCTGCAAAGCTAACATCTTGTGCTTTCCAGCAATATATAGTAGTTCATACTTTGCCTGAGATTTGATGGCCCAAACTGGCGTTAAAACACCCACCAGAGACCCTTTTTTTGGCGTAAGACGTCGGAACTGGCACCAGAACAGGAGTTAAATGTCCAAACTGGCATCCAAGCTGACGTTTAACTCCAGAAAAGGCCTATGCATGTGTAAATCTCAATGCTCAGCCCAAGCACACACCAAGTGGGCCCCGTTAGTGGATTTTTGCACTATCTGCACTTAGTTACTTATATTCTGTAATCCCTAGTAACTAGTTTAGTATAAATAATCGTTTTTACTACTCTACTGTTCTTCATGAATTAATGCAAGTACTATTGTTTCTCCTTCAATTCATGCTTACGTCTTCTCCAAGATATACTCTCGTACTTAATTCAGTTAAGTCAGAATGAAGGGGGTGACCCGTGACAATCACCCACTATCTTCGTTACTCACTTAGCCAAGATCTACGTGCCTGACAACCCAGTGCACTTGCTGGTTAGTTGTACCGGAGTTGTGAAAAGTGTAATCATAATTCCGTGCACCAAAATTTTGGCGCCGTTGCCGGGGATTGTTCGAGTTTGGACAACTGATGGTTCATCTTGTTGCTTAGATTAGGTAACCTTCTTTCTTGTTTCAACCTTTATTTTCTTTTCAAAAAGTTTTCGAAAAAAAAAATTTGTGTTCTTGTTTGAGTCATGTGTCAAATTTTAAGTTTGGTGTCAACTGTATTTTTTAATTTAATTTTTTTAAAATTTTCGAAAATTCATGCATTGTGTTCTTCTTTGATCTTCAAGTTTTTTTATGATTTTCTTTGTTTGATCTTTAAATTTTCTTATTTTATGTCTTTTCTTGTTTTTCTTGTGCATTTTCGAATTGTTAGTGTCCCTAGTACAAAAGTTCTTAAGTTTGGGATCTTGCATGTCTTTCTTTTCTTAACAATTTTCAAAAATATGTTATTGATGTTCATCATGATCTTCAAAGTGTTCTTGGTGTTCATCTTGACATTCAAAGTGTTCTTGCATGCATTATTTGTTTTGATCTTAAAATTTTATGTTTTGTTTCTTTTTTGTTATTTTTCTCTCTCTTCATTAAAAATTCAAAAGTAAAAAAAAGAAAAAAATATCTTTTCCTTTTTTTTTCTCATAATTTTGAAATTTTGAGTTGACTTAGTAAAAATTTTTTAAAATTTAGTTGTTTCTTGTTAGTCAAGTCAAAATTTCAAATTTAAAAAAAATTACATATCTTTTCAGTAAATAATATAGAGAAATGAAGGATCAGAACATAAAGCAGAGGAATCACAGAGAAAAAGAGCTCACTGGCATTAAAACGCCTGTAAAGAGGCATTTTGGGCGTTAAACGCCAGAATGGCTATCATTATGGGCGTTTAAAGCCAGTAAAGGTATCATTCTGGGCGTTAAATGCCAGAATGAGTAGCATTCTGGGTGGTTAACGCCAGAAATGGCAGCATTCTGGGCATTTAGAAAAACACCGAGCAAAGAAGGGTTCCTAGCATTTAACGCCAGTCAGGGTATCTGGTTGGGCGTTAAACGCCCAAAGAGGCAGTCAAGTGGGCATTAAACGCCAGAATGGATAGCATTCTGGGCGTTTAACGCCATGATGACAAAAGGGAGGTAATTTTGGTTTCCAATTCGATTTTTTCCCAATTTTTCATGTTTTAATTCATAACTTTTTGCATCAAACATATTTTAAACATTCATCTTTCAATTTTTTTTTAATGTTTTCGAAAATTTTAAAACTGATTTTTGAAAAATCTTTTTCTTAATTTTATTTCATATTTTCAAAAATCCTTGCTAACAATTAATATTTTGATTCAAAAATTCAAGTTTGTTACTTTCTTGTTAAGAAAGGTTCAATCTTTAAATTATAGAATTATATCTTTTAGTTTCTTATTAAGACAAGTCATCAACATTAATTTTAAAAATCAAATCTTTTTTAAATTCTCTTTCAACTCTTTTTCAAAATAAATTTCAATCATATCTTTTTAAAATTATAATTTCAAAATCTTTTTCTAACTTCTTATCTTTTCAAAAATTATTTTCAAATCTTTTTCAACTAACTACTTGACTTGTTTGTTTTAATTTTAAAAATTTACTATTTCTTATCTTTTTCAAAACCACCTAACTACTTTTTCACTTCTCATTTTCGAAAATCACCCACCACTTTTTCAAAATTCTTTTTAATTAACTAATTGCTTTAAATTTTAATTTTAATTTTATTTCTTTTAATATTTTTGAAACTAACCAATAATTAAAATAAAAACAAAAATATTTTTCTCTTCTTTTAATTAAAATTCGAATACTCTCTCTCTCTCTCTCTCATTTATTTCTATTTATTTTATTTAATTGCTAACACTTCTCTTCTACTCATAATTCGAACCTCTCTCTCTTCTCTCTGTTCGAATTACTCATTCCTCTCTCTTCTCACTCTTTTATTCTTCTTTTCCTCTAACACCTCAAGGAATCTATACTGTGACACAGAGGATAGCACTACTTCCATTGTTCTCTTCTTTTTCATATGAGCAGAAACAGGGATAAAAACATTCTTGTTGAAGCTGATCCTAAACCTGAAAGGACTCTGAATAGGAAGCTAAGAGAAGCTAAAGCACAACACTCCGAAGAGGACCTTACAGAAAATTTCGAAAAAGAAGCAGACATGGTGGCCGAACCCAACAACAATGCCAGAGGTGCAAGGAAGATGCTTGGTGACTATACTGCACCAACTTCCAACTTCTATGGAAGAAGCATCTTGGTGGACGAAATTGTGATTGCCTTCTTTGTATTTGCATGAGATTTATTTAATGGCTCTTTGGCATATGTGATCACAACTACGTTCAACTTAACCAGCAAGTGTACTGGGTCATCCAAGTAATACCTTACGTGAGTAAGGGTCGATCCCACAGAGATTGTTGGTATGAAGCAAGCTATGGTTACCTTGTAAATCTCAGTTAGGCAGATTATTGGTTTAAATTTGATTAATGGAATAAATAGAAAATAAAAGGGATAGAAATACTTATGTAAAGTAATAGTGGGAATTTCAGATAAGTGTGTGGAGATGCTGTGCTCCTCTCGTATCTCTATTTTCTTATTACATTCATCCAATCCTTCCTACTCCTTTCCATGGCAAGCTGTATGTAGGGCATCACCGTTGTCAATGGCTACATCCCATCCTCTCAGTGAAAACGTTCCTATGCTCTGTCACAGCACGGCTAATCATCTGTCGGTTCTCAATCAGGTTGGAATAGAATCCCTTGATTCTTTTGCGCTTGTCATCACGCCCAGCCTTCAGGAGTTTGAAGCTCGTCACAGTCATTCAATCCCAGAATCCTACTCGGAATACCATAGACAAGGTTTAGACTTTCCGGATCCTCATGAATGCCGCCATCTATCTAGCTTATACCACGAAGATTCTGTTGGGGAATCTAAGAGATATGCGCCCGGCCTAAGGTAGAACGGAAGTGGTTGTCAATCACGCGCGTTCATAGGTGAGAATGATGATGAGTGTCACGGATCATCACATTCATCAAGTTGAAGTGCAACGAATATCTTAGAATAGGAATAAAAGAGAATTGAATAGAAAATAATAGTAATTGTATTGAAACTTGAGGTACAGCAAAGCTCCACACCCTTAATCTATGGTGTGTAGAAACTCCACTGTTGAAAATACATAAGTGAAAGGTTCAGGCATGGCTGAATGACCAGCCCTCTCTATGATCAAGAGACCGAATAGTCAAAAGATTAAACTGTCAAAAGATGTCTAATACAATAGTAACTTATCCTATTTATACTAGACTAGCTACTAGGGTTTACATGAGTAAGTAATTGATGCATAAATCCACTTCCGGGGCCCACTTGGTGTATGCTTGGGCTGAGCTTGATCTATCCACGAGCTGAGGCTTTTCTTGGAGTTGAACTCCAAGTTATGACGTGTTTTGGGCGTTCAACTCCGGATCATGACGTTTTTCTGGCGTTTAACTCCAGACAGCAGCATGTACTTGGCGTTCAACGCCAAGTTACGTCATCAATTTCCGAACAAAGTATGGAGTATTATATATTGCTGGAAAGCTCTAGATGTCTACTTTCCAACGCCGTTGAGATCCTGCCATTTGGAGTTCTGTAGCTCCAGAAAATCCATTTCGAGTGCAGAGAGGTCAGATTCCAACAGCATCAACAGTCCTTTTGTCAGCCTTTTTTCAGAGTTTTGCTCAAGTCCCTCAATTTCAGCCAGAATTTACCTGAAATCACAGAAAAATACACAAACTCATAGTAAAGTCCAGAAATGTGAATTTAACATAAAAACTAATGAAAACATCCCTAAAAGTAGCTCAACTTACTAAAAACTACCTAAAAACAATGCCAAAAAGCGTATAAAGTATCCGCTCATCACAACACCAAACTTAAATTGTTGCTTGTCCCCAAGCAACTGAAAATCAAATAGGATAAAATAAGAGAATATACTATAAATTCCAGAATATTAATGAATATTAATTATAATTAGATGAGCGGGACTTGTAGCTTTTTGCTTCTGAACAGTTTTGGCATCTCACTTTTTCCTTTGTAGTTTAGAGTGATTGGCGTCTCTGGGAACTCAGAATTTTGGATAGTGTTATTGACTTTCCTAGTTAAGCATGTTGATTTTTGAACACAGCTACTTATGAGTCTTGGCCGTGGCCCTAAGCATTTTGTTTTCCAGTATTACCACCGGATACATAAATGCCACAGACACATAACTGGGTGAACCTTTTCAGATTGTGACTCAGCTTTGCTAGAGTCCCCAGTTAGTGGTGTCCAGAGCTCTTAAGCACACTCTTTTTGCTTAGGATCACGACTTTAACCACTCAGTCTCAAGCTTTTCACTTGGACCTTCATGACACAAGCACATGGTTAAGGACAGCTTGATTTAGCCGCTTAGGCCTGGATTTAATTTCCTTGGGCCCTCCTATCCATTGATGCTCAAAGCCTTGGATCCTTTTTACCCTTGCCTTTTGGTTTTAAGGGCTATTGGCTTTTTCTGCTTGCTTTTTCTTTTTCTTTCTATTTTTTTTGCCATTTTTTTGTAAGCTTTTGCTTTTTCACTGCTTTTTCTTGCTTCAAGAATCAATTTCATGATTTTTTTCAGATCATCAATAACATTTCTCTTTGTTCATCATTCTTTCAAGAGCCAACAATTTTAACACTCATAAACAACAATATCAAAAGACATATGCACTGTTCAATCATTCATTCAGAAAACAAAAAGTATTG
This sequence comes from Arachis hypogaea, assembly GCF_003086295.3. Taxonomy (NCBI): domain Eukaryota; kingdom Viridiplantae; phylum Streptophyta; class Magnoliopsida; order Fabales; family Fabaceae; genus Arachis; species Arachis hypogaea. Next base: position 43,284,751 of record NC_092045.1, on the reverse strand, counting down.
TCACCACATCAATATAATTAAACATGTACTTCTTGTTCTTTTGAATTAAAACATTTTTCATTTAAGAGAGGTGAAGGGTTAATGGATTTTATTCATAGCTTTAAGGCATGGTTACATACTAATGATCATGAAGTAGAGACACAAAACATAGATAAACACAACATTAAAAACCGAAAACAGAAAGAAATAAAGAACAAGGAATGAATCCACCTTTAGTGGCGTCTTCTTCTTGAAGGACCAACAATGTCCTTAAGCTCTTCTATGTCCCTTCCTTGCCTTTGTTGCTCCTCCCTCATTGCTCTTTGGTCTTCTCTTATTTCTTGGAGAATGACGGAGTGCTCATGATGTTCCACCCTTAATTGTTCCACATTGTGGCTCAAATCTTCTAAGGAGGTGTTGAGTTGCTCCCAATAGTTGTTGGGAGGAAAGTACATCCCTTGAGGCATCTCAGGGATTTCTTGATGATGAGCTTCCTCATGCATCTCTTGAGAACCGTGCATGGTCTCTCTTGCTTGCTCCATCCTCTTCTTGGTGATGGGCTTATCCTCTTCAATGGGGATATCTCCTTCTATGATAACTCCAGCTGAGTAACATAGATGGCAAATAAGGTGAGGAAAAGCTAGCCTTGCCATGGTTGAGGGCTTGTCGGCTATTTTTTAGAGTTCATTGGAGATGACCTCATGAACTTCTACTTCCTCTCCAATCATGATGCTATGAATCATGATGGCCCGATCCACAGTAACTTCAGATCGGTTGCTAGTAGGAATGATAGAGCGTTGAATGAACTCCAACCATCCTCTAGCCACAGGCTTGAGATCCAGTCTTCTTAGTTGAACTGGCTTGCCTTTGGAGTCTATTCTCCATTGGGCTCCTTCCACACATATGCCAATTAGGACTTGGTCCAACCTTTGATTAAAGTTGACCCTTCTAGTGTAGGGGCGTTCATCTCCTTGCATCATGGGCAAGTGAAACGCCAACCTCACATTTTCCGGACTAAAATCTAAGTATTTCCCCCGAACCATTGTGAGATAATTCTTTGGGTTCGGGTTCATACTTTGATCATGGTTCCTAGTGATCCATGCATTGGCATAGAACTCTTGAACCATTAAGATTCCGACTTGTTGCATGGGGTTGGTTAAGACTTCCCAACCTCTTCTTCGGATCTCATGTCGGATCTCCGGATACTCATTCTTTTTGAGCTTGAAAGGGACCTCAGGGATCACCTTCTTCTTTGCCACAACATCATAGAAGTGGTCTTGATGGCTCTTGGAAATGAATCTTTCCATCTCCCATGACTCAAAGGTGGAAGTTTTTGTCTTCCCTTTCCCTTTTCTAGAGGATACTCCGGCCTTAGGTGCCATTGATGGTAATGGAAAAACAAAAAGCTTATGCTTTTACCACACCAAACTTAAAATATTGCTCGCCCTCGAGCAAGAAAGAAAAGAAGAGAAGAAGAAGAAGAAGAAATATGGTAGAGAGGGATAGATGTAGGTTCGGCTAAGTAGGAGAAGAGGGGTGTGTGTTGTGTGAAAATGAAGGAGAATGGAAGGGTATTTATAGGGAGAGGGGAGGGTGTATGTTCGGCCATTTTGGGTGGGAATGGGTGGGAAATTGATTTTGAATTTTATGAAGGTAGGTGGGGTTTATGGGGAAGAGTGGATTGATGTGAGTAGTGAAGGGGTAATTGGGAAGAGGAATTGAGGTGATTGGTGAGGAGTGTTGGGAAGTGTGACATAGGGAATTCAAATCACAAAAATAAGATTAGGAGGTAAAGTGGGAATATGTTAGGTGGGGATCCTGTGGGGTCCACAGATCCTGAGGTGATCCTGTGGGGTCCACAGGATCCTGAGGTGTCAAGGAATTCCATCCCTGCACCAAATAGGCATGTAAAATGCCTTTGCACACCATTCTGGCGTTTAAACGCCCATTGGTGCACATTCTGGGCGTTCAACGCCCATGTAAAGCATGTTTCTGGCGTTGAACGCCAGTTTCATGCTTGTTGCTGGCGTTCAGCGCCAGCTTTTCTTCTCTGGGCACATTCCTGGCGTTCAGTGCCAGAATGTTGCTTGTTTCTGGCGTTCAGCGCCAGAATGATGCTCTGTTCTGGCGTTGAACGCCAGCCAGATGCATCTTACTGGCGTTGAACGCCAGCCTGTGCGTCCTCCAGGGTGTGAAAATTTTTTTCTTCTGTTTTTGACTCTGTTTTTAATTTTTTTGATTTTTTCGTGACTCCTCATGATCATGTACCTAATAAAACACAAAATAACAATAAAATAGAATAAAATAAAAATTAGATAAATAAAATTGGGTTGCCTCCCAACAAGCGCTTCTTTAATGTCAATAGCTTGACAGTGGCTCTCATGGAGCCACAAGGTGATCAGGTCAATGTTTGTGTAGTCCCAACACCAAACTTAGAGTTTGGATATGGGGTCTGAACACCAAACTTAGAGTTTGGTTGTGGCCTCACAACACCAAACTTAGAGTTTGACTGTGTGGGCTCTTCTTGACTCTGAACTGAGAGAAGCTCTTCATGCTTACTCTCTTTTATCACAGAGGGATGGCCATGTGCCTTAAACACAAGGTAGTCCCCATTCAATTGAAGGACTAATTCACCTTTGTTGACATCTATCACAGCTCCTGCTGTGGCTAGGAAAGGTCTTCCAAGGATGATGCAATCATCCTCTTCCTTCCTAGTGTCTAAGATTATGAAATCAGCAGGGATGTAAAGGCCTTCAACCTTTACTAACTCGTCCTCTACTATTCCATAAGCTTGTCTCAATGACTTGTCTGCCAATTGTAATGAGAACAAGGCAGGGTGTACCTCAATGATCCCCAGCTTCTCCATTACAGAGAGTGGCATAAGATTTATCCCTGACCCCAGATCACATAGAGCTTTTTCAAAGCTCATGGTGCCTATGGTACAAGGTATTAAGAACTTGCCAGGATCTTGTTTCTTTTGAGGTAGAATTTGCTGAATCCAAGTATCCAGTTCATTAATTAGCAAGGGAGGTTCACTTTCCCAAGTCTCATTACCAAATAACTTGGCATTCAGCTTCATGATAGCTCCTAAATATTGAGCAACTTGCTCTCCAGTTACATCTTCATCCTCTTCAGAGGAAGAATAGTCTTCAGAGCTCATGAATGGCAGAAGGAGATTTAATGGAATCTCTATGGTCTCTATATGAGCCTCAGATTCCTTTGGATCCTTAATGGGAAACTCCTTCTTGCTTGAAGGACGTCCCAAGAGGTCTTCCTCACTAGGATTTTCGTGCTCCTCCTCCCTTGTGCATTCGGCCACACTGATCACATCAATGGCCTTGCACTCTCCCTTTGGATTCTCTTCTGTATTGCTTGGGAGAATACTGGGAGGAGTTTCAATAACTTTCTTACTCAGCTGGCCCACTTGTGCCTCCAGATTTTTGATGGAGGATCTTGTTTCATTCATGAAACTGAAAGTGGCCTTTGACAGATCAGAGACTAGATTGGCTAAATTAGAAGTGTTTTGTTCAGAATTCTCTGTCTGTTGCTGAGAAGATGATGGATATGGCTTTATATTGCTCAGCCTATTGCGTCCACCATTGTTAAAGCCTTGTTGAGGCTTTTGTTGATCCTTCCATGAGAAATTTGGATGATTTCTCCATGATGAGTTATAGGTGTTTCCATAAGGTTCACCCATGTAATTAACCTCTGCCATGGCAGGGTTCTCAGGATCATAAGCTTCTTCAGAAGCTGCCTTTCTAGTACTGTTGGATGCATGTTGCCATCCATTCAGATTTTGAGAGATCATGTTGACCTGTTGAGTCAACACTTTATTCTGAGCCAATATGGCATTCAGAGTATCTATTTCAAGAACTCCTTTCTTCTGAGGTATCCCATTATTCACGGAATTCCTCTCAGAAGTGTACATGAATTGGTTATTTGCAACCATGTCAATGAGTTCTTGAGCCTCTTCAAGCGTTTTCTTTAGGTGAATAGATCCACCTGCAGAATGATCCAATGACATTTTCGAAAATTCAGAGAGACCATAATAGAATATATCTAATATAGTCCATTCTGAAAACATGTCAGCTGGACACCTTTTGGTCAGCTGCTTGTATCTTTCCCAAGCTTCATAGAGGGATTCACCATCTTTTTGCTTGAAGGTTTGAACATCCACTCTCAGCTTGCTTAGCTTTTGAGGAGGAAAGAATTTATCCAAGAAGGCAGTGACCAGCTTATCCCAGGAGTCCAGGCTATCCTTAGGTTGTGAATCCAACCATATTCTAGCTCTGTCTCTTATAGCAAAAGGGAAAAGCATGAGTCTGTAGACTTCAGGATCAACTCCATTCATCTTTACAGTCTCACAGATCTGCAAGAACTCAGTTAAAAACTGATAAGGATCTTCAGACGGAAGTCCATAAAACTTGCAGTTTTGTTGCATTAAGGCAACTAGCTGAGGTTTCAGCTCAAAGTTATTGGCTCCAATGGCAGGAATGGAGATGCTTCTTCCATCAAACTTGGACGTTGGCTATGTGAAGTCACCAAGCATTCTCCTTGCATTATTATTATTTTCGGCTGCCATCTCCTTCTCTTGTTCGAAAATTTCTGAAAGGTTATCTTTAGAATAATTTAATTTAGCTTCTCTTAATTTTCTCTTCAGAGTCCTTTCAGGTTCTGGATCAATTTCAACAAGAGTGCCTTTTTCCCTGTTCCTGCTCATATGAAAGAGAAGAAAACAAGAAAAGGAAGAGGAATCCTCTATGTCACAGTATAGAGATTCCTTTATGTTAGTAGAAGAAGAAGGGGGTAGAAGAATCCAAACACAAGAGATATAATAAGTTCGGATTTTTAGATGAAGAGAGGTGAAGAGAAGTGTTAGTAATTAATTAATTAAATAGAAGAAGAAAAAAGAAGGGAAATTTCAAAAATAATTTGAAAAAGGGGTTAGTATTTTTGAAAATTAAATATAAGATATAATTAAAATTAAAATTTAAAACAAAAAAAGAATTTTGAAAAAGAGAGAGGTATTTTCGAAAATTAGAGAGGGAAAAGTAGTTAGGTGGTTTTGAAAAAGATAAGAAACAAACACAAAGTCAAATAGTTAGTTGAAGAAGATATTAAAATCAAATTTTAAAAAGATAAGAAGATAAGAGGTTAGATAAGATATTTTGAAATCAAATTTTGAAAAAGATAAAATTTTTGAAAAAGATAAGATAAAAGATAAAAAGGTTTTTAAGAAAAAGATATCTTTGAAAAAAAAGATTTAATTTTTAAAATTACTTAACTAACAAGAAACTACAAGATAAGATTCTAGAACTTAAAGATTGAACCTTTCTTAACAAGAAAGTAACAAACTTTAAATTTTTGAACCAATCACATTAATTGTTAGCTAATTTTCGAAAATTAGATGTAAAAATAGGAAAAAGATTTTGAAAATATTTTGAAAATTTTTTTTTTTGAAATTTTCGAAAAATAGAAAAAAAATGAAAAAGATATAATTTTTGAAAAAGATTTTGAAAAGATAAGATTTTTAAAATTGAAATTTTGACTTGACTTGTGAGAAACAACTAATTTTTAAAAAATTTTTGACCAAGTCAACCCAAAATTTCGAAAATTTGGAGGGAAATAAGGAAAAGATATTTTTTTGATTTTTGAGTTTTTAATTATGAGAGAGAAAAACAACAAAAATACTCAATGCATGAAATTTTTAGATCAAAACAATGAATGAATGCAAGAATGCTATGAATGTCAAGATGAACACCAAGAACACTTTGAAGATCATGATGAACATCAAGAACATAATTTTGAAAAATTTTTGATGCAAAGAAAACATGCAAGACACCAAACTTAGAAATCTTTAATGCATGGACTCTAACAAAAAAAAATGCATATGAAAAACAACAAACAACACAAAACAAGAAAACATCAAGATCAAACAAGAAGACTTGTCAAGAACAACTTGAAGATCATGAAGAACACTATAAATGCATGAGATTTTCGAAAAAAAATGCAAGAAAAATTTTAAAAGCATGCAATTGACACCAAACTTAAAAATTAACACAAGACTCAAACAAGAAACACAAAATATTTTTGATTTTTATGATTTTCTAATTTTTTTTTGTATTTTTATTTTAATTTTTTTCGAAAAACATGGTTAGAAAAACGAAAAAGAAAAGAAAAATTTTGAAAAAGATTTTTGAAAAGAAAATTACCTAATCTGAGCAACAAGATGAACCGTCAGTTGTCCGTACTCGAACAATCCCCGACAACGGCGCCAAAAACTTGGTGGACGAAATTGTGATTGCCCTCTTTGTATTTGCATGAGATTTATTTAATGGCTCTTTGGCATATGTGATCACAACTACGTTCAACCTAACCAGCAAGTGTACTGGGTCATCCAAGTAATACCTTACGTGAGTAAGGGTCGATCCCACAGAGATTGTTGGTATGAAGCAAGCTATGGTTACCTTGTAAATCTCAGTTAGGCAGATTATTGGTTTAAATTTGATTAATGGAATAAATAGAAAATAAAAGGGATAGAAATACTTATGTAAAGCAATAGTGGGAATTTTAGATAAGTGTGTGGAGATGCTGTGCTCCTCTTGTATCTCTATTTTCTTATTACATTCATCCAATCCTTCCTACTCCTTTCCATGGCAAGCTGTATGTAGGGCATCACCATTGTCAATGGCTACATCCCATCCTCTTAGTGAAAACGTTCCTATGCTCTGTCATAGCACGGCTAATCATCTGTCGGTTCTCAATCAGGTTGGAATAGAATCCCTTGATTCTTTTGCGCTTGTCATCACGCCCAGCCTTCAGGAGTTTGAAGCTCGTCACAGTCATTCAATCCCAGAATCCTACTCGGAATACCATAGACAAGGTTTAGACTTTCTGGATCCTCATGAATGCCGCCATCTATCTAGCTTATACCACGAAGATTCTGTTGGGGAATCTAAGAGATATGCGCCCGGCCTAAGGTAGAACGGAAGTGGTTGTCAATCACGTGCGTTCATAGGTAAGAATGATGATGAGTGTCACGGATCATCACATTCATCAAGTTGAAGTGCAACGAATATCTTAGAATAGGAATAAAAGAGAATTGAATAGAAAAAAATAGTAATTGTATTGAAACTTGAGGTACAGCAGAGCTCCACACCCTTAATCTATGGTGTGTAGAAACTCCATTGTTGAAAATACATAAGTGAAAGGTTCAGGCATGGCCGAATGACCAGCCCTCTCCTTGATCAAGAGACCGAATAGTCAAAAGATTAAACTGTCAAAAGATGTCTAATACAATAGTAACGTATCCTATTTATACTAGACTAGCTACTAGGGTTTACATGAGTAAGTAATTGATGCATAAATCCACTTCCGGAGCCCACTTGGTGTATGCTTGGACTGAGCTTGATCTATCCACGAGCTGAGGCTTTTCTTGGAGTTGAACTCCAAGTTATGACGTGTTTTGGGCGTTCAACTCCGGATCATGACGTTTTTCTGGCGTTTAACTCCAGACAGCAGCATGTACTTGGCGTTCAACGCCAAGTTACGTCGTCAATTTCCGAAAAAAGTATGGACTATTATATATTGCTGGAAAGCTCTGGATGTCTACATTCCAACGCCGTTGAGAGCGTTCCATTTGGAGTTCTGTAGCTCCAGAAAATCCATTTCGCGTGCAGGGAGGTCAGATTCCAACAGCATCAGCAGTCCTTTTGTCAGCCTTTTTTCAGAGTTTTGCTCAAGTCCCTCAATTTCAGCCAGAATTTACCTGAAATCACAGAAAAACACACAAACTCATAGTAAAGTCCATAAATGTGAATTTAACATAAAAACTAATGAAAACATCCCTAAAAGTAGCTCAACTTACTAAAAACTACCTAAAAACAATGCCAAAAAGCGTATAAATTATCAGCTCATCACATCTCAATTCATGCCATTGGAGCAAACAACTTTGATCTTAAGCCTCAATTAGTTTCTCTAATGTAGCATAATTGCATGTTTCATGGACTTCCATCGGAAGATCCTCATCAGTTCTTAGCTGAATTCTTGCAGATCTGTGATACTGTTATAACCAATGGGTTGATCCCGAGGTCTGCAGACTTATGCTTTTCCCTTTTGTTGTAAGAGACAGAGCTAGGATATAGTTGGACTCACAACCTAGAGAAATCCTGAACTCTCGAGACAAGTTGGTCAATGCTTTCTTGACCAAATTCTTTCCACCTTAAAAGATGAGCAAGCTTAGAGTGGAAGTCCAAATCTTCAGACAGAAGGAAGGTGAATCTCTCTATGAAGCTTGGGAAAGATACAAGCAATTAACCAAAAGGTGTCCTTCTGACATGCTTCCACAATGGAGCATCATTTGTATATTCTATGATGGTCTGTCTGAATTGTTCAAGATGTTATTGAACCATTCTGCTGGTGGATCTCTTCATCTGAAAACACCTGCAGAAGCCCATGAACTCATTGAGATGGTTGCAAATAACCAGTTCATGTACACTTCTGAAAGAAATCCTGTGAATAATAGGATGACTCAGAAGAAAGGAGTTCTTGAGATTGATACTCTGAATGCCATATTGGCTCAGAACAAAATCTTGACTCAGCAAGTCAATATGGTTTCGCAAAATCTAACTAGATTGCAAGTTGCATCTGACAGTACTAAAGAAGCCTCCTCTGAAAGAGAAGTTTATGATCCTGAGAATCCTGCAATGGAAGAGGTGAGTTACATGGGAGAATCCTACGGAAACACCTATAATCCTTCATGGAGAAATCATCCAAATTTCTCATGGAAGAATCAACAAAAGCTTCAATAAGGCTTCAATAATACTAATGGTGGGAGAAATAGGTTTGGCAATAGCAAGACTTTTCCATCATCTTCTCAGCAACAGACAGAAAATTCTGGGCAGAGCCCCTTTGGCTTAGCAAACATAGTCTCTGATCTATCTAAGGCCACTCTCAGTTTCATGACTGAAACAAGGTCCTCCATCAGAAATTTGGAGGCACAGGTGGGTCAGCTGAGTAAAAGAGTTACTAAAACTCCTTCTAGTACTCTCCCAAGTAATATAGAAGAGAATCCAAAGAGAGAGTGCAAGGCCATCAATATAACCAAAATGGCCGAACCTATAGAGGAGGAAGAGGCAGTGATTTCTAGTGAGGAAGACATTGTTGGACATCCACTGACCACTAAGGGGTTCCCTAATGAGGAACCAAAGGAATCTGAGGCTCATATAGAGAACATAGAGATTCCACTGAACTTCCTATTACCATTCACGAGCTCTGATGAGTATTCTTCCTCTAAAGAGGATGAAGATAGTGTTGAAGAGCAAGTTGCTCGGTATCTAGGAGCAATCATGAAGGTGAATGCCAAGTTATTTGGTAATGAGACTTGGGAGGATGAACCTCCATTGCTCATCAATGAACTGAATGCCTTGGTTCAGCAGAAATTACCTCAGAAGAAACCGGATCCCGAAAGGTTCTTAATACCTTGTACCATAGGCACCATGACCTTTGAGAAGGCTCTGTGTGACATGGGGTCAGGTATAAACCTCATACTACTCTCTGTAATGGAGAAACTAAGAATCTTTGAGGTACAAGCTGCAAGAATCTCACTAGAGATGGCAGACAAATCAATGAAACAGGCTTATGGACTTGTAGAGGATGTCTTGGTGAAGGTTGAAGACCTCTACATCCCTGCTGACTTCATAATCCTAGACACCAGGAAGGATGAGGATGAATCTATCATCCTTGGAAGACCCTTCCTAGCCACAGCAAGAGCTGTGATTAATGTGGACAACGGAGAGCTAGTCCTTCAATTGAATGAGGACTACCTTGTGTTTAAAGCTCAAGGTTTTTCTTCTATAAACATGGAGAAGAAGCATGAAATGCTTCATCCCATTCTCTCCATACAGAGTCAAGCAGAGCCCCCACACTCAAACTCTAAGTTTGGTGTTGGGAGGCCACAATCATGCTCTGAGCATTTGTGAAGCTCTGTAAGAGCTTACTGTCAAGTTATTGACATTAAAGAAGCGCTTATTGGGAGGCAACCCAATCTTATTTATCTATGTTAATTACTTTCTCATTTCATTTTCCATTGTTAATTTATATTGTTGATGATCATGTGGAGTCACAAAAATAGCTGCAGAATTAAAGCGGAATCAAAAATAGCATCAAAATAGTGCACCTTGGAAGACAGGCTTACTGGCATTTAAACGTCAGGAAGGATAGCAGAATGGGCGTTTAACGCCCAGTCTGGCAGCATTCTGGGTGTTAAACGCCAGAATTGGCAGACAGACTGGTGTTTAATGCCAGAAAAGAGTGTCTGGTGTCTGGCTGGTGTTAAACGCCAGTAAGGGGCATCAGACCGGCGTTTAACGCCAGAAAAGGGTATATGACTGGCGTTAAACACCAGAAAGGGGCATCAGCCTGGTGTTTAACGCCAGGAAAGGCAGCAGAATGGCATTTAAATGCCAGAAAGGGCTGTCCAGCGGCGTTTACACACCAGAAAGGTACATGTAGCAGAATTCCTTGACACCTCAGGATTTGTGGACCCCACAGGATCCCCACCCACCCCAACTCTTTTTCTCTCCTTTTCACACCTTTCCATAATGCTTCCCCAAAATAACCTCCACCAATCACCTCTATTTCTCCTCCAAAACCATCATACAACCCACCTACCCCCACCCATTCAAATTCAAACCATCTCCCTCCCAAACCCAACCCCTATTACAAGAATTCCATCTCCACTTCACTCCTATATAAGCCCCTCACCACTCCTTCATTTTCACACATCATAACCACCTAAAATCCCCCTTGGCCAAACCATTCACACACCTCCATCTCCTCCATCTCTTCTTCTTCTAATCCTTTCTTTCTTATTTTGCTCGAGGACGGGCAAACCTTTTAGTTTTGGTGTGGAAAAAAACTGTGCTTTTTGTTTTTCCATAACCATTAATGGCACCTAAGGCTGGAGAAACCTCTAGGAAGAGGAAAGGGAAGGCTGTTGCTTCCAACTCCGAGTCATGAGAGATGGAGAGATTCATCTCAAAAGCCCATCACTAGAAAGAGGATGAGGCAAACAAGAGAGCCCACTCATGGACCTCAACAAGAGCACGAGGAAATTCCTCATCAAGAAATTCCCGAGATGCCTGAAGGGATACACTTTCCTCCACAAAGCTATTGCGAGCAACTCAAAACCTCTTTAGGAGATTTGAGTTCCAACATGGAACAACTAAGGATGGAGCACCAAGAGCACTCCGTTATCCTCCATTAAATTAGAGAGGACTAAAGAGCCATGAGGGAGGAGCAACAAAGGCAAGGAAGAGATATTGAGGAGCTCAAGCACTCCATAGGATCTTCAAGAGGAAGAACTAGCCGCCGTCACTAAGGTGGACCCGTTCTTTAATTTCCTTGTTCTTATTTTTTTGTTTTTTGGTTTTTAAGCTTTATGTTTGACTATGTGATAAACCATTATTTTATGATTCATATTGTGTTTAATTGAGTGGTTTTTATCAAGTCTTTACCCACTTATTCATATGAATATCATGTATTTACAATTCCTTCCCAAATTGTTCTATGATTGAAAACTAGCTTCCTAAAGATCTTTTAATTGTATATTTTTATTCTCCTTTATACCATTCGATGCCGTGATCTCTGTGTTAAGTGTTTCAGGCTTCATAGGGCAGGAATGGATTAGAGAATAGAGAAGAAGCTTGCAAAAAGGGAAGGAGCACAAGAAATAAAGGAGACAACCAATGAACAGCGACGCGCATGCATGGCTGATGCGTGCGTGCGATTTGGACAAAATCATAGTGACGCGTACGAGTGGATTGGAGTTCACACAAATGACGCGAGCGCGTGCCTGATGCGCACTCGTGGCAAGGAAAACACTAAATGATGCGTACGCGTGACCGACACGTGTGCGTGACCTATACGATCTGAAAAAATTACAGAATACGCTGGAGATAGTTTCGGGCCGCATTTTGACCAGAGTTCGGCCCAAAAACATAGATTAAAGTCAGGGAACATGCAGAGATTCAAGATATTAGATCATATACATAGTTTTAGGATTTAGAATGTAGTTTTTAGAGAGAGAGGTTCTCTCCTCTCTCTTAGGATTTAGGATTAGGATTCCTGTTAAAGGAATTAGGATTTATTCTTCTCAATTTTCAGGTTCAGTGTTCCTTTTATTTTCCCAATTTGAGTTATGAACTTTTCCATGTTGGATTTGATTTCTTTTATTAATATTTGAGGTATTTCAGACATATGATTTTTATTTAGTTTCTTATATTCTTGGCTCTAGTTGATTAATTGGTGACTCTTGAGTTATCAAACTCATCGTGATTGATAATTGTTATCTTTGCTGATTGATTTAGATTCCTATAACTCTAGTCTTTCCTCAGGAGTTGACTAGGACATTAGGTGTTAAATTGATTTGTCCACTTCACTTACCTTCACAGTTAGAGATTGACTTAGTGGGAGCAAAAATATAATTCTCATCACCATTGATAAGGATAACTAGGATAGGACTTCCAATTTTCATACTTTACCAAGAGTCTTTCTTTGCTATTAATTTAATTCCCTACAGTCTATTTTTCTCATTCAACCTTTCAAAAACCCAAAAAAATATTGTTTTTCATAACCAATAATAAATCATACTTCCCTGCAATTCCTTGAGAAGATGACCCGAGGTTTGAATACTTTGGTTTATAAATTTTATTGGGTTTGTTACTTGTGACAACCAAACTTTTGTACGAAAGGATTTTCTGTTGGTTTAGAAGCTATACTTACAACGCGACTATATTTGTGAATTTCTTTACCGACAGGAAATCCGATCATCAAAATGGCGCCGTTGCCAGGGAATTGCAAACGTGTGCCTTATTGTTGGTTATTGTAAATATTCTTATCTTATCTTTTTTTTCAAAATTCATATATTTTTCAAAATCTTATCTTACTATTTTTTTTAAGATCATATCTTTTTCAAAATATTTTCTTTTTGTTAGTTTTCATTTTTATTTTTCCTACTACTATGAACTCTCACCCCTTTGGCTATGAGTCTGGTTATAATTACTTTGCAGGAAGAGGAAATTACAATGAGAACATGCATCAAGGTTGGAACAATCAAAGATGGGAGGAGCCACAAGGACTTGATCAACCCTCATGGCAACAACCACCTCCAATGGACTATCAACAACCATTCTGTGATGCATACCAAGATGACGGCTATGCTGAGCATTCTTTTGATTATCAACAACTACCACCATATGCCTATGAACCCCCTCCTTAACATAACCTTGGACCACCATACTCACAAGCCCCTTACCACCACTCACCTCTATATGACCCTAATCCTTATCCACCACACCAACTACCATATGAACCATACACAGAACCACCACCTCAATATTCACCATCCCCATATCCTTATCAAAACGAACCACCTCCGTATTATGAACTTGTTTTCCAAAAAATGAACCCTCCTATCCACCCCAAACCTCCATGGAGAGCACACTTACCTCTCTCAATGGTTTCACCTCCACACTTCAAAATTTTATATCCCGCATGGACCAACCCTCTACCTCTAATGTTGAACCCTCAAGCTCCAGTGCACTTCCATCTCAACAACAAAATGATCTCTCCATCCCATCACCACCATCCATGGAAGAGCACCCATATCCATCAATCCAAGAGCAACATGATCCCAATGCTGCTATTGGCATGGAACAAGAGAGAAGGGATCATCTTCGCGACTCCATACTTCATAAGGAGCTAGAGGAGGAACTAAAGGTGAAGGTAGAAGAGACCTTTGCATATGAAGGAGTAGTTGAAGGGAGTTGTCATAGAAAAGAAACCATCAAGGAGGAGTATGATTTTATACTTAAACAACTGGATCAAGCGATAAATCGATTACCTTCCCGACGTTCGGACATTCAAGGAACCCCCATGGCTTCATGTGAAGAATCTACTGAAGAACGTGGCATGATGGAGAAGTTAGAAACTCCGGTGGACAGTGAGCAACAAATTTTGTATTAGAACAATTGGAAGAGGCTACCCCTGCCATTGAAGAGGAAGAAATGGTTGAAGACTTAGGAGATGCTGACCTTCCATGGGAAAGTCAAGTTATAGAGCCTCTTTCAAAGACGTTTGAAACTAATGTTGAGGAGGGTGTACAACCTCCAAGGCATCTCATGATTGAAGACTTTAAAAGGGATAATCAAGAGATGGATTCGATCATTGATGAATTCTTATCTACATTTGAACTCTCTCCCATTGGACTTGACATGGAGATGAAAGAAGAAGAAGCACAACCTCCTATGCCCTTGGTGAACAATGAAGAAGAAATCAAATTGGAAGAAATCTACCAAGAGGAAGAAGTTGATATGGAAGAAGATTGCAAAGAGGTAGAAGTTGTCAAAGAAGAGCACAATGGAGTAGAGCTTACAAGATCATTAGAAACACCTCTCCCAAAGCCATTACCATCCAATACAACATTCAAGTGGGTAAAATTCCTATATATCCCCTTTGTTCTTTATATTACCACATCACTAGCCTTAAGCGGGAAAACAAGTAATTACCCCAATTGAATCTTTGGTTAGCTTAAGATAGAGATTGTGTGTCAATTAAGTGTGGGAAACTATGTGGACTTGGGTTAATAAGGATGTGTATTGCTTAACTAATAAATATTAAAAGTCTGAATGCTACTCATGTGAAATTATGAAAACCAAATGCATTGATGTTATAATGCTCCCTCTCAAAAAAAAAATAAAAAATAAAAAATAAAAAATAAAAAAAGAAAAAAAGAAAAAAAGAAAAAAATTTATGTCTCAGTTTAATTTTAAGGGAATGGAAGCAACCCGATGACAAGTTTAATAAAAAGATCAATGCATATGAGGTGAAATAAAAGAAAATTTAAATGCATGAGTAGGTGCAATATACAAAGTGAGATTATGGGTATTTAGACATGATTTTAGAAGCATAGGGAGTGTGTATGTGTGTTAGGTGAGAACTTAGGATAATCAAGAATTCAATTTTCAGCTCACTTGGCCATACATGTACCTTCACCCTTACCTAAGCCCCATTACCACCTTAAGAAAGACCTCATGATGTTTGTGGTGCACGAAATTGTGATAATCAACAATGGCGCCAATAGACTTGGAGCTCTCAAACGTGAATCACACTTTGTCACAACTTCGCACAACTAACCAGCAAATGCACTAGGTCGTCCAAGTAATACCTTACGTGAGTAAGGGTCAATCCCACGGAGATTGTTGGTATGAAGCAAGCTATGGTCATCTTGTAAATCTCAGTTAGGCGGATTCAAATGGTTATAATGGTTTTCGAATATAAGAATAAATAAAGCATAAAATAAAGATAGAGATACTTATGTAATTCATTTGTGGGAATTTTAGATAAGTGCATGAAGATGCTGTGTTCCTTCTGAATCTCTGCTTTCCTACTGCTTTCATCCAATCATTCTTACTCCTTTCCATGGCAAGCTATATGTAGGGCATCACCGTTGTCAATGGCTACTTCCCATCCTCTCAGTGAAAATGGTCCAAATGCTCGATCACAGCACGGCTAATCAACTATCGGTTCTCGATCATGTCGGAATAGAATCCAGTGATTCTTTTGCATCTGTCACTACGCCCAACAATCGCGAGTTTGAAGCTCGTCACAGTCATTCAATCCCTGAATCCTACCCAGAATACCATAGACAAGGTTTATACTTTCCGGATTCTCAAGAATGGCCACCAAATATTCTAGCTTATACCACGAAGATTCTGATTAAGGAATCCAAGAGATACGCGCTCGATCTAAGGTAGAACGGGAGTGGTTGTCAAGCACGCATTCATAAAGACGGATGGTGATGAGTGTCACGGATCATCACATCCATCATGTTGAAGTGTAGCGAATATCTTAGAATAAGAATAAGCTTGAATTGAATAGAAGAACAATAGTAATTGCATTAATTCTCGAGGTACGGCAGAGCTCCACACCTTAATCTATGGTGTGTAAAAACTCCACCGTTGAAAATACATAAGTGATGGTCCAGGCATGGCCGAATAGCCAGCCTCCAAAATGTGATCAATAGTCTCCTAAGATGAACAATAGATTAAAACTGAGACCAAAGATCTCTAATACAATAGTAAAATGTCCTATTTATACTAGACTAGCTACTAGGGTTTACAGGAATAAGTCTAAGTGCATAAATCCACTTCTGGGGCCCACTTTTGTGTGTGCATGGGCTGAGCTTGAGCTTTACACGTGTAGAGACTTCTCTTGGGGTTAAACGCCAAGTTGTAATGTGTTTTTGGCATTTAACTCTGGTTTGTGACGTGTTTCTGGCGTTTTACTCCAGAGTGCAGCATGGAACTGGCGTTGAACGCCAGTTTGTGTCATCTAAACTCGAATAAAGTGTAAAATATTATATATTGCTAGAAATCCCTAGATGTGTACTTTCCAACGCAGTTGAGAGCGCGCCATTTGGAGTTTTGTAGCTCTAGAAAATCAATTTCGAGTGCAGGGAGGTCAGAATCCAACAGCATTAGGAGTCCTTTGTCATCCTCCTATAAGATTTTTGCTCAGGTCCCTCAATTTTAGCCAGGAAATACCTGAAAATACAGAAAAACACAAAAACTCATAGTAAAGTCCAGAAATGTGAATTTTGCATAAAAACTAATAAAAACATCCCTAAAAGTAGCTAGATCCTACTAAAACCTACCTAAAAACAATACCAAAAAGCGTATAAATTATCTGCTCATCACAACACCAAACTTAAATTGTTGCTTGTCCCCAAGCAACTGAAAATCAAATAGGATAAAAAGAAGAGAATATACTATAAATTTCAAAATATCAATGAGTATTAGTTCTAATTAGATGAGCGGGACTTGTAGCTTTTTGCTTCTGAACAGTTTTGGCATCTCACTTTATCCTTTAAGGTTTAGAATGATTGGCATCCATAGGAACTCAGAGTTTATATAGTGTTATTGATTCTCCTAGTTAAGTATGTTGATTGATGAGTGGATAATTTATACACTTTTTGGCATTATTTTTTGGTAGTTTTTAGTATGATCTAGTTACTTTTAGGGATGTTTTCATTAGTTTTTATGCTAAATTCACATTTCTGGACTTTACTATGAGTTTGTGTGTTTTTCTGTGATTTCAGGTATTTTTTAGCTGAAATTGAGGGACCTGAGCAAAACTTTAATAGGAGGCTGACAAAGGACTATTGATGCTGTTGGAATCTGACCTCCCTGCACTCAAAATGAATTTTCTAGAGCTACCAAACACCAATTGGCATGCTCTCAACGGCGTTAGAAAGTAGACATCCAGATCTTTCCAGCAATATATAATAGTCGATACTTTATTCGTAATTAGATGACGTAAACTGGTGCTCAACGCCAGTTCCATGCTGCATTCTGGAGTCAAACGCCAGAAACATGTCACGAACCAGAGTTGAATGCCCAAAATACGTTACAACTTGGCGTTCAACTCCAAGAGACGCCTCAGCTCGTGGATAGATCAAGCTCAGCCCAAGTACACACCAAGTGGGCCCCGGAAGTGGATTTCTGCATCAATTACTTACTTCTGTAAACCCTAGTAGCTAGTCTAGTATAAATAGGACGTTTTACTATTGTACTAGACATCTTTGGTCTCAGTTTTATTTTATTATTCATCTTAGGAGACTATTGATCACGTTTTGGGGGCTGGCCATTCGGCCATGCCTAAACCTTCATCACTTATGTATTTTCAACGGTGGAGTTTCTACACACCATAGATTAAAGGTGTGGAGCTCTGCTGTACCTCAAGTTTTAATGCAATTACCACTATTTTCTATTCAATTCGACTTATTCTTATTCTAAGATATTCGTTGAACTTCAACATGATGAATGTGATGATTCGTGACACTCGTCATCATTCTCACCTATGAACGCGTGACTGACAACCACTTCCGTTCTACCTTAGACCGGGCGCATATCTCTTGGATTCCTTAATCAGAATCTTCGTAGTATAAGCTAGAATTGATGGCAGTATTCATGGGAATCCGGAAAGTTTAACCTTGTCTGTGGTATTCCGAGTAGGATTCCAGAATTGAATGACTGTGACGAGCTTCAAACTCGCGATTGCTGGGCGTGATGACAAACGCAAAAGAATCAAGGGATTCTATTCCAACATGATCGAGAACCGACAGATGATTAGCCGTGCTGTGACAAAATGAGAGGATGGGATGTAGCTATTGACAACGGGGATGCCCTACATACAACTTGCCATAGAAAGGAGTGACAAAGATCGGATAAAGACAGTAGAAAAGCAGAGATTCAGAAGGAACACAGCACCTCCATACACCTATCTGAAATTCCCACCATTGGATTACATGAGTAACTTTATCTGTATTTTATATTTAATTTATTATTATTATTCAAAAAATCAATAATCTCTTAAATTAGTTAAATCCGCCTGACTGAGATTTACAAGATGACCATAGCTTGCTTCATACCAACAATCTTTGTGGGATCGACCCTTACTCACGTAAGGTTTATTACTTGGACGACCCAGTACACTTGGTAATTAGTTGTGCGGAGTTGTGACAAAGTGTGATTTACGTTTGAGAGCACCAAGTCTTTGGAGCCATTGTTGATGATCACAATTTCGTCTACCAAGTTTTTGGCGCCGTTGCCGGGGATTGTTCGAGTTTGGACAACTAACGGTTCATCTTGTTGCTCAGATTAGGTAATTTTCTTTTCAAAAAGTTTTCAAAAATCTTTCAAAAACTTTTTTTCTTTAATTTCGTTTTTCTAAAGAATATTTTTGAAAAATTTATTAAGAAAATACAAAAAATTCATAAAATCTTAAAAATAAAAAATATTTGTTGTTTGTTGTTTGAGTATTGAGTCAATTCTTAAGTTTGGTGTCAATTGCATGTTTTAAACATTATTATGCATTTTTTGAAAAATTCATGCATTCATAGTGTTCTTCATGATCTTCAAGTTGTTCTTGGTAAATCTTCTTGTTTGATCTTGATGTTTTCTTATTTTGGTGACTTTTTATTGTTTTTCATATGCATTTTTGCATTCATAGTATCCATGCATTAACAAATTCCAAGTTTGGTGTGTTGCATGTTTTCCTTGCATCAAAAATTTTTCAAAAATATGTTCTTGATGTTCATCATGATCTTCAAAGTGTTCTTGGTATTCATCTTGACATTCATAGTGTTCTTGCATGCATCATGAGTTTTGATTTATAATTTTCATGTTGTGAGTCATTTTTATTGTTTTTTTCTCTCATCATTAAAAATTCAAAAATCAAAAAAATATATTTTCCTTATTTCTCTCCTAATTTTCGAAAATTTGAGTTGACTTAGTAAAAAATTTTTAAAATTAGTTGTTTCTCATAAGTCAAGTCAAATTTTCAATTTTAAAAATCCTATCTTTTCAAATTTTTTTTTTCAAAAATCAAATCTTTTTCATTTTTATCTTATTAATTTCGAAAATTTTAAAATTATTTTCAAAATCTTTTTCTTAATTTTATTTCAAATTTTCGAAATTACACTAACAATTAATATGATTGATTAAAAAATTTGAAGTTTGTTACTTTCTTGTTAAGAAAGGTTCAATCTTTAAATTCTATAATCGTATATTTTAGTTTCTTGTTAGTTAAGTAATTAATTTTAATTTTAAAAATTTAATCTTTTTCAAAATATCTTTTTCTTAAAAATCATTTTTTTATATCTTTTTATCATATCTTTTATATCATATCTTTTTCAAAATTTTATCTTTTTCAAAAATTTGATTTTAAAATATCTTATCTAACCTCTTATCTTATTATCTTTTGAAATTTGATTTTAATATCTTTTTCAACTAACTAATTAAGTTTTTGTTTGTTTATTATCCTTTTTAAAACCACCTAACTACTTCTCCCTCTCTAATTTTTGAAAATATCTCATCCCTTTATTCAAAATTCTTTTTAAATTAATTGATTGTTTTGAATTTTAATTTTAATTCTATTTCATCTTTAATTTTCGAAAATCACTAACTCCTTTTCAAAATTAATTTTCGAATTCCCTCTCTCATCTTCTTCTATTTATTTATTTTTTTACTAACACTTCTCTTCACCTCTCTTCATCTCTAATCACTTCCTCTATTCTTACCCTTGTGTTTGGATTATTCCTTCTTCTTAATCCTTATCCCCTTTCTTCTTCTACTAATAATAAGGATCCTCTTTACTGTGACATAGAGGATTCCTCTTCTTTTTCTTTTTCTCTTCTCTTTCATATGAGCAGGAACAAGGAAAAAGGCACTCTTGTTGAAGCTGATCCTGAACCTGAAAGGACTCTGAAGAGGAAACTAAGAGAAGCTAAATTACAACAATCCAGAGGCAACCTTTCTGAAATTTTCGAACAAGAGAAGGAGATGGCAGTTGAACCCAAGAACAATAATGCAAGGATGATGCTTGGTGATTTTACTAAACCCATGTCCAAGTTTGATGGAAGAAGCATCTCAATTCCTGCAATTGGAGCAAACAATTTTGAGCTGAAACCTCAATTAGTTGCTTTAATGTAACAAAACTGCAAGTTTCATGGACTTTCATTTGAAGATCCTTACCAGTTTTTAACTGAGTTCTTGTAGATTTGTGAGACTGTTAAGACGAATGGAGTAGATCCTGAAGTCTACAGGCTCATGCTTTTCCCTTTTGCTGTAAGAGACAGAGCTAGAACATGGTTGGACTCACAACCTAAAGATAGCCTGGACTCCTGGGATAAGCTGGTCACGGCCTTCTTGGATAAATTCTTTCCTCCTCAAAAGCTGAGCAAGCTTAGAGTGGATGTTCAAACCTTCAAGCAAAAAGATGGTGAATCCCTCTATGAAGCTTGGGAAAGATACAAGTAGATGACCAAAAAGTGTCCTTCTAACATGTTTTTAGAATGGACCATATTAGATATATTCTATTATGGTCTATCTGAGTTTTCTAAAATGTCATTGGACCATTCTGCAAGTGGATCCATTCACCTAAAGAAAACGCCTGCAGAAGCTCAAGAACTTATTAACATGGTTGCAAATAACCAATTCATGTACACTTCTAAGAAGAATTCTGTGAATAATGGGATGCCTCAGAGGAAGGGAGTTCTTGAAATTGATGCTCTGAATGCCATATTGGCTCAGAACAAAGTGTTGACTCAGCAAGTCAACATGATTTTCAAAGTCTGAATGGATAGCAAAATGCATCCAATAGTACTAAAGAGGCATCTTCTGAAGAAGAAGCTTATGATCCTGAGAACCCTGCAATGGCAGAGGTAAATTACATGGGTGAACCTTATGGAAACACCTATAATTCATCATGGAGAAATCATCCAAATTTCTCATGGAAGGATCAACATAAGCCTCAACAAGGCTTTAATAATGGTGGAAGAAACAGGTTTAGCAATAGCAAGCCTTTTCCATCATATTCTCAGCAACAGATAGAGAATTCCGAGCAGAGCTCCTCTAATTTAGCAAATATAGTCTTTGATCTGTCTAAGGCCACTTTAAGTTTCATGAGTGAGACAAGGTCCTCCATCAGAAATTTGGAGGCACAAGTGGGCCAACTGAGTAAGAAAGTAACTGAAACTCCTCCTAGTACTCTCCCAAGCAATACAGAAGAGAATCCAAAGAGAGGGTGCAAGGCCATTGATATAGTCAATATGGCCGAATGCAGAGAGGGAGGAAAGGACGAAAATCCTAGTGAGGAAGACATCATGGGATGTCCTCTGAGCAAGAAGGAGTCTCCTATTGAGGACCTAAAGGAATCTGAGGCTCATATAGAGACCATAGAGATTCCATTAAACCTCCTTCAGCCATTCATGAGCTCTAAAGACTATTCTTCCTCTGAAGAGGATGAAGATGTAACTGGAGAGCAAGTTGCTCAATATTTAGGAGCTACCATGAAGCTGGATGCCAAGTTGTTTGGTAATGAGACTTGGGAAGGTGAACCTCCCTTGCTCATTAGTGAACTAGATACATGGGTTCAGCAAACATTACCTCAAAAGAGACAAGATCCTGGAAAATTCTTAATACCCTGTACCATAGGCACCATGACCTTTAACAAGGCTCTATGTGACATGGGGTCAAGCATAAATCTTATGCCACTCTCTATAATGGAGAAACTAGGGATCATTGAGGTACAACCTGCCATATTCTCATTTCAAATGGCAGACAAGTCAGTAAGACAAGCTTATGGATTGGTAGAGGACGTGTTAGTGAAGGTTGAAGGCCTTTACATCTCTGCTGATTTCATAATCTTAGACACTAGGAAGGAGGAGGATGAATGCATCATCCTTGGAAGACCTTTCCTAGCCACAGCAGGAGCTGTGATTGATGTTGATAGAGGAGAGCTAGTCCTTCAATTGAATGGGGACTACCTTGTATTTAAGACCCAAGGGTGTTCTTCTGTAAACATGAAAAAGAGGCACAGTAAGCTTCTCTCAATACAGAGTCAAACAAAGCCCCCACAATCAAACTCTAAGTTTGGTGTTGGGAGGCCACAACCAAACTCTAAGTTTGGTGTTGAGAAACCCCCACATTCAAACTCTAAGTTTGGTGTTGGGAGGCCATCATCATGCTCTAAGCATCTGTGAGGCTCCATGAGAGCCATTGTCAAGCTAGTGACATTAAAGAAGCGCTTGTTGGGAGGCAACCCAATTTTTATTTATCTATTTTTATTTTTTATTTTATTTTACTGTTATTTTATGTTTTATTAGGTTCATGATCATGTGGAGTCACGAAAAAAATACAAAAATTAAAAACAGAATCAAAAATAGCAGAAGAAAAATCATACCCTGGAAAAAGGACTTACTGGCGTTTAAATGCCAGTAAGGAGCATCTGGCTGGCGTTCAATGCCAGAACAGAGCATGGATCTGGCATTGAACGCTAGAAACAAGCAACATCCTGGCGTTTGAACGCCAGGAATATGCCCTGAGGAAAGCTGGCGCTGAACGCTAGGAAGAAGCATGGAACTGGCGTTCAACGCCAGAAACATGCTGCAATTGGGCGTTGAACACCCAAAATGAGCATCACTTCGGCGTTTAAACGCCAGAATTGTATGCTAAGGCATTATACATGCCTAATGGGTGCAGGGATGTAAATCCTTGACACCCCAGGATCTATGGACCCCACAGGATCACCTTAAGATCTGTGGACCCCACAGGATCTCCACCCACCTCAACTCACCTTCTCTCTTCTTCACCAATCACCTCAATATCTCTTACCCATCACCCTTTCACTACTCACATCCATCCATCTCTTCTCCATCCAATCCCTCCCATATGGCCGAAACATACACATCTCTCCCTCTCTTCTATATCTTCTTCTATTCTTTCTTCTTTTGCTCGAGGGCGAACAACATTTTAATTTTGGTGTGGTAAAAGCATAGCTTTTTGTTTTTCCATAACCATTGATGGCATCTAAGGCTAGAAAAACCTCTAGAAAGAGGAAAGGGAAGACAAAAGCTTCCACCTCCGAGTCATAGGAGATGGAGAGATTCGTCTAAAGGGTCTATAGCTCAGTGGTAGAACATTTGACTGTAAATCAAGAGATCCTTGAGATACCTCAGGGGATAAATTTTCCTCCACACAATTATTGGGAGCAACTAAGGATAGGAGCACCAAAATCAATAGGGATCATGCAACAGAAGCAAGGAAGAAACATAGAGGAGCTCAAAGAGCACCATTGGTCCTTCAAGAAGGCGCCACCCTCACTAAGGTGGACTCATTCCTTGTTCTTATTTTCTCTACTTTTTGGTTTTTATGTTATATGTTTATCTATGTTTTGTGTCTCTACTTCATGATCATTAGTAGTTAGTAACTATGTCTTTAAGTTATGAATAATTCCATTAATCCTTCACCTCTCTTAAATGAAAAATGTTTCTAATTCAAAAGAACAAGAAGTACATGAATTTCGAATTTATCCTTGAATTTAGTTTAATTATATTGATGTGGTGACAATACTTTTTGTTCTCTAAATGAATGCTTGAACAGTGCATATTTTTTATCATGTTGTTTATGAATGTTAAAATTATTGGCTCTTGAAAGAATGATGAATAAGAGAAATGTTATTGATGATCTGAAAAATCATAAAATTGATTCTTGAAGCAAGAAAAAGCAGTGAAAAAGCAAAAGGCTTGTGAAAAAAAATGTGGCGAAAAAAATAGAAAGAAAAAGAAAAAGCAAGCAGAAAAAGCCAATAGCCCTTAAAACCAAAAGGCAAGGGTAAAAAGGATCCAAGACTTTGAGCATCAATGGATAGGAGGGCCCAAGGAAATAAATCTAGGGCTAAGCAGCTAAATCAAGTTGTCCCTAACCATGTGCTTGCGTCATGAAGGTCCAAGTGAAACGCTTGAGACTGAGTGGTTAAAGTCGTGATCCAAAGCAAAAAGAGTGTGCTTAAGAGCTCTGGACACCTCTAACTGGGGACTCTAGCAAAGCTGAGTCACAATCTAAAAAGGTTCACCCAGTTTTGTGTCTGTGGCATTTATGTATCCTGTGGTAATACTGGAAAACAAAATGCTTAGGGCCATGGCCAAGACTCATAAAAGTAGCTGTGTTCAAGAATCAACAAAACTTAACTAGGAGAATCAATAACACTATCTGAAATTCTAAGTTCCTATAGAAGCCAATCATTCTAAACTTCAAAGGAAAAAGTGAGATGCTAAAACTGTTCAGAAGCAAAAAGCTACAAAGGACTGCTGATGCTGTTGGAATTTGACCTCCCTGCACTCAAAATGAATTTTCTGAAACTACAAAACTCCAAATGGCGCGCTCTTAACGGCGTTGGAAAGTAGACATCGAGAGCTTTCCATCAATATATAATAGTTCATACTTTATTCGAAATTAGATGATGTAAACTGGCGCTCAACGCCAGTTCCATGCTGCATTCTGGAGTCAAATGCCAGAAACACGTCACGAACCAGAGTTGAACACCCAAAACACGTTACAACATGGCGTTCAACTCCAAGAGAAGCCTCAGCTCGTGGATAGATCAAGCTCAGCCCAAGTACACACCAAGTGGGCCCCGGAAGTGGATTTCTGCATCAATTACTTACTTCTGTAAACCCTAGTAGCTAGTCTAGTATAAATAGGATGTTTTACTATTGTATTAAACATCTTTGGTCTCAGTTTTATTTTATTATTCATCTTAGGAGACTATTGATCACGTTTTGGGGGCTGGCCATTTTGCCATGCTTGAACCTTCATCACTTATGTATTTTCAACGGTAGAGTTTCTACACACCATAGATTAAGGGTGTGGAGCTCTGCTGTACCTCAAGTTTTAATGCAATTACCACTATTTTCTATTCAATTCGACTTATTCTTATTCTAAGATATTTGTTGTACTTCAACATGATGAATGTGATGATCCATGACACTCATCATCATTCTCACCTATGAACGCGTGACTGACAACCACTTCCGTTCTACCTTAGACCGGGCGCATATCTCTTGGATTCCTTAATCAGAATCTTCGTGGTATAAGATAGAATTGATGGCGGTATTCATGGGAATCCGGAAAGTTTAACCTTGTCTGTGGTATTCCGAGTAGGATTCCGGAATTGAATGACTGTGACGAGCTTCAAACTCGCGATTGCTGGGCGTGATGACAAACGCAAAAGAATCAAGGGATTCTATTCCAACATAATCGAGAACTGACAGATGATTAGCCATACTGTGACAGAGCATTTGGACCATTTTCACTGAGAGGATCGGATATAGCCATTGACAACGGTGATGCCCTACATACAGCTTGCCATAGAAAGGAGTGACAAAGATTGGATAAAGACAGTAGAAAAGCAGAGATTCAGAAGGAACACAGCACCTCCATACACCTATCTGAAATTCCCACCATTGGATTACATGAGTACCTTTATTTTTAATTTTCTATTTAATTTATTATTATTATTATCCGAAAAACCAATAATCTCTTAAATTAGTTAAATCCGCCTGACTGAGATTTACAAGATGACCATAGCTTGCTTCATACCAACAATCTCTGTGGGATCGACCCTTACTCACGTAAGGTTTATTACTTGGACGACCTAATACACTTGCTGGTTAGTTGTGCGGAGTTGTGACAAAATGTGATTTATGTTTGAGAGCACCAAGTCTTTGGAGCCATTGTTGATGATCACAATTTCCTCCACCATTGATTCTTGAACACAGCTACGTTTATGAGTCTTGGCCGTGGCCCTAAGCACTTTGTTTTCCAGTATTACCACCGGACATATAAATACCACAGACACATGAGTGGGTAAACCTTTTCAGTTTGTGACTTAGCTTTGCTAAAGTCCCTAGTTAGAGGTGTCCAGAGCTCTTAAGCACACTCTTTTTGTGTTGGATCATGACTTTAACCACTCAGTCTCAAGCTTTTCACTTGGACCTGCATGCCACAAGCACATGGTTAGGGACATCTTGATTTAGCCGCTTAGGCCTGGATTTATTTCCTTGGGCCCTTCTATCCATTGATGCTCAAAGCCTTGGATCCTTTTTACCCTTGCTTTTTGGTTTTAAGGGCTATTGGCTTTTTCTGCTTGCTTTTTCTTTTTCTTTTATATTTTTTCGCCATTTTTTTGCAAGCTTTTGTTATTCACTGCTTTTTCTTACTTCAAGAATCAATTTCATGATTTTTCAGATCATCAATAACATTTCTCTTTTTCATCATTCTTTCAAGAGCCAACAATTTTAACATTCATAAACAACAAGATAAAAAATATGCACTGTTCAAGCATAAATTCAGAAAACAAAATGTATTGTCACCACATCAATATAATTAAACTAATTTCAAGGATGAATTCAAAACTCATGTACTTCTTGTTCTTTTGTATTAAAAACATTTTTCATTTAAGAACGGTGAAGGATTCATGGAATTATTCATAGCCTTAAGACATAGTTACTAAATACTAATGATTATGTAGTAAAGACAAAAACATAGACAAACATGAAGCTTAAAAACCGAAAAACAGAGAGATAATAACAAGAAAGTTAAGGAATGAGTCCAACTTAGTGATGGTGGCGCCTTCTTCTTGAAGGACCAATGGTGTTCTTGAGCTCCTCTATGTCTCTTTCTTGCCTTTGTTGCTCCTCCCTCATAGATCTTTGATCTTCTCTAATCTCATTGAGAATGATGGAGTGCTCTTGGTGTTCCATCCTTAATTGGTTCATGTCATGACTCAATCCTTCTAGAGAAGTGTTGAGTTGTTCCCAATAGTTGTTTGGAGGAAAATGCATCCCTTGAGGCATCTCAGGAAATTGTTGATGATGAGCTTCCTCATGTGTCTCTTGAGATCCATGAATAGGCTCTCTTGTTTGCTCTATCCTCTTCTTAGTGATGGGCTTGTCGTCTTCAATGAGGATGTCTCCTTCTATGACAACTCCAGCTAAGTAGCATAGATGGCAAATGAGATGAGAAAAAGCTAGCCTTGCCATGGTGGAGGGCTTTTCGGCTACTTTGTAGAGTTCTAGAGAGATGACTTCATGAACTTCTACTTCCTCTCCAATTATGATGCTATGGATCATGATGGCCCGATCCACAGTTACTTCAGATCGGTTACTAGTGGGGATGATGGAGCGTTGGATGAACTCCAACCATCCTCTAGCAATAGGCTTAAGGTCCAGTCTTCTCAATTCAACCGGCTTGCCTTTTGAGTCTCTTTTCCATTGAGCTCCTTCCATACATATGTCCATGAGGACTTGGTCCAACCTTTGATCAAAGTTGACCCTTCTAGTGTAGGGGCATTCGTCTTCTTGCATTATAGGCAAGTTGAACGCCAACCTTACATTCTCCGGACTGAAATCTAAGCATTTCCCCCGAACCATTGTAAGCCAATTCTTTGGGTTTGGGTTCATGCTTTGATCATGGTTCCAAGTGATCCATGTGTTTGCATAGAACTCTTGAACCATTAAGATTCCGACTTGTTGAATAGGGTTGGTGAGAACTTCCCAACCTCTTCTTCGAATCTCATGTTGGATCTCCGGATACTCATTTTTCTTGAGCATGAAAGGGACCTCAGAGATCACCTTTTTCTTGGCCACAACTTCATAGAAGTGGTCTTGATGGACCTTTGAGATGAATCTCTCCATCTCCCATGACTTGGAGGTGGAAGCTTTTCTCTTCCCTTTCCTCTTTCTAGAGGTTTATCCGGCCTTAGGTGCTATAAATGGTTATGGAAAAACAAAAAAAAGCTATGCTTTTACCACACCAAACTTAGAATATTGCTTGCCCTTGAGCAAAAGAAATAATAGATGAAAAACAAGTAGATATGGAGGAGAGGGAGAGAGATGTGTATTCTGCCAAGGGGGAGAAGAGAGGGTTGTGTTGTGTGAAAATGAAGAAGGATGGAGGGGTTTATATAGTGGAGGGAGAGGGGTTGGGTTCGGTCATTTAGGGTGGGTTTGGATGGGAAAGAGATTTTGAATTTGAAGGTAGGTGGGGTTTATGGGGAGGAGTGGATGGATGTGATTGGTGAAGGGTTAATGGGGAAGAGAGATTGAGGTGATTGGTGAAGGGTATAGTGTTATTGGATTGTGTGAAGAAGAGAGAAGTAGGGTAGGTGGGGATCCTGTGGGATCCACAAATCCTGAGGAGATCCTATGGGGTCCACAGATCCTGAGGTGTCAAGGATATCTCTTCCCTGCACCTTTTAGGAGTGTAAAACACACTCTGTAGGCAATTCTGGTGCTTAACGCCAGACTGATGCTTGTTTCTGGCGTTAAACGCCGACATGTAACCTGTTTCTGGTGTTTAACGCCAGACTGATGCTTGTTTCTGGTGTTAAACGCCAGCTTGGTGCTTGTTTCTGGCGTTAAACGCCAGACAGATGCTTGTTTCTGGCGTTTAAACACCAAACAGCTCTTCCTCCAGGGTGTGCTTTTTCTTCCGCTATTTTTGATTCTATTTTTAATTTTTTGCAATTGTTTTGTGACTCCACATGATCATAAACCTAATAAAACACAAAAAAACAATAGAAATATAGATAAATAAGATTTGGGTTGCCTCCCAATAAACGCTTTTTAATGTCAATAGCTTGACAGTGAGCTCTCATGGAGCTTCACAGATGTTCAGAGCATTGTTGGGACCTCCCAACACTAAACCCAAAGTTTGAATGTGGGGGTTCAACACCAAACTTAGAGTTTGGTTGTGGCATCCTAACACTAAACTTAGAGTTTGATTGTGGGGGCTTTATTTGACTCTGTATTGTGAGAAGCTTTTCATGCTTCCTCTCCATGGTTGCAGAGGAAGATCCTTAAGCTTTAAACATAAGGTAGTCTCCATTCAATTGAAGGACTAGCTCTCCTCTGTCAACATCAATCACAGCTCCTACTGTGGCTAGGAAGGGTCTTCCAAGGATGATGCATTCATCCTCATCCTTCCCAGTGTCTAAGATTATGAAATCAGCAGGGATGTAAAGGCCTTTAACCTTCACTAACATGTCCTCTACTAATCTATAAGCTTGTTTTATTGACTTGTCTGCCATCTCTAATGAGATTTTTGCAGCTTGTACCTCAAAGATCCCAGTCTATCAATTACAGAGAGTGGCATAAGATTTAAACCTGACCCCAGGTCACACAGAGCCTTCTCAAAGGTAATGATGCCTATGGTACATGTATTAAGAATTTACCAGGATCTTGTTTCTTTTGAGGTAAAGTTTGCTGAACCCATGTATTTAGTTCACTAATGAGCAAGGGAGGTTCATCTTCCCAAGTCTCATTACCAAACAATTTGGCATTCAGCTTCATGATGGCTCCTAGTTATTGAGCAACTTGCTCTTCAGTTGCATCATCAACCTCTTCAGAGGAAGAATAGTTCTCAGAGTTCATGAATGGTAGAAGGAAGTTTAATAGGATCTCTATGGTCTCTATATGAGACTCAGATTCCTTTAGGTCCTCAATAGGGAACTCCTTTCTGTCTGGAGGACGTCCCATGAGGTCTTCCTCATTGGGATTCACGTCCTCCCTTTCCTCTTTAGATTCGGCTATTTTGATTATATCAATGGCCTTGCACTCTCTTTTTGGATTCTCTTTTGTATTGCTTGGGAGAGTACTAGGAGGAGTTTCAGTGATTTTCTTACTTAGCTGACCCACTTGTGCCTCCAAGTTTTGAATGGATGACCTTGTTACACGCATAAAACTTAAAGTGGCCTTAGATAGATCAGAGACAATATTTGCTAAACTAGAGGGGCTCTGCTCAGAATTCTCTGTCTGTTGCTAAGAAGATGATGGAAAAGGCTTGCTATTGCTAAACCTGAATCAATCACATTAATTGTTAGTAAAGTTTTTGAAAATATGAGCTAAAGATAAGAAAAAGATTTTGAAAATCAAATAAGAAAAATTTCGAAAAATAATAAAAAAATGAAAAATATTTGATTTTTGAAAAAGATTTTGAAAAGATAAGATTTTTAAAATTGAAATCTTGACTTGACTAACAAGAAACAACTTATTTTAAAATTTTTTGACTAAGTCAACCTAAAGATTTCGAATTTTATGAGAGAAATAAGGAAAAAATATTTTTTTGATTTTTTGAAATTTTTAATGATGAGAGAGAAAAACACAAAAATGACTCACAACATGAAAATTATGAATCAAAACACATGATGCATGTAAGAACACTATGAATGTCAAGATGAACACCAAAAACACTTTGAAGATCAAGATGAACATCAAGACTTATTTTTGAAAAATTTTCAAGAAAAGAAAATCATGCAAAAATGCATATGAAAAATAACAAAAAAACACAAAACAAGAAAATATGAAGATCAAACAAGAAGACTTACCAAGAACAACTTGAAGATCATGAAGAATACCATGCATGAGTTTTCAAAAAATGCATAAATTTTTAAAAACATGCAATTGACACCAAACTTAAAAATTGACACTAGACTCAAACAAGAAACACAAAAATATTTTTGATTTTTATGATTTTATGATTTTTTCTGGATTTTTCGAAAATAATCTTTAGAAAAACGAAAAAGAGAAAAAATTTTTTGAAACATTTTTGAAAACTTTTTGAAAATAAAATTACCTAATCTGAGCAACAAGATGAACCGTCAGTTGTCCAAACTCAAACAATCCCCGGCAACGGCGCCAAAAACCTGGTGCACGAAATTGTGATCATCAACAATGGCGCCAATAGACTTAGAGCTCTCAAACGTGAATCACACTTTGTCACAACTTCGCACAACTAACCAGCAAGTGCACTGGGTCGTCCAAGTAATACCTTACGTGAGTAAGGATCGATCCCACGGAGATTGTTGGTATGAAGCAAGCTATGGCCATCTTGTAAATCTCAGTTAGGCGAATTCAAATGGTTATAATGGTTTTCGAATATAAGAATAAATAAAGCATAAAATAACGATAGAGATACTTATGTAATTCATTGGTGGGAATTTCAGATAAGTGCATGAAGATGCTGTGTTCCTTCTGAATCTCTGCTTTCCTACTGCTTTCATCCAATCATTCTTACTCATTTCCATGGCAAGCTGTATGTAGGGCATCACTGTTGTCAATGGCTACTTCCCATCCTCTCAGTGAAAATGGTCTAAATGCTCTGTCACAGCACGGCTAATCATCTGTCAGCTCTTGATAATGTCGGAATAGAATCTAGTGATTCTTTTGCGTCTGTCACTACGCCCAACAATCGCAAGTTTGAAGCTCGTCACAGTCGTTCAATCCCTAAATCCTACTCGAAATACCACAGACAAGGTTTGGACTTTCCGGATTCTCAAGAATGGCCACCAATAATTCTAGCTTATACCACGAAGATTATGATTAAGGAATCCAAGAGATACGCGCTCAATCTAAGGTAGAACGGGAGTGGTTGTCAGGCACACGTTTATAAGGACGGATGATGATGAGTGTCATGGATCATCACATCCATCAGGTTGAAGTACAGTGAATATCTTAGATTAAAAATAAGCTTGAATTGAATAGAAGAACAATAGTAATTGCATTAATTCTCGAGGTACAGCAGAGCTCCACACCTTAATCTATGGTGTGTAGAAACTCCACCGTTGAAAATACATAAGTGATGGTCCAGGCATGGCCGAATGGCCAGCCTCCAAAACGTGATCAATAGTCTCCTAAGATGAACAATAGATTAAAACTGAGACCAAAGATTTCTAATACAATAGTAAAATGTCCTATTTATACTAGACTAGCTAATAGGGTTTACAGGAATAAGTCTAAGTGCAGAAATTCACTTCCGGGGCCCACTTTGGTGTGTGCTTGGGCTGAGCTTGAGCTTTGATAAACCACTATTTTATAGTTTATATTGTGTTTAATTGTGTGGTTTTGTCGTGATCCTTACCCACTTATTCATCAATTTAGCATGCATTTAGATTTCCTTCTTGAATTTATTACATGTTTGAAAATTGCTTCCTAGACACTTTAATTATTTAATTTCAATTCTCCTTTATTCCATTCGATGCCGTAATCTGTGTGTCAAGTGTTTCAGGCTTCATAAGGCATGAATGAGACGGAGATTGGAGAGGAAGCTAGCAAAAATGGAAGGAACACAAGAATTTGAGGAGATAACCAGCAAAAAGTGACATGGTCGCATGGCTCACGCGACCGCGCGAAGGAGCGCAAATTGCAGTGACGCGGCCGCATGGCTTGCGCGGCCACGCGGATTGGAAAGCATAAGCAACGCGGTAGCGTGGACGACGCGAACGCGTGAAGAGGAAAAGCGCCAGCGACGCGTCCGCATGGACGACGCGATCGCGTGACATGCGCGATCTGCATAGACTGCAGAATCTGAAACCAACGACTTTGGACCCTATTCCGGCCCAGTTTTTGGCCCGAAACAGCTGACTAGAGTTAGAGAATATGCAGAAACAACAGAGACATTCATTGAGTAGTTTAGATATAGTTTTTCACTCTCTCTTAGGTTTTCCTCTCTAGTTTTTAGAATTTTAATTTTCAATAGATCTTGGCATTGGAACATTGAGAAGAGTTATTTTCCTCATCAAGACTTCATCACTCTAGTTTGTTCTCTTAACTTGGTTTTATTCTTCCATGTTATTTGTTATGTTCAATTTTGTCATTCAGATACTTTTATGATTAATTAATGCAAGGATTATTTCTTTTTAATTTAATTTCCATTCCAATAATCATGTCTTCTTTTAATTCCCTTTCATGTGCCATGGATTCTTTATTTACAATGCGTGAGTAGTTTCATTACTTGATGGGGAGTTGATTAAAGGGAACTCTTGAGTTGGAAGGATTGAAAGAAAAATTTGTAATTGGGTTAAATGTTGGATTGCTATCCTGTCACCGACGCCAATCCCTTTAAACTAAGTGGGTTGCAACTTGTGAACAGATCTGGCATTTCCACTTGTTTGACTTTCTCTTACCTAGTAAGGGATAACCAAACAGAACAACTATTAATTATAAATTAATCTTACAATCACACCATCAATGATAGAGATTCTAACCAATCAATTCCCAGTCAAGGCCTTTCATTTTTATTATTTAAAATTCCTCAATTTAAATCCCAATTTACTTAGCTCAACTCTTTTTGGAATATCTAGTTAATAATACAGAACACTTTTCTGCAACTCGTTGGGAGACGACCTGGGACTTAAAACTCCCAGTAATTTTAATTTAAACTTTCAGTGACATATTTCTAAATTGATAGGCAGAATTTTGGTGAGTTAAGAACTATACTTGCAACGTAACCATTTTAATAAATTTTTAATTCACCAGCTTCTGTATCCCCATCAATTTTTGGCGCCGTTGCCGGGGAGTTGCAATAGAGTGCTTATTTTATTAATTAAAATTTATTTATTTGCATTTTACTTAATTTTGCTACTATGAGCTGCGTGTTTTCTTTGTCAAATGACACGTTCACTTCCTGGTCCGTGCTTGCTAATATTCGATCCTGAAATTGAAAGAATAATTTCACGAATAAGGCAAGAACATCGTAGGTTAGTCCGCTCTGAGGGCAGATCTGAAAGTGAATCTGAGGAGGAAACCAGCCCCCGTTCTACTGATTCGATTGTTTTACGTGCAGAAAACATGGCAGCTGGAAGAATTACCATTCAGGAGGAAGGAGCTCCTGATTTTACACTGCAACCATTTAACGCTGGGATTTCTTGAGGTGACTTTGAACGCCGGTTTGGGCCATCAAATCTTGGGCAAAGTATGGACTATCATATATTGCTGGAAAGCCCAGGATGTCTACTTTCCAACGCCGTTGAGAGCGCGCCAATTGGGCTTCTGTAGCTCTAGAAAATCCACTTCGAGTGCAGGGAGGTCAGAATCCAACAACATCTGCAGTCCTTTTTGGTCTCCAAATCAGATTTTTGCTCAGGTCCCTCAATTTCAGCCAGAAAATACCTGAAATCACAGAAAAACACACAAACTCATAGTAAAGTCCAGAAAAGTGAATTTTAACTAAAAACTAATAAAAATATACTAAAAACTAACTATATCATACTAAAAACATACTAAAAACAATGCCAAAAAGTATACAAATTATCCGCTCATCACAACACCAAACTTAAATTGTTGCTTGTCCTCAAGCAACTGAAAATCAAATAAGATAAAAAGAAGAGAATATGCAATGAATTCCAAAAACATCTGTGAAGATCAGTATTAATTAGATGAGCGGGGTTTTTAACTTTTTGCCTCTGAACAGTTTTGGCATCTCAATCTATCCCTTGAAATTCAGAATGGTTGGCTTCTTTAGGAACTCAGAGTCCAGATAGTGTTAATGATTCTCTTAGTAAGGTATGATGATTCTTGAACATAGCTATTTATTGAGTCTTGGCTGTGGCCCAAAGCACTCTGTCTTCCAGTATTACCACCGGATACATACATGCCACAGACACATAATTGGGTGAACCTTTTCAGATTGTGACTCAGCTTTGCTAAAGTCCCCAATTAGAGGTGTCCAGGGTTCTTAAGCACACTCTTATTTGCCTTGGATCACAACTCTTATTTCTCTAAATTTTTTTTTTCGTTTTCTTTTTCTTTTTTTTTTGGAATAGCTTTTTCTTGCTTCAAGAATCATTTTATTGATTTTTCAGATCCTCAGTAACATGTCTCCTTTTTCATCATTCTTTCAAGAGCCAACATTCATGAACCACAAATTCAAGATACATATGCACTGTTTACACATACATTCAGAGAACAAAAATATTACCACCACATCAAAATAATTAAACTATTATAAAATTCAAAATTCATGCAATTCTTTCTTTTATCAATTAGGCACGTTTTTATTGAAGAAAGGTGATGGATTCATAGGACATTCATAACTTTAAGGCATAGACACTAAGACACTAATGATCACAAGACACAAACATGGATAAACACAAGCATAAATTTTCGAAAAACAGAAGAACAAATAACAAGGAAATCAAAGAACGGGTCCACCTTAGTGATGGCGGCTCTTTCTTGCTCTTGAAGATCCTATGGAGTGCTTGAGCTCCTCAATGTCTCTTCCTTGTCTTTGTTGCTCCTCCCTCATGATTCTTTGATCTTCTCTAATCTCATGAAGGATGATGGAGTGTTCTTGATGCTCCACCCTTAGTTGTCCCATGTTGGAACTCAACTCTCCTAGGGAGGTGTGTAGTTGCTCCCAATAGTTTTGTGGAGGGAAATTCATCCCTTGAGGAATTTCAGGGATCTCATGATGAGTGGGATCTCTTGTGTACTCCATCCTTTTCTTGGTGATGGGTTTGTCCTCATCAATGGGGATGTCACCCTCTATGTCAACTCCAACTGAATAACAGAGGTGACAAATGAGATGAGGAAAGGCTAACCTTGCCAAGGTGGAGGTCTTGTCCGCCACCTTATAGAGTTCTTGGGCTATAACCTCATGAACCTCTATTTCTTCTCCAATCATGATGCTATGGATCATGATAGCCCGGTCTATGGTAACTTCGGACCGGTTGCTAGTGGGGATGATTGAGCGTTGTATGAACTCTAACCATCCTCTAGCCACGGGCTTGAGGTCATGCCTTCTCAATTGGACCGGCTTTCCTCTTGAATCTTGCTTCCATTGTGCGCCCTCTTCACATATGACTGTGAGGACTTGGTCCAACCTTTGATCAAAGTTGACCCTTCTAGTGTAAGGATGTTCATCTCCTTGCATCATAGGCAAGTTGAACGCCACCCTCACACTCTCCGGACTAAAATCCAAGTATTTCCCCCGAACCATAGTAAGATAATTCTTTGGATTCGGGTTCACACTTTGGTCATGGTTCTTGGTGATCCGTGCATTGGCATAGAACTCTTGAACCATCAAGATTCCGACTTGTTGAATGGGGTTGGTAAGAACTTCCCAACCTCTTCTTCGGATCTCATGTCGGATTTCCGGATATTCACCCTTTTTGAGTGAAAAGGGGACCTCGGGGATCACCCTTTTCAAGGCCACAACTTCATAGAAGTGGTCTTGATGCACTTTTGAGAGGAATCTATCCATCTCCCATGACTCGGAGGTGGAAGCCTTTGCCTTCTCTTTCCTCTTTCTAGAGGTTTCTCCGGCCTTGGATGCCATAATGGTTATGGAAAAACGAAAAAGCAACGCTTTTACCACACCAAACATAAAATGTTTGCTTGTCCTCGAGCAAAAGAAGAAAGAAGAGAGTAGAAGAAGAAGAAATGAGGAGGAGGGAGATGGTGGTGAATTCGGCCAAAGAGGGGGAGAAGTGGTGTTTAGGTTGTGAAAATGAAGGGTTGAAGAAGGGTATATATAGGAGAGAGGGGGGTAAAGGTTCGGCCATTATGGGTGGGTTTGGGAGGGAAAGTGGTTTGAATTTGAAGGGTGAGGTTGGTGGGGATTTATGAAGGATGAATGTGAGTGGTGAAGAGGAGGGTAGGATTTGATAGGTGAGGGGTTTTTGGGGAAGAGGTGTTGAGGTGATTGGTGAATGGGGGAAGAAGAGAGAGAGTGATGGTAGGGTCCTGTGGGGTCCATAGATCCTGTAGTGTCAAGGAAAAGGCATCCTTGCACCAAATGGCATCAAAATCCACGTTTTGAGCCATTTCTGGCGTTAAACGCCGGGCTGGTGCCCATTCCTGGCGTTTAACGCCAGGTTCTTGCCCTTTACTGGCGTTTAACGCCAGTCTGGTGCCCCTTTCTGGCGTTAAACGCCCAGATGGGTGCCAGATTGGGCGTTAAACGCCCAACTGCTAGGCTGACTGGCGTTTAAACGCCAGCAGCATCTTCCTCCAGGGTGTGCTATTTTTCTTCATGTTTTTCATTCTGTTTTTGCTTTTTTTCATTGTTTTTGTGACTTCTTATGATCATCAACCTACAAAAAAGATAAAATAACAAAAGAAAATAATTAATTATAAAATATTGGGTTGCCTCCCAACAAGCGCTTCTTTAATGTCATTAGCTTGACAGAGGACTCTCATGGAGCCTCAGAAGTGCTCAGAACCGTGTTGGACCCTCCCAACACCAAACTTAGAGTTTGAATGTGGGGGTTCAACACCAAACTTAGAGTTTGGTTGTGGCCTCCCAACACCAAACTTAGAGTTTGACTGTGGGGGCTCAGTTTGGCTCTGTTTTGAGATAAGCTCTTCATGCTTCCTCTCCATGAAGACAGAGGGATATCCTTGGGCCTTAAACACCAAGGATTCTTCATTCACTTGAATGATCAACTCTCCTCTATCAACATCAATCACAGCCTTTGCTGTGGCTAGGAAGGGTCTGCCAAGGATGATGGATTCATCCATGCATTTCCCAGTCTCTAGGACTATGAAATCAGTAGGAATGTAATGGTCTTCAACTTTAACCAGAACATCCTCTACAAGTCCATAGGCTTGTTTTCTTGAGTTGTCTGCCATCTCTAGTGAGATTTTTGCAGCTTGCACCTCAAAGATCCCTAATTTCTCCATTACAGAGAGGGGCATGAGGTTCACACTTGACCCTAAGTCACACAAGGCCTTCTTGAAGGTCATGGTGCCTATGGTACAAGGTATAGAAAACTTCCCAGGATCCTGCCTCTTTTGAGGCAATTGCTGCCTAGACAAGTTATCCAGTCCCTTGGTGAGCAGAGGGGGTTCATCCTCCCAAGTCTCATTTCCAAATAACTTGTCATTCAGCTTCATGATTGCTCCAAGGTATTTAGCAACTTGCTCTTCAGAGACATACTCATCCTCTTCAGAGGAAGAATACTCATCAGAGCTCATGAATGGCAGAAGTAAGTCCAATGGGATCTCTATGGTCTCAGTTTGAGCCTCAGATTCCCAAGATTCCTCATTGGGGAACTCAGTGGAGGTCAGTGGACGTCCATTGAGGTCTTCCTCAGTGGCGTTCACTGCCTCTTCTTCCTCCCAGAATTCGGCCATATTGATGGCCTTGCATTCCCCTTTTGGATTTTCTTCAGTATTACTTGGGAGAGTGCTTGGAGGAAGTTCAGTAATTTTCTTGCTCAGCTGACCCACTTGTCCTTCCAAATTCCTAATGGAGGATCTAGTTTCAGTCATGAAACTTTGAGTGGTCTTAATTAGATCAGAGACCATAGTTGCTACGTCAGAGGTATTCTGCTTAGAACTATCTGTCTGTTGCTGAGAAGATGATGGGAAAGGCTTGCTATTGCTAAACCTGTTTCTCCCACCATTATTGTTATTGAAACCTTGTTGAGGTCTCTGTTGATCCTTCCATGAAAGATTTGGATGATTCCTCCATGAAGGGTTGTAGGTGTTTCCATAGGGTTCTCCCATGTAATTCACCTCTTCCATTGAAGGGTTCTCAGGATCATAAGCTTCTTCCTCAGATGAAGCTTCCTTAGTACTGCTTGGTGCATTTTGCATTCCAGACAGACTTTGAGAAATCATATTGACTTGTTGGGTCAATATTTTATTCTGAGCCAAAATGGCATTCAGAGTGTCAATCTCAAGAACTCCTTTCTTCTGACTAGTCCCATTGTTCACAGGATTTCTTTCAGAAGTGTACATGAATTGGTTATTTGCAACCATTTCAATCAGTTCTTGAGCCTCAGTAGGCGTCTTCTTCAGATGAAGAGATCCTCCAGAAGAGCTATCCAAGGACATCTTGGACAGTTTAGAGAGACCATCATAGAAAATGCCTATGATGCTCCAGTCAGAAAGCATATCAGTGGGACACTTTCTGATCAATTGTTTGTATCTTTCCCAAGCTTCAAAGAGGGATTCTCCTTCCTTCTGTCTGAAGGTTTGGACTTCCACTCTAAGCTTACTCAATTTTTGAGGTGGAAAGAACTTTGCCAAGAAGGCATTGACTAGCTTTTCCCAAGAGTCCAGGCTTTCTTTAGGTTGAGAGTCCAACCATGTTCTAGCTCTGTCTCTTACAGCAAAAGGGAATAGCATCAGTCTGTAGACCTCAGGGTTAACCCCATTAGTCTTGACTGTGTCACAGATTTGCAAGAACTCAGCTAAAAACTGATGAGGATCTTCCATTGGAAGTCCATGGAACTTGCAATTCTGTTGCATTAGAGAAACTAATTGAGGCTTAAGCTCAAAGTTGTTTGCTCCAATGGCAGGGATAGAGATGCTTCTCCCATAGAAGTCGGGAGTAGGTGCAGTAAAGTCACCCAGCACCTTCCTTGCATTGTTGGCATTGTTGTTGTTTTCGGCTGCCATGTGTTCTTCTTCCTTGAAGAATTCGGTCAGGTGCTCTAAATAGAGTTGTGCTTTGGCTTCTCTTAGCTTTCTCTTCAAGGTCCTTTCAGGTTCAGGATCAGCCTCAACAAGAATGCCTTTGTCTTTGCTCCTGCTCATAAGAAAGAGAAGGGAGCAAGAAGATGTGGAATCCTCTATGTCACAGTATAGAGATTCCTTTAGGTGTCAGAGGAAAAGAAGAGTAGAAGACAGAAGTGGAAAATTCGAACATATCAGAGAGAATGGAGTTCAAATTTTGCATTAAAGGATAGTGTTAGTCCATAAATAGAAGGATGTGAGAAGGAGGGAATTGATTTTTCGAAAATTAAGTGGGAAATTTGAAAACATTTTTGAAAAACATTACTTAATTTTCGAAAATGAAAATGGAAAAAGAAATCAAGTGATTTTTGAAAAAGACTTTGAAATTAGAAATCAAAAAGATTTGATTGAAAGCTTAATTAAAAAAAAAGATGTGATTTGAAAACAATTTTAAAAGATATGATTTGAAAACCTTTTAAAAAGATTTGATTTGAAAATAAAAAAAAAAACTTGACTAACAAGAAAAGATATGATTCAATCATTAAACCTTTCTCAACAGAAAATGCAACATACTTGAAATGTTGAATCAAATCATTAATTGATAGTAAGTATCTTTGAAAAAGGAAAGGAGTTAATTTTGAAAAAGATTTGATTGGAAAATTGATTTGAAAAAGATTTGATTTTGAAAAGATTTTGAAAACTTAGAAAAAAAATCTGATTTGAAAACAAAATCTTCCTCCCTTAGCCATCCTGGCGTTAAACGCCCAGAATGGTATACATTCTGGCGTTTAACGCCCAAAATGCTACCTTTTTGGGCGTTAAACGCCCAACCAGGTACCCTGGCTGGCGTTTAAACGCCAGTCTGTCCTTCTTCACTGGGCGTTTTGAACGCCCAGCTTTTTCTGTGCAATTCCTCTGCTGTATGTTTTGAATCTTCAATTCTCTGTATTATTGACTTGAAAAGACACAAATTAAAAATATTTTTGGATTTTTAGTAATAAGGACAAACCAAAATGCAACAAGAATCAAATAACAATGCATGCAAGACACCAAACTTAGCAGTTTGTAAACTACTGACACTAACAAAATGAAAATGCATATGAGACACACAAAACAATCAAGTCAAATTGAATTCAAAGATCAGAGTAAGTAAATCATCAAGAACATCTTGAAGATCACCAAGATACATGAATGCATGCAATTGACACCAAACTTATGATGAGACTCTAGACTCAAACAAGAAATATTTTTGGATTTTATGATTTTGTAAAATTTTTTTTTTATTTTTTTTTTGTGTTTTTCGAAAATGAAATGGAAAAGGTATCAAAATTCTTAATGAGAATTCCAGGAATCAGTGCAATGTTAGTCTAAGACTCCGGTCCAGGAATTAGACATGGCTTTACAGCCAGCCAAGCTTTCAAAGAAAGCTTCGGTCCAAAACACTAGACATGGCCAGAGGCCAGCCAAGCCTTAGCAAATCACTGCTCCAAAAGCAAGATTGATACAAAATCAACAAGCTCTTGTGGTGATGAGTTGAAACCTCGGTCCAATGAAATTAGACATGACTTCTCAGCCAGCCAGATTTCAACAAATCATCATGAAACTCTAGAATTCATCTTCAAGAATTTCGAAAAAATAAATACCTAATCTAAGCAACAAGATGAACCGTCAGTTGTCCAGCCTAAACAATCCCGGGCAATAACACCAAAAACTTGATGTTGTTGCCGGATCTTGGCACTGATGTTACCAAAGCTTGCTCAAAACTTGAACAATCCCCGGCAACGGCGCCAAAAACTTGGTGCGGCGAAATTGTGAACAATACTTTTTCACAACTCTCATAATCCCCGGTAATGGCTCCAAAAACGTGGTAGCTCAATACCATGGCATTACACAACTTCGCACAACTAACCAGCAAGTGCACTGGGTCATCCAAGTAATAAACCTTACGTGAGTAAGGGTCGATCCCATGGAGATTGTTAGTATTGAAGCAAGCTATGCTCATCTTGTAAATCTTAGTCAGGCAAACTCAAATGATAATGGTGATGAACGAAAATAACACAAGGATAAAGATAGAGATACTTATGTAATTCATTGGTAGGAACTTCAGATAAGCGCATGAAGATGCCTTCCCTTCCGTCTCTCTGCTTTCCTACTGCCTTCATCCAATCCTTCTTCCTCCTTTCCATGGCAAGCTCGTGTAGGGTTTCACTGTTGTCAGCAGCTACCTCCCATCCTCGCAGTGAAAGCTAATGCACACACTCTGTCACAGTGCTGCCAATCACCGGTGTGGTTCCCTCCCCTACCGGAATAGAATCCAGTGATTCTTTTGCGTCTGTCACTAACGCCCAGTAGGTTACAGGTTTGAAGCACGTCACAGTCATTCAGTCATTGAATCCTACTCAGAATACCACAGACAAGGTTTAGACCTTCCGGATTCTCTTGAA
Organism: Arachis hypogaea; assembly: GCF_003086295.3. Classification (NCBI taxonomy): domain Eukaryota; kingdom Viridiplantae; phylum Streptophyta; class Magnoliopsida; order Fabales; family Fabaceae; genus Arachis; species Arachis hypogaea. Next base: position 43,242,685 of record NC_092045.1, on the reverse strand, counting down.
TGCCGCCATCAGGTCCTGCCTATACCACGAAGATTCCGATTAAAGAATCCAAGAGATATTCACTAGAGCCTTGGTTGCTTGTAGAACAAGAGTGGTTGTCAGTCACCTTGTTCATGGGTGAGAATGATGATGAGTGTCACGGATCATCACATTCATCAAGTTGAAGAACAAGTGATATCTTAGAACAAGAACAAGCGGAATTGAATGGAAGAACAATAGTAATTGCATTAATACTCGAGGTACAGCAGAGCTCCACACCTTAATCTATGGTGTGTAGAAACTCCACCGTTGAAAATACATAAGCATAAGGTCTAGGCATGGCCGAATGGCCAGCCTCCCAATGATCTAAGAACACAATGTCCAAAGATATAAAGATCCCTAGACTTAAGGATCCAAAAAACGTCTAATACAATAGCAAAAGGTCCTACTTATAAGAAACTAGTAGCCTAAGGTGTACAGAAATGAGTAAATGACATAAAAATCCTCTTCCGGGCCCACTTGGTGTGTGCTTGGGCTGAGCAAAGCAAATTTCATGTAGAGACTCTTCTTGGAGTTAAACGCCAGCTTTGGTGCCAGTTTGGGCGTTTAACTCCCATTTGGGTGCCAGTTCCAGCGTTTAACGCTGGGATTTCTTGAGGTGACTTTGAACGCCGGTTTGGGCCATCAAATCTTGGGCAAAGTATGGACTATCATATATTGCTGGAAAGCCCAGGATGTCTACTTTCCAACGCCGTTGAGAGCGCGCCAATTGGGCTTCTGTAGCTCCAGAAAATCCACTTCGAGTGCAGGGAGGTCAGAATCCAACAGCATCTGCAGTCCTTTTTGGTCTCCAAATCAGATTTTTGCTCAGGTCCCTCAATTTCAGCCAGAAAATACCTGAAATCACAGAAAAACACACAAACTCATAGTAAAGTCCAGAAAAGTGAATTTTAACTAAAAACTAATAAAAATATACTAAAAACTAACTATATCATACTAAAAACATACTAAAAACAATGCCAAAAAGTATACAAATTATCCGCTCATCACACTGCTAAATTTGATGCCCAAGTTTCATGGCCTACCTGCTCAAGAGCCTATCAAGCACTTGAGAGATTTCCAGGCAGCCTGTTCTACTGTCAGACGTGATGGCGCTGATGAAACTTCAATTCTGCTGAAAGCTTTTCCATTCTCTCTTGAGAGAAAAGCAAGAGAGTGGTACTACACTCAACCTCTAGCAAACGTATCCAACTGGGATACACTCAGAAAGGAGTTCCTGGAGAAATTCTTCCCATCTGAAGTTACTGATAAACTGAGGAAGGATATCTCTACAATTGTTCAGGATGACAATGAGACTCTCTTTGAATACTGGGAGCGCTTCAATAATCTTTTGGAAGCATGCCCCCACCACATGATTGATAAGATCGTGCTACTCAGCAATGTCACACAAAGTATGAGGCCCCAAGATAAGACCACATTGGAAAGTGCCAGCAATGGGTCTATGAAGAAGTACAAGACCACTGATGAAGCTTGGCAATTGATCAGTGATTTAGCTGAATCTACTCAGAACCACAGACAGAAGCAAGGCCGTTCAAGGGCCATTGCAGAAGTATCTTCTGGCATAGAGACTGCTGCTCTAAATCAAAACATCTGTGAAATGACCAACCTGCTGAAGCAAATGCTGTTAAATCAACAAGCTCAGCAAACTCAACCGCAGCAAAACCAACAACTAGTCCCACAATGAATTTGCGGAATTTGTGCTGATTACAGCCATTACACTGATGAATGCCCGCAGCTCCAACAAGAAGACAACATGGTGGCATCCACTCACAACTTCTATGACCGCCCCAACCAAGGGTACAATCAAAGTGGAAATAATAACCATGGATGGCAGGACAATTCGAACCAGAATTGGAGGGACAACAATAATAGGGGAGGCAGAGATAATCAGGAAAATCAGAGGTGGAATAATTACAACAACAGGCAGCAAAATCAACCTTACCGAGCACCTCACCTGAGGTAAAAGCAAGGACCACCGAACAATCAGCAGCAAACCTCTCAATTTACTGATTCTTCTGTATCTTCTAATGAAGAATTATTACAAGCTTTTGAGAAAAGACAACTGGCCATGAAAAATACCATCGTGAACAGTATTAACGCCAGTCTGAATGGTTTCATCTCTACTCTACAAGCTTTTATGACACGACTTGGTTCAGCACAAAATTCCAGTAACCAACCTTCAAGCACCACTGGAATCCCCTCTCAACCATTACCCAATCCAAAGGGAGGCATTAATGCCATCACCCTGAGGTCTGGAACCACACTGCAGGAGAGGAATCAGGAGGAACCAAGCTCACCAGAATACGCCTCAGTTGAAGAGGTGGTAGAAATCGAAGATGTTGAAGAGGAAGAGGATATACAGGGCATAGCTGAAGAAGAGATAGCTTAACCACAGGAAGAAGCACAAAAAGGTGCAGGCACCACAGAAAATACTACTCCCATTCCATTTCCACAACTTGCAAGGAAGCCTAGGAAGCAGCTGGAACCTGACCCTAAAATGGTAGAAATATTAAAAAGGTTGAGGTAACTGTTCCCCTTTTTGATGTTATTCAGCAGGTACCTAAATATGCAAAGTTTCTAAAAGACTTATGTATCCATAAAGATAAAATTAATGAATTAGAAACTATTCCTTTAGGTAGTTCTATATCTGCTTTAATGGGAGGATTACCTGAATAATGTAGTGATCCAGGTCCTTGCATAGTTAGTTGTACTATTGGTGGTGTAGTAATTTATGATTGCATGTGTGATTTAGGAGCATGTGTCAGTATAATGCCTTTGTCTATATATGATGTTTTAAGGCTCCCTCCCTTAAAAAGGTCAGCAGCTCGTTTTGTGTTAGCAGATAAAAGGAATATTACACTTGCTAGAGTTGCTGAAGATGTTTTGGTGAACATTAAAGGGCTCACATTTCCCACTGATTTTTATATCTTGGAGATGCCCCATAATGATTCAGATAAGCCATCATCAATCCTAATTGGAAGACCATTCCTGAAGACATCAAAATTCAAATTGGATGCTTTTTCAGGGACATACTCCTTTGAAATAGATGGCCGCATAGTAATCTTCAATCTGAATGGAGTCATTGACAACCCCCCAGAAGATCGTTCTATCTTCCAGTGTGATGTCATAGACGAAAGTGTGGTTGAAGCTCAAAAGGAAGAGTTTGAAGAGAGTCACACTGGACAAGGTCCAAGTGTGGGGACCCTCTTAACTGACAATGAGGACACTTCACCATTTTCACAAGCCCCAGATAACCTAGAGCCTGTCCATGATCAAATGTTAGAATTGAAACCTCTCCCTCCACATCTCAAATATGCTTACCTTGAGGATGAGCAGAAGCTTCCGGTTATTATTGCAAGAGAACTGACTTCTCAACAAGAAGAACAGCTACTTGATGTGTTGAGGAAGCATAAGAAGGCAATAGGGTTGAGTTTGGCAGACATAGTGGGAATCAACCCTCAAATATGCGAGCACAGAATATTTTTAGAAGAAGGAGCAAGACCTGTCCGTCAACCACAAAGAAGATTGAATCCTACCATCTTGGAAGTTGTCAAAAAGGAAGTGACCAGACTATTGGAGGCCGGTATCATATATCCCATTTCAGACAGTGAATGGGTAAGCCCAGTGCAAGTGGTGCCCAAGAAGTCCGGAGTCACTACAGTGAAAAATGAGCATGGAGAGCTCATAGCAACTAGAGTTCAGAATGCTTGGAGAGTCTGCATTGATTACAGGCGTCTCAACCAAGCTACTCGTAAGGATCACTATCTACTTCCATTCATTGATCAAATGCTGGATCGCCTGTCAGGTAAATCGCACTATTGCTTTTTAGATGGTTACACAGGTTATTTCCAGATTCATATAGCTCCTGAGAATCATGAAAAGACTACATTTACATGCCCTTTTGGGACCGATGCTTATAAGATAATGCCCTTTGGCTTGTGTAATGCACCAGCTACTTTCCAAAGGTGCATGATGAGTCTTTTCTCTGATCTTGTTGAGGACTATATAGAAGTTTTTATGGACGATTTTAGCGTTTATGGTGATTCTTTTGACCTTTGCTTAGATGGATTATCTAGAGTATTAGATATATGTATTAATAAAAACCTTGTATTGAATTTCGAAAAATGCCACTTTATGGTAAAGCAAGGGATTGTATTGGGACATGTGGTATCTAATAATGGCATTTCTGTAGACCCAGCAAAGGTGAATGTTATTTCTAGTCTACCTTACCCCTCTTCTGTGAGGGAAGTCCGTTCGTTCCTTGGCCATGTAGGTTTCTACAGGAGATTTATTAAGAATTTTAGTAAGGTGGCACTTCCCTTATCCAGATTACTACAAAAGGATATTGAGTTTGCGTTCAGTGAGGATTGCAAACAAGCATTTGATAAGCTAAAGACTGCTCTAACTCAAGCTCCAATTGTGAGAGGACCCGATTGGAGCCAGCCATTTAAAATCATGTGCGATGCTTCCAACCATGCGGTAGGAGCAGCGTTGGCTCAGCGTGAAGGTAAGAATCCTTTTGTTATTGTATATGTGTCTAAGACTTTAGACACTGCCCAGTCCAATTATACTACTACTGAGAAAGAGCTACTTGCTATTGTTTTTGCTCTAGATAAATTCCGGGCTTATTTACTTGGTACTAGAGTAGTAGTGTATTCGGACCATGAAGCTCTAAAGTATCTATTGGCTAAAAAGGAATCCAAACCAAGACTTATACGTTGGATACGGCTGTTACAAGAATTTGATTTAGAAATCAAGGATAGGAGTGGTAATCAAAATTTAGTTGCAGACCACTTGAGTCGCCTTGAACATATTAAGGATGATTTTACTCCTATAGATGATAATTTTCCTTTTGACAACCTGCAAGCAGTATCTGAGGTAGTCCCTTGGTATGCACCTGTTGCTAATTATTTAGTTAGCCGCACATTTCCTCTACATTTTTCTAAACATCAAAGAGACAAGCTGAAAAGCGAGTCTAGATATTATATATGGGATGACCCATATTTATGGAGATGTGGCGCTGACCAGATAATTAGACGTTGTGTACCTCAATCAGAATTCCAGTCCATTTTAGAGGCCTGTCACTCATCTGAAAGTGGAGGACATTTGGCCCTCAACGAACAGCTAGAAAGAACTTAGACTGTGGATTCTGGTGGCCTACTCTTTTTAGAGATGCTGCTGAGTTTTGTAAATCTTGTCACCCATGCCAGAAATTTGGTAACATATCCAAGAGGGATGAGATGCCTCAACAATATATACTTTTCTGTGAAATTTTTGATGTTTGGGGCATTGACTTCATGGGTCCATTTCCAAATTCTAGTGGATATTTTTATATATCGTTAGCTGTAGATTATGTTTCCAAATGGGTGGAAGCAATTCCTACCCGCACTGATGATGCTAACACTGTTGTTTCCTTTGTGAGAAACCATATTATATGCCGCTTTGGATCACCACGAGCGATCGTGAGTGATCAAGGCACCTATTTTTGTAACAAGAGACTAACAGGATTGATGAAGAAGCATGGGATAACCCATAAAGTTGCAACAGCTTACCATCCCCAAACTAATGGGCAAGCCGAGGTTTCAAACAGAGAAATTAAACGTATCTTGCAAAAGATAGTAAAGCCTCACAGAAAAGACTGGAGCACCAGACTACAAGATGAACTGTGGGCATATAGAACAGCATACAAGACACCCAATGGGATGAGTCCCTTCCGCTTAGTTTATGGAAAAGCTTGTCATCTCCCAGTTGAAATCGAACACAGAGCCTTCTGGGTAGTTAAAGAGTGCAACATGGGGATTGAGGATGCTGGAGCTGAAAGAAAGTTACAATTGCAGGAACTGGAGAACCTTCGCCTAGAAGCTTATGAGAACTCCAGAATATACAAGGAAAAGATGAAAGCTGTGCATGATCAAAACATCAAGAAGAGAGAGTTCCAACTTGGAGATTTTGTTCTCCTTTACAAATCTCGACTGAGGCTCATTCCCAGTAAGTTGAGATCAAAATGGGAAGGTCCATACAGAATAGAGAAGGCTAAACCGTACGGAGTTTATCACCTAAGCCATCCTTCCAGTTCTGAACTTATTAAGGTTAATGGACACCGCCTGAAGCTATACCATGGTGAGAAGGTGCAGAAGAGCAAGGAGCTTGAGATCGTCTGCCTGGAAGATCCCCACATAGCAACAGATTGAGCTAGTGGAGCGTCCAACTTACGGATGTTAAAGCAAAGTGCTTGGTGGGAGACAACCCACCGCGGTATGATCGTTCTTTTCTTCACTTTTAGTTTTTCTTCTTTAAATAACTGTTCTCTTTATTAGTGCTTTTATGCTCTTTCAATTACATGTCTTTATCTTTCTTAAAAAAAATTTTTTTTTCGCCGCGCGACGTGATCGCACAAGAGACGCGTCCGCGTGCCAGGGGGAGTGAAGAAAAATAAAATGAACAGAAAGTTACGCAGGAGCAGCGCTGGCGTCGTGCCAAAGGCACAATTTACTCCACGCGACCGTGTCGCTGACGCGGCCGCGTCAATCATGGCCTCCCACGCGACCGCGTGCTCCACACGGCCACGTACCCTGCTTTTTCGACGTAAAAGGGTGCACAATGCTATATTGTGCGAGAGTGGTGCTGGATTGGTGCTGGAAGCACAATCCTTGTCACGCGACCGCGTCGCCGACGCGGCCGCGTCACATAATTTTTTATGCACAGTCACGCGATCGCTTGACCCACGCGATCGCATCACCTTAATTTGGCAATTGAATTATATTAAACAGAGAGTTGTGCTGGAGCGAGGCTGCACTCACGCCAGCAGCACAACGTAGGTCACGCGACCGCGTGGCCGACGCGATCGCGTCCCCCTTCCTGACGCGCATCTATGCGAACGCGTGCCGTCCGTGGCTGCGTCGCATGCGCCGCACAGCTCAACCCAATAAGCCAAATTATCTTATCTTTCTCTCCTCCAAACCCTACTTTTTCCTTTCCCCCTTCTTTCTTCTTTCTCCCTTTCCCCTTCTACCTCACCTTTCACTCTCTATCTCTCTCACCACCATTCACAAGGTTTTACCTTCTTCTTCCTTCTTCTCTTTTCTATCATTCTTATGATCTTATGTATATATATTATTATTTTCTTTTTCTCTTCTTTTTTTTTCTTTTCAACTCTTTATTTTTCTTTCTTCTTCTTTTCCTTTTACATGGTGTTAGAAACCTTTTGAGTCATCATTCCTCATTATATGCTTGTGGATTATTGCAAATTGTTTGACAATTATTTTTCTCCTATTTAAGGGATTGCTTGCATGTTCAATTTCATACTTTTTATATCTCGTTTAACATGCATGCCATGTGTTTGTGAAAAAGCCCATATAGCACTATGCACTTTTCTACATTACTTTACTCTACTCTGCAATGCTTGCTTTTCACAAATTCCCTTTCATATTTTATTAATTAAATTTAATTGTCAATACAAACGTGATAGTTAGTTTGTTACAAATAGTAACCTAACTTGGACATTGAATGTTTGATATATGCTACTCATGCCCTTGCCTGCATGCCAATAAACCTCTTGCATTCCATTGTCCTACATGCACTTGCTATATTTCCATTGATGATCTTTTCACATGTAATTCGGACCATGTGTTCATGCCATTTATCTTTATTGTGCATTGACTATCACTTACAATACCTTCTTCCTTGCTCTATCTCTTTGAATTTAATTTCCTTTCTCTTCCCTTCTTTCAGGATGGCCACCAAGAAAGGAAAAGAGAAAGCTACTTCCAAACCACCAGCAAGAAGAGGAACTAAAAGAGCATTAGTGGCAGAGCCTTATTCAACCGCAGTCAAGTCCTCAACAAAAAGAGTTAAGAGGATAATAAAGGTTGACGACAAAGAGAAAGCCTTTCCAGCAAAGGACACTGCGCGATTTCCCAATCTCTACTGTGAGCAGATGTTCCCTATCCTAGCAGAAAGGAACTATAACAATGAATACCTTCTCATCCTCCCGCCCAATATTGCCACCTTTGTTGAGCCACAAATTGAGCGAAGACAATGGGGTTTCTTACGGAGACAGCCAAGGCAGGTCAATCTTTCTTGGGTAGTTGAGTTCTACTCCAACTTCTACATACCAACCCTGCAGTCTGTTTATGTCCGGCAGAAGCAAGTCCCCATTACAGAAGAGGCTATTCAGCAAGTTCTGAGTCTTCCCCCTATTCCAGCAGGAATGGACGCTTTTCAAGAAGCCACCGTTCAGCGCCAGCGATACCAATTTGACCGGGACTCCATTCTCAGAGTCATTGCTTTACCTGGCAGCCGTTGGATCTACGGATACCACCGCAACCGCCCTAAGGGAATCTTGGCTTCTGCACTTACCTTGGAGGCTCGCGTATGGGCACAGATCATGTCCCATTACGTCTTCCCGAGCACTCATGAGTCCTCCTTCACTGCGGACATGGCGGTTCTACTATGGTGCATCCTTACAGACCAACCTCTGGATCTCTCAAGACACATCCGGCATGCTATGTAGCATGTACAAATTGCGGGCAACTTACCTTTCCCCGCCTTGGTCTCAACTCTTGTCTCAGCAGCCGGAGTCTCCTGCAGAGCTGGGGACACCAAAGCCATGCTTCCACGGGATGATCAATATGTCCCTAACGGGAAATACCTCAGACTTTCAGCAGCCACTACAAGCCAGCCTCCTGAGCCGGTTGAAGATATTCCTTTTTCAACACCACAGGCATCTACCACTGAGAAATTGCTCTAACAGATACTTGAAAAGTTGGATCGGCATGAACAGAAAGCAAAGATGAGAGAGCACCGTAACGAGCGCCGATTCAAACACCTCAAGGAGCTACTCAAGGGATGCTTCAGAGACTCAGAAACCCCGAACTCCACTTCTTTTACCAGCACCGGGAGCCATGATGATCCCGACTGTAGACATACTGCTACCAGCCCACCCCTGTTCCTGACAGACGGTACCGAGGACGGTGCAAAGCCTTAAGTGTGGGGAGGTCAGTCAGTACCTGACTTCCGGAGGTAAATTCTCTTCTCTGACACCAATAATTAGGATATTTTAGTTAGATTTTTCTTTCTTTTATAGAATAGAATAAATTGCATAGGTTAGGATAGTTGCATGCATGTTCTACTTGATTGAAAAGACAATAAATTTCTTTTAAAAATCTATCTTTGGAACAAAATTTCACTAATTTTTCAAAATTTTTATGATAAATCTGCTTGAGTTGTATTTGGAACATGATATTTGAGCTAAAGAACACACAACCTGTGAAAGATTTGAGCCTTTATGTATGGTTACATTATTTAACCATAATTATTTTATTCTTGTGTGTTTACTTCTCTATGATTGTAATCTATATTTTGTTTTATCTTATATGTCCAATATTTATTATATTTACATGCTTGCACATGATTGAGGCCATTATTTGTTTAAACTCACTTATCCAAATCAAGCCTACCCTTTTCAATTACCCTTGTTAACCACTTTGAGCTTTTAAAACCCCATTTGTTCTATATTGTACCACATTACTAACCTTAAGCTGAAAAACAATTGCATATCCCAAATTGAATCTTTGGTTAGCTTAAGATAGAATTGTGTGTGCTAGTTAAGTATGGGAAATTGTGGGAACAAAAGTTGTTAAGGGAATGTGTCATGAAAATTTAAAGGAAATTTGGATACCCGCTCATGTGAAAATATAAGAATGAAAAATCTATGTGCATTGATAAGCTTTATTTATATAAAAAAAATCAATCAATAAATAAGGGGACAAAATTACCCCAATGTTAAATTCAAAATTCAAAGATCAATGCACATATGATAGAATTAAAATACAAGGTTGAAACATGAGTATGGGTTGAAAAAGAGAATTATGGGTAGCTAGGCATGAATTTAAAAGTATATAGAATATATGTATATTAGGTGAGAGCTTAGATTAATTAAAGATTCAATTTATAAAGCTCACTTAGCCATATGTATATCCTTACCTGCACCTTGGCCCTATTACAACCCTGAAAGGACCTCATGATGTTTGCATTGGTATATTAACTATTGTTGATTGGTTAGGAGAAAAACAAAAGTTAGAAAGCATGACTAGAGAAGAATAGAGTGATTACCCTATACACTAGAGATTAGAGCATACATACTTTATCAGTGAGGGTTCAATGCTTGAATTTTCATGTTTCCGGCCTTTATAAGCTATCTTCTTGCACTTTTATCGGTTTTATTACATGATGATAGAATTAGTGGAATTTGGTTTGTAATTGTTTTGAAGGGCTTATTTACTTTTGATCAAGTGGATAATAATCATATAGCTGCATTTATTTATATATGTAGGATTGCATTGCATTTCATGAGTTTCTGCATGTTCATACTTATTTCCTTGTCTCCTTCAATTTAGCATGAGGACATGCTAATGTTTTAGTGTGGGGAGGTTGATAAACCACTATTTTATAGTTTATATTGTGTTTAATTATGTGGTTTTGTCGTGATCCTTACCCACTTATTCATCAATTTAGCATGCATTTAGATTTCCTTCCTGAATTTATTACATGTTTGAAAATTGCTTCCTAGAGACTTTAATTATTTAATTTCAATTCTCCTTTATTCCATTCGATGCCGTAATCTGTGTGTCAAGTGTTTCAGGCTTCATAGGGCATGAATGAACCGGAGATTGGAGAGGAAGCTAGCAAAAATGGAAGGAACACAAGAATTTGAGGAGATAACCAGCGAAAAGTGATGCGGTCGCATGGCTAACGCGACCGCGCGAAGGAGCGCAAATCGCGGTGACGCGGCCGCATGGCTTGCGCGGCCGCGCGGATTGGAAAGCACAAGCAACGCGGTAGCATGGACGACGTGAACGCGTGAAGAGGAAAAGCGCCAGCGACGCGTCTGCATGGACGACGCGATCACGTGACATGCGCGATCTGCATAAACTGCAGAATCTGAAACCAGCGACTTTGGACCCTTTTTCGGCCCAGTTTTCGGCCCGAAACAGCAGACTAGAGTTAGAGAATATGCAGAAACAACAGAGACATTCATTAAGTAGTTTAGATCTAGTTTTTCACTCTCTCTTAGGTTTTTCTCTCTAGTTTTTAGAATTTTAATTTTCAATTGATCTTAGCATTGGAACATTGAGAAGAGTTATTTTCCTCATCAAGACTTCATCACTCTAGTTTGTTCTCTTAACTTGGTTTTATTCTTCCATGTTCTTTGTTATGTTCAATTTTGTCATTCAGATACTTTTATGATTAATTAATGCAAGGATTATTTCTTTTTAATTTAATTTCCATTCCAATAATCATGTCTTTTAATTCCCTTTCATGTGCCATGGATTCTTTATTTACAATGCGTGAGTAGTTTCATTACTTGATAGGGAGTTGATTAAAGGGAACTCTTGAGTTGGAAGGTGTTCATACCCTGACCGAGCTCCTCCAAATCGGCAAAATCCATGAAAGGTCCGACCTCGTCCCAAGGCCCACGCCTGAGGTCGGACCTCGGACAATAATGCTAAGAAGGCCCATCAAAAGGAACGCAGCCCAAAACCTAAAGGCTGAAAAGGCCTAGAAAAGGCGGTTCCACAAAGATAGAGATAAAACTCCCCAAAAAGATAAGATAAGATAAGAATATCTTATCCAGGGGAGATCACGGCCAACTATTATAAATACACTGGAGCACCCAGGTATAACTCACACTCTAATTCTACTCAATATCTGCTTGGACCCATGCTAACTTAAGCATCGGAGTGTCATTGCAGGTACAACCACCAACCGCTCTGCATATCAAGCTCGGGTCCTCAATCCCCCCACCTCGGGCTTCTCCATAACGACCGAGATACACGTTTCAGGTAACCCTCGGAACATTGGCGCCGTTGCCGGGGAACCTGGAAGTCATCCCTTTACCATGGCGGACGACCCTCTCAACAATGGCCACGCTGCATCAGAACAAGAGGACGAAGTTGACACCGGAGAGCGACCGGACAGCCCTCTATCACCACGCACTCCAGGAGGAAACAAATAGAATCGCCCAAAGACATCAATCCCAAACAAAGATCCACAACATCCCGAAAAAGAAAAGAGCTCGGAAATTCTAGAAGCAGTCCGGGCACAACAAAACCGACTAAAACAACTCGAAGAGGACGTAAAGAAGCAGAAAGAAACTGAACAAGATCTGAGAAGGGAGGCTCGAAAGCGCAGAGAATTAGAAGAAAAACTACGGAAAATAGAGGCCAATCGGAAAGACCGGACAGAAAGCGGCACCACCCCCGAATGCAACCATGATCCCTTCACGCAAGAGATCATGAAGGAGAAGGTACCACGAAACTTCAAACCACCCGATATGGATCTCTATGACGGCACCACCGATCCAAGTCACCACCTCAGCAACTTCAGAAGCAGAATGCACCTAGTCGACGCCTCCGACGCGATTCGATGTAAAGCCTTCCCCACCACTCTCACCAAGTCGGCCATGAAGTGGTTCGACAACCTGCCACCGAGATCAATCACCAGCTTCGAAGACCTAACCAAAAAATTCCTGACAAGGTTCTCTATTCAAAAGGACAAAACGAAACATGCCCCCAGTCTACTCGGAATCAAACAAGGTAACCAAGAAACTCTCCGAGAGTACATGAAGCGATTCAACAGAGCCTGCCTGGACATACAACACTTGCCCACTGAAGCAGCCATCATGGGACTAGCAAACGGCCTAAAGGAGGGACCGTTTAGCCAATCCCTATCCAAACGATACCCGACCTCCCTATACAAGGTGCAGGAGCGAGCAGAAAAATATATCAACATGGAGGAAACCTCCCAGTTAAGAGACTCTTCTAGGAAGGAATCGACCTACCCACTCCGAGATCGAGATCGGGAACAAAGGAAGAAAGAAGAAACCAACTCGGACAAGCCACGGAAGTACCACAGTTACACCCCCCTCCGAGTCTCCTTGGTAGACATCTACAGAGAAGTATGCCACACCGAAAAGATCCCACCACCTCGACCGCTAAAACACAAGAGAGCGGGGAGAGATCGGTCCGAATACTGTGAATATCACAAGCTCTACGGTCATTCTACTAACGACTGCCACGACCTAAAGAATGTTATAGAAAAGCTAGCCAGAGAAGGAAAACTCGACAGATACATAGCAGAGAAAGGAGAAGAGACCAAGAAGAGAAGGAGGGGAGATAACGAAGATCGGGCTGAACAAACCCCGCGAACCCCTGAAAGGCACGTTCACATGATAAATGGAGGCTTTGCAGGCGGAGGAACATCCAGATCCTCGTGAAAAAGACACCTCAAAGAAGTCTACCACGTCCGAGAAGACAATCCCCTGCCCGAACTACCTACTATCTCATTTACCCGAGAAGATGCTCAAGGGATAATACCCGGGCACGACGATCCAATGGTAATCACCATTATCCTAGCAAACGCCAACTTACATCGAACCCTGATTGACCAGGGAAGCTCTGCAGATATCCTGTTCAAAACGGCCTTCGACAAACTCGGACTTGAAGAAAAAGAACTAAAAGCCTATCCCACCGACCTGTTTGGGCTAGGAGATACCCTGATCCATCCCTTAGGATACATCTCGCTACACACTACCTTCGGAAAAGGCGAGCAATCTAAAACATTAAGCATCGACTACATTATAGTCGACGTCACTTCAGCATACAATGCCCTCATTGGGCGACCAACCCTAAACAGGCTGGCAGCTATAGTCTCGACCCCACACCTCTGTATGAAGTTCCCTACCGCAAAAGGAATCGCTACCCTGAAAGGCGACCAAAAACTGGCACGGCGATGCTACAACGAAAGCCTGAGCTTAAAAGGAAAAGAGATCAATACAATAGAACTCGGGCGAGTTCAAGCCCGAGAAGATCTTCGGCCACAACCAGAGGGAGAAACCGAAAGAGTCCAGATCGGGAACACATCTGAAAGAGTCACAAACATAGGAGCAAACCTCGAAGCGGGCCTAAAAGAGGAACTCATAACCCTCTTAAAAGAAAATTCCGACCTCTTCGCCTGGAAAGCCTCCGACATGCCAGGCATAAGCCCCGACCTGATGTGCCATAAGCTATCAGTGTACCCGGGATCCCGACCTGTCCAACAAAGACGCAGGAAGCTCGGGCCCGAACGCATGCAAGCAATAGAAGAACAAGTACAAGCACTACTAGATGCAGGGTTCATTAAGGAAGTAAAATATCCCCTATGGCTCGCAAACGTGGTCCTGGTAAAAAATCCCAATGGAAAATGGAGGATGTGCGTCGATTACACGGATCTCAACAAAGCCTGCCCCAAAGACCCATATCCACTACATAACATCGACGCCTTAGTAGACGCAGCCTCAGGCTACAGATATCTCTCCTTCATGGACGCATACTCAGGATACAATCAAATCCCGATGTACGGACCCGACCAAGAAAAGACCTCGTTCATAACCCCAAGGGCAAACTACTGCTACGTCGTAATGCCCTTCGGGCTAAAGAACGCAGGGGCAACCTACCAGAGGCTAATGAACAAAGTGTTCTCAGAGCACATCGGACTACAGCTGGAGGTGTACGTTGACGACATGCTGGTAAAGACACAAGAAGACAGAAACTTGCTAACCGACCTCACCAGTGTCTTCGGCACCCTCAGAAAACACAACATGAGACTTAACCCGACAAAGTGCACCTTCGCCGCAGAAGCCGGAAAGTTCCTAGGCTTCATGCTGACCCAAAGGGGCATCGAAGCGAACCCGGACAAATGCCAGGCAATACTCAATATGAAGAGCCCGACGTGTGTCAAAGAAGTACAACAACTGAACGGAAGGCTAGCCGCCCTATCAAGATTCTTGGCAGGATCAGCGATAAAATCACTACCTCTCTACTCACTCCTAAAGAAAGGGAAACCCTTCTCATGGACCCCGGAGTGCAAAAAAGCCTTTCAAGAGTTCAAGGAATTCCTCGGGCAGCCACCAATCCTAACCCGACCTCTAAAAGGGGAAGAACTCGTACTATACCTCTCGGTTGGACATCGAGCAGTCGCTTCAGCGTTAATACGAGAAAACGACCAAGGACAACAACCCATATACTTTGTAAGCAAGGCACTACAAGGGGCCGAGTTAAACTATCAGAAGATAGAAAAGTTCGCCTACGCCCTAGTGTTCACAGCTCGGAGGCTCCGTCCCTACTTTCAAGCCCACACCATCAAAGTCCGGACAAACCAACCCATGAGGCACATCCTGCAAAAAACAGACCTGGCAGGACGAATACTACAATGGGCAGTGGAACTGTCCGAGTTCGACCTCCACTATGAAGCCCGGACTGCCATAAAATCTCAGTATCTAGCCGACTTCATCGCAGAATACGCGGAGACCCCTGGAACCCCACTCTCATGGAACCTGTATGTCGACGGGTCCTCAAACAAAATAGGAAGCGGAGCCGGGGTTATACTCGAAAGCGACCAAGGAGCACGGATAGAACTATCCCTAAAATTCGAGTTCCAGGCTTCGAACAACCAAGCCGAATACGAGGCCCTACTAGCAGGTCTAAAGCTAGCCGAAGAGGTCGGAGCCCAGAGAATCACGATTTTCAGCGACTCCCAGGTCGTCACATCACAAGTAAATGGAAGCTACCAGGCCAAAGACCCAACTATGAAAAAATACCTGGACCAAACACAGGCGCAATTACGCCACTTTTCAATAATACAAATCCAGCACATACCTCGGGAACAAAACGCCCGGGCAGACGCTCTCTCAAAGCTCGCCAGCACCAAGCCCGGGGGCAACAACAGAAGTCTCCTCCAAGAAACCTTACAATCCCCCTCCGTGCTAAGAGAGGAAGAAACGCTAAATATATCCAACCAACAGCAAGGATGGATGACCCCCATACTCAACTACCTGAAGTCGGGAACTCTCCCCGGCGAAAGAAAGGAAGCTAAAAGACTCACGAAAGACGCCCAGAATTATACACTAATTCACGACGTATTATACAAAAGAGGATTCTCAAACCCCCTCCTTAGGTGCGTCCCAACCTCAGAAGCAAAAAGCGTCCTCGAGGAACTCCACGGAGGCATGTGTGGGAACCATCTCGGAGCTCGGGCACTATCCAAGAAAGTAGTCAGAGCCGGGTTCTACTGGCCGACCTTGCAAAGAGACGCAACGGAGTTTGTGAAAATATGCCCCCCTGCCAAAAACACGCCAATTTTCACAAAGCACCACCCGAAGACCTTATCAGCATCACCGCACCATGGCCCTTCGCAAAGTGGGGACTCGACCTACTCGGCCCATTCCCACAAGGACCGGGGCAAGTCAAATACCTCATAGTAGGGGTCGACTACTTCACAAAATGGATCGAAGCTGAACCCTTAGCCATCATTACGGCTCAGAAAAGTCGCAAATTCCTATACAAAAACATTGACACAAGGTTCGGAGTCCCCTACTCCATCACAACAGACAATGGAACACAGTTCACGGACACAAGTTTTCAGAACTTGGTGGCCGAACTAAAAATCAAACAGCAATTCACATCAGTCGAGCACCCACAAGCCAATGGACAAGCAGAGGCTGCAAATAAAGTCATCTTGGCAGGGTTAAAACGAAGACTCCAAGAGGCCAAAGGGGCATGGGCCGAGGAACTCCCCCAGGTACTATGGGCATATCGGACAACCCCACACTCTACAACGGGAGAATCCCCATTCCGACTAGCTTACGGGATGGAGGCAATGATTCCTATCGAAATAGATGAAGGGTCTCCCAGAGTCATCTTCTACAATGAAGGAGGCAACCCACAGGCACAAAGGGAAGAACTCGACCTCCTCCCCGAGGTCCGAGAAAGAGCCCGAATCCGAGAAGAAGCCTTAAAACGACGAACGGCCCTCAGATACAATCAGAAAGTAATAAAGCGAAGCTTCTCCATCCACGACCTGATTCTAATCCGAAATGACATCGGAACACAAAAGTCGGGAGAAGGAAAGCTAGCTGCAAATTGGAAAGGACCCTACAAGGTAACAGAAGTCTTAGGGACAGGCTACTACAAAGTATCCGACCTAGAAGGCAATGAGCTGCCCAGGGCCTGGCACGCCTGTAATCTAAGGCGGTACTACAGCTAGAAAAACTTAACCCGAGGTGTACTCTTTTTCCCTACAAGGGTTTTTTAATGAGACACCCGGTTAAAGTAAGAGACCCGACCTAGTCAAAGGGTAAACACTCTGTAAATATTCTTTCTTTTTTAATACTAATCAAATTTCTCTATTTTTCTTCTTCCTCATGATGAAACAAATCCTGGAAAGTACCCCACCAAGGCGCATTAATTTATGCTCGGCAAAACGCAAAAAATCATTTGCCAAGAGACCACACAAGGTCGGCAAAGATAAAGCGACGAGGTTCAAATTAATGTGAGAAGTTATAAAGTAACTCTGAAAAGGCTCAAAAGGCCAAATAAAAAGAGATTACAAAAATAACTTAAAAGGCCGACCAACAACAAGGTCGGACCCAACAAAGGGAAAGTTATAAAGTAACTCTGAAATGGCTCAAAAAAGCCAAATAAAAAGAGATTACAAAAATAACTTAAAAAGGCCGACCAACGACAAAGTCGGACCCAACAAAAAGGAGGTACTCGAGCGCCCGAGGTCCGAGAAAAAGCTCGGATCCAAGAAAGAAGCCTTAAAACGGCGAGAACCAAGATTTCGAAAAATGCTTACTAAAAAGTTGCTTTACAAAAAACAACTGAAAAGTACAAGCGAAGGAACGAAATCAAAGGAAGTCTCGAAAACGCTTACTAAAAAGTTGCTTTACAAAAAGCAGCTAAAAAGTACAAGCAAAAGAACGAAAGCAAAGGAAGTTTCGAAACGCTAGCTAAAAAGTTGTTATCCAAAAACAAACTAAAAAGCACAAAAGCGGAAACAAAAAGTCAAAACGCGAACAAAAACACCGCATAATAAAGTTACTACAAGTAGCTAAATAAGCAAAAGGTGTCCAAAGCGTTCACAGAAACCATCCAAAAAGCCCACAGGTCGGGCAAAACACCAAAAAGATTACAGAGGATCAAGGTCCTTTCCGGACTCCACATCAACAGCAGGCTGCGGAGGAAACATAGAGATCGGGACTGCATCGACGGCAACGTCATCCCGGTTTGAAACCTCCACACCAGATCCATCCCCGACCAAAGGTGAAGTCGGAACTTTGGGGTCGGACATCGGAACCTCATCCTCAGTAGGAGCAGGAACAATCTTTCCCTCCACAACAATGTTATCCGTACTGAATAAACTCAGATCCAGGTCGGGAGCAAGAACCCGGACCTGAGCCTTCAAATTTTCAAACATAGCATCCATACCCTTGGCCACATGACCTTCCAGCTCGTAAAACTCGTCCTGGGCGGATTGCAACTTCTCCTTTGTCTCCACAAGCTCGGCATATAGCCGGGTATAATTCTCTGTAGCCGCCTTCGCCATCTCCTCAGATGTCTTCGCTGCCGCCACAGCCGCGGTAGCTTTAGTTTTCTCTTTCTCCAAAGAGGCCTCCAGCTCAGTAATCCTAGCAGCCTTCAGTTGACTAATCTTATCAAGCTCGGACTGAGCCTTCTCAAGTCGGAAGCTGGTTGCCCCAAGGGGGATTTCCTGAACTCCCGAGCAATAGCGGCATGAAGACTAGCCATCCGGACGCAGCTCCGCGCCATATACTGGAAATGATGCTCCATAGACACATCATCAGTAGAAATAAAGGTCTGAGGGAGAATATGCTGTTCAATCCAACCAAGAGCATCAAAGTCCTTATCGTTGAAACCGGCAAGCTCCTGAGAGGTCTTCTGCTTCTTGGGAGGAGGACCCGAAAACGGAGGAGGAGAAGAAGTAGCAGGCCCAGAGGTCGGGGGATCCTGACTTATAGCTCGGAACTGGGGAGTCGGAATAGTCTTTGACCGAGTCTGAACACCCACAGTAGTCTTCTGTGGAGAAGATCGGGCAGAAGCCTCCCCGGCCTCGATATTCCGAGCAGCCACAGACTTCTTCGTCCGACGAAGGAACTTCATGGAATCCGCCTGAGAAGACATCTCTGCAAGAAATAAAAGAAAGGGATTACCACAACAGAAATTCCACCAAAAACAAACAAAACCAAAGTACTAAAAAAAATGAATCTCGGAAGAGGTCGGGAACTACCTAACTCGGAACGGAGAAGGCTTGGATCCCCCAACATTTTCTTCGTGTCCAAGTGAGGTGCCCGACCCCATAGACTGCTCACCACACCCACAAAAGCCTGCTCCACCTCATCTAGACTCTCAAAGGTATACTTAACAGACACTACATTCTCCTGCCAACAAAGAGGAAAAGAAGGCTCCCCACTCTCATCCAGAAAGAAAGGTCGGACGTCTCCAGTAGCCCGGACCTTGAAATAAAAGTTCTTAAAATCGTGAAAGGACTCATCATACAGGGTACAAAACTTTCTTCCCTGGTTAGCCCTAAAGGAGACCCAAGATACCTTCCCTCCACCCGACCCCGGCTTCGTCAACACAAACAAGTAGGAAAAAAGAGAAATAGAGGGAGCAACGCCCAAAAACTGACACAAAAGTTGAAACAGCTTTAAAAATGCCCAAGAATTTGGATGGAGCTGCGTAGGGGCAAGGTTACAAGACCATAACACCTCGGACTCCAGGTCGGTAAAAGGAAGTCGGACACTCAGCTTAGAGAAAAAAACAATCATAAGCGTAAAAAAAGAGCTTCTCGGAACTATCTAAAGGCGGGAAGCAAACTCTCTCCTCGGAATCAGGGGCCACTAGTTCATAATCTCTCTCAGACTCTCTATCTTCACATATGCTACATTGCCTACGAAACCTAGCTAAATACTCAGAATCTACCACAGAAGGGACTCTTAGAGGAACAGGATCTACCCAACCAAGACCACTCGGAATCTTGGTCGACATCGCTTGAAGAACCTTTCGAGACATAAAAATCTTGCCTACAAAGAAGAATACAACAGCAAAGCAAAAATCACATAAAAGCAGACAGCGAAAACCCATTCAGCAAAACAAGAAAACAAAGATCTTTTAGAAGAAAATACAGCAACCCGGAGCAAGATACCAGAAAACAAAAAAGAGTCCCCCCATGTACAAACAAACAAAGCAATGGCGGCGCCTCTTTTCGGGGCAACCCAGGCATAGAGAAAAAGAAACAGGAGCATATGTGCACAAGAAAAGAGATGGGAACAAACCTGGAAGAAAGAAACGAGGACGACGAGCTCCGAAGCAAGGAGAACGGAACGACGGCGCAGAGAAAACCCCGGAAAGACACGAGGAAGGATTCGGGGAAGAGGAACGAAGAAAAAGAAGATGGCGAAAACTCAGAGAAAAAACAGGAAAGGGAACAGAATAAACAAAGAAAAAGGAAGGGAGCAAATAAATAATGCCTTCACAGAGCCCGAACGGAAATCGAGGAGAAACGGTAAAATGCAATAAATGCTGAAACGGCCACTTTTGAAATTTTGAAAAAACTACTATGCCCGAGCTCGACCTCTCGAAAAGGACGAACTCGGGCAGGGGCACTGTTCATACCCTGACCGAGCTCCTCCAAATCGGCAAAATCCATGAAAGGTCCGACCTCGTCCCAAGGCCCACGCCTGAGGTCGGACCTCGGACAATAACGCTAAGAAGGCCCATCAAAAGGAACGCAGCCCAAAACCTAAAGGCCGAAAAGGCCTAGAAAAGGCGGTTCCACAAAGATAGAGATAAAACTCCCCAAAAAGATAAGATAAGATAAGAATATCTTATCCAGGGGAGATCACGGCCAACTATTATAAATACACTGGAGCACCCAGGTATAACTCACACTCTAATTCTACTCAATATCTGCTTGGACCCATGCTAACTTAAGCATCGGAGTGTCATTGCAGGTACAACCACCAACCGCTCTGCATATCAAGCTCGGGTCCTCAATCGCCCCACCTCGGGCTTCTCCAAAACGACCGAGCTACACGTTTCAGGTAACCCTCGGAACAGAAGGATTGAAAGAAAAATTTGTAATTGGGTTAAATGTTGGATTGCTATCCTGTCACCGATGCCAATCCCTTTAAACTAAGTGGGTTGCAACTTGAGAACAAATCTGGCATTTTCACTTGTTTGACTTTCTCTTACCTAGTAAGGGATAACCAAATAGAACAACTATTAATTATAAATTAATCTTACAATCACACCATCAATGATAGAGATTCTAACCAATCAATTCCCAGTCAAGGCCTTTCATTTTTATTATTTAAAATTCCTCAATTTAAATCCCAATTTACTTAGCTCAACTCTTTTTGGAATATCTGATTAATAATACAGCACACTTTTCTGCAACTCGTTGGGAGACGACCTGGGACTTAAAACTCCCAGTAATTTTAATTTAAACTTTTAGTGACACATTTCTAAATTGATAGGCAGAATTTCGGTGAGTTAAGAACTATACTTGCAACGTAACCATTTTAATAAATTTTTAAATCACTAGCTTTTGTATCCACATCAAGCTTTACACGTGCAGAGGCTTCTCTTGGGGTTAAACGCCAAGTTGTAACGTGTTTTTGGAGTTTAACTCTGGTTTGTGACGTGTTTCTGGCATTTTACTCCAGAATGCAGCATGGAACTGGTGTTGAACGCCAGTTTGCGTCATCTAAACTCGAATAAAGTGTAGACTATTATATATTTCTGAAAAGCCCTGGATGTCTACTTTCTAACTCAGTTGAGAGCTCTCCATTTGGAGTTCTGCAGCTCTAGAAAATCGATTTTGAGTGCAGGGAGGTCAGAATCCAACAGCATCAGCAGTCCTTTGTCAGCCTCCTATCAGATTTTTTCTCAGGTCCCTGAATTTCAGCCAGAAAATACCTAAAACCATAGAAAAATAAACAAACTCATAGTAAAGTCTGAAAATGTGAATTTTGCCTAAAAACTAATAAAAACATCCCTAAAAGTAGCTAGATCCTACTAAAAAATACCTAAAAATAATGCCAAAAAGCGTATAAATTATCCGTTCATCAGTTTGCATGTGTGCATTAGATATTTGTTGATTGGTTAGATGAAGAACAAGGTTCTAGAGAGCATAAATGGAGGAGACTAGAGTGGATTACCCTATACACCTGAGTGAGTAGAGTGCATATATGCCCCTAGTGAGGGTTCAAGCTTGACTCTATGTTCCCGGCTTTCATGAGCTATCTCCTTACAAGTTTACTTGCTTATTGTGTGATTTGGATTAGTGGAATTTGATTTCTATTTTTCTTGGAGGACTTGTTTATTTTCTTAACCAGGTAGGCATAGACATTTCATTATATAGTTGCATTCATATGTATAGGTTGCATTGCATTGCATGAGTCCTATTGTCCCTATTCATTCTTTTTTATTTCCTTGAGCTTAGCATGACGACATGCTAATGTGTAAGTGTGGGGAGGTTGATAAACCGCTATTTTACAGTTTATCTTGTGCTCAATTGAGTGGTTTTTATCCGATTCTTCCCATATTTATCTTGTGCTCAATTGAGTGGTTTTTATCTTGTGCTCAATTTTGGGCTAGTTTTAGACGTAGTTTTCGGCCCAGAAACACAGACTAGATCCAGGAAACAGCAGAGACTCAACACACATTCTCATTACGCATAGTTTTAGTTTTAATTTTGGAATCTAAGAGAGAATTCTACTACTTCCTCTAGGTTTTCTTCACATTCATTATTTTTATTACAGTTTTATTGCTTTTGCTCTGGATATTGAGAAGAGACATCACCTCAGTTGAAGTTTCCATATCCTTAATTCTTGTTTAGAGTTACAATTGGATTATTTTTAGAATTTATTAATGCAAAGAATTATTTTTACCTTTGATCAATTTCCAATTATTATTCAATTTATCATGTCTTCCTTTTATTCACTTCTTAATTCTATGAAAGTTATATTCATGTTAATGGAGTAGTTTCCTAACTTGATTGGGAGTTGATTAAGAGGAGAACCTTGAGTTGAATTACTCAAGTGTCAATCTTAATTGGGAGTTGTTGGCTGACTCTCTAGTCTCTGACTCTAATCCTTTCTTAGGAAGGATTAGGACGTGAGCAATAGGGTTAGTTGGTTTGTTACTTAACTTTCCCTTATTATATAAGGGATGACTAAGTAGAACAACAACCTTTTATTATTACACTTGGGAAAATTCAATAAGGATAGAACTTCCAATTAATCTCCTCCTCGTTAAGGCTTTTATTTGAACTATATCAATTCTCTCATTAATTTTCGTTGCTTAAACTCACCATTATTTATTTTTCTGTTTCTCAAGCTCAAAAATTTCTTGGAAAACCTATGACCAATAAGCTAGACTCTTTTGTCAACTCGTTGGGAGACGACCTGGGATTTCTACTCCAGTACTTTGTTCTTAATTTTGTGACAACTCTTTTCTAAATTGATAAGCGGATTTTAGTCGGTTAAGAACTATACTTGCAACGCTGTTTTCTCTATAAATTCTTAATCGGCCAATTTTCGCCATGTCAACGATCTCTAAAAGAAAGAGATGTATATAAATATAGTTGAAAGAATTCATATTTAGGATCCTTGAAGAAGAAGTTAAACAAAAGCAAAAACAAAAAATCATGTCACACTCGCAAAGATACACGAAATTCCGATAAATAAAATCAAAAAGAAAGATAACGCATATATATATAAAGATCGGGGTTCCAAAGATACAGCTAACAAGCTCCAAACTTGACCCACGAAACTAAGGCCGGCTAGAGTATTGATACATATATACATAACCCAAAGTCATCCCAAAATATAAACAAAGCACTTGTTTCTCCAAAAGCAAACTCTCGAAGGGTAAAATACAAAATATACATGCGAAATATATACATAGCATAAAACAAAATATAGCACCCTACTACACAGAGTTTTATGCTTAGGACATAAATCAAAGGTGGTGAGGCACTACGTAAATAGATATATATAAAGAATAGTTTAACTAGGAGCCTTGGAAGAAAGGATGAAGAAAACAAGGCCGAACACACGTCACACTAAAAAAACGATTAGATAGAAGGCTTATACAGAAAAAAAGTCAAAGAGACGAGTATATAAATAGAGTTTCAAAAGATATATACATAATCAAGCTTTAAACATGACCTGCGAAGCACATGCCGGCTAAAGTATATATATACATATATGCAACCCCAAAAGTGTTTACCAAAAATACAAAATATAACACTATTTCTTGAAGGCAACCTCTAGAAGGGATAAAATACAAATATATACAAGGGGAGAACCTAACTACATGTACATATACCAAACACAAAGTATAAAATCCCAAAGGTAGATCTTCGCGCCCCAAGATTCTCCAGCAAGCTCAACGTGGTGTGTCACGTTCTACATCTGACAAACAACAATATATGTATGGAATGAGAACCAGGAGTTCTCAGCATAGAAAAGGTGTCAGAGGCAATCCTAGAACACTGACACTCAGAATTTTAAACATAAAGAAGTATATTAATGTAACTCTTTATTGTAACTCTTTACTGTAATACCCTACTACATAGAGCTTTACGCCTAGGACATAAATCAAAGGTGGCAAGGTGCTACGACCTCTAACAAAACAAAATACATACATATATAAGGGATAATATAGCTAGGAGCCTTGAAAAATAAGCTAAGCAAAGCGAAACAGAAAATCACATCACTCACGATCAAATACATGTAAAGAAGATAGACATAAATGAAAGAAAGGATAAACAAGATTGAAAAGAAGGCTAAAAACATAAATATACATATCAGAGCTCCAAAGGTACAGATATCAAGCTCCAGACACGACCTGCGAAGGCCGGCCAGAGGTTATATATACATATATATATATATATATATATATATATATATATATATATATATATATATATATATATATATAAAACCCAACCGTATTCAAAAGACAAAATACAAATCCTAGTTTTCCAAAGTCAATGATGACTGCGCATCATGTTATGTTTTTCTATGCCTTTTCGTACAAAAAATTAGTGTATATTGCCCAATTATTGAGTATTTATTGTGCTTAAGATGGATATTGCTTTGATTGCTTGAGTTAATGAATTTTTAAGGAAGTGATAGAAAAAGAAGCAATAAAAGCACTAATAGAGGAAGCACACTCCCATGATGGCAAAAGAGCTGGAAACAAACTCTAAGAGAAGCAAAGAGAATTTGCAACCCTGACCTCTTCACACTTCAACAAGAATAACTCTAGCTACAAAGCTCCAAATGAGGTGATCTCCGTGCCATTACAAAGTAAACTTCCAGATCATTCCAACCATATATAACACTATATAGTGGACACTAGATTTGGGGTGACAAATTGCTATTCATTTAGCTTCACAATTTCAGCGTAAAACTAGTCCCTGCACTTCGCCAGTGACGCGTACGCGTGGGTGATGCATATGCGTCGGAGTGACATTGATAAACCCATATTTTATGATATATTTTATGCTTAATCTGAGTGATTTATTCAATCCTTCACCCACTTATTCATATTAATTGTATGGTTTTACTTCTCCTTCCTTATTATGTGATGTATGTGAAAAACATGTTTCCTATGCTTTTAAATTAATTATTTTAATCACCTTTAATTCCATTCGATGCCGTGATTAGTGTGTTGAGTAGTTTCAGATCTTCTAAGGCAGGAATGACTTAAAGGATGGAAAAGGAAACATACAAAAATGGAAGGAAAGCGCAAAAATAGAGTTTCTGAAGGAAGTGGCATCCACGCGATCGCATGGACGACGCGATCGCGTGCCAGAAGCAAAGCGCGGGCGCATGACTGTCGCAACCGCACGACTTGAGCAAATCGCATACAACGCGGACGCGTGACCGACGTGACCGTGTGACAAGGAGAACTCCGAATGATGCGACCGCGTGACCCATGCGGACGCGTGACAGAGGCCACGCACCAGAAATTGCAGAAAACGCTTATAGCGGATTCTGAAGCCTTTTTGGCCCAAATCTAAGTCCAGAAGTCATAGACCAGAGGTTATGAAGTGGAGGAATGCATCCATTGAGAGAGTCTCCGAATTTTCTGTTACTTTCGATGATTTAGATCTGGTTTTGAGAGAGGTTCTCTCCTCTCTTTCTTAGGATTTAGGATTTCTCTTAGCTTTTAAGAGTGACTCTCGATCCCAGGTTCAATGTTCTTTGTATTTATTTATTTTCAATGTTCCATGTTTGGATTGATTTCTTATTTAAATATAATTTGAGGTATTTTCAGATCTATGAATTGTGTCTTTTATTTATATAAATAATTTGGATTTTTCTGTTTCCCTTTTTGGCTTTGGTTAAATAATTGGTGACACTAGAGTTATCAAACTCAGTATTAATTGAAAATTAGATTTCTTCATTTCATTAATTCATATTCCAATAACTCTAGCATTTCCCAAGGAAAGACTAGGACTTGAGGATTCGAATTAATTCATCCACTTAACTTACCTTCATAGTTAGAGATTAACAAAGTGGGAGAAGAATCCAATTCTCTTCATAATTGATAAGGATAACCAGGATAGGACTTCCAGTCTTTATACCTTGCCAAGAGTTTATTTTACTGTTAATTTATTTTACTTGTCATTTAAATATGCTTGTGCCCATTGCCCAAATTCCAAAAACCCCAATTTTACCTTTTTCATAACCAATAATAAGAATATTCCTCCCTGCAATTCCTTGAGAAGACGACCCGAGGTTTAAATACTCGGTTATCAATTTTAAAGGGGTTTGTTACTTGTGACAACCAAAATGTTTGTACGAAGGGATTTCTGTTAGTTTAGAAACTATATCTACAACGCGACTATTTTTATAAATTCTTTACTAGCAAAAATCCCAACGTCAAAATGGCGCCGTTGCCGGGGAATTGCAAACGTGTGCCTTATTATTGGTTATTGTAAATATTTTAAAAAAAATTTTAAAAAAATTTCTTCCTATCTTTTTCAAAAATTATATCTTTTTCAAAATATTTTCTTTTTATTAATTTTTGTTTTTATTTTCTCTTACTACCATGAACTCTCACCCCTTTGGCTATGAGTCTGGTTATAATTATGATGCAGGAAGACGAGATTATAATGACAACATGCACCATGGTTGGAACAATCAAAGATAGGAGGAGCCACAAGGATTTGAACAACCATCGTGGCAACAACCACCTCCAATGGACTATCAACAACCATTCTACAATGCATACCAAGATGATGGATATGGTGGACCCCCTTGTAGTTATCAACAAGACCCACCATATGCCTATGAACCCCCTCATCCTCAATATAATTTTGAACCACCATACTCACAAGCCTCTTTTTGCCATTCACCTCCATATGACCCTAACCCTCAACCACCATACCAACCACTTTATGAGCCATATGAACCATATATAGAACCACCCCAATACCAATCCAATTACTCCCACAAACCACCACTCCTCCATACACGTTACCCATATCCATCAAAGTCAGAATCACAGGTTAGCCTCGAAGAATTAATGAAACAATGTACTGTAATCCTTCATCAACTGGAGCATGCAATAGTGGAGAAGTTAAAGCAATTAGCTTCCCGACGTTCGGATACTCAAGGAACCCCCATGGCTTCATGTGGGCAATCTAATGAAGAATGTAGTATGAAGGAGATACTAGAAACTCCAGTGAACAGCATAGAGCATAACTTCGTACTAGAACAAGTAGAGAAAGCTGTCATTGCAGAAGAAGAAGAGTCGGTTGTTGTGGAGAACTCTGTCAAGGATGTTACAATTGACGCTGAGGAGGATTTTGCACCGCCTCCACTGCAAATATCTTATGAAGAACTGAACGGAATAACCCAGGACACAGGTTTCCTTGATGATGATGATCACGAGTCCTATTCTTTTAGCGGTGAACTTGCATCCACAAGCGATTTCTTTGAGACAGAAGAATCTTCCCCGAGCGAATATGAAGATGATGCTAAGGTAGATCTTTCTCAACCTCCAATATATGACTTGAGCGATGATGAGGGAGAAATTGAAGACTCTGATCAAGAGATGGTTGAAGTGGAAGAATTCACAGAAGATTATAAGGGAGTAGAACTTACAAAACCACTGGAAACACCTATCCCAAGGCCGTTACCGCCCACCACAAACTACAAATGGGTAAAATCCTTGTCTTTCTTTATCTTCAATATTCAACTTGAATATGGTTTGCTTGAAATAGAAGGCCAGCTTAGAGCTCTCTGCGGCTTTAAGAGTAAAAGGGAATTGGCTCATACTCAGAACCGGTGCACAAGGTTCAACAAGGTTCCACGCTTTAACTCGAAGTGCAAGGATTGGTATCATGCTCAACTGAGTGGATCACGGAGAACGTTTGGTCACCGTGGTGAGAATCTAATTTCCAAACCGCCCAGATGGAAAAGTATAGATCAAAACGAAAGCGGATTTGGAACCAAAGTTTGGGATCCTGGAAAATATTCTGATTTCATCACCCCGGGAGCCTGAAAATCTGTTTGAAGCTGCTCAGAAGCTTCACATGCCTAGTTTGGGACCCCGAAGGCTATTGGCATTCCAAGCATTGGTGGAGATTTCTGGATGAATTTAAACACAAGCCACCATAACAGGAAGCTCAACCAACGTCCAACTTAAGGACTTTAACCAAAAGTGCTAGGTGGGAGACAACCCATCATGGTATGATCGTTCCTTTTTCATTTTTTACTTAGTTTTAGTTGTTTTCAAGTTTTATTTTATTTTTCATTGAACCTAGAATTACTCATAACATTCATATCATTTTACATTCTGCATACTGCATACTTACATATATGCAAAAAAAAAGTGGCGTGCGACGCAACCGCATCAATCATGCGATCGCGCCAATGGCGATAAAACACCCCCACGCGTCCGCGTCACTCACGCTGTCGCGTGCCCTGGAGATCCGCATATAACCCCAACGTCCAGAAAGTTGGGCTGGAATCGTGCTGCCCTTGTGCTTTTCGCGCAAAAGACCCACGCGATCGCGTCCCTGACGCGATTGTATCACATGTACATAACCAATTCCATGCGACTGCGTGAGCGACGCAACCGTGTCGCATGGACTGCACAACACCCTAGAAGGAGACAGAGAGTTGCGCTGAAACGACGCTGCAATCGTGCGTCTAGCACAAATTCCAGCGACGCGATCGCGCGACCCACGCGATCGCGTCCACCCCTCTCCTGCCCTTCCCATGCGATCGCGCGCTCCACGCGATCGCACCCACCCATTTTTCACCCCTATCACGCGACCGCGTGCCCCACGCAGCCGTGTGGGTTTTAAAATATAACCCCCCAAGCCACGCGAACCCTATCAGTTGCGCGCACACCCCCCACCCTCTTCCCCCTCTCTCCTTCCTCTATCCTCCACCACCACCCAGCCACCACTGACACCACCCGGACGCCGCCGACCACCCAGACGCCGCCGCCATCTACCCCCTCTCTCCTCTTCCCTTCTTTCTTCTTCTTTCTTCTTTCTCCCTTCTTCTCCGCCACCGCACGCCGACGCCGCCGCTGACACCCCCAGCCACCTCTCTGCCCCACTCTCCTTCTTAACCTACCAGGTTCCGCAACACGCAAACCCTTTTATCCATTCGTAGTTCTTCTCATTTTTTCCATTTATGTTCATGTTTAGGCTAGTTAGATATGCATGCTGTAGTGGATTTTAGGTTGTTAGGTAGCCTAGGATGTGGTTAGTGGATCTAGGTCTGTTTATTTGCACTGTTCTTGCTTCTGATTTATCATATTTGCAAATCTGCTGTTACTGTAATCTTGTTCCTATGCTGTATTTCTTGTATATTGCTGCTCTTTACATTGAATTTTCATGTTTATATTATATATATGTCCCTGCAGCTTAACTTTTTAATTCATATGAACTGCTTTGATTGCTGTTTATTTTCTGGGATAATCCATATTTAGCCGGAATGCTGCCCAAATTTCTATAAAATATTTTCATTCATGTCTTGGTCTGGCATTTTGAACTCTATTTTACTCTGCTTTACCCGAGCCATTTCATGAATGCCAGGGCATGCTTTATTATCCTCTTTGATTTCCTGGTTTATAAACTACATCTGTGATGCTCTGATTCCAATTCTTCTTTATATTCCTTTGAATCAGCATCCAATTGTTTTCCTTGTTTGGTTATGAGTTACTTCTATTCCTACCTGTGAATCCTTGTTCCATGGAATATTTTCTTTATGCCACTTACTTTACCCACATTTTACTGACTCACTAATTTTAATTTACTAACTTCTTTTTCAAATTCTAACCATACTAACTTTTTATAATCTATTTTCTAACTTTTCACTTTCCTCTAACTTCTTAACCATGGCATATTGACAATTTTTCTATTTAACTTGAATTCTAATACATTTTGGATTGTAAATTCTTCCTTTCAAACATTTAAACTGCTATACAATCCTTAATGTACATTTACCTAACTCATTTACCTCATTCTCATTCTCCTTTGCCGCTTTGAGTTTTCTTTCTTTAATTGCCTATTTGTTTTCCTATTTTTATATTTCCTGGTTTTCTGTTTTTCAGGATGTCTACCTCACAGAGAAAAGGAAAAGGCAAGGCTACTGGCAAGTGCAAAAGAGGAGACCCCTCCCAGTCCATCATAGATCTAATGCATGATTCTTCATGGCGGGAGAAGAACTTTACCCAGCAGGAAAAAGCTGACCAGCTACTCCCTGCCACTGATCTGATAAAATTTGCCAACCGGTACTGTGAGCTGAAGTACCCAATGTTTGCAACCTCCAGGAACCTGTACCTGGAGAGGACTCTGAGGATCCCAGGAGAACTCAAGCAATACACCACTGAGCAAATCAAACAAAGAGGCTGGTTCTTTCTGGAAAGAGCACTGACAGAGGTCAATGCATCTTGGGTTAGGGAATTCTATGGCAACTACTATCTCACTACCCTAGATGCAGTACACCTAAGGGGCAAGCAGATTCTGGTCACTAAAGAAGCCATAGAGGACATCCTACAGCTCCCATCTAAGTCCGATCAGCCTAATGGTTACAAAAAGGCTGAGGAGGACATGCGTTTCTTGAGGTTTGATTGGGATGCTGTCAAGGCAAGGATAACCCTGGACCCGACTGCTCCTTGGGAGATGGGTCAGGACACCACCCTGCCCAAGGGTATCAAGAGGGCGTACCTAAATGATGAGGCTCGGTTATGACATCAAATCCTGAATAATTATGTGATGCCGAGTACTCATGAGACAGAGATTCCAGCTGCTATGATCACCCTCCTATGGTGTGTGATGGAGGGTAAGGACCTGTAGTTGCCACGCTTTATCCAGCATTATATGGCCAGGGTCCACGTCCGAGGCACTCTTCCCTTTCCTTATCTGGTTACACAGCTAGGCCGTCGAGCTGACGTGCCATGGGAGGATGCCGATGAGAGACCACCAGCTGCGGACTACAGGAAGATCATTCCTCACAGTAGGAACTTCCTGGCTTTGGACTATAGACCACCACCTTTCACTACTACTGATGAGACAGCCCCACCGTCTGCCAGACTCTCTTCCTCCACAGCTGCCCCTGCTGCCACCACTGCACCTCCACCCACCTCAGAGCCAGTCTACTGCCTCGTGCACCGCTTATTTCGATAGCTTGATCAGATGGAGCGCCGTAACCAGTACCGGTATGAGCATCTGAAGCTGATGATCCGCAAGGCAGTGACATCCCCTCTAAGCCTGACTCACCATCAAAGCCATCAGAGGAGGAGGCGGATGAGCACTAGGAGGAGACCCATCCGCAGGCAGGAACAGAGCAGGCTACTCCCCAGGCAGAGGTTCCACATCAGATTGAGGCCGCAGATCCTGAGATCCCGATCCAGTCCGCACCTCCTCTACAGCAGCCAGACCCTCAGCCCACCACCACCACAGAGCCTCCAGCTACTATCCCTACAAGTGATGACACCCCTTCACACCTGGCTTGACTGAGCATCAGGGACGATGCTTCACTTTAAGAGTGGGGAGGTCGCCATCTCTGGCATTTTATTTTGGTGAACCACTACATCTCTTTTTCTTTTATTCTGGATATTTTTCTGTATTTTTCTTTTTATTGTTATTTTCTGAGTACTTATACATTGCTACTTTGATGTATTTCTAGTCTATTTTTGCATTTTGCATTTTTAGTTCATCTTTTAGCTATTTAGTTTATTTTAGTTATTTAGTTTAGTTTATAGTTCTAATTTATTAGCTATAGAGTAGGTGGATTAATTAGTATAGTTTACCCTTTTTAGTATATTATAGTTAACTTAATTGAAAAATAAAAAGGAAGTAAGCTAGAGACTTTAAACAAGATCAACACAATCCACACACTTTGTATATAAAGTATTACATCATGTAGTTAAGTTAACAACATTACATCAAGGAAGAACACTAGAACTTTAGCCATCTAATATATTTTACATTGAGAATAATGGGAAATTTTAACTAAACCTCCATGACATACATGAGTGATATATGATTTATGATTTTTAGAACATACAGCCTGTGAGTTTTGAGCTTAATTGTATGGTTACATTTAAACCATAATATTTTATTCCTGTGTGTTCCACTCTTCTATTCTATTCTAGTGTTCTTTGCTTTGTTTTAATCTATATGTCCATTATAGAATATAGATACATACCAAGAGAGTGATTGAGGCCTTGTTTGATTTTTAACTCACTATCCCAAATAAAGCCTACCTTTTATGCCATCATGTTAGCCCCTTTGAACCTTTTAATCCCCTTTTATTCTATTTAGCCACATTACTAGCCTTAAGCAGAAAAATAAAATAAAATCCCAAGTTGAATCCTTGGTTAGCTTAAGATAGAAAGTTGTGTAATTAATTAAGTGTGGGGAAACTTTATGGGAACATGGATGACAAAAACAAGGGTAGAATAAAATTGAAATAAAATTAAGAATTTTTGGGAAACATGCTCATGTGGAATTAAAATAATTAATTACCATGTGCATTAAAAAAAATTTGCAAAATTAAAGCAAATGCACATGGTATAAGAACAAAATATGGGCATGTAACAACAAGTGGGAAAATATGGGAAAATGGGTAAAGGAGCTTTACTTTAGAAATTATGTATGTTAGGTGAGATCTTAGACTAATTAAGGATTCACTTATTAGCTCACTTAGCCTTATACATATACCCTTACCTTTACCTTGGCCCCATTACAACCTTAATTAAAAGGCCTCATGATTTTTGGTATGTCTATATTTTATAATTGTTGATTGGTTAGATGAAAAACAAAGTTATAGAAAGTAAGGATAAAAAGAAGAATAGAGTGATTAACCCAATAAGCACTTAGTGATTAGAGAGTAAACACAAAATCCAGTGAGGGTTCACTAACTCATTAACATATGTCTCTGTTTAAATTACTAATTGTCTTGCGAGTTTATAAATGTTTTTTTTTCTTTTTTCCCATCTCAATTGTAAAAGTGCTTTATCACTATCTAAGGTTGGATATATATATATATATATATATATGAATCCTTGAGAATGTGAATTGATTTAACTACATGTAAGCTTTATATATGAGTGGATAAAATTAGAATTGCATCATGCATTTAGTTAGTCGCATTTAGATTAGAATTGCATTGCATGGCATTCAACCACTTCAAAACCTTACTTTTTACTTTAGACATAGCATGAGGACATGCTATTACTTAAGTGTGGGGAGGTTGATAAACCCATATTTTATGATATATTTTATGCTTAATCTGAGTGATTTATTCAATCCTTCACCCACTTATTCATATTAATTGTATGGTTTTACTTCTCCTTCCTTATTATGTGATGTATGTGAAAAACATGTTTTCTATGCTTTTAAATTAATTATTTTAATCACCTTTAATTCCATTCGATGCCGTGATTAGTGTGTTGAGTAGTTTCAAATCTTCTAAGGCAGGAATGACTTAAAGGATGGAAAAGGTAACATACAAAAATGGAAGGAAAGCGTAAAAATGGAGTTTCTAAAGGAACTGGCATCCACGCGATCGCATGGACGACGCAATCGCGTGCCAGAAGCGAAGAGGCAACGACGCGGCTGCATGACTGACGCAACCGCGTGACTTAAGAAAATCGCATACGACGCGAACGCGTGACCGACGTAACCGCGTGACAAGGAGAACTCCGAATGACGCGACCGCGTGACCCACGCGGACGCGTGACAGAGGCCACGCACCAGAAATTGCAGAAAACACTCATAGCGGATTCTGAAGCCTTATTGGCCCAAATCCAAGTCCAGAAGTCATAGACCAGAGGTTATGAAGTGGATGAATGCATCCATTGAGAGAGTCTCCGAATTTTCTATTACTTTCGATGATTTAGATCTAGTTTTGAGAGAGGTTCTCTCCTCTCTTTCTTAGGATTTAGGATTTCTCTTAGCTTTTAAGAGTGACTCTCGATCCCAGGTTCAATGTTCTTTGTATTTATTTATTTTCAATGTTCCATGTTTGGATTGATTTCTTATTTAAATATAATTTGAGGTATTTTCAGATCTATGAATTGTGTCTTTTATTTATATAAATAATTTGGATTTTTGTGTTTCCCTTTTTGGCTTTGGTTAAATAATTAGTGACACTAGAGTTATCAAACTTAGTATTGATTGAAAATTGGATCTCTTCATTTCATTAATTCATATTCCAATAACTCTAGCCTTTCCCAAGGAAAGACTAGGACTTGAGGATTCGAATTAATTCATCCACTTAACTTACCTTCATAGTTAGAGGTTAACAAAGCGGGAGAAGAATCCAATTCTCTTCATAATTGATAAGGATAACCGGGATAGGACTTCCAGTCTTTATACCTCGCCAAGAGTTTATTTTACTATTAATTTATTTTACTTGTCATTTAAATATGCTTGTGCCCATTGCCCAAATTCCAATAACCCCAATTTTACCTTTTTCACAACCAATAATAAGAACATACCTCACTGCAATTCCTTGAGAAGACGACCCGAGGTTTAAATACTCGGTTATCAATTTTAAAGGGGTTTGTTACTTGTGACAACTAAAACGTTTGTGATGGTGTTTTTGCGGAAAAACGAATTTCCAACACACAAATCCAACCGGCAAGTGTACCGGGTCGCATCAAGTAGTAATAACTCACTTAGAGTGAGGTCGATCCCACAAGGATTGATGGATCAAGCAATTTTAGTGGGTGATTAGTTTAGTTAAGCTAACATTGAAGTAAATTTGGATGAAGTGTAGCCAATAGAAAGTAAATAGCAAAGAAAATTAAAGTGCAAAAAGCAAAATTGCAAGTAACTTAAAGAACAAGAAAGTAAAATAGCTGAAACTTAAATTGCAAGAAAAGTAAATTGCATCAAATGTAAAGGGGGCTGGGGTGCTGGAAATTAAATGAAAGCAGTAGATCCAAGCTTAGAACAATTGCAGGGAGATTAAAGTGCTTGAAAGTAAATTAGAAGCAATAGAAACAGAAAGGTAAAAATGCAGATGAAATAAAAGCAGCAGATGTAAACAGCAAGGCAAAGAAATTAAGTTCAGCTTAAGTGCAGAATAAAATTGAAAATCTCAGGAAATCATAGAGACTAGAAAACAAGTCTAGATCTCAATTCCTTCCTTGATCAAAGTAGAAGACAACTTGCAGAAGAGAAGAAAGATGAAAGCAGTAAAAGAAACTTCAGATCCAATTTCTCAATTTCCTCAATTATGCAGAAGAACACAAATGAATTTCAGATGGAGAATTGAAACAGAATTCCTTCAATTCTTGATCCAAAATTTAAACAGAAAGGAAAATTAAAAGAGAGAGCTATCTACTACTACTACTCCCTAATGGAGCCAGCCTTCTTCCCAATCGAGCTCCAATTGATACCTTTATATAGGCTTTACTAAATGAAAAATGAAAATGAAATTAAAACAAATTACAAAAATGAAAATCCTAATTTAATTGATCCATGTGCCTTTGAGTGATGATGTGGGCTTTGCTTGCTTTGGATTTGAGGAGAAATGGGTTTGGTTGGCCTTGATTCAATTTGGAGAGGAATTGAATTTAAATGGAATTTTGGTTGAATTTTGGGCCATGAGTGTTTGCTCCCAGGAGGCTGCCCTGCCCTTGTGGAGGGCAGAGCAGAAAATGGTGCGTGTGGGTATCCAATTTGCGTGCCAAGGCTTGGAAGCATCAGGATGCTGCCCTGCCCTTGGGGAGAACAGGGCAGTGGTGGCATGGTGCGTGCCATGCTTCCCTGGGCCGTGTCAAAGTGATGCGCGCAAGCTCCATTGTGTGTAGCACTCCCCACTTCCCCTTAGGTGCTTGGTTCGAAACCCATGGGTAGCACATGGAGTTGATTTTTCTTGGATTTTCTTCAAGAAGAGCACGACATTGCCCTGCTCTCCAAGAGGGCAGAGCAGAATAATGAGCGCTACTTTGCTTTGGAGTGAGGCTCCAGCTTCGAACCTTGGTGGAAGCACATTGATTTATTTTCGCTTATTTTTGGCCCTTAAAGATGCCTTTCATTCCTGCCACAATTGTACGCCAAATATGGATTGCTATATATCGTTGGAAAGCTCTGAATGTTATCTTTCCAACGCAACTGGAAGCACATCAATTGGACGTCTGTAGCCCAAGTTATAGAAAAATAGGTATATGATGACTTGTCATCACAACACCAAACTTAAACCTTGCTTGTCCCCAAGCAAGAAAAGAATCATGCAATAAAGATTGACAATCCAAGGTAAGAAGAATAGCAACTCAATGTTCATGGTAAGCTAGTTTTCTATGCATGCTTCAATCACAAAAGAAATGTAAATGATTGATGCTTCCATCTAGCTCAATTTATGAAATCTTTTTCTTATAATTCTTCCTTGAAACAAGCTTTTGATTTTATTTTATTTTATTTTATTTTTTAGGATTCAATGACTGAATGACTGTGACGTGCTTCAATCTCCTGAAGGCGGGGCGTTAGTGACAGGCGCAAAAGAATCACTGGATTCTATTCTGGCCTGATTGAGAACCGACAGATGGAATGCCGTGCCGTGACAGGGCATTAGGAATCGTTCCAATGAGAGGATGGGAGGTAGCCATTGACAACGGTGAAACCCTACATACAGCTTGCCATGGAAGGAGACTTGCGTGACTGAAGAAGAAGACAGTAGGAAAGCAGAGATTCAGAAGATGGAGCATCTCCAAACCTCAACCTATTCTCCATTACTGCAAAACAAGTAATCATTTCATGTTCTTTTGCTTTTCACAATCAATCCTGATAATTTCTGATATCCTGACTAAGATTTACAAGATAACCATAGCTTGCTTCAAGCCGACAATCTCTGTGGGATCGACCCTTGCTCACGCAAGGTATTACTTGGACGACCCAGTACACTTGCTGGTTAGTTGTGCGGGATTGCAAAAGTGTTATTGCAATTTCGTGCACCAAGACGCCCGACCTTTCTTTCTCGATGAGAGTGGGGAGCCTTCTTTTCCTCTTTGTTGGCAGGAGAATGTAGTGTCTGCTAAGTATACCTTTGAGAGTCTAGATGAGGTGGAGCAGGCTTTTGTGGGTGTGGTGAGCAGTTTATGGGGTCGGGCACCTCACTTGGACACGAAGAAAATGTTGGGGGATCCAAGCCTTCTCCGTTCCGAGTTAGGTAGTTCCCGACCTCTTCCGAGATTCATCTTTTTTAGTACTTTGGTTTTGCTTGTTTTTGGTGGAATTTCTGTTGTGGTAATCCCTTTCTTTATTTCTTGCAGAGATGTCTTCTCAGGCGGATTCCATGAAGTTCCTTCGTCGGACGAAGAAGTCTGTGGCTGCTCGGAATATCGAGGCCGGGGAGGCTTCTGCCCGATCTTCTCCACAGAAGACTACCGTGGGTGTTCAGACTTGGTCGAAGACTATTCCGACTCCCCAGTTCCGAGCTATAGGTCAGGATCCTCCGACCTCTGGGCCTGCTACTTCTTCTCCTCCTTCGTTTTCGGGTCCTCCTCCCAAGAAGCAGAAGACCTCTCAGGAGCTTGCCGGTTTCAACGATAAGGAATTTGATGCTCTTGGTTGGATTGAACAGCATATTCTCCCTCAGACCTTTATTTCTACTGATGATGTGTCTATGGAGCATCATTTTCAGTATATGGCGCGGAGCTGCGTCCGGATGGCTAGTCTTCATGCCGCTATTGCCCGGGAGTTCAGGAAATCTCCCCTTGGGGCGACCAGCTCCCGACTTGAGAAGGCTCAGTCCGAGCTTGATAAGATTAGTCAACTGAAGGCTGCCAGGATTACTGAGCTGGAGGCCTCTTTGGAGAAAGAGAAAACTAAAGCTACCGCGGCTGTGGCGGCAGCGAAGACATCTGAGGAGATGGCGAAGGAGGCTACAGAGAATTATACTCGGCTATATGCCGAGCTTGTGGAGACGAAGGAGAAGTTGCAATCCGCGCAGGACGAGTTTTACGAGCTGGAAGGTCATGTGGCCAAGGGTATGGATGCTATGTTCGAAAATTTGAGGGCTCAGGTCCGGGTTCTTGCTCCCGACCTGGATCTGAGCTTATTCAGTACGGATAACATTGTTGTGGAGGGAAAGATTGTTCCTGCTCCTACCGAGGATGAGGTTCCGATGTCCGACCCCAAAGTTCCGATTGAGAACCCGACTTCGCCTTTGGTCGGGGATGGGTCTGGTGTGGAGGTTCCAATCCGGGATGACGTTGCCGTCGATGCAGTCCCGATCTCTATGTTTCCTCCGCAGCCTGCTGTTGATGTGGAGTCCGGAAAGGACCTTGATCCTCTGTAATCCTTTTGGTGTTTTGCCCGGCTTGTGGGCTTTTTTGTTGTTGGATGGTTTCTGTGAACGCTTTGGACACCTTTTGCTTTATTTAGCTACTTGTAGTAACTTTATTATGCGGTGTTTTTGTTCGCGTTTTGACTTTTTTGTTTCCGCTTTTGTGCTTTTTAGTTGTTTTCGGATAACAACTTTTTAGCTAGCGTCTCGAAACTTCCTTTGCTTTCGTTCTTTTGCTTGTACTTTTTAGTTGCTTTTTGTAAAGCAACTTTTTTTAGTAAGCATTTTCCGAACTTCCTTTGATTTCGTTCTTTCGCTTGTACTTTTTAGTTGTTTTTTCTTTTTTTTGTAAAGCAACTTTTTAGTAAGCGTTTTTCGAAATCTTGGTTCCCGCCGTTTTAAGGCTTCTTTCTTGGATCCGAGCTTTTTCCCGGTCCTCGGGCGCTCGAGTACCTCCTTTTGGTTGGGTCCGACTTTGTCGTTGGTCGGCCCTTTTGAGTTATTTTTGTAATCTCTTTTTATTTGGCCTTTTGAGCCTTTTCAGAGTTACTTTATAACTTCTCACATTAATTTGAACCTCGTCGCTTTATCTTTGCCGACCTTGTGTGGTCTCTTGGCAAATGATTTTTTGCGTTTTGCCGAGCATAAATTAATGCGCCTTGGTGGGGTACTTTCTAGGATTTGTTTCATCATGAGGAAGAGGAAAAGAAAATAGAGAAATTTGATTAGTATTAAAAAAAAAGAAAGAATATTTACAAAGTGTTTACCCTTTGACTAGGTCGGGTGTCTTACTTAACCGGGTGTCTCATTAAAAAACCCTTGTAGGGAAAAAGAGTACACCTCGGGTTAAGTTTTTCTAGCTGTAGTACCGCCTTAGATTACAGGCGTGCCAGGCCCTGGGCAGCTCATTGCCTTCTAGGTCGGATACTTTGTAATAGCCTGTCCCTAAGACTTCTGTTACCTTGTAGGGCCCTTTCCAATTTGCGGCTAGCTTTCCTTCTCCCGACTTTTGTGTTCCGATGTCATTTCGGATTAGAATCAGGTCGTGAATGGAGAAGCTTCGCTTTATTACTTTCTGATTGTATCTGAGGGCCGTTCGTCGTTTTAAGGCTTCTTCTCGGACTCGGGCTCTTTCTCGGACCTCGGGGAGGAGGTCGAGTTCTTCCTTTTGTGCCTGTGGGTTGCCTTCTTCGTTGTAGAAGATGACTCTGGGTGACCCTTCGTCTATTTCGATAGGAATCATTGCCTCCATCCCGTAAGCTAGTCGGAACGGTGATTCTCCCGTTGTAGAGTGTGGGGTTGTCCGATACGCCCATAGTACCTGGGGGAGCTCCTCGGCCCATGCCCCTTTGGCCTCTTGGAGTCTTCATTTTAACCCCACCAAGATGACTTTATTTGCAGCCTCTGCTTGTCCATTGGCTTGTGGGTGCTCGACTGAGGTGAATTGCTGTTTGATTTTTAGTTCGGCTACTAAGTTCTGAAAACTTGTGTCCGTGAACTGTGTTCCATTGTCCGTTGTGATGGAGTAGGGGACTCCGAACCTTGTGACAATGTTTTTGTATAGGAATTTGCGGCTTTTCTGAGCCGTAATGGTGGCTAAGGGTTCAGCTTCGATCCACTTTGTGAAGTAGTCGACCCCTACTATGAGGTATTTGACTTGCCCCGGTCCTTGGGGGAACGGGCCGAGTAGGTCAAGTCCCCATTTTGCGAAGGGCCATGGTGCGGTGATGCTGATAAGGTCTTCTGGCGGTGCCTTGTGGAAATTGGCGTGTTTTTGGCAGGGGGGCATATTTTCACGAATTCCGTCGAGTCTTTCTGCAAGGTCGGCCAGTAGAACCCGGCTCGGACTACCTTTTTGGACAATGCCCGAGCTCCGAGATGGTTCCCACACATGCCTCCGTGGACTTCTTCGAGGACGTTCTTTGTTTCTGAGGTCGGGACGCACCGAAGGAGGGGAGTTGTGAATCCTCTTCTGTATAATACGTCGTGAATTAGTGTATAATTCTGGGCGTCTTTCGTGAGTCTTTTGGCTTCCTTTCTTTCGGCGGGAAGAGTTCCCGACTTCAGGTAGTTGAGTATGGGGGTCATCCATCCTTGCTGTTGGTTGGATATGCTCAGCGTTTCTTCCTCTCTTAGCACGGAGGGGGATTGTAAGGTTTCCTGGAGGAGACTTCTGTTGTTGCCTCCGGGCTTGGTGCTGGCGAGTTTTGAGAGGGCGTCTGCCCGGGCGTTTTGTTCCCGAGGTATGTGCTGAATCTGTATCTCTGAAAAGTGGCGCAGTTGTGCCTGTGTTTAGTCCAGGTATTTTTTCATGGTGGGGTCTTTGGCCTGGTAGCTCCCATTTACTTGTGATGTGACGACCTGAGAGTCGCTGAAGATTGTGATTTTCCGGGCTCCGACCTCTTCGGCTAGCTTTAGACCTGCTAGTAGGGCCTCGTATTCGGCTTGGTTGTTTGAAGCCTGGAACTCGAATTTTAGGGATAGTTCTATCCGCGTTCCCTGGTCGCTTTCGAGTATAACACCGGCTCCGCTTCCTGTTTTGTTTGAGGACCCGTCGACATATAGGTTCCACGAGAGTGGGTTTCCAGGGGTCTCAGTGTATTCTGCGATGAAGTCGGCTAAATACTGAGATTTTATGGCAGTCCGGGCTTCATAGTGGAGGTCGAACTCGGACAGTTCCACCGCCCATTGTAGGATTCATCCTGCCAGGTCTGTTTTTTGTAGGATGTGTCTCATGGGTTGGTTTGTCCGGACTTTGATGGTGTGGGCTTGAAAGTAGGGACGGAGCCTCGGAGCTGTGAACACTAGGGCGTAGGCAAATTTTTCTATTTTCTGATAGTTTAATTCGGCCCCTTGCAGTGCCTTGCTTACAAAGTATATGGGGTGTTGTCCTTGGTCATTTTCTCGTATTAACGCTGAAGTGATTGCTTGATGTCCGACCGAGAGGTATAGTACGAGCTCTTCCCCTTTTAAAGGTCGGGTTAGGATTGGTGGTCGCCCGAGGAATTCCTTGAATTCTTGAAAGGCTTTTTCGCACTCCGGGGTCCATGAGAAGGGTTTCCCTTTCTTTAGGAGTGAGTAGAGAGGTAGTGATTTTATCGCCGATCCTGCCAAGAATCTTGATAGGGCGGCCAGCCTTCCATTCAGTTGTTGTACTTCTTTGATACACGTCGGGCTCTTCATATTGAGTATCGCTTGGCATTTATCTGGGTTTGCTTCGATGCCCCTTTGAGTCAGCATGAAGCCTAAGAACTTTCCGGCTTCTGCGGCGAAGGTGCACTTCGTCGGGTTAAGTCTCATGTTGTGTTTTCTGAGGTTGCTGAAGACACTGGTGAGGTCGGTCAGCAAGTTTCTGTCTTCTTGTGTCTTTACCAACATGTCGTCGACGTACACCTCCAGTTGTAGTCCGATGTGCTCTGAGAACACTTTGTTCATTAGCCTCTGGTAGGTTGCCCCTGCGTTCTTCAGCCAGAAGGGCATTACTACGTAGCAGTAGTTTGCCCTTGGGGTTATGAACGAGGTCTTTTCTTGGTCGGGTCCGTACATCGGGATTTGATTGT
The DNA here is from genome assembly GCF_003086295.3 of Arachis hypogaea. Lineage (NCBI taxonomy): Eukaryota > Viridiplantae > Streptophyta > Magnoliopsida > Fabales > Fabaceae > Arachis > Arachis hypogaea. Next base: position 43,200,403 of record NC_092045.1, on the reverse strand, counting down.
ATCCCGAGTATGCGTCCATGAAGGAGAGATATCTATAGCCTGAGGCTGTGTCTACTAAGGCGTCGATGTTTGGTAGTGGATATGGGTCTTTGGGGCAGGCTTTGTTGAGATCCGTGTAATCGACGCACATCCTCCATTCTCCATTGGGCTTTTTTACCAGGACCACGTTTGCGAGCCATAGGGGGTATTTTACTTCCCTAATGAACCCTGCATCTAGTAGTGCTTGTACTTGTTCTTCTATCGCTTGCATGCGTTCGGGTCCGAGCTTCCTGCGTCTTTGTTGGACAGGTCGGGATCCCGGGTACACTGATAGCTTGTGGCACATCAAGTCGGGGCTTATGCCTGGCATGTCGGAGGCTTTCCAGGCGAAGAGGTCGGAATTTTCTTTTAAGAGGGTTATGAGTTCCTCTTTTAGGCCTGCTTCGAGGTTTGCTCCTATGTTTGTTACTTTTTCAGATGTGTTCCCGATTTGGACTCTTTCGGTTTCTCCCTCTGGTTGTGGCCGAAGATCTTCTCGGGCTTGAACTCGCCCGAGTTCTATTGTGTTGATCTCTTTTCCTTTTAAGCTCAGGCTTTCGTTGTAGCATCGCCGCGCCAGTTTTTGGTCGCCTTTTAGGGTAGCGATTCCCTTTGCGGTAGGGAACTTCATACAGAGGTGTGGGGTCGAGACTATAGCTGCCAGTCTGTTTAGCGTTGGTCGCCCAATGAGGGCATTGTATGCTGAAGTGACGTTGACTATAATGTAGTCGATGCTTAATGTTTTAGATTGCTCGCCTTTTCCGAAGGTAGTGTGTAGCGAGATGTATCCTAAGGGATGGATCAGGGTATCTCCTAGCCCAAATAGGTCGGTGGGATAGGCCTTTAGTTCTTTTTCTTCAAGTCCGAGCTTGTCGAAGGCCGCTTTGAACAGGATATCTGCTGAGCTCCCCTGGTCAATCAGGGTTCGATGTAAGTTGGCGTTTGCGAGGATAATGGTGATTACCATTGGATCGTCGTGCCCGGGTATTATCCCTTGAGCATCTTCTCGGGTAAACGAGATAGTAGGTAGTTCGGGCAGGGGACTGTCTTCTCGGACGTCGTAGACTTCTTTGAGGTGTCTTTTTCGCGAGGATCTGGATGTTCCTCCGCCTGCAAAACCTCCATTTATCATGTGAACGTGCCTTTCAGGGGTTCGCGGGATTTGTTCGGCCCGATCTTCGTTAACTCCCCGCCTTCTCTTCCTGGTCTCTTCTCCTTTTTCTGCTATGTATCTGTCGAGTTTCCCTTCTCTGGCTAGCTTTTCTATAACATTTTTTAGGTCGTAGCAGTCGTTAGTAGAATGACCGTAGAGCTTGTGGTATTCACAGTATTCGGACCGATCTCTCCCCGCTCTCTTGTGTTTTAGCGGTCGAGGTGGTGGGATCTTTTCGGTGTGGCATACTTCTCTGTAGATGTCTACCAAGGAGACTCGGAGGGGGGTGTAACTATGGTACTTCCGTGGCTTGTCCGAGTTGGCTTCTTCTTTCTTTCTCTGTTCCCGATCTCGATCTCGGAGTGGGTAGGTTGATTCCTTCCTAGAAGAGTCTCTTAACTGGGAGGTTTCCTCCATGTTGATATATTTTTCTGCTCGCTCCTGCACCTCGTATAGGGAGGTCGGGTATCGTTTGGATAGGGATTGGCTAAACGGTCCCTCCTTTAGGCCGTTTGCTAGTCCCATGATGGCTGCTTCGGTGGGCAAGTGTTGTATGTCTAGGCAGGCTCTGTTGAATCGCTCCATGTACTCTCGGAGAGTTTCTTGGTTACCTTGTTTGATTCCGAGTAGACTGGGGGCATGTTTTGTCTTGTCCTTTTGAATAGAGAACCTTGTTAGGAATTTTTTGGTTAGGTCTTCGAAGCTGGTGATTGATCTTGGTGGCAGGTTGTCGAACCACTTCATGGTCGACTTGGTGAGAGTGGTGGGGAAGGCTTTGCATCGAATTGTGTCGGAGGCGTCAACCAGGTACATTCTGCTTCTGAAGTTGCTGAGGTGGTGACTCGGATCGGTGGTGCCGTCGTAGAGATCCATATCGGGTGGTTTGAAGTTTTGCGGTACCTTCTCCTTCATGATCTCTTGTGTGAAGGGATCATGGTTGCCTTCGGGGGTGGTGCCGCGTTCTGTCCGGTTTTTTAGGTTGGCCTCTATTTTCCGTAGTTTTTCTTCTAATTCTCTGCGCTTGCGAGCCTCCCTTCTCAGATCTTGTTCAGTTTCTCTCTGCTTCTTTATGTCCTCTTCGAGTTGTTTCAGTCAATTTTGTTGTGCTCGGACGGTTTCTAGAATTTCCGAGCTCTTTTCATTCTCGGGATTTTGTGGATCTTTGCTTGGGAATGATGTCTTTGGGCGATTCTGTTTGTTTCCTCCTGGAGTGCGTGGTGATAGAGGGCTGTCCGGTCGTTCTCCAGTGTCAACTTCATCCTCTTGTTCTGATGCAGCGTGGTCATTGTTGGAGGGGTCGTCCGCCATAGTAGAGGGATGACTTCCAGGGTCCCCGGCAACGGCGCCAATGTTCCGAGGGTTACCTGAAACGTGTAGCTCGGTCGTCTTGGTGAGGCCCGAGGTGGGGGTCAGGGACCCGAGCTTGATATGTGGAGTGGTTGGTGGTTGTACCTGCAATGACACTCCGATGCTTAAGTTAGCATGGGTTCAAGCAGATATGTGTAGAATGTGGAATGTGTCATACCTGGGTGCTCCAGTGTATTTATAGTAGTTGGCCGTGATCTCCCCTGGATAAGATATTCTTATCTTATCTTATCTTCTTGGGAGTTTTATCTCTATCTTTGTGAAACCGCCTTTTCTAGGCCTTTTCGGCCTTTAGGTTTTGGGCTGCGTTCCTTTTGATGGGCCTTCTTAGCGTTATTGTCCGAGGTCCGACCTCAGGCGTGGGCCTTTGGGACGAGGTCGGACCTTTCATGGATTTTGCCGAGTTGGAGGAGCCCGGTCAGGGTATGAACAGTAATCATTGTCGATGCATAATCAATCCCCGGCAACGGCGCCATTAACTTGATCAGGGTAAAACTTGTCTCTCAACAATTTCCCATTCGGCAAGTGTACCGAATTTGTCGTCAAGTAAAAACTCACAATAGAGTGAGGTCAAATCCCACAGGGATTGATTGATCAAGCAACTTTAATTAGAGGAATGATCTAGTTGAGCGAATCCATGAATAGAGATGATAATTGCAGAAATTAAAATGGCGATAAAGTAAATGACTGGAGGTAAATAGCAGAATTGTAAATAGGAATGGGGGAATTGCTCATAAAAGTAAATTGCAGAAAATAAAGAGAATGGGTAAGATCAGAAATGGGGAGTTCATTGGGCTTAGGAGATGTCGCATTCTCCGGATCAATTTCATTTTCATCTCTTCCTCAATCAATGCACTCATTGATCTCCTTGGCAATCTTAAGTGATTGAACCACAATTTCCTGCAATTCAATCTCTCAAATCTTGATCAATAGCCAATTCCTTGGTCAATTGCTCATGAGAAGAGATGAAGTATGGTCACTGATTACACTACATGCACTTCCCAAATCAAGTGTTTAGAGGGTTATAGCCACATACCCATCCACACTCAATTTGGTCCAGCATGAGAAAGCATTTCTAGCTAATCTTTTCATTCCTCTTTCAAGGATTCGAAGAGATCCATGTTTGAATAGCTTCTTTTTCAAGATAACTATCCAATTGGATGAAGATCGAAAGCTTTCAAGTAAAATCAAAAAGGAAAGATATAAGAAGAATAAGAAAATTAGTATTGATCCATCAAATTACAATAGAGCTCCCTAACCCAATGAAAGGGGTTTAGTTGTTCATAGCTCTAGAAATCAAAATCAAAGATGGAGAATACATCATAAAGCTAGAAGTGCAAAGAAAGTAGATACAAAGAGTAGTTCTCTCTCTTCGCTCCTCCCCAAAAGCTCCCTCTCTATTTCAAAGCTACTCCTATATATACTACTCTTCTCAGCTTCTAGTTAGTTCTTCAAGTCTTGGGCCTCTGGATCTTTGAGCTTGAAGCAGTTCCTTTCTTCAATTGGGCTTGGCTTACTTGCAAAGAGAAAGTGTGAAGTGGGCAGAGACTTTAGCACAAGACATCAGGGGTGTTTAACATTTAATGAAAATACAAGTTCGAGAACGTTAGTGACACTTAACATTGTCACTAACGTTGCCATGCACCCCTTTGCCTCACGTTAAAGCACACGTTAACTGGGTTAACGTGGCTTTTAACTTTGCCTTGCTAGCCTTCGAGAACGTTAGTGACACTTAACATTGTCACTAACGTTCAAGTGTGCCTCTTCTTGCTTCACGTTAAAGCTCACGTTAACTAGGTTAACGTGGCTTCTAACATGGCCTTTTCCAACCTTCGAGAACGTTAGTGACACTTAACATTGTCACTAACGTTCAAGTGTGCCCCTAGGTCTCACGTTAGAGTCCACGTTAACTGAGTTAACATGTCTTCTAACGTGGCCATTCTTGGCCATCCCAACGTTAGTGACAATGTTGAGTGTCACTAACGTTGGCTCCTTCTTCATACCTCATCGTTAGCTTCCACGTTAACCAAGTTAACGTGGAGGTTAACGTGGCTCTTGGGGGTTGTGTGGTTGCTCCAACGTTAGTGACAATGTTGAGTGTCACTAACGTTGTCGACAACTCTCCATCTCTTACGTTAGCTCCCACGTTAACCAAGTTAACGTGGGAGTTAACGTGGCTCTTTGCACCTTAGGCCAACGTTAGTGACAATGTTGAGTGTCACTAACGTTGGCTTCTCTTCCCCCTTTAACGTTAGAGGCCACGTTAACTAGGTTAACGTGGCTTCTAACGTGGCCATTTGTGAGCAAATGCCAACGTTAATGACAATGTTAAGTGTCACTAACGTTGGCTCAACTTCTCTTCTCCACGTTAGAGTTCACGTTAACTTAGTTAACGTGACTCTTTAACGTGGGCATTGATGGCTTTTGAGAGTGTTTTCGGCAATCACTTTTCTCCTTAACTTTGCAAGTTACCTCCCATTCCTTGCTTCCTTTGGTCCTGAAATTAAGCAATAGAGTGCATCAAAGTTCTAGTCCACGTCATGGGTAATGCAATATACAATTTTGTCATTAAAATCATGAAAAATCCTCATGAAATAATATAAAATGCACAATGTATGCTTGAATCAAGGTCTGAGTGAATATTTGCCCAAAACTAACTTATTTCCTAAGAAAATGCATGAAATTACCTAAAAATAGTAAAGAAAAGGTCAGTGAAATTGGCCAAAATGCCCTGGCATCAAAACTCTTTTCTCTTGATGTGTTGATCATGTACAGCTTTCATTTTCTCCTTGTATAACCTTGAGTTCTCATAAGCTTATAGGCGAAGGCTCTCCAATTCTTGCAGTTGCAACTTCCTTTCAGCTCCGGCTTTCTCAAATCCCATGTTGCATTCCTTTACTGCCCAAAAAACTTTGTGCTCCACTTCAACTGGAAGATGACAGGCCTTTCCATTAACTAAGCGAAAAGGACTCATCCCAATGGGTGTCTTGTATGCTGTTTTGTATGCCCTGAGTGCATCTTGTAGCCTGGTGCTCCAGTGTCTTATATGAGGTTTTACTATCTTCTGCAATATGCGCTTTATCTCTCTGTTAGACACCTCGGCTTGCCCATTTGTCTGAGGATGGTAGGCTGTTGCTACTTTATGAATGATCCCATGCTTCTTCAGTAATCGTGTTAGTCTCCTATTACAAAAATGGGTGCCTTGATCGCTCACGATTGCTTGTGGTGATCCAAAGCGACAGATAATGTGGTTTCTAACAAAGGAACAACAGTGTTAGCATCATTAGCATGGGTAGGAATTGCTTCCACCCATTTAGAAACATAATCTACAGCTAATAGTATATAAAGGTGGCCATTAGAATTTGGAAATGGACCTATGAAGTCAATGCCCCAAACATCAAAAATTTCACAGAAAAGCATAATTTGTTGAGGCATTTCATCCCTTTGGGATATATTACCAAACCTTTGGCATGGGGGACAAGATTTACAAAATTCAGCAGCGTCTTTAAAAAGAGTAGGCCACCAGAATCCACAGTCTAAGATTTTTCTAGCTGTTCTTTGAGGGCCAAAATGTCCTCCACTCTCAGATGAGTGACATGCCTCTAAAATGGACTGGAATTCTGATTGAGGCACACACCTTCTAATTACCTGGTCAGTGCCACATCTCCATAAATATGGGTCATCCCATATATAATATTTAGACTCGCTTTTCAGCTTGTCTCTTTGGTGCTTAGTAAAGTTTGGAGGAAAAGTGCGGCTAACTAGATAGTTAGCGACAGGTGCATACCAAGGGACTACCTCAGATACTACTTGTAGGTTATCAAATGGAAAATTATCAGCTATAGGAGTGGGGTCATCTTGAATGTGCTCAAGGCAACTCAAGTGGTCTGCCACTAGATTCTGGTTACCACTCCTATCATTTATTTCTAAATCAAATTCTTGTAGTAGCAGTATCCAACATATAAGCCTTGGTTTGGATTCCTTTTTAGCTAATAAATACTTTAAAGCTGCGTGGTCTGAATACACTACTACCTTAGCACCAAGTAAATAGGCTCGAAATTTATCTAAAGTAAAAACAATAGCAAGAAGCTCTTTTTCTGTAGTATTGTAGTTAGATTGAGCAGTGTCTAGAGTCTTAGACGCATAAGCAATGACAAAAGAATCTTTACCTTCACGTTGAGCCAGCGATGCTCCTACTGCATGGTTGGAAGCATCGCACATGATTTCGAATGGCTGGCTCCAATCAGGTCCTCTCACAATTGGAGCTTGAGTCAGGGTGGTCTTCAGCTTATCAAACGCTTGTTTGCAATCCTTGCTGAACTCAAACTCGATATCTTTCTGCAGTAACCTGGATAAAGGAAGTGCTACCTTACTAAAGTCCTTAAGGAATCTTCGGTAAAAACCTGCATGTCCAAGGAACGAACGGACTTCCCTCACAGAGGAGGGCTAAGGCAAATTAGAAATAACATCCACCTTTTGCCGGATCTACAGAAATGCCAGTATTAGACACAACATGTCCTAGTACAATTCCTTGTCTTACCATAAAATGACATTTTTTCAAAATTCAATACAAGTTTGTACTGACACATCTATCTAGTATTCTAGATAAACTATCCAAGCAAAGGCTAAAGGAATCACCATAAACGCTAAAATCATCCACAAAAACCTCCATACAGTCCTCAAGAAGGTTAGAGAAAAGACTCATCATGCACCTTTGGAAAGTAGCTGGTGCATTGCACAAGCCAAAGGGCATTCTCTTATAGGCATAAGTCCCAAAAGGACATGTAAAAGTAGTATTTTCCTGATCTTCAGGGGCTATATGAATATGAAAATAGCCTGTGTAACCATCTATAAAGCAATAATGTGATTTACCTGACAGGCGATCCAGCATTTGATCAATGAATGGAAGAGGGTAGTGATCCTTACGAGCGGCTTGGTTGAGACGCCTATAATCAATGCAGACCCTCCAGGCGTTCTGTACTCTGGTTGCTATGAGCTCTCCATGCTCATTCTTCACTGTAGTGACTCCAAACTTCTTGGGCACCACTTGTACTGGGCTTACCCATTCTCTGTCTGAGATGGGGTAGATAATATCTACCTCTAATAGTCTGGTCACTTCTTTCTTGACAACCTCTAAGATAGTGGGGTTCAGTCTTCTTTGGGGTTGATGAACGGGTCTTGCTCCTTCTTCTAAAAGTATTCTGTGCTCACAAACTTGAGGGTCGATGCCTACTATGTCTGCCAAACTCCACCCAATTGCTTTCTTGTGCCTCCTCAGCACACTAAGTAACTGCTCTACCTATTGAGAAGTGAGGTCCCGTGCAATGATAACTGGAAACTTCTACTTGTCCTCGAGGTAAGCATATTTGAGGTGTGGAGGGAGAGGTTTCAATTCTAACTTCTGTTCATGGTCAGGCTCTGGATTGTCTGGAGCTGGTGGCAGTGGTAGTGTACTTTTATTGTTCTCAGAATTCCCCACACTCGGACCTTGTCCTATATACTTTCCGTCAAACTCCTCCTGGTGAACTTCAGTTACAGTTTCATCTATGATGTCACACTGGAAGATAGAATGATCTTCTGGAGGGTGCTTCATAACTCCATTCAGATTGAAGCTTACTATTCGGCCGTCTATTTCAAAAGAGTATGTTCCTGCAAAAGCATCTAATTTGAACTTTGAGGTCTTCAAGAAAGGTCTTCCAAGTAGGATTGACGATGGCTTCTCTGAGTCAATTTGGGGCATCTCCAGGATGTAAAAATCAATGGGGAAAGTGAGACCTTTAATACCCACTAATACATCTTCAGCAACTCCAGCCACTGTAATAATACTTTTATCTGCCAACACAAAACGAGCTGCCGACCTTTTTAAGGGAGGGAGCCTCAAAACATCATATACAGACAAAGGCATTATACTAACACATGCTCCTAAATCACACATGCAGTCAGAAAATATCACACCTCCAATGGTACAATTAACCATGCATGGGCCTGGGTCACTACATTTTTCAGGTATATTTTCCATTAAAGCAGATATAGAACTACCTAAAGGAATAGTTTCTAATTCATTATTTTGTCTTTATGTTTGCATAAATCCTTTAGAAACTTTCGTATTTAGGTACCTGTTGAATAACATCAAAAAGGGGAACAGTTACCTCAACCTTTTTGAATATTTCTACCATTTTGGGATCAGGTTCCAACTGCTTCCTGGGCTTTCTTGCAATTTGTGGAAATGGAATAGGAATGGCATTTTCTACAGTGTGTGCGCCCTTTGGTGCTTCTTCCTATGATTTAGCATCTTCTTCCTCAACCATGTCCTGTATACCCTTTTCCTTTTCAACATCTTCTATTTCCACTACCTATTCAGCTGAGGCATGTTCAGGTGGGTTTGGCTCTTCCTGATTCCTCTCTTGCACTGTGGTTTCGGACCTTAGGGTGATGGCATTAATGCCACCCTTTAGATTGGGTAATGGTTGAGAGGGGAGTCCACCAGAGCTTGAGGACTGGTTGTTGGAGTTGTTCAGTGATCCAATCTGTGAGACAAGGGCTTGCAAAGTAGAATTCAGACCATTCAGAGTAGCAATAAAGTTGTTTTCCATGGCCTGTTGTCTCTAATCAATAGATTGTAGTAACTCATCATTAGGAGATGAAGAGGGATAAGTGATCTGAGAGGTCTGCTGAGATGTTTGAGACTGTCTTAGATGAGGTGCTCTGTAGTCCTGATTCTGATTCTGTTGCCTGAAGTTGTTATTGTTATTCCACCGCTGATCAATTGCCATGCTTCTTCCGTAGTCTTGTACTTTTTCATAGACCCATCGCTAGCACCTTCCAATGTGGTCCTATCTTGAGATTTCATGCCTATGTAAAGTAGCCGAGCAACACTATCTTGTCAACCATATGGTGGGGACATGCTTTTAGAAGATTATTGAAGCATTCCAAATATTCATAGAGAGTCTCAGATTCATCCTGAACGGTCATGGACATGTCTTTCTTCAGTTTATCGGCAACCTCAGCTAGAAAGAATTTCTCCAAAAATTCTATTCTAAGTGTATCCCAGTTGGAAACAGTTGTTCCGGGTTGAGTGTAGTACCACTCTCTTGCCTTTTCCTCAAGAGAGAATGGGAAGGCTTTTAACAGAATGGAAGTTTCATCAGTGCCATCACGCTTAATAGTAGAACAAACAGTCTGAAAATCCCTATGGTGCTTGATAGACTCTTGAGCAGGTAAGCCATGAAACTTGGGCATTAAGTTGAGTAGCGAAGACTTTATTTCAAAATCCACAGCCACTGCTGGGTGGTGTGCCTGTAATGGTTGTAGTGTAAAATCAGGGGCACCTTCCTCCTGGATAGTGACTCTCCTAGCTGCTGCCATGTCACCTGCACGTAAATCAACTGGATCAGTAGAGAGGGAGCTTGTTTCTTCCTTAGATGACGTTTCAGGTTTGTCCTCAGAGAGGACTCGCTGACGCCGAGCTTGCCTTATACGTGAAATAGTTTTTTCAATCTCAGGGTCAAATACTGGCAAGCTTGGATCAGGAAGTGAACGCGTCATTTAACGAAAGAAACGCACAGCTCATGGTAACAAAATAAACAGAAGAAATTGCAATTAAATAAATGCCAATCAATAAATTAGCACACTGTTGCAACTCCCCGACAACGGCGCCAAAAATTGACGTGGCAGAAATTGGATAGTTAAGAAATTATCAATAGAAATACGTTGCAAGTACAGTCCTTAACCAGCCGAAAATCTGTTTATCAATTTAGAAGGGTTGTCACAATATTGAAATTAAAATACTGGGAGTATGAATCCCAGGTCGTCTCCCAACGAGTTGCAGAAAGACGTGCTATTTTATCAATCAAGTGTTTTGAAAAATGGTTGAGTTGATAAATAGGAATTAATTTAGAGAATTTAATTAATTTTAAATAAAAGCCTTGACTCGGAATAGATTAGTTGGAAGCCCTATTCTTGTTGAAGTACTCTCAAGATTAATTAATAATTGGAAGTTGCTCTGCTTAGTTATCCCTTACTAGGTAAAGGAAAGTCAAGCAAGTCGAAAAACTGTTTCTAGTCACAAGTCCTAATCCTCTCCCTTGGGAAGGACTAGTGTTAATGATTAGAGGGTGATACAACAATAAACCCGATTATAATTTCTCTCTTGAGTGATTCAACTCAAGGTTTCCTTTCAATCATCTCCCAATCAAGTTATGGAACTACTCACTCATCATAATTATAAACTTCACAAAATCAATGGGGAAAATAAAAGAAGACATGATAAATAATAATGAAAGGGATTAATTGAAAATAAAAATAGTCTATATTAATAACTTGTGAAAATAATCAAATGTCAACTCTGGAGGAATTAGGAATATGGAAGAATAAATGAAAAGTAAATAACAGAATATAATGACTAGTACCGGAGGTAGACCCTTCTCAAAAGCTAAAGCCAAAATATTCAAAATCTTAATGAATGTCTAAGTGAGTAAAACCTAGGGGAGAAGTAAATTCAGATCTAAAAACTAAAAATTATGCGGAATGAATGTTGTTCTCTGTCTCTACATGTTCTCTGGCTCTAATTTGTGTTTCTGGGCAAAAAACTGGGTTGAAATCTGGCCCAGAAACTCTGCCAGCGACTTCCAAAATTCTGCAGATCGCGCACATCACGCGGCCGCGTCGTCCACGCATTCGGGTCACTCAGCGTTTCTCATACCACGCGTGCACGTCATCCACGCATTCGCATTGTTCATGCAGCTTCCAATCTGCGCGGTTGCGTCAGGCACGCGAGCGCATCGCTGTTATTTCTTCCATTTCGCGCGGTCGCGTTAGCCATGCAACCGTGTGACTTCTCGCTGGTAATCTCCTCAATTCTTTGTGTTCTTTCCATTTTTGCATGCTTCCTTTCCATCCTTTAAGCCATTCTTACCCTGTAATTCCTGAAATCACTTAACACACATATCAAGGCATCTAATGGTAATAAAAGAGGATTAAATAAAAGAAAATAAAAGCCAAAGAAGCATGTTTTTAAGCATAGAGTATTCCTAGGAAGGAATTGTAATCACATGCAAATCATATGAATAAGTGGGCAAAGACTTGATAAAACCACACAATTAAACACAATATGAATCATAAAATAGTGGTTTATCAGGTGTCTCCCACCTAGCAATTTTGTTTATTGTCCTTAAGTTGGACTTATAGAGAGCTCTCATCAAGGTGGCTTGTACTTGAATCCATCTTTGAACGCCCACCAATGCTTGGTCTTCCATTGTGCTTCATCATTCAAAGATAGTAACCTCAAGCCTTGATGTAGTTCTTCACAAACCATGGACTCCCAAAGTTGATCCTCTTCGTGTAATCCGGGATCCCATACTTTGTTTTCACACCCATCTTCATGTTGGCCATGTTGATTCCATCCGGATGGTAGAGAAGCCAAATTCTCATGAGGGCACCAAACTACCCTCCAAGACCCATCCAATTGAGCACTAGTCCAACCTTTGCATCCACTCCTTGAAGCTTCAAGCATAGTGAGCCTAGACTTACAACGCCAATCACTGAACATCATCCTCTTTCGCTTAACTCCACAAAGCATCCTAAGTTGGCCAGCCGTTTCAGGCAAACCAAATTCAAGTGGGATAATAAAGCTAAGAGTTAAAAGTTTTACCCATTCAAATGAAGGATTAGATGGCAACCTAGGTAGAGAAGTTCCCAAAGGTCTTGATAAAGCGCGTTCCACTCCCGTCCATCCTCTTCAAGAGGCTTCCACCACTTGGCAAGGTTCTTCAAGCTCTACCTCTTGCCAAGCTTCCTCAAGTTCACATTCTTCTTCACCAGTTTCTTCTAGCCCTTCCCCATAACTCAAATTATAAATAGGAGGTTGAGTAAAATGTACCTAATCATCAATTACAAGCATAGTGGGGAAGGATTCATCAAGCTCGAAAGGATCACATGTTGATGCAGAATCATCATGGATAGGAGGACTTGTTGCTTGGAACACTTCTTCTAGTTCTTCGCTCTCATCATACCTTGGAGGTTGTGCACTTTCCTCCTCAACACCAACTTCAAATTCCATGGAAGAAGGATCTTCAACATGGGATTCCTCTTTGTACTCAACATCTCCTAAATCTTCAACCACTTCCTTTGGTTCTATAATCTCTACGTCCTCCTCTTGTTGCACTTCTTGTTCCAACTCCTCTTCTCCACCTTGAAGCTCCAAATTCACTCCCTCACTAAGCTTTTTGGCTGCTTCTCCACATTCAACAAAGGGAGCGCCTTGATCTCGCAAGCTTAGTTGGGATGAGAACATGTTGTTGACGGTTTCCATCACGATAGCGATCTTGGCAACTATCTCCTTGAACTCCTTTTTCGTCTCCTTTTGTTGCCTTAGGATATAAGATCTAAGATCTCTTCGTTTTATCATGAGGGCATGGAGATCTTCGTCTATTGGAGGTGGTGGAAGAGATGGTTCATTGTTTGAGGGGAGGGTATTGTAGTTGGAAGGTGGTTCATATTGGTGAAAGTCTTGAGGTGGTGTGTATGTAATTTGTGGTTCTTAGGAGTATTGGTATTGGAATGGTGGTGGCTCTAGATATGGTTCATATGGTTCATCAGGTGGATGGTATGGTGGATAAGGATTAGGGTCATATGGTGGTGTTTGGTGGTATGAGGCTTGTGAGTATAGTGGAGGGCTATATTGTGGAGTGGGTTTATATGCATATGATGATTGTGGTTGACAACCACAATGAGGGTCATCACACACATTAGATTGGTATGCATCAAGAGTTGGATTGTACCCATAAGAAGCCAGATGAGGTTGTTGCTAAGAAGGTTGTCCATAAGCTTGGGGCTCCTCCTACCTTTGATTCCCAAATCCTTAATGCATATCCTCATTGTAACTTCTATCTCCTACAACATAGTTAGAACCATACTCATAGCCAAAGTGGTGAGAATTCATAGTGAAAAAATAAAAATAAAAACAAAGATTAACAAGAGACAAAGAGAACAAAACCCTACAACTAGTAAAAACTAACAAACAAACCAAAATCAAGCTATTCACAATATATACAATAGCCAATAACATAGCACCATTGTAATTCCCCGGCAATGGCACCATTTTGATAAAGAGATTTATTTGGTGGTCTAGATTTCCTTCTTATAAAAAAGAATTACTTTATTGTAAGCATAGCTCCAAACCAACAAACAACTCACATCAAATTTAATTTGGTTTTGTCACGAATACAAACCCCAATGAAAATTAACCGAAGTATTTAAACCTCGAGTCGTCTCACAAGGATTTCCAATGAAGTGAATGATTATTGGCTATGAAGATGCAAGGGGTTTGATTTCTAAAAAGGGCAAGAAAATAAGGGGGAAGAAAGTAGATGGCAAGAAAAGTAAATCAAGTAAGAAATTAAAGAAAGGAAGTAATAAAAAGAGACATTCATGGCAAAGATTGAGAATATAGACTTTCTATCCTAGTCACACAATGATTAATTCATCCTATTTAGTCAACTCCAACAAATGGAAGAAGGTATCATGTTATTTTCACATAGGGAGAACGTCGAACAAGACTAGTTAATCAATTCACAATAATAAACAAGAATTTATCTTATTACGTCATCCCCGACGATGGAAGAAGGTATCATATTATCTTCACACTCGAAGAAAGTCTAATAAGACTAGCTAATCTTAATCCAAATGTCCTAATCAACTCACTAAGTGAATTAGCAAGAGATAAGAGTTAACGGAAACAATATTAGCTAAGAACTCTAGATCACCAATTTCTCTTTCCAAGCCAAGAATGCTCAAAAGGCTACTCTAATATCCAACCAAGCATTTTATCAAACACTTGGAAGGCATAAAAGGAAAGCATAGTAAATGACAAGAATATTAAAGTCTAACAACTACCAATTGCAAGGAACGTAAGATTCACAACTCAAGTCAACAATAAAAGAACATCAAACATCAAATTGCATTAAATGTAAACCAAATCCAACATGAGCATTGATAAACATAAAAGAGGCATAAAAGTAAAATTAACAAAAGAATTAATAAGAATTAAAGGTGTAGAACAAGAAATTATAAAGGAAACAAGATGAGAACATGAAATTCAGCCTAGATCCAAATGCAAAATATCCTAAGAACCCTAATTCTAGAGAGAAGAGGGAGCTTCTCTCTCTAGAAACTAAGCTACATGATGCCAATTCTAAAACTAAGTGCTCCCACCTTACCCAAGCTTTAATTCTGCATGAAATACTCTCAGAAACGAGTTGGATTTGGGCCTGGGTAGCTCAGAAATCGGCCCCATCATTTTCACTTTAATGATGTCAGGTGCGAGCATCGACGCGTACGCATGGGTCACGTGTACGCGTCTCTTGGCATTTCGCTATCCACGCGTACACGTATGCATCGCCATGCGATGTCATCTTCCACGCGTGCACGTCTATTGCGCACGCGCGTTGGGGGTGCACTCCAAATCCTTTTAATTTCCATGAGTTCGCCACTTTGCATGCTTTTATCTTCACTCTTTTGATCCATTCCTAGCCCTTTTCAACCTGAAATCACTCTACAAACAAATCAGAACATCTCGTGGAATCATAGGTTAATTAAAGTCGCCAATTTATGGGCCTAAAAAGTATATTTTTACACGTAAGCACAAATTAAGGGAGAATTACAAAACCATGTTATTTCATTGAATAAATGTGGAAAAAGGTGATAAAATCTCCCAAATTAAGCACAAGATAAAACACAAAATTGGGGTTTATCACATTACGCCAACCTTTACAATTCAACCTTAACGGTCCAGCCATAATGAGCTTGACATCAAACTTCCAACCACTACATAAATCCCTGTTACTCTTCAATCCACAAATTCTTCTACGTTGACCATCCGTCTCAAGCAAACCATATTCAAGGGGAATGATAAACCTCCAGGATAAGGGATTCACCCACTTGAATGAAGGAATGGATGGTGATGGCTTGGGGAGAGGTGTTTTCAACAATCTTGCAACTTCCACTCCCTTGTGCACTTCGTGGATTATTGGTGGATGAAATTGTGATCCATATTCTTTTGTACTTGTATGAAATCATTATTATGGCACCAGTTGAATTCACAACTCCGTTCAACTAACCAGCAAGTGTACTGGGTCGTCCAAGTAATAAACCTTACGTGAGTAAAGGTCGATCCCACAGAGATTGTTGGTATGAAGAAAGCTATGGTCACCTTGTAAATCTCAGTTAGGCAGATTAAATTGGTTTATGGGTTTTCGAAAATTAATAATAATTGGAAAATAGAAAGGGATAGAAATACTTATGTAAATCAATAGTGAGAATTTCAGATAGGTGTATGGAGATGTTGTGCTTCTCTTGAAACTCTACTTCACTACTCACTCTTCCTTCAATCCTTCTTACTCCTTTCCATGGCAAGCTGTATGTAGGGCATCACCATCATCGGTGGCTACTTTCAATCCTCTCGGGAAAATGGTCCTATGCGCTGTCACTGCACGGCTAATCGTCTGGAGGCATCACCCTTGGTTGATGGCTACATCCCATCCTCTCAGTGAAAATGGTCCAAATGCTCTGTCACAGCATGCCTAATCATCTGTCGGTTCTCAATCAGGTTGGAATAGAATCCATTGATTCTTTTGCGTTTGTCACTAACGCCCAGCCTTCAGGAGTTTGAAGCTCGTCACAGTCATTCAATACCGGAATCCTACTCGGAATACCATAGACAAGGTTAGACTTTCCGGATTCCCAGGATCCTACTCGGAATACCACAGACAAGGTTAGACTTTCCGGATCCTCATGAATGCCGCCATCTATCTAGCTTATACCACGAAGATTCTGTTGGAGAATCTAAGAGATATGCGCCCGGCCTAAGGTAGAACGAAAGTGGTTGTCAGTCACGTGCGTTCATAGATGAGAATGATGATGAGTGTCACGGATCATCACATTCATTACGTTAAGTATAACGTATATCTTGGAATAAGAATAAAAGAGAATTGAATAAAAAGTAATAGTGATTGTATTGAAACTTGAGGTACAGCAAAGCTCCACACCCTTAATCTATGGTGTGCAGAAACTCCACTGTTGAAAATACATAAGTAAAAGGTTCAGGCATGGCCGAATGGCCAGCCCCCTTGAGTGATCAAGAGATCGAATAATCAAAGGCTAAACAGTCAAGAGATTAAACTGTCAAAAGATGTCTAATACAATAGTAACGTATCCTATTTATACTAGACTAGCTACTAGGGTTTACATGAGTAAGTAATTGATGCATAAATCCACTTCCGGGGCCCACTTGGTGTATGCTTGGGCTGAGCTTGATCTATCCACGAGCTGAGGCTTTTCTTGGAGTTGAACTCCAAGTTATGACGTGTTTTGGGCGTTCAACTCCGGATCATGACGTTTTTCTGGCGTTTAACTCCAGACAGCAGCATGTACTTGGCGTTCAACGCCAAGTTACGTCGTCAATTTCCGGATAAAGTATGAACTATTATATATTGCTGGAAAACTTTGGATGTCTACTTTCCAACGCCATTGAGAGCGCGCCATTTGGAGTTATGTAGCTCCAGAAAATCCATTTTGAGTGGAGGGAGGTCAGATTCCAACAGCATCAGCAGTCCTTTTGTCAGCTTTTTTCAGAGTTTTGCTCAAGTCCCTCAATTTCAGCCAGAATTTACCTGAAATCACAGAAAAACACACAAACTCATAGTAAAGTCCAGAAATGTGAATTTAACATAAAAACTAATGAAAACATCCCTAAAAGTAGCTCAAACTTACTAAAAACTATCTAAAAACAATGCCAAAAAGCGTATAAATTATCCGCTCATCACAACACCAAACTTAAATTGTTGCTTGTCCCCAAGCAACTGAAAATCAAATAGGATAAAAGAAGAGAATATACTATAAATTCCAGCATATCAATGAATATTAATTATAATTAAATGAGCGGGACTTGTAGCTTTTTGCTTCTGAACAGTTTTGGCATCTCACTTTTTCCTTTGAAGTTCAGAGTGATTGGCGTCTCTGGGAATTTAGAATTTTGGATAGTGTTATTGACTTTCCTAGTTAAGCATGTTGATTCTTGAACACAGCTACTTATGAGTCTTGGCCGTGGCCCTAAGCATTTTGTTTTCCAGTATTACCACCGGATACACAAATGCCACAGACACATGACTGGGTGAACCTTTTCAGATTGTGACTCAGCTTTGCTAGAGTCCCCAGTTAGAGGTGTCCAGAGCTCTTAAGCACACTCTTTTTGCTTTGGATCACGACTTTAACCACTCAGTCTCAAGTTTTTCACTTGGACCTTCATGACACAAGCACATAGTTAGGGACAGCTTGATTTAGCCGCTTAGGCCTGGATTTTATTTCCTTAGGCCCTCCTATCCATTGATGCTCAAAGCCTTGGATCCTTTTCACCCTTGCCTTTTGGTTTTAAGGGCTATTGGCTTTTTCTGCTTGCTTTTTCTTTTTCTTTCTATTTTTTTTTGCCATTTTTTTCTTTTTTTTCGCAAGCTTTTTACTTTTCACTGCTTTTTCTTGCTTCAAGAATCAATTTCATGATTTTTCAGATCATCAATAACATTTCTCTTTGTTCATCATTCTTTCAAAAGCCAACAATTTTAACACTTATAAACAACAATATCAAAAGACATATGCACTGTTCAATCATTCATTTAGACATATGCACTACTCAATATCTCTTCCTTGTCTTTGTTGCTCCTCTCTCATGATTCTTTGATCTTCTCTAATTTCATGGAGGATGATAGAGTGTTCTTGATGCTCCACCCTTAGTTGTCCTATGTTGGAACTCAATTCTCCTAGGGAGATTTAGTTGCTCCCAATAGTTTTGTGGAGGAAAGTGCATCCCTTGAGGTATCTCAGGGATCTCATGATGAGTGGGGTCTCTTGTGTGCTCCATCCTCTTCTTAGTGATGGGCTTGTCCTCATCAATAGGGGTGTCTCCCTCTATGTCAACTCCAACCGAATAACAGAGGTGACAAATGAGATGAGGAAAGGTAACCTTGCCAAGGTAGAGGACTTGTCCGCCACCTTATAAAGTTCTTGGGATATAACCTCATGAACTTCTATTTCTTCTCCAATCATGATGCTATGAATCATGATAGCCCGGTCTATAGTAACTTCGGGCCGGTTGCTAGTGGGAATGATTGAGCGTTGGATAAACTCCAACCATCCTCTAGCCACGGGTTTTAGGTCATGCCTTCTCAATTGAACCGACATTCCTCTTGAATCTCTCTTCCATTGGGCGCCCTCTTCACAAATGTCTGTGAGGACTTGGTCCAACCCTAGATCAAAGTTGACCCTTCTAGTGTAAGGATGTTCATCTCCTTGCATCATGGGCAAGTTGAATGCTAACCTTACACTTTCCGGACTAAAATCCAAGTATTTCCCCCGAACCATAGTAAGATAATTCTTTGGATCCGGGTTCACACTTTGATCATGGTTCTTGGTGATCCATGCATTGGCATAGAACTCTTGAACCATTAAGATTCCGACTTGTTGAATGGGGTTGGTAAGAACTTCCCAACCTCTTCTTCGGATCTCATGTCGGATCTCCGGATATTCACTCATTTTGAGTGAAAAAGGGACCTCGGGGATCACCTTCTTCAAGGCCACAACTTCATTAGAAGTGGTCTTGATGCACCCTTGTGTTTTTAGCCAATTCTGGCGTTAAACGCCAAGCTGGTGCCCATTTCTGGCGTTTAACGCCAGCTTCTTGCCCTTTTCTGGCGTTTAACGCCAGTCTGGTGCCCCTTTCTGGCGTTAAACGCCCAGAATGGTGCCAGACTGGGCGTTAAACGACCAAAAGCTAGCCTCATTGGCGTTTAAACGCCAGTGGGTTCTTCCTCCAGGGTGTGCTGTTTTTCTTTCTGTTTTTCATTCTGTTTTTGCTTTTTTTTCATTGATTTTGTGACTTCTCATGATCATCATCCTACAAAAAAACATAAAATAACAAAGGAAAATAGTCAAAATATAATATTGGGTTGCCTCCCAACAAGCGCTTCTTTAATGTCAGTAGCTTGACAGTGGGCTCTCATGGAGCCTCATAGATACTCAGAGCAATGTTGGAACCTCCCAACACCAAACTTAGAGTTTGAATGTGGGGGTTCAACACCAAACTTAGAGTTTGGTTGTGGCCTCCCAACAGCAAACTTAGAGTTTGACTGTGGGGCTCTGTTTTGAGAGAAGCTCTTCATGCTTCCTCTCCATGGTGACAGAGGGATATCCTTGAGCCTCAAACACCAAGGATTCTTCATTCACTTGAATGATCAACTCTCCTCTATTAACATCAATCACAGCCCTTGCTGTGGCTAGGAAGGGTCTGCCAAGGATGATGGATTCATCCATGCACTTCCCAGTCTCTAGGACTATGAAATCAGTAGGGATGTAATGGTCTTCAAATTTAACCAGAACATCCTCTACAAGTCCATAGGCTTGTTTTCTTGAATTGTCTGCCATCTCTAGTGAGATTTTTGCAGCTTGCACCTCAGAGATCCCTAACTTCTCCATTATAGAGAGAGGCATGAGGTTTACACTTGACCCTAAGTCACACAAGGCCTTCTTGAAGGTCACGGTGCCTATGGTACAAGGTATTGAAAACTTCCCAGGATCCTGTCTCTTTTGAGGCAGTTTCTGCCTAGACAAGTCATCTAGTTCCTTGGTGAGCAAAGGGGGTTCATCCTCCCAAGTCTCATTTCCAAATAACTTGTCATTTAGCTTCATGATTGCTCCAAGGTATTTAGCAACTTGCTCTTCAGTGACATACTCATCCTCTTCAGAGGAAGAATACTCATCAGAGCTCATGAATGGCAGAAGTAAGTCCAATGGAATCTCTATGGTCTCATTTTGAGCCTCAGATTCCCATGGTTCCTCTTGGGGAAACTCATTGGAGGCCAGTGGACGTCCATTGAGGTCTTCCTCAGTGGCGTTCACTGCCTCTCCTTCCTCCCAAAATTCGGCCATGTTGATGGCCTTGCACTCTTCTTTTGGATTTTCTTCTGTATTGCTTGGGAGAGTACTAGGGGGGAGTTCAGTAATTTTCTTACTCAGCTGACCCACTTGTGCCTCCAAGTTTCTAATGGAGGACCTTGTTTCAGTCATGAAACTTTGAGTGGTTTTGATTAGATCAGAGACCATGGTTGCTAAGTCAGAGGTATTCTGCTTAGAACTCTCTGTCTGTTGCTGAGAAGATGATGGAAAAGGCTTGCTATTGCTAAACCTGTTTCTTCCACCATTATTGTTGTTGAAACCTTGTTGAGGTCTCTGTTGATCCTTCCATGAGAGATTTGGATGATTTCTCCATGAAGGGTTATAGGTGTTTCCATAGGGTTCTCCCATGTAATTTACCTCTTCTATTGAAGGGTTCTCAGGATCATAAGCTTCTTCCTCAGATGAAGCTTCCTTAGTACTGCTTGGTGCATTTTGCATTCCAGACAGTCTTTGAAAAATCATATTGACTTGTTGGGTCAATATTTTGTTCTGGGCCAATATGGCATTCAGAGTGTCAATCTCAAGAACTCCTTTCTTCTGACTAGTCCCATTGTTCACATGATTTCTTTCAGAAGTGTACATGAATTGGTTATTTGCAACCATTTCAATTAGCTCTTGAGCTTCTGTAGGCGTCTTCTTCAGATGAAGAGATCCTCCAACAGAGTTATCTAAAGACATCTTGGACAGTTCAGAGAGACCATCATAGAAAATACCTATGATGCTCCATTCAGAAAGCATGTCAGAGGGACACTTTCTGATTAATTGTTTGTATCTTTCCCAAGCTTCATAGAGGGATTCTCCTTCCTTCTGTCTGAAGGTTTTGACTTCCACTCTAAGCTTACTCAATTTTTGAGGTGGAAAGAACTTTGCCAAGAAGGCATTGACTAGCTTTTCCCAAGGGTCCAGGCTTTCTTTAGGTTGTGAGTCCAACCATGCCCTAGCTCTGTCTCTTACAACAAAAGGGAATAGCATAAGTCTGTAGACCTCAGGGTCAACCCCATTAGTCTTGACAGTGTCACAGATTTGCAAGAACTCAGCTAAAAACTGATGAGGATCTTCCAATGGAAGTCCATGGAACTTGCAATTCTGTTGCATTAGAGAAACTAATTGAGGCTTAAGCTCAAAGTTGTTTGCTCCAATGGAAGGGATAGAGATGCTTCTCCCATAGAAGTCGGGAGTAGGTGCAGTAAAGTCACCCAGCACCTTCCTTGCATTGTTGGCATTGTTGTTGTTTTCGGCTGCCATATGTTCTTCTTCTTTGAAGATTTCTGTTAGGTCCTCCACAGAGATTTGTGCCTTAGCTTCTCTTAGTTTTCGTTTCAAGGTCCTTTCAGGTTCAGGATCAGCCTCAACAAGAATGCTTTTGTCTTTGCTCCTGCTCATAAGAAAGAGAAGAGAACAAGGAAATGTGGAATCCTCTATGTCACAGTATAGAGATTCCTTGGGGTGTCAGAGGAAAAGAAAAGTAGAAGACAGAAGTAGAAAATTCGAACTTATCAAAGAAGATGGAGTTCGAATTTTGCATTGAGGAATAGTGTTAGTCCATAAATAGAAGGATGTGAGAAGAAGGGAAGCAATTTTCGAAAATTAAGTAAAAGAGTTTGAAAACATTTTTGAAAAACACTAATTGATTTTCGAAAATGAAAGTGGAAAAGAAATCAAGTGATTTTTGAAAAAGATTTTGAAATTAGAAATCAAAAAGATTTGATTGAAAACTATTTTGAAAAAGATGTGGTTAAGAAGATATGATTTGAAAAACATTTTTTTTAAAAAGATTTGATTTTGAAAATTAATAACTTGGCTAACAAGAAAAGATATGATTCAAACATTAAACCTTTCTCAACAGAAAAGGTAACATACTTGATATGTTGAATCAAATCATTAATTGATAGCAAGTATCCTTAAAAATAGAAAGAAATTGATTTTGAAAGAGATTTGATTGAAAAGATATGATTTGAAAAAGATTTGATTTTGAAAAGATTTTGAAAACTAAAAAAAATTTGATTTGAAAACAAAATCTTCCCTCTTGTGCCATCCTGGCGTTAAACGCCCAGAATGGTGCACATTCTGGCGTTTAACGCCCAAAACTATACCCTTTTGGGCGTTAAACGCCCAACCAGGTACCCTGGCTGGCGTTTAAACGCCAGTCTGTCCTTCTACACTGGGCGTTTTGAACGCCCAGCTTTTTCTGTGCAATTCCTCTGCTGTATGTTCTGAATCTTCAATTCTCTGTATTATTGACTTGAGAAGACACAAATTAAAAATATTTTTGGATTTTTAATAATCAAAATGCAACTAAAATCAAATAACAATGCATGCAAGACACCAAACTTAGCAGTTTGTATACTACTGACACTAACAAAATGAGAATGCATATGAGACACACGAAACACTCAAGTCAATAGAATTCAAAGATCAGAGCAAGTAAATCATAAAGAATAACTTTGAAAATCACTTAGGACACATGAATGAATGCATGCAATTGACACCAAACTTAAAATGAGACTAGTGTCTCAATAAGAAACATACAATATTTTTTGTTTTTATGATTTTGTAATTTTTTTTTGTGATTTTCGAAAATTAAGTGGAAAAAGATATCAAAATTCTTAATGAGAATTCCAGGAATCATGCAATGTTTAGTCTAAGACTCCGGTCCAGGAATTAGACATGGCTTCACAGCCAGCCAAGCTTTCAAAGAAAGCTTCGGTCCAAAACACTAGACATGGCCAAAGGCCAGCCAAGCCTTAGCAGATCACTGCTCCAAAAGCAAGATTGATAGAAATCAACAAGCTCTTGTGATGATAAGTTGAAACCTCGGTCTAATGAAATTAGACATGGCCTCTCAGCCAGCCAGACTTCAACAAATCATCATGAAACTCTAGAATTCATCTTCAAGAATTCCGAAAAAAAATACCTAATCTAAGCAACAAGATGAACCGTCAGTTGTCCAAACT
This sequence comes from Arachis hypogaea, assembly GCF_003086295.3. Taxonomy (NCBI): domain Eukaryota; kingdom Viridiplantae; phylum Streptophyta; class Magnoliopsida; order Fabales; family Fabaceae; genus Arachis; species Arachis hypogaea. The sequence goes on along the minus strand of NC_092045.1, from coordinate 43,176,913 downwards.
CAACAATCCCCGGCAACGGCGCCAAAAACTTGGTGCACGAAGTTGTGATCAATACTTTTCACAAATCAAATAATCCCCGGTAATGAATCCAAAAACTTGGTGTTCAATACCGTGGCATAAACACAACTTCGCACAACTAACCAGCAAGTGTACTGGGTCGTCCAAGTAATAAACCTTACGCGAGTAAGGGTCGATCCCACAGAGATTGTTGGTATGAAGCAAGCTATGGTCACCTTGTAAATCTTAGTCAGGCAAACTCAAATGGGTATGGTGATAAACGCATAAAACATAAAGATAAAGATAGAGATACTTATGTAATTCATTGGTAGGAATTTCAGATAAGCATATGAAGATGCCTTCCCTTCCGTCTCTCTGCTTTCCCACTGTCTTCATCCAATCCTTCTTACTCCTTTCCATGGCAAGCTTAAGCAAGGGTTTCACCGTTGTCAGTGGCTACCTCCCATCCTCTCAGTGGAAATGTTCAACGCACCCTGTCACGGCACGGCTATCCATCTGTCGGTTCTCGATCAGGCCGGAATAGAATCCAGTGATTCTTTTGCGTCTGTCACTAACGCCCCCCCTCAGGAGCTTAAAGCACGTCACAATCATTCAATCATTGAATCCTACTCAGAATACCACAGACAAGGTTAGACCTTCCGGATTCTCTTGAATGCCGCCATCAGTTCTAGCCTATACCATGAAGACTCTGATCTCATGGAATGGCTGGCTCGTTTGTCAGGCGAGCACTCGGTTGTCAGGCGATCAACCATGCATCGTGTATCAGGAATCCAAGAGATATTCACCCAGTCGAAGGTAGAACGGAGGTGGTTGTCAGTCACACATTCATAGGTGAGAATGATGATGAGTGTCACAGATCATCACATTCATCAAGTTGAAGAACAAGTGATATCTTAGAACAAGAACAAGCGGAATTGAATAGAAGAACAATAGTAATTGCATTAATACTCGAGGTACAGCAGAGCTCCACACCTTAATCTATGGTGTGTAGAAACTCCACCGTTGAAAATACATAAGAACAAGTTCTAGGCATGGCCGAATGGCCAGCCTCCCAATGATCTAAGAACTAGATGTCCAAAGATGAAAATACAATAGTAAAAGGTCCTACTTATAGAGAACTAGTAGCCTAGGGTGTACAGAGATGAGTAAATGACATAAAAATCCACTTCCGGGCCCACTTGGTGTGTGCTTGGGCTGAGCATTGAAGCATTTTCATGTAGAGACTCTTTCTGGAGTTAAACGCCAGCTTTTATGCCAGTTTGGGCGTTTAACTCCCATTTTGATGCCAGTTCCGGCGTTTAACGCTGGAATTCCTGAGGGTGACTTTGAACGCCGGTTTGGGCCATCAAATCTTGGGCAAAGTATGGACTATCATATATTGCTGGAAAGCCCAGGATATCTACTTTCCAACACCGTTGAGAGCGCACCAATTGGGCTTCGGTAGCTCCAGAAAATCCACTTCGAGTGCAGGGAGGTCAGAATCCAACAGCATCCGCAGTCCTTTTTAGTCTCAGAATCAGATTTTTGCTCAGGTCCCTCAATTTCAGCCAGAAAATACCTGAAATCACAGAAAAACACACAAACTCATAGTAAAGTCCAGAAAAGTGAATTTTAACTAAAAACTAATAAAAATATACTAAAAACTAACTAGATCATACTAAAAACATACTAAAAACAATGCCAAAAAGCGTACAAATTATCCGCTCATCAAATACCACAGACAAGGTTAGACTTTCCGGATCCTCATGAATGCCGCCATCTATCTAGCTTATACCACGAAGATTCTGTTGGGGAATCTAAGAGATATGCGCCCGGCCTAAGGTAGAACGGAAGTGGTTGTCAGTCACGTGCATTCATAGATGATAATGATGATGAGTGTCACGGATCATCACATTCATCAAGTTAAGTATAACGTATATCTTGGAATAAGAATAAAAGAGAATTGAATAAAAAGTAATAGTGATTGTATTGAAACTTGAGGTACAGCAGAGCTCCACACCCTTAATCTATGGTGTGCAGAAAGTCCACTGTTGAAAATACATAAGTAAAAGGTTCAGGCATGGCCGAATGGCCAGCCCCCTTGAGTGATCAAGAGACCGAATAATCAAAGGCTAAACAGTCAAGAGATTAAACTGTCAAAAGATGTCTAATACAATAGTAACTTATCCTATTTATACTAGACTAGCTACTAGGGTTTACATGAGTAAGTAATTGATGCATAAATCCACTTCCGAGGCCCACTTGGTGTATGCTTGGGCTGAGCTTGACCTATCCACGAGCTGAGGCTTTTCTTGGAGTTGAACTCCAAGTTATGACGTGTTTTGGGCGTTCAACTCCGGATCATGACGTTTTTCTGGCGTTTAACTCCAGACAGCAGCATGTACTTGGCGTTCAACGCCAAGTTACGTCGTGAATTTCCGAATAAAGTATGAACTATTATATATTGCTGAAAAGCTCTGGATGTCTACTTTCCAACGCCGTTGAGAGCGCGCCATTTGGAGTTCTGTAGCTGAAGAAAATCCATTTTGAGTACAGGGAGGTCAGATTCCAACAGCATCAGCAGTCCTTTTGTCTGCTTTTTTCAGAGTTTTGCTCAAGTCCCTCAATTTCAGCCAGAATTTACCTGAAATCACAGAAAAACACACAAACTCATAGTAAAGTCCAGAAATGTGAATTTAACATAAAAACTAATGAAAACATCCCTAAAAGTAGCTCAAACTTACTAAAAACTATCTAAAAACAATGCCAAAAAGCGTATAAATTATCCGCTCATCAATTATATCCACCTCTTGACAACTCTCTTCAACTTCTCCTTGCTTGTTAACGTTCTCCAACTCCTCATCATCATCAATCAAATCAAATTTTTGAGGTTGTGTAAAGTCCACTTCAACATCAACTTCACACCCATTGGAAGAATCTCCAACAAGGTCACCAATGTCAATTGGTGTATAGTTATCTTCAATGATCTCAATTTCATGTCCAATGGGAGAGGATTCGATTGTGGATAGGAATTCATCAATGATTGAATCCATCTCTTGATTAACCTCTCCAAAATCTCCAACTATGATATGCTTTGGAGGTTGTCAAGACTCCTATGGTGGCTCTGCATCTCCCAAATCTTCAACCACTTCTTCCCTTTCTTCAACAATCATGGCTTCCTCCAATTGCTCCAATACAAAATCTAACTCCTCATCTTCCCCCGGATTTTCCAATCTATCCTTCATGCTATGCTCTTTTTTGGATTCTTCACATGTGGCAATGAAGTACCTTGAGTGCATGAGTATTGGGATGCCAAAGTGTGTGCTACCTTGATCAAGTTAGTCACAAACTCTAGTGTGTTCTTTTGCATATCCTCTTGCCCTTAAAGTAGCAAAGTGAGAGAATCATCTATTGGCGCTTGGGGTGGATAGGAAGGTTCATCATTTTGGAGAAAGGGTTCATAATAGGAAGGTGGTTCTTCTTAGTAAGGGTATGGAAATTATGTGTATTGAGGTGGTTCTTGGGAGTAATTGTGTTGGAATTGTGGTGGTTCTATGTGTAGTTCATATGGCTCATATGGTTGTTGGTATGGTGGATAAGGATTAGGGTCATATGGATGTGTTTGGTAAAAAGAGACTTGTGAGTATGGTTGAGGGTCATGTTGAGGATGAGGTTCATAGGTATAGTATGGTGGGTATTGATTATCACGAAGAGGTCCACCATAACTATTGCCTTGGTATGCATCTTGGAATGGATCTTGCTCATGGTACATTGGAGGGGGTTGTTGCCAAGAGGGTTGATCAAAACCTTGTGGCTCCTCCCGTCTTTGATTGTTCTATCCTTGATGCATGTGATAAACTACTATTTTATGATTTATCTTGTGCTTAATTGAGTAGATTTTATCGATCTTTCATACATTTATTCATACTAAATGCATGGGTTTACATTCTCATTCCTGATTTTGTGCTATGATTGAAAACATGCTTCTTTGCCATTTATTTTCTCTTATTTAAATCCTCTTTTGTTATCATTCGATGCCTTGATATGTGTGTTAAGTGATATCAGGGATTATAGGGCATGAATGGCTCAAAGGATGGAAAGGAAGCATGCAAAAGTGGAAGGAATACAAGAAGTTGAAGGAACTGCAAAGCTGTCAGCCTGACCCTCTCGCACAAAAACGATCATAACTTGAGCTACACAGGTCCAAATGATGCGATTTCAGTTGCGTTGGAAAGCTAACGTCTGGGGCTTCGATTTGATATACAATTCGCCATAGTGGCCATACAGATAGACGATGCGAACGTGCGCTTCACGCGGATGCGTCACATCTGCGAATCTCATTCCACGCAAACGCGTGGATGACGCCTCCGTGTCACTTTGCCACGACCTGTACGGACCAGAAAGCGCTGGGAGTGACTTCTGGGCTATTTTTGACCCAATTCTCGGCCCAGAAAACACAAATTAGAGGCTAGGAGTGGAGCGGAATCAAATCATTCATTCATAATTCACTTTCATAATTTAGATGTAGTTTTTAGAGAGAGAGGTTCTCTCGTCTCTCTTAGGGATTTAGGATTAGGATTTTTAGAAATTAGGAATATTACTTCTACATCACAGGTTCAATGTTCTTTAATTTATGTTTCTCTTCGACCTTAAATATTCTAATACTTTTATCTGTTAATTACTTATGTTGCCTGATAAACCACTATTTTATGGTTTACAATGTGTTTAATTGTGTGGTTTTATCATGATCTTTACCCACTTATTCATATAATTAGCATGCATTTATATTTCCTTCCTAAAATTATTACATGATTGAAAACTTACTTCCTAGAGACTTTTATTTAGGTATTTTAATTCTCTTTTATTCCATTCAATGCCGTGACCTGTGTGTTAAGTGTTTCAGGATTTATAGGGCATGAATGAGTGGGAGATTGGAAAGGAAGCTTGCCAAAATGGAAGGAATACAAGAAATTGAGGAGATGACCAGCGAGACATGACGCGGCCGCATGACTCACGCAACCGCGCGAAAGAGAGGAAATCGTAGTGACACGGCCGCATGGCTCACGCGACCATGCGGATTGGAAAAGCATAAGTGACGTGGAGGCATGGACGACGTGCCCGCGTGGAAAAGCAAAACGCCGAATGACGCGTTCGCATGAATGACGCGACCGCGTGACGTGCGCGATCTGCAGAATCTCAGAAGTCGCTGGCAGTGTTTCTGGGCCGGATTTCAACCCAGTTTTCGGCCCAAAAACATAGACTAGAGCCAGGGAACATGCAAACAAGAGACAACATTCATTCCACACAATTTTTAGTTTTAGATCTAGTTTTTACTCATCCTCTAGGTTTTCTCTCTACACATTCATAGTTCTTAGGATTTTATTTTCTATTGCTTTTTGCATTAGGATATTGAGAAGAGTTATTACCTCATCAAGACTTCGTCATTCTAGTTCGTTTTCTTTACTTGGCTTTACTCTTCCATGTCCTTTAATTTACTCAATTCTATTATTGGAGTATTTTAGAATTTATTAATAAAAGAATTACCTTTATTTTTAATTGATTCCTTTGAGTTTTTATTTATCATGTCTTTCTTTAATTCCTTTTCCTATTTTATGAGTCCTACATTCACAATGAGCGAGTAGTTCCCTAACTTGATGGGGAGTTGATTGAAAGGAACCCTTGAGTTGGGGTGCTCAAAGGAAAAATTGTAATTGGGTTCATTGTTGGAATGCCCTCTAGTCACTGACACTAATCCTTTTCGATGAGCGGATTGGGACTTGTGAATAGAAACAGCATTGCAACTTCTTTGACTCTCCCTTACCTAGTAAGGGATAACTAAACAGAGCAACCTTCAATTATCAATTAATCTTGAGAGTACTTCAACAAGAATAGGGCTTCCAACTGATCTACTCCCAGTCATGGCTTTTATTTAAAATTAATTAAATTCTCTAAATTAATTTCCTGTTTATTAACTCAACCATTTTTGAAAACACCTGATTGATAAAATAGCACATCTCTCTGCAACTCGTTGGGAGACGACCTGGGATTCATATTCCCAGTATTTTAACTTTAATCTTTGTGACAACCCTTTTAAATTGATAAGCGGATTTTCGGCTGGTTAAGGACTGTACTTGCAACGTATTTCTATTGATAATTTCTTAACTTGCCAATTTTGGCCACGTCAATTTTTGGCGCCGTTGCTGGGAAAATTGCAACATTGTGCTAATTTATTGATTGGCATTTATTTAATTGTAATTTTTCTTTTTATTTTGTCACTATGAGCTGTACATTTCTTTCGTTAAATGACGTGTTCACTTCCTGATCCAAGCTTGCCAGTATTTGACCCTGAGATTGAAAGAACTCTTTCATGTATAAGGCAAGCTCGGCGTCGGTGAGTCCTCTCTGAGGACGAACCTGAAACGTCATTTAAGGAAGAAACAAGCTCCCTCTCTACTGATCCAGTTAATTTACGTGCAGGCGACATGGCAGCACCCAGGAGAGTCACTATCCAGGAGGAAGGAGCCCCTGATTTTACACTCCAACCATATCAGGCACACCACCCAGCAGTGGCTGTGGATTTCGAAATAAAGTCTTCGCTACTCAACTTGATGCCCAAGTTTCATAGCTTACCTGCTCAAGAGCCTATCAAGCACCTTAGGGATTTTAAGACTGCCTATTCTACTGTTAAATGTGATGGCACTGATGAAATCTCCATTCTGTTAAAAGCCTTCCCATTCTCTCTTGAGGGAAAGGCAAGAGAGTGGTACTACACTCAACCCAGAATAACTGTTTCCAACTGGGATACGCATAGAAGTGAATTTTTGGAGAAATTCTTCCCAGCTGAGGTTGCAGATAAACTGAGGAAAGACATGTCCATGATCGTTCAAGATGAATCTGAGACTCTTTATGAATACTTGGAACGCTTCAATAATCTTCTAGAAGTATTCCCCCACCATATGATTGACAAGATAGTGTTGCTCAGCTACTTTACACAGGGCATGAAATCTCAAGATAGGACCACATTGAAAGGTGCTAGCAATGGGTCTGTGAAAAAGTACAAGACTACAGAAGAAGCATGGTAATTGATCAGCGACTTAGCTAAATCTACCAGGAATCATAGGCAGGAGCAAATTCAGTCAAGAGTTGTTGTAGAGGTATCCACTAGCAAAGAGACTACTACTATAACTCATAGCTTATGTGAAATGACTAACTTGCTGAAGCAGATGCAACTAAATCAACAACAGCCTCAGCAAGTTCATCCTTCTCCACCACAGCACAGTCAGCAGTTGGTTCCACAAAGAGTATGCAGAATCTGTGCAGGCTACAGTCACTACACTGATGAGTGTCCGAAACTTCAACCGGAAGACCACATTATAGCAGTCACTCATAACTTCTATGACCGCCCCAATCAAGGGTATAATCAAGGTGGCAGCTATAACCAAGGATGGCAGGATAACTCTAACCAAGGCTGGAGAGATAATTCTAACCAGGGTTGGAGGGACAATCATAACAGAGGAGGCAGAGATAACAATGGAAATCAGAGGTGGAATAACAATAACAACTTCAGGCAGCAGAATCAGAATCAGGCCTACAGAGCACCTCATCTAAGAAAGCCTCAAGCATCTCAGCAGCCCTCTCAGATCACTTATCCCTCTTCATCTCCTAATGATGAGTTACTATAATCTATTGATCGGAGACAACAGGCCATGGAAAACAACTTTACTGCTACTCTGAATGGTCTGACTTCTACTTTGCAAGCCCTTGTCTCACAGATTGGATCAATGAACAACTCCAACAACCAGTCCTCACGCTCTGGTGGACTCCCCTCTCAACCATTACCTAATCCAAATGGTGGTATTAATACCATCACCCTAAGTTCCGGAACCACATTGCACGAGAGGAATCAAGAAGAGCCAAACCAACCTGAACACGCCTCAGCTGAAGAGGTAGTAGAAATAGAAGATGTTGAGAAAGAAAGGATCTATAGGACATGGCTGAGGAAGAAGATACTAAATCACAGGAAGAAGCACCAAAGGGCGCAGACACTGTAGAAAATGTTATTCCTATTCCATTTTCACAACTTGTAAAGAAGCCCACGAAGCAGTTGGAACCTGATCCCAAAATGATAGAAATATTCAAAAAGGTTGAGGTAACTATTCCCCTTTTTTATGTTATTCAACAGGTACCTAAATACGCAAAGTTTCTAAAGGATTTATGCATACATAAAGACAAAATTAATGAATTAAAAAATATTTCTTTAGGTAGTTCTATATTTGCTTTAATGGGAAATATACCTGAAAAATGTAGTGACCCAGGCCCATGCATGGTTAACTGTACCATTGGAGGTGTGATATTTTCTGACTGCATGTGTGATTTAGGAGCGTGTGTTAGTATAATGCCTTTGTCTGTATATGATGTTTTGAGGCTACCTCCCTTAAAAAGGTCGGCAGCTCGTTTTGTGTTATCAGATAAAAGTGTTATTACAGTGGTTGGAGTTGCTGAAGATGTATTAGTGGGCATTAAAGGCCTCACTTTCCCCATTGATTTTTACATCCTGGAGATGCCCCAACATGACTTAGAGAAGCCATCATCAATCCTACTCGGAAGACCTTTCTTGAAGACCTCAAAGTTCAAATTAGATGCTTTTTCAAGAACATACTCTTTTGAAATAGATGGCCGAGTAGTAAGCTTCAATCTGAATGGAGTTATGAAGTACCCTCCAGAAGATCACTCTATCCTCTAGTGTGACATCATAGATGAAACCGTACCTGAAGTTCACCTGGAGGAGTTTGAAGAGAAGTACATAGGACAAGGTCCAATTGTGGGAACATTCTCAGAGGACAATGAAAGTACTCTACCACTGCCACCAACTCTAGATAATTCAGAGCCTGACCATGAACAGAAGTCAGAATTGAAACCTCTCCCTCCACACCTCAAATATGCTTACCTCGAAGACAGGCAGAATTTTCTAGTTATCATTGCACGGGACCTCACCTCTCAACAGGAAGAGCAGTTACTTAGTGTGCTGAGAAAGCACAAGAAAGCAATTGGGTGGAGTTTGGCAGACATAGTAGGCATCAACCGTCAAGTTTCAAGTTTGTGAGCACAGAATATTTTTAGAAGAAGGAGCATGACCCGTTCATCAACCCCAAAGAAGACTGAACCCCACTATCTTAGAGATTGTCAAGAAGGAAGTGACCAAACTATTAGAGACAGATATCATCTATCCCATTTCAGACAGTGAATGGGTGAGCCCAGTACAAGTGGTGCCCAAGAAGTCTGGAGTCACTACAGTGAAGAATGAGCATGGAGAGCTCATAGCTACCAGAGTACAGAATGCCTGGAGGGTTCATTGATTTCAGGCGCCTCAACCAAGCCACTCGTAAAGATCACTACCCTCTTCCATTCATTGATCAAATGCTGGATCACCTGTCAGGTAAATCATATTATTGCTTTTTAGATGGTTATACAGGATATTTCCAGATTCATATAGCTCCTGAGGATCAGGAAAAGACTACTTTTACCTTTGGCCTGTGCAATGCACCAGCTACTTTTCAAAGGTGCATGATGAGTCTTTTCTCTGATCTTATTGAGGACTGTATGGAAGTTTTTATGGACGATTTCAGCATTTATGGTGATTCTTTCTTTTAGCCTTTGCTTGGATAGTCTATCTAGAGTATTAGATAGATGTGTCAGTACAAACCTTGTATTGAATTTTGAAAAATGTCATTTTAAGCTTAAACAAGGAATCGTACTAGGACATGTTGTATCTAATACTGGCATTTCTGTTGATCCAGCAAAGGTGGATGTTATTTCTAGTTTGCCTTACCCCTCTTTTGTGAGGGAAGTCTGTTCGTTCCTTGGACATGTAGTTTTTTACCGAAGATTCATTAAGGACTTTAATAAGGTAGCACTTCCCCTATTCAGACTACTGCAGAAGGATATTGAGTTCGAGTTCAGTGAGGATTGCAAACAAGCATTTGATAAGCTGAAAATCGCCCTGACTCAAGCTCCAATTGTGAGAGGACCAGACTGGAGCCAGCCATTCGAGATCATGTGCGATGCTTCCAACCATGCAGTAGGAGCAGCGCTGGCTCAGCGTGAAGGTAATGATCCTTTTGTTATTGCTTATGCGTCTAAAACTTTAGACACTGCTCAGTCCAATTACACTACTACCGAGAAAGAGCTTCTTGCTATTGTTTTTGCTCTGGATAAATTCTGAGCCTATTTACTTGGTATGAAGGTAGTAGTGTACTCAGACCACGCATCTCTAAAGTATTTATTAGCTAAAAAGAAATCCAAACCAACGCTTATACGTTAGATACTGCTAGTACAAGAATTTGATTTAGAAATAAAGGATAGGAGTGGTAACCAGAATCTAGTGGCAGACCACTTGAGTCGCCTTGAGCACATTAAAGATGACTCTATTCTATAGCTGATAATATTTCATTTGATAACCTACAAGCAGTATCTAAGGTAATCCCTTGGTATGCACTTGTAGCTAATAATCTAGTTAGCCGCACGTTTCCTCCAAACTTTACTAAGCATCAAAAAGACAATCTGAAAAGCGAGTCTAAATATTATATATGGGATGACCCATATTTATGGAGATGTGGCGCTGACCAGGTAATTAGAAGGTGTGTGCCTCAATCAGAATTTCAGTCCATTTTAGAGGCATGTCACTCATCTGAGAATGGAGGACATTTTGGCCCTCAAAGAACAGCTAGAAAAATCTTAGACTGTGGATTCTGGTGGCCCACTCTTTTTAAAGACGCTGCTGAATTTTGTAAATCTTGTCCCCTATGCCAAAGGTTTGGTAATATATCTAAGAAGGATGAAATGCCTCAACAAATTATGCTTTTCTGTGAAATTTTTTATGTTTGGGGCATTGACTTCATGGGTCCATTTCCAAATTCTAATTGCTACCTCTATATATTGTTAGCTGTATATTATGTTTCTAAATGGGTAGAAGTAATTCCTACTCATACTGATGATGCTAACACTGTTGTTTCCTTTGTGAGAAACCAGATTATTTGTCACTTTGGATCACCACGAGCAATCGTGAGCGATCAAGGCACCCATTTATGTAATAGGAGACTAACAGGATTACTGAAGAAGCATGGGATCATTCATAAAGTTGTGACAGCCTACCATCCTCAGACTAATGGGCAAGTCGAGGTGTTAAACAGAGAGATAAAGTGTATCTTGCAGAAGATAGTCAAACCTCATAGAAGAGACTGGAGCACTAGGCTGCAAGATGCACTCTGGGCATACAGAACAGCGTACAAGACACCCATTGGGATGAGCCATTTCCGCTTAGTTTATGGAAAAGCTTGTCATCTTCTAGTTGAAGTAGAGCACAAAGCTTTTTGGGCAGTAAAGGAGTGCAACATGGGAATTAAGAAAGCCGGAGCTGAACGGAAGTTGCAGCTGCAAGAACTGGAAAGCCTTCGCCTAGAAGCTTACGAGAACTCAAGACTATACAAGGAGAAGATGAAGGCTGTACATGATCAGCACATCAAGAGAAAAGAATTCCAACCTGGAGATTTAGTCCTCCTTTACAAATCTCGACTGAGGCTCATGCCAGGCAATTTGAGATCCAGATGGGAAGGTCCATACAAAGTAGAGAAGGTCGAACCGTACGGAGTTTATCACTAAAGCCATCCTTCCAGCTCCGAACTTATCAAGGTCAATGGACATCGTTAAAAGTTGTACCATGGCGAGAAGATGAAGAAAAATAAGGAGCTCGAGATCTTCCTCTTGGAAGATCCCCATATAGCCGAAGACTGAGCTAGTGGAGGGTCCAACTTACGAACGTTAAAGCAAAGTGCTAGGTGAGAGACAACCCACCATGGTATGATCGTTCTTTTCTTTGTTTTTTATTTTCATATTCAATAACTCTTCTCTTTATTAGTACATTTCGTGCATCTTCATTTACATACCTTTATTTTAGAAAAAAATTATTTACGCGACGCGACCGCATTATTGACGCGTCCGCATCGCAGGTGGATCAGAAAGATTAAGAAACGAACAGAGAGTCACGCAGGAGCGTGGCTGGAGGCATGCCAGTGGCACAAATCACCCCACACAACCGTGTCACCGACGCGTCCACGTTGAATGGAAACATTGGCCTCCCACGCGACCATGTCACCTATGCGGCCGCATGCCCTGGAATTCGACGTAAAAAGGTTGCACGACCGAAAGTTGTGCTAGAGTGATGCTGGATTGGCGCTGAACGCCCAATTCTTCCCACGCGGATGCATGGCTCATGCGTCTGCGTCATAGCCTTCTAATAACCAACCACGCGATCGCATGACCCACGCGATCGCGTGACCCAAGACTTGGCAAAAATAAAATTTTGAACAGAGAATTGTGCAAGTGTGGTGCACGAAATTGTGATCAATACTTCCTACGAATCAAATAATCCCCGGTAATGAATCCAAAAACTTGGTGTTCAATACCATGGCATAAACACAACTTCGCACAACTAACCAGCAAGTGTACTGGGTCGTCCAAGTAATAAACCTTACGCGAGTAAGGGTCGATCCCACAGAGATTGTTGGTATGAAGCAAGCTATGGTCACCTTGTAAATCTTAGTCAGGCAAACTCAAATGGGTATGGTGATAAACGCATAAAACATAAAGATAAAGATAGAGATACTTATGTAATTCATTGGTAGGAATTTCAGATAAGCGTATGAAGATGCCTTCCTTTCCGTCTCTCTGCTTTCCTACTGTCTTCATCCAATCCTTCTTCTTCCTTTCCATGGCAAGCTTAAGCAAGGGTTTCACCGTTGTCAGTGGCTACCTCCCATCCTCTCAGTGGAAATGTTCAACGCACCCTGTCACGGCACGGCTATCCATCTGTCGGTTCTCGATCAGGCCGGAATAGAATCCAGTGATTCTTTTGCGTCTGTCACTAACGCCCCGCCCTCAGGAGTTTGAAGCACGTCACAGTCATTCAATCATTGAATCCTACTCAGAATACCACAGACAAGGTTAGACCTTCCGGATTCTCTTGAATGCCGCCATCAGTTCTAGCCTATACCACGAAGACTCTGATCTCACGGAATGGCTGGCTCGTTTGTCAGGCGAGCACTCGGTTGTTAGGCGATCAACCATGCATCGTGTATCAGGAATCCAAGAGATATTCACCCAATCGAAGGTAGAACGGAGGTGGTTGTCAATCACACGTTCATAGGTGAGAATGATGATGAGTGTCACGGATCATCACATTCATCAAGTTGAAGAACAAGTGATATCTTAGAACAAGAACAAGCGGAATTGAATAGAAGAACAATAGTAATTGCATTAATACTCGAGGTACAGCAGAGCTCCACACCTTAATCTATGGTGTGTAGAAACTCCACCGTTGAAAATACATAAGAACAAGAGTGATCATTGGCTTCGGTCCCAGAGAGGGAACCAGAAGAACCAAGATTCCAAATACAATAGTATAATGTCCTACTTATAGATAACTAGTAGCCTAGGGTGTACAGAGATGAGTAAATGACATAAAAATCCACTTCCGGGCCCACTTGGTGTGTGCTTGGGCTGAGCAATGAAGCATTTTCGTGTAGAGACTCTTCCTGGAGTTAAACGCCAGCTTTTATGCTAGTTTGGGCGTTTAACTCCCATTTTGATGCCAGTTCCGGCGTTTAACGCTGGGATTTCTGAGGGTGACTTTGAACGCCGGTTTGGGCCATCAAATCTTGGGCAAAGTATGGACTATCATATATTTCTGGAAAGCCCAGGATGTCTACTTTCCAACGCCGTTGAGAGCGCGCTAATTGGGCTTTTGTAGCTCCAGAAAATCCACTTCGAGTGCAGGGAGGTCAGAATCCAACAGCATATGCAGTCCTTTTCAGTCTCTGAATCAAATTTTTGCTCAGGTCCCTCAATTTCAGCCAGAAAATACCTGAAATCACAGAAAAACACACAAACTCATAGTAAAGTCCAGAAAAGTGAATTTTAACTAAAAACTAATAAAAATATACTAAAAACTAACTAGATCATACTAAAAACAATGCCAAAAAGCGTACAAATTATCCGCTCATCAAAGTGCGAGGCTGCCCTCGCGCCAGTAGCATCAAACGGGTCACACGACCGCGTGACCGATGCAACCGCGTCAATCGATTTAAGCGCAATTATCTTATCTTTCTATTCTCCAAATCCTATTTTCTCTTCTTCCTTCTTCCTTCTTTCTCACTTTCTACTATCTCTTCCTATTTTCTCCCCTTACTTTTCTATTATTCTACTTATTTTTATATGTTATCTTCTTTTCTTCTCTTTTCCTTTTACTTTCACTATCCATATTTTCTTCTCCTTTCTTTTATTTTTTTTCTTTTAATTGGTGTTGGAAATTTATTTAGGTCATTATTTTGCTTGTGGATTGTTAAGAAATAGTTTGACAATTATATATTTTTTTAGGATTGCTTGTATGTTCAATCTAATACTTTCCATACCCTAGTTACCATGCATGCTATGTGTTTGTGAAAAAGCCCATATGGCATCATGCACTTTTCTACATTATTCTATTCTACTATTCAATGCCTGCTTTTCACAAATTCCCTTTACTATTGTATTAATTGAATTTAATTGTCAATACAAATGTGATGGTTTGTTACGAAGTGATGCTTGATCTATGTTACTCATGCCCTTGCCGGCATGCCAATAAACATCTTGCATCTACTTACCCTATCATGCACTTGTTTTATTCCGTTTGATGAACTTTTCACATGTTGTCATGACCATGTGTTCACTTCATTCATCTTTACCGTGCACTGATTATCACTCATTCAATCCTCTTCCTTGCTCTATCACTTTAAATTTAATTTACTTTCTCTTCCCTTTTTCAGAATGGCCACCAAGAAAGGCAAAGAGAACGCTACCTCCAAACCCACAGCAAGGAAAGGAACAGAAAGAGCATTAGTGGCAGAGCCTTATTCAACTGTAGTCAAGCCCTCAACAAAAAGAATTAAAAGGATCATAAAGGTTGATGAAAAGGAGAGAGCTTTCCCAGCAAAGGATACTGCACGATTTTCAAATCGCTACTGTGAGTAGATGTTACCTATTTCAGCAGCTCGGAATTACAACAACGAACACCTTCTTATCCTTCCGCCTCGTATTGCCGACTTTGTTGAGCCACAAATTGAACGAATATAATAGGGTTTCCTACAGAGACAGCCAAGGCAGGTCAATCTTTCTTGGGTAGTTGAGTTCTACTTCAACTTCCACCTGCCAACCCTGCAGTCTGTCTTTATACGTCAGAAGCAAGTCCCCATTACAGAAGAGGCCATTCAGCGAGCCTTAGATCTTTTCCCTGCTCCAAAAGGATTGGATGCTTTTTAAAAAGCCGCCATCAAGCGCCAGGCGTACAACTTTGACTAGGACGCTGTTCTCAGAGTTATCGCTCAACATGGCAGCAAATGGATCTTCGGATACCATCGTTCCTGTCCTAAGGGAATCTCGGCTTCCGCACTTACCTTAGAGGCTCACGTATGGGCAGAGATTATGTCCCATTATGTCTTCCCGAGTACTCATGAGTCCTCCTTCACCGCAGACATGGCCGTTCTACTATCGTGCATCCTCACAGACCAGCCTCTAAATTTACCGAGACATATCCGGAATGCTATGGAACACGTGCAGATCGCGGGCAACCTACTTTCCCCGCCTTGGTCTCTGATCTTATCTCAACAGCCGGAGTCCCCTACAGAGCTGGAGACACCAAAGCCATACTTCCTCGGGATGATCAGTACGTCCCCAACGGGAGATATCTCAGGCCACCACTTACCACTACCAGCCAGTCCACAGCGGATGCTGCAGTTCCTCTACCATCTACTAGTCAGCTGCTGCACCAAATACTGAAGCGGTTGGACCAACAGGCAAAGAAAGCAAAGCTCCGAGAGTGCCGCAACCACCGCCATTTCAAATACCTCAAGGAGCTACTCACAGGAAACCACAGCCCTGACGAGGACCCAGGCACTCCGGACTCCACTTCCTTCACCAGCACAGGGAGCCATGATGGTCCCGATTGTGGAGATAATGCCACCAGCCCACCATTGTTCCTGACAGATGGCACCGAGGACGGTGCAACTCCTTAAGTGTAGGGAGGTTGGTCAGTACCTGACTTCCAGAGGTAATTTCTCTTCCCTAAACACCATTAAATTAGGATATTTAGTTAGTTTTTCTTTTGTAGAATAGGATTAATTGCATAGTAATAAATTAGTTGCATGCATGTTCTACTTGATTGAAAAGACAATAAGTTTCTTCTAAGACTCTATTTTTGGAACAAAAATTTCACTAATTTTAATTAAAACTCTTATGTTAAATTTGCTTGAAGTTGTATTTGGAACATGATTTTTGAGCTAAAGAACACACAACCTGTGAGATTTGAGCCTTTATGCATGGTTACATTATTTAACCATAATTGTTTTATTCTTGTGTGTTTACTTCTCTATGATTGTAATCTATATTTTGTTCCATCCTATATGTCCAATGTTTAATATATGTATATGCTGCATATGATTGAGGCCATTAATTGTTTAGCTCACTTATCCAAATTAAACCTACCCTTTCAATTACCTTTGTTAGCCACTTTGAGCCTTTAAATCACATTTGTTCTGTAATTTACCACATTACTAGCCTTAAGCAGAAAAACAATTATATATCCCAATTTGGATCTCTGGTTAGTTTAAAATAGAATTGTGAATGCTAATTAAGTATGGGAAATTGTGGGGACAAAGGATAACAAAGGAGTGTGTCATGATAATATAATAGGAATTTGGACACCTACTCATGTGAAACTATAAGAATAAAAAATCTATGTGCATTGATTAGCTATGTTTATTTTTATGTTTATGTTAAAAAAAATTATTCAATAAATAAATAAGGGGACAAAAATTACCCCAATGCTGAGTTAAGAATCCAAAGACCAATGCATGTATGATAAAATTAAAATAAAAAGTTGATACATGAGTATGGAATATGAAAGAGAATTTTGGGTAGCTAGGTACAAACTCCAAAGT
Source organism: Arachis hypogaea (assembly GCF_003086295.3). NCBI lineage: Eukaryota > Viridiplantae > Streptophyta > Magnoliopsida > Fabales > Fabaceae > Arachis > Arachis hypogaea. The sequence goes on along the minus strand of NC_092045.1, from coordinate 43,159,889 downwards.
TATATAAAATATATATAGGTTATGTTAAAGTTTGGGTTAATTAAAGATTCAATTTATAAGCTCACTTAACCATATATGTATCCTTACCTTTACCTTGGCCCCATTACAACCTTGAAAAGACCTCATGATGTTGCATTGGTATATTAAATGTTGTTGATTGGTTAGGAGAAAAACAAAATTTAGCGAGCATGATTAGAGAAGGATAGAGTGATTACCCTATACACTGGAGAGATTAGAGTATACATACATCTTTAGTGAGGGTTCAATGCTTAAAATTCTATGTTCCCCGCTTTCATGAGCTACCTTCGTGCATTTTTATCTGTTCTTACTATATGAGAATTGAATTAGTGGAATTGGATTTATAATTATTTTGAAGAACTTATTTACTCTTGATCAAGTGGACAAGAATCATATAGTTGCATTCACATATATAGGTTGCATTGCATTACATGAGTTTTTACATGTTCCTACTCATTTATTCTATCTCCTTCAACTAAGCATGAGGACATGCTAATGTTTAAGTGTGGGGAGGTTGATAAACCACTATTTTATGGTTTACAATGTGTTTAATTGTGTGGTTTTATCATGATCTTTACCCACTTATTCATATAATTAGAATGCATTTATATTTCCTTCCTAAAATTATTACATGATCGAAAACTTACTTCCTAGAGACTTTTAATTAGGTATTTTAATTCTCCTTTATTCCATTCGATGCCGTGATCTGTGTGTTAAATGTTTCAGGATTTATAGGGCATGAATGAGTGGGAGATTGGAAAGGAAGCTTGCAAAAATGGAAGGAATACAAGAAATTGAGGAGATGACGAGCGAGACTGATGAGCGGATAATTTATACGCTTTTTGGCATTGGTTTTAGGTAGTTTTTAGTATGATCTAGTTACTTTTAGGGATGTTTTCATTAGTTTTTATGCTAAATTCACATTTCTGGACTTTACTATGAGTTTGTGTGTTTTTCTGTGATTTCAGGTAATTTCTGGCTGAAATTGAGGGACCTGAGCAAAACTCTGATAAAAGGCTGACAAAGGACTGCTGATGCTGTTGGATTCTGACCTCCCTGCACTCGAAATAAATTTTTTGGAGCTACGGAACTCCAAATGGTGCGCTCTCAACGGCGTTGGAAAGTAAACATCCAGAGCTTTCCAGCAATATATAATAGTCTATACTTTATTCGTCATTAGACAACGTAAATTGGCGCTCAACCCCAGTTCCATGCTGCATTCTGGAGTCAAACGCCAGAAACACGTCACGAACGAGAGTTGAACGCCAAAAACACGTTACAACTTGGTGTTCAACTCCAAAAGAAGCCTCTGCATGTGTAAAGCTCAAGCTCAGCCCAAGCACACACCAAGTGGGCCCCAAAAGTGGATTTCTGCATCAATTACTTACTTTTGTAAACCCTAGTAGCTAGTCTAGTATAAATAGGACTTTTTACTATTGTATTCAGATCTTTGATCAGTTTATGCGATATTAGACATTGGGGGCTGGCCATTCGGCCATGCCTGAACCTTCATCACTTATGTATTTTCAATGGTGGAGTTTTTACACACCATAGATTAAGGGTGTGGAGCTCCGCTGTACCACAAGTTTTAATGCAATTACTACTATTTTCTATTCAATTCCGCTTGTTCTTATTCTAAGATATTCATTGCACTTCAACATGATGAATGTGATGATCTATAACACTCATCATCATTCTCACCCATGAACGCGTGACTGACAACCACTTCCGTTTTACCTCAGACCGAACGTATAACGCTTAGTCCGCACATGACTTCATTAAAGCAACACGTGCCTGGCGATTTGGAAGGGTTTCTGAACCCATTTTGGCGCCAATTGCTGATAGAAAGGAATAAAAGGATCAAGGATTGAAGGGGGAATGGAATAGACGTTAGTTACCATTAGTCATAGCTTGAGTTTAGAGTAGTTTTTAGAGAGAGAAGCTCTCACTTCTCTCTAGAATTTGGATTAGGTTTAGGTTAATCTCTCTTCTTAGATCTAGGTTTAATTCATGCTTTAATTCACTTCTCTTTTATCAAGTCTTAATCTTCTCTTCTTCCTCTTTCTAGTTATGTACTTTAATTCTTGTAATTCTTCACTTTGTTTTGGATAGATTGTTGTTTATTTGTTTTCTTTCAATAATGCAATTTGAGGTAATTCATGATAATTGTGATTTCCTTGATTGTTGTTGTTAATTCTTTGCAATAATTGTTGTTAGATTCTATTCTTGTTGTTGATTTACTGTGCTTTCCTTTTACACCTTCCAAGTGTTTGATGAAATGCTTGGTTGGATTTTAGTGTAGGTTTTGTTCCTCTTGGCTTAGGTAGAGTAATTAGTGACTCTTGAGTTATCTAATTCCTTTGTTGATTGATAATTAGAAGTTGCTAATCGATTTGAATGCCTCTAAAGCTAGTCTTTCCTTTAGGAGTTGATTAGGACTTGAGGAATCAAATTGATTCATCCACTTGACTTTCCTCCATGGTTAGAGGTTAACTAAGTGGGAGTAATGGACAATTTGTCATCACAATTGAGAAAGATAACTAGGATAGGACTCCTAATTCTCATATCTTGCCAAGTGCTTTGTTAGTTGTTAGTTTATTTTCTTTGCCATTTATATTTCTTGTCCAAAATCTTAAAAACCCCAAATATAACTCATAACCAATAACAAGGCACTTCATTACAATTCCTAGGAAGAACGACCCGAGGTCCAATACTTCGGTTTATAAATTTTAGGGGTTTGTACTAGTGACAAACAATCTTTTGTATGAAAGGATTATTGTTGGTTTAGAAACTATACTTGCAACGAGAATTCATTTGTGAAATTCTAAACCGTCAAAAATCCAATCATCAAAATGGCGCCGTTGCCGGGGAGTTGCAATGGTGTTATGTTATTGGTTATTGTATATATGTGAATAGTGTGAATATCTTGCTTTTTGCTTTATTTTCTTGTTTTTGTTAGTTTTATTTTGCTTTTCCATTATGAATTCTCACTTTGGCTATAAATTTGGTTCTAATTATGTTGTAGGCGATGAGAGCTTCAATGAGAATGTGTATCAAGGATGGGACACTCGAAGGTGGGAAGAGCCATATGCTTATGATCAATCCTCTTGGCAACAACCCCCACCAATGCACTATGAAGAAGAGCCATTCTATGATGCATATCAATCCAATGGCTATGGTGAATCACCTTGTGACTTTGAGAAACACCACCATATGCCTATGAACCATATCCTCAACATAACACTCAACCATACTCACAAGCCTCTTTTCACCCAACACCTTCATATGACCCTAATCCATATCCATCCTACCAACAACCATATGAGCCATATGAACCACATATAGAGTCACTACCATTCCAACATCAATGTTTTCAAGAGCCATCCCCTCCATATTATTACCAAGATGAACCACCTCCAATATATGAAACTTTTCAACCACAAGATAAATACTACTTTCCACCACAACCTCCCATTGAAGAATACTCATGTCCTTCAATCCAAGAACCCTATGGTCCTACTCATAATATCCAAGAGGAACAAGAGTCAAGGGATCATCTCAAGGAAGCATTGGATCAATTTCAAGCAACCATGGAGTGTGTTGTGCAACAAGTGGAAAGAGTGGAAAACATTGAACTACCACAACTCTACCAAGAAGAACCACCTTCCTACTATGAACCCTCCCTCTAATTTGGTGAACCCTTCCACCCACCCCAATCTCTAACGGATGAAACCCTTGGTGTTCTTGTTCAAGAGCAAGAAGAGATGAAAAGGGATGTGTAAAATTTCATGGCCGCCTTGGATGCAGTAACAAATCAATTAGCCTCCCAATGCTTGAACACTCAAGGAACTCCCATGGCTACATTTGGAAAATCGAATGAAGAACATAGCATGAAGGAGAGATTGGAAACTCCGGTGGGAAATGAGGGAAGTTGCTTTGTATTGGAACAATTGGAGGAAGCTTTAATTGTTGAAGACAAGGAAGAAGTGGTAGAAGACTTAGGAGATGCGGAGCCTCCATGGGAACATAGAGTTGAAGAAAACCCCTCCAAGATGATTGAAATTGATGCTAGGGAGGAAAGTGCACATCTTTCAAGTCATATTCCATATGAAGACTTGCATGGGATAGAGCAAGAATTGAGTTCCCATGGCAATGAAGAGCAAGCATCAAGTCTTAGTGGTGGAGAATCCTTTGAGAATGAAAAACCTTCTCCCGTTGGATTTGGAAGCGTTGAGGAGGTAAACTTTTCCTACACTCCCTATTATGATTTTAGTAAGGAAAAAGGTTTAGATAAAATTGTTAAACAAAGGATTGAGATTAAGAGATCCTGTGAAGAGGTGGAAGTCCTTAGAAATAGAAGGATGGGAGTGGAATACGCTTTGTCAAGATCATTAGAAGCATCTTTGCCCAGGTTGTCATCTACTCCTTCACTTGAGCGGGTAAAATTCATTTCTATTAGCTTTATTATCCCACTTGAGTATGGCTTGCTTGAAACGGATGGTCAACTTAGGATGCTTTGTCGGATGAAGCGTAAGCAAAAGATGTTTCGAGGTTGGCGTTGCAAATCAAGGCTCATTTTGGTTGATACTTCAAGAGTTGAATACAAAGGTGGGAATAGTTCTCAAAGAGATGGGTCTAGGAGGTTTTTTGGGCACTTCATAGAGAGTTCATCTTGTTCGCCACCCGGATGGACCAATAATGATAATCAACTTCAAGGCGGGTGTGAAGATAAAGTGTGGGATCCCGGATCACAAGAAGAGGATCAACTTTGGGAGCCCCAAGCTTGTGAAGAACTCCATCAGCACTTGGCTCAATCCATGAGAAATTTTGAGGCACAATGGAGAACCAAGCATTGGTGGGAGTTCCAAGACGAGTACAAGCATAAGCCACCATGACAATGAGTCCCTCAACATGTCCAACTTAAGGACTTAAAATAAAAGTGCTAGGTGGGAGACACCCCACCATGGTAAACTCTTTCCACTCTCTTTTAATTTTGCTTAATAAGTGATTTGAGTTGCCATTATAGGTAGATGTTTCATATAAATTTGTTTGTACAACTTAATTGTTAGTATAGTCACATGTATGTTGTGTTTAGTAGTAGATGAATAATATCAAATTGCATTTTTGTGAATTGTATGATGGTTGATTGAATAAAGAGTTGTGAGCAGCATAGGGAGCACCTGAGCACAATTTTTCTGCTTAAAGGGTGGACACGCGCGCACGATGTACGCGCACGCGCCCCTGAGTAGCTGCATCATCACCCAAATTCCAGAGAGTTGGGCCTCTCTTGGGAAAACACTATGTCCTGAGCCCAACACAACCCACGCTGACGCGCACTACGTGCGTGCGCGCCAATCACGAGAACAAGGAGGTGCACGCGAACGCACACCTGCCACGTCCGCGTCGATCTGCTGCTGCAACTTCTAGGCCAATATCCAGATAGTTGCGCTGGATCTGGGCCAACTTTGAGCCCCTAGCCTAACTCATCTCGCGCGGACGCGCACATGCCGCGTGCGCGCCCATATGCCAAGAAAAGGAAAGGACGCGAGCGCGCGCATCGCGCTTGCGCGCCTTATGATAAACTACCAATGTACGCGGACAGGTACTTCCCGCGTGCGCGCCCTAGCTGATGCCGTCATCCCAGGCCTTTGTCCAGAGAGTTGGGCGCGCGCTGAGCCCACTCTAAGCCTCCAGCCCAACCCCATGTATGCGTGCATGTACTATCTGCGTACACGCCGCTATATAGTTTACCCATCCACACTTGAGTGCGCTGTACGCGTGATGAGCGGATAATTTATACGCTTTTTGGCATTGCTTTTAGTATGTTTTTAGTATGTTTTAGTTAGTTTTTAGTATATTTCTATTAGTTTTTAGTTAAAATTCACTTTTCTGGACTTTACTATGAGTTTGTGTGTTTTTCTGTGATTTCAGGTATTTTCCGGCTGAAATTGAGGGACCTGAGCAAAAATCTGATTCAGAGACTAAAAAGGACTGCAGATGCTGTTGGATTCTGACCTCCCTGCACTCGAAGTGGATTTTCTGGAGCTACAGAAGCCCAATTGGGGCGCTCTCAACAGCATTGGAAAGTAGACATCCTGGACGTTCCAGTAATATATAATAGTTCATACTTTGCCCAAGATTTGATGGCCCAAACTGGCGTTCAAAATCAGCTCAAAACGGCCCGGCGTTAAACGCCGGAACTGGCACAAGAATGGGAGTTAAACGCCCAAACTGGCACAAAAGCTGGCGTTTAACTTCAAGAGAAGTCTCTACACAAAAATGCTTCAATGCTCAGCCCAAGCACACACCATGTTGGCCCGGAAGTGGATTTTTATGTAATTTACTCATCTTTGTAAACCCTAGGCTACTAGTTCTCTACAAATAGGACCTTTTGCTATTGTATTTTCATCTTGGTTCTTCTGGTTCCCTCTCCGGGACCGAAACCAATGATCACTTTTGTTCTTATGTATTTTCAACGGTGGAGTTTCTACACACCATAGATTAAGGTGTGGAGCTCTGCTGTACCTCGAGTATTAATGCAATTACTATTGTTCTTCTATTTAATTCAGCTTGTTCTTGTTCTAAGATATTCATTTGCACCCAAGAACATGATGAATGTGATGATTATGTGACACTCATCATCATTCTCACTTATGAATGAGTGCCTGACAACCACTTCTGTTCTACAAGCAAACAAGGCTTGAATGTTCATCTGTTAGATCCCTTGATCGGAATCTTCGTGGTATAAGCTAGAATTGATGGCGGCATTCAAGAGAATTCGGAAGGTCTAAACCTTGTCTGTGGTATTCTGAGTAGGATTCAATGATTGAATGACTGTGACGAGCTTCAAACTCCTGAAGGCTGGGCGTTAGTGATAGACACAAAATAATCACTGGATTTTATTCCAACCTGATTGAGAACCGACAGATGATTAGCCGTGCCATGACAGGGTGCGTTGAGCATTTTCACTGAGAGGATGGGAGGTAGCCACTGACAACGGTGAAACCCTACATACAGCTTGCCATGGAAAGGAGTAAGAAGGATTGGATGAAGACAGTAGAAAAGCAGAGAGACGGAAGGAACAAAGCATCTCCATTCGCTTATCTGAAATTCTCACCAATGAATTACACAAGTATCTCTATCTTTATACTTTATTCATATATCATCCATAACCATTTGAATCTGCCTGACTAAGATTTACAAGGTGACCATAGCTTGCTTCATACCAACAATCTCCGTGGGATTGACCCTTACTCGCGTAAGGTTTATTACTTGGACGACCCAGTACACTTGCTGGTTAGTTGTGCGAAGTTGTGATAAATAGTTGAGATTGCAATTGAGCGTACCATGTTGATGGCACCATTGATGATCACAATTTCGTGCACCAAGTTTTTGGCGCCGTTGCCGGGGATTGTTGTGTTTGGACAACTGACGGTTCATCTTGTTGCTTAGATTCGGTATTTTTCTTCAGAGTTCTTAAGAATGAATTCTAGTGTTTGAAGGTGATGTTCTTATCATCATCAAAGCAGATTGATTCTCTTCAATTTGCTCTTGAATGCAATGTCCTGCTGAAGCTTGGCTAGTCATGTCTAATTCCTTTAGACTGAAGCTTTAGACTAACATTGCATGATTCCTGGAATTCTCATTAAGAATTTTGATATCTTTATTGTCTTTTCCACTTAATTTTCGAAAAAAAAAACCAAAAAAATTACAAAATCAAAAAAAAAATATTCTATGTTTCTTGTTTGAGTATAGTGTCTCATTTTAAGTTTGGTGTCAATTGTATGTTTCTGTTTTTCCTGCATTCATTCATGTGTCTTGAGTGATCTTCAAGATGTTCTTGATGATTTCATTGCTCTGATCTTTAAATTTTCTTGACTTGAGTGTTTTGTTATTTCTCATATGCATTCTCATTTTGTTAGTGTCAATGGAATACAAACTGCTAAGTTTGGTGTCTTGCATGCATTGTTATTTGATTTTAGTTGCATTTTGATTATTCCTCATATTAAAAATCCAAAAATATTTTTAATTTGTGTCTTTTCAAGTCAATAGTACAGAGAATTGAAGATTCAGAACATACAGCAGAGGAATTACATAGAAAAAGCTGGGCGTTCAAAACGCCAAGTGAAGAAGGCAAACTGGCGTTTAAACGCCAGCCAGGGTGCCTGGTTGGGCGTATAACGCCCAAAAGGGTAGAGCTTTGGGCGTTAAATGCCAGAATGGATACCATTCTGGGCGTTTAAGGCCAGGATGGCACAAGAGGGAAGATTCTGTTTTCAATTCAAATTTTTTTCAAGTTTTCAATATTTTTCAAAATCAATTCTTTTTCAAATCAAATCTTTTCAATCAAATCTTTTTCAAAATCTATTTCTTTCCATTTTCAAAAATACTTGCTATCAATTAATGATTTGATGCAACATTTCAAGTATGTTGCCTTTTCTGTTGAGAAAGGTTTAAATGTTTGAATCATATCTTTTCTTGTTAGCCAAGTCATTAATTTTTAAAATCAAATCTTTTTAAATTGCTTTTCAAATCATATCTTCTCAATCACATCTTTTTAAAACCATAACTTTTCAATCATATCTTCTTAATCACATCTTTTTCAAAATAGTTTTCAATCATATCTTTTTACTTTCTAGTTTCAAAATCTTTTTCAAAAATCACTTGATTTCTTTTCCACCCTTGGTTTTCGAAAATCAATTAGTATTTTTCAAAATGTTTTTCATTTATTTTCGAAAATTTCTTCCCCTCTTCTCACATCCTTCTATTTATAGACTAACACTATTCCTTAATGCACAATTCGAACTCCATCTTTCTTAATAAGTTCGAATTTTCTACCTCTTCCTTCTATTTTTCTTTTCCTCTAACACCTCAAGGAATCTCTATACTGTGACATAGAGGATTCTATATTTTCTTGTTCTCTTCTCTTTCATATGAGCAGGAGCAAAGACAAAAGCATTCTTGTTGAGGCTGATCCTGAACCTGAAAGGACCTTAAAGCGAAAACTAAGAGAAGCTAAGGCACAACTCTCTGTAGAGGACCTAACAGAAATCTTCAAAGAAGAAGAACCCATGGCAGTCGAAAACAACAACAATGCCAACAATGCAAGGAAGGTGCTGGGTGACTTTACTGCACCTACTCCCAACTTCTATGGGAGAAGCATCTCTATCCCTGCCATTGGAGCAAACAACTTTGAGTTTAAGCCTCAATTGGTTTCTCTAATGCAACAGAATTGCAAGTTCTATGGACTTCCATTGGAAGATCCTCATCAGTTTTTAGCTGAGTTCTTGCAAATCTGTGACATTGTCAAGACTAATGGGGTTGACTCTGAGGTCTACAGACATATGCTATTCCCATTTGCTGTAAGACACAGAGCTAGGACATGGTTGGACTCACAACCTAAAGAAAGCTTGAACTCTTGGGAAAAGCTAGTCCATGCCTTCTTGGCAAAGTTCTTTCCACCTCAAAAATTGAGTAAGCTTAGAGTGGAAGTCCAAACCTTCAGACAGAAGGAAGGTGAATCCCTCTATGAAGCTTGGGAAAGATACAAACAATTAATCAGAAAGTGTCCTTCTAACATGCTTTCAGAATGGAGCGTCATAGGTATTTTCTATGATGGTCTGTCTGAACTGTCCAAGATGTCATTGGATAGCTCTGCTAGAGGATCTCTTTATCTGAAGAAGACGCCTGCAGAAGCTCAAGAACTGATTGAAATGGTTGCAAATAACCAATTCATGTACACTTCTGAAAGGAATCCTGTGAACAATGGGACAAATCAGAAGAAAGGAGTTCTTGAGATTGATACTCTGAATGCCATATTGGCTCAGAACAAAATATTGACTCAGCAGATCAATATGATTTCTCAAAGTCTGTCTGGAATGCAAGCTGCACCAGGCAGTACTAAGGACGCTTCATCTGAAGAAGAAGCTTATGATCCTGAGAACCCTTCAATGGAAGAGGTGAATTACATGGGAGAACCCTATGGAAACACCTATAATCCTTCATGGAGAAATCATCCAAATCTCTCATGGAAGGATCAATAGAGACCTCAACAAGGTTTCAACAACAATAATGGTGGAAGAAACGGGTTTAGCAATAGCAAGCCTTTCCATCATCTTCTCAGCAACAGACAGAGAATTCTAAGCAGAGCCACTCTGACTTAGCAACCATGGTCTCTGATCTAATCAAAACCACCCAGAGTTTCATAATTGAAACAAGGTCCTCCATTAGGAATTTGGAGGCACAAGTGGGTCAGCTGAGTAAGAAAATTACTGAACTCCCTCCTAGTACTCTTCCAAGCAATACAAAAGAAAATCCAAAAGGAGAGTGCAAGGCCATCAACATGGCCGAATTTGGAGAGGAGGGAGAGGCAGTGAACGCCACTGAGGAAGACCTCAATGGACGTCCACTGGCCTCCAATGAGTTCCCTAATGAGGAACCATGGGAATCTGAGGCTCATAATAAGACCATAGAGATTCCATTGGACTTACTTCTACCATTCATGAGCTTTGATGAGTATTCTTCCTCTAAAGAGGATGAGTATGTCACTGAAGAGCAAGTTGCTAAATACCTTGGAGCAATCATGAAGCTAAATGACAAGTTATTTGGTAATGAGACTTGGGAGGATGAACCCCCTTTGCTCACCAAAGAACTGGATGACTTGTCTAGGCAGAAATTACCTCAAAAGAGACAAGATCCTGGGAAGTTCTCAATACCTTATGCCATAGGCACCATGACCTTCAAGAAGGCTCTGTGTGACCTAGGGTCAAGCATAAATCTCATGCCCCTTTCTATAATAGAGAAGCTAGGGATCTTTGAGGTGCAAGCTGCAAAAATCTCACTAGAGATGGCAGACAATTCAAGAAAACAAGCTTATGGACTTGTAGAGGATGTTCTGGTAAAAGTTGAAGACCATTACATCTCTGCTGATTTCATAGTCCTAGAGACTGGGAAGTGCATGGATGAATCCATCATCCTTGGCAGACCCTTCCTAGCCACAGCAAAGGCTGTGATTGATGTTGACAGAGGAGAATGGATCATTCAAGTGAATGAAGAACCCCTTGTGTTTAAGGCTCAAGGATATCCCTCTGTCACCATGGAGAAGAAGCATGAAGTGCTTCTCTCAAAACAGAGTCAAACAGAGCCCCCACAGTTAAACTCTAAGTTTGGTGTTGGGAGGTCACAACCAACTTCTAAGTTTGGTGTTGAACCCCCACATTCAAACTCTATGTTTGGTGTTGGGAGGTTCCAATATTGCTCTGAGCATCTGTGAGGCTCCATGAGAGCCCACTGTCAAGCTATTGACATTAAAGAAGCGCTTGTTGGGAGGCAACCCAATGTTATATTTAATCTATTTTACTTTGTTATTTTATGTTTTATGTAGGTTGATGATCATGGGAAGTCACAAAATCAATTGAAAAAGCAAAAACAGAATGAAAAACAGAAAGAAAAATAGCACACCCTGGAGGAGAACTTGCTGGCGTTTAAACGCCAGTGAAGCTAGCAAATGGGCGTTTAACGCCCAGTCTGGCACCATTCTAGGCGTTTAACGCCAGAAAGGGGCACCAGACTTGCGTTAAACGCCAAGAAAGGGCAAGAAGTTGGCGTTAAACGCCAAAAATGGGCACCAGCCCGGCGTTTAATGCCAGAATTGGCATAAAGAGCATTTTTGCTCGCCACTTGGTGCAGGGATGAATTTTCCTTGACACCTCAGGATCTGTGGACCCCACAGGATCCCCGCCTACCCCACCACTCTCTCTCTTCTTCACCCATTCACCAATCACCTCAACACCTTTTCCCCAAAAACCCTTCACCTATCAAATCCCATCTTTCTCTTCACCACTCACATCCTTCCTTCATAAAACCCCACCTACCTCACCATTCAAATTCAAACCACTTTCCCTCCCAAACCCACCCTTCCATAACCGAACCCTACCCTTCTCTCCACCCCTATATAAACCCATCTTCACTTCTACATTTTCACACAACCTAAACAATACTTCTCCCCTTTTGGCCAAACCACAAAGCCATCTCCATCTCCTTCATTTCTTCTTCTTCTACTATCTTCTTTCTTTTTTTGCTCGAGGACGAGCAAACCTCTTAAGTTTGGTGTGGTGAAAGCATTGCTTTTTGTTTTTCCATAACCATTTATGGCATCCAAGGCCGGAGAAACCTCTAGAAAGAGGAAAGGGAAGGCAAAAGCTTCCGCCTCCGAGTCATGGGAGATGGAGAGATTCATCTCAAGGGTGCATCAAGACCACTTCTATGAAGTTGTGGCCTTGAAGAAAGTGATCCCCGAGGTTCCTTTTAAACTCAAAAAGAGTGAATATCCGGAGATCCGACATGAGAACCGAAGAAGAGGTTGGGAAGTTCTTACCAACCCCATTCAACAAGTCAGAATCTTAATGGTTCAAGAGTTCTATGCCAATGGATGGATCACCAAGAACCATGATCAAAGTGTGAACCCGGACCCAAAGAATTGGCTTACAATGGTTCGGGGGAAATACTTGGATTTTAGTCCGAAAAATGTAAGGTTGGCATTCAACTTGCCCATGATGCAAGGAGATGAACACCCTTACACTAGAAGGGTCAATTTTGATCAAAGGTTGGACCAAGTCCTCACAGTCATTTGTGAAGAGGGTGTCCAATGGAAGAGAGATTCAAGAGGAAAGCCGGTTCAATTGAGAAGGCATGACCTCAAGCCCGTAGCTAGGGGATGGTTGGAGTTTATCCAACGCTCAATCATTCCCACTAGCAACCGGTCTGAAGTTACTCTATACCGGGCCATCATGATTCATAGTATCATGATCGGAGAAGAAGTAGAAGTTCATGAGGTTATAGCCCAAGAACTTTATAAGGTGGCAGACAAGTCCTCTACCTTGGCAAGGTTAGCCTTTCCCCATCTCATTTGTCATCTCTGTTATTCAGTTGGAATTGACATAGAGAGAGACATCCCCATTGATGAGGACAAGCTCATCACTAAGAAAAGGATGGAGCAAACAAGAGACTCCTCTCATCATGAAATCCCTGAGACGCCTCAAGGGATGCACTTTCCTCCACAAAACTATTGGGAGCAAATCAATATCTCCCTAGGAGAATTGAGTTCCAACATGGGACAACTAAGGGTGGAGCACCAAGAACATTCCATCCTCCTCCATGAAATTAGAGAAGATCAAAGAATCATGAGAGAGGAGCAACAAAGACAAAGAAGAGACATTGAGGAGCTCAAGCACTCCATAAGATCTTCAAGAGGAAGAGCAAGCCGCCATCACTAAGGTGGACCCGTTCTTTAATTTCCTTGTTCTCTATTTTCCTGTTTTTCGAATTTTAATGCTTATGTTTATCTATCTTTGTGTCTTGTGATCATTAGTGTCTTAGTGTCTATGCCTTAAAGTTATGAATGTCCTATGAATCCATCACCTTTCTTAAATGAAAAATGTTCTTAATTGAAAAAGAGAAGAATTGCATGAATTTTAAATTTTATAACAGATTAATTATATTGATGTGGTGGCAATACTTTTGTTTTCTGAATGTATGCTTGAACAGTGCATATGTCTTTTGAATTTGTTGTTCATGAATGTTGGCTCTTGAAAGAATGATGAAAAAGGAGACATGTTACTGAGGATCTGAAAAATCATAAAAATGATTCTTGAAGCAAGAAAAAGCAATGAATACAAAAAAAACGAAAAAAAAGAGAGAAAAAGAAAAAAAATAAAGTTGTGATCCAAGGCAAAAAGAGTGTGCTTAAGAACCCTGGACACCTTTAATTGGGGACTCTAGCAAAGCTGGGTCACAATCTGAAAAGGTCCACCCAATTATGTGTCTGTGGCATGTATGTATCCGGTGGTAATACTGGAAGACAAAGTGCTTTGGGCCACGGCCAAGACTCATAAAGTAGTTGTGTTCAGGAATCATCATACTTAACTAGGAGAATCAATAACACTATCTGGATTCTGAGTTCCTATAGAAGCCAATCATTCTGAATTTCAAAGGATAGAGTGAGATGCCAAAACTATTCAGAGGCAAAAAGCTAAAAGCCCCGCTCATCTAATTAATACTGATCTTCATAGATGTTTTTAGAATTAATTGCATATTCTCTTCTCTTTATCTTATTTGATATTCAGTTGCTTGGGGACAAGCAACAATTTAAGTTTGGTGTTGTGATGAACGGATAATTTATACGCTTTTTGGCATTGTTTTTAGTATATTTTAGTTAGTTTTTAGTATATTTCTATTATTTTTAGTTAAAATTCACTTTTCTGGACTTTACTATGAGTTTGTGTATTTTTCTGTGATTTCAGGTATTTTCTGGCTGAAATTGAGGGACCTGAGCAAAAATCTGATTCAGAGACTAAAAAGGATTGCAGATGCTGTTAGATTCTGACCTCCCTGCACTCGAAGTAGATTTTCTAGAGCTACAGAAGCCCAATTGGCGCGCTCTCAACGGAATTGGAAAGTAGACATCCTGGGCTTTCCAGAAATATATAATAGTCCATACTTTGCCCAAGATTTAATGGCCCAAACAGGCGTTCGAAATCAGCACAAAACTGCCCGGCGGTAAACGCCGGAACTGGCACAAGAATGGGAGTTAAACGCCCAAACTGGCACAAAAGTGGATTTTTATGTAATTTACTCATCTTTGTAAACCCTAGGCTACTAGTTCTCTACAAATAAGACCTTTTGCTATTGTATTTTCATCTTGGTTCTTCTGGTTCCCTCTCCGGGACCGAAACCAATGATCACTTTTGTTCTTATGTATTTTCAACGGTGGAGTTTCTACACACCATAGATTAAGGTGTCGAGCTTTGCTGTACCTCGAGTATTAATGCAATTACTATTTTTCTTCTATTCAATTCAGCTTGTTCTTGTTCTAAGGTATTCATTTGCACCCAAGAACATGATGAATGTGATGATTATGTGACACTCATCATCATTCTCACTTATGAACGAGTGTCTGACAACCACTTCTGTTCTACAAGCAAACAAGGCTTGAATGTTTATCTCTTGGATCCCTTGATCGGAATCTTCGTGGTATAAGCTAGAATTGATGGCGGCATTCAAGAGAATCCGGAAGGTCTAAACCTTGTCTGTGGTATTCTGAGTAGGATTCAATGATTGAATGACTGTGACGAACTTCAAACTCCTGAAGGCTAGGCGTTAGTGACAGACGCAAAAGAATCATTGGATTCTATTCCAATCTGATTGAGAACCGATAGATGATTAGCCGTGCTGTGACAGGGTGCGTTGAACATTTTCACTGAGAGGATGGGAGGTAGCCACTGACAACGGTGAAACCCTACATACAGCTTGCCATGGAAAGGAGTAAGAAGAATTGAATGAAGACAGTAGGAAAGCAGAGAGACGGAAGGGACAAAGCATCTCCATTCGCTTATCTGAAATTCTCACCAATGAATTACATAAGTATCTCTATCTTTATACTTTATTCGTATATCATCCATAACCATTTGAATCTGCCTGACTAAGATTTACAAGGTGACCATAGCTTGCTTCATACCAACAATCTCCATGGGATCGACCCTTACTCGCGTAAGGTTTATTACTTGGACGACCCAGTACACTTGCTGGTTAGTTGTGCGAAGTTGTGATAAATAGTTGAGATTGCAATTGAGCGTACCATGTTGATGGCACCATTGATGATCACAATTTCGTTCACCAACGCGCACGCGTAGGTTCCTAGTTTTATCAATGTACACGGACGTGCAGGGTGCGCGCCCGCGTCGATTCGAAAAAAAAGATAACCATAGTGTGCGAAGAACACTGCGCAGCAGCGCACATTTCTTCTCCTCCCCCTTTCACCATCTCCGCCTCATCTCTCCTTTCCACAGCCTCTGCTCCGCCGGCCACCACCACCACACGGCCAGCCCCTCTCTCTCTGACCATCAGCACCAACCCCTCTTCGCTTTCTCTCTCTCTTACTTACCCACTCCGCCCCTATCTCTCACTCCCTCGTCTCTCCCGAGCACCACCGCCGTCGCTCCGCCATAACCGCCACCATCCACGGCGGCGCGGTTCTATGATTCTATTGCTCCAGTTCCAATCCCAATTTCCTTTTCCATTTTTAGTTCTTCTCTGCCCCCAGGTTACTCGCCTCAACTCTGTTTCCTTTAATTTTCTCTCATGATTAATTTTAGTAAATTAGAATGTAGTTTCTACATGCTAGGTTAGATAGATATATCTGCTGTTAGGTAGCTAGGTCTGGATAGAGGATTCTAGGCCTGATAAGTGCTCCGTTCGTGTTCATTCTCTGTTTGATTACTTGTCTGATGAGTGCTAATTTTGATTTGCTCTATATTCAATTTTTACTACCTGGATGCTATCTCATGGCTATTGTGATTAATTGATGTTGTAATCATACTATTTATGCTATGTTGCTATCCTGGAACGTTCAAATTACTGCCGGAATCCTACCCGAATTTCCGAAAACCCCTATTTAGCAATGGTGCACGAAGTTTTTGTAATTCGCACAACTAACCAGCAAGTGCACTGGGTCGTCCAAGTAATACCTTACGTGAGTAAGGGTCGATCCCACGGAGATTATTGGTTTGAAGCAATCAATGTTTATTTTATTAATCTTAGTCAGGAGGCAAATAAGATTATTTGGATTTAATTGTAAGAAGTCAAAGTATTTAAAATTAGTAGAAAAATAAAAGAGAATCAAATCGTTACTTGGTGTGCAGTAATGAGAAATATGTTGAAGTTTCGGAGATGCTTTGTCCTTTGAATTTCTACTTTTCCTTGAAGTCCTCTTCCCACACGCATGGTTCCTTCCATGGCAAGCTCTATGTAGGGTGTCACCGTTGTCAATGGCTACCTCCCATCCTTTCAGTGAAAACGTTCCTATGCTCTGTCACAGCACGGCTAATCATCTGTCGGTTCTCAATCAGGTTGGAATAGAATCCATTGATTCTTTTGCGTCTGTCACTAACGCCCAGCCTTCATGAGTTTGAAGCTCGTTACAGCCATTCAATCCCAGAATCCTACTCAGAATACCACAGACAAGGTTTAGACTTTCCGGATCCTCATGAATGCCGCCATCAATCCGGCTTATACCACAAAGATTCTGATTAAGGAATCTAAGAGATACTCATTCAATCTGATGTAGAACGGAGGTGGTTGTCAGGCACACGTTCATGGATTGAGGAAGGTGATGAGTGTCACGGATCATCACCTTCTCCATAATTAAGCGCGAATGAACATCTTAGATAAGAACAAGCGTGTTTGAATGGAAAACAAAGGAATTGTATTAAATCATCGAGACGCCGCAGAGCTCCTCACCCCCAACAATGGAGTTTAGAGACTCATGCCGTCAAAAAGTATGTAATTCAGATCTGAAAATGTCATGAGGTACAAGATAAGTCTCTAAAAGTTGTTTAAATAGTAAACTAGTAACCTAGGTTTACAGAATATGAGTAAACTAAGATAATTGGTGCAGAAATCCACTTCTGGGGCCCACTTGGTGTGTGCTGGGGCTGAGACTAAAGCTATCCACGAGTAGGGGCCTTTCTTGGAGTTAAACTCCAAGTTATGACGTGTTTTGGGCGTTCAACTCCGGATCATGACGTTTTTCTGGCGTTTAACTCCAGACAGCAGCATGTACTTGGCGTTCAACGCCAAGTTACGTCGTCTATCTTCGCCAAAGTTTGGACTATTATATATTGCTGGAAAGCCCTGGATGTCGACGTTCCAACGCCGTTGAGAGCGCGCCAATTGGACTCCTGTAGCTCCAAAAAATCCATTCCGAGTGCAGGGAGGTCAGGATCCAACAGCATCAGCAGTCCTTTTTCAGCCTAACTCAGATTTTTGCTCAACTCCCTGAATTTCAGCCAGAAATTACCTGAAAGCACAGAAAAACACACAAACTCATAGTAAAGTCCAGAAATATGATTTTTGCCTAAAAACTAATAATATTCTACTAAAAACTAATTAAAACATGCTAAAATCTACATGAAATTACCCCCAAAAAGCGTATAAAATATCCGCTCATCACAACACCAAACTTAAACTGTTGCTTGTCCTCAAGCAACTAGATAAATAAAATAGGTTTTAACAGAAATTAAGAAGTAATAATATTCTAGAGTTTTAAATGAAGCTCAGATTCTTATTAGATGAGCGGGACTTGTAGCTTTTTGTTTCTGAACAGTTTTGGCATCTCCCTTTATCCTTTGAATTTCAGAATGATTGGCATCCATAGGAACTCAGAATTCAGATAGTATTATTGATTCTCCTAGTGTAGTATGTTGATTCTTGAACACAGTTATTTTATGAGTCTTGGCCGTGGCCCTAAGCACTTTGTTTTCCAGTATTATCACCAGATACATAAATGCCACAGACACATGACTAGGTGAACCTTTTCAGATTGTGACTTAGCTTTGCTAGAGTCCCCAGTCAGAGGTGTCCAGAGCTCTTGAGCACACTCTTTTTGCCTTGGATCACGACTTTAACCACTCAGTCTCAAGTTTGTAACTTGGACCTGCATGCCACAAGCACATGGTTAGGGACAGCTTGGTTTAGCCGCTTAGGCCTGGAACTATTTCCTTGGGCCCTCCTATCCACTGATGCTCAAAGCCTTGGATCCTTTTTACCCTTGCCTTTTGGTTTTAAGGGCTATTGGCTTTTTCTACTGCTCTTTTTTTTTTTGAATGGACTGCTTTTTCTTGCTTCAAGAATCAATTTCATGATTTTTCAGATCATCAATAATATTTTTCGTGTTCCTCATTCTTTCAGGAACCAATATTCATCAAATTCAAAGTACAAGTTATGCACTGTTCAAGCATTCATTCAGAGAACAAAAAGTATTGCCACCACACATAATTAATTATGATTTTTATTATTAAGAACTCGAAAAATATAGATTACTTCTTTATTCTAAAAAAAATCTACTACTTTATTCATGCCTGATGATGATGAGAAAAGTAAATTATAGCTTAATTGGAAATAAAATCAAAATAGATATACTAATTAATACTACTACTACCACTATATATCTCCTAAGGTAAATTTCCATAATAACACTGTTCATACCCTGACCGGGGTCCTCCAACTCGGCAAATTCGTAAGAGGTCCGACCTTGTCCTAAAGCTCACACCTAAAGGTCGGACCTCGGACAAAGAGCAAGGAAGGCCCATCAAAAGGAACGCAGCCCAAACCTAAAGGCCGAAAAGGCCTAGAAAAGGCGGTTCCACAAAGATAGAGATAAAACTCCCAAAGATAAGATAAGATAAGAATATCTTATCCAGGGAAGATCACGGCCAACTACTATAAATACACTGGAGCACCCAGGTATGGCATTCATTCCACATCTACACATATCTGCTTGGACCCATGCTAACTTAAGCATCGGAGTGTCATTGCAGGTACAACCACCAACCATTCCGCATATCAAGCTCGGGTCACCGAACCCCCACCTCGGGCCTCTCCAGACGACCGAGCTGCACGTTTCAGGTAAACCCTCGGAACATTGGTGCCGTTGCCGGGGACCTGGAAGTCATCCCTCTACCATGGCGGACGACCCTCTCAACAATGACCACGCTGCATCTGAACAAGAGGACGAAATTGACACCGGAGAACGACCGGACAGCCCTCTATCACCACGCACTCCAGGAGGAAACAAACAGAATCACCCAAAAACATCACTCCCAAACAAAGATCCACAAAATTCCGAAAAAGAGAAGAGCTCGGAAATTCTAGAAGCAGTCCGAGCACAACAAGACCGACTAAAACAACTCGAAGAGGACATAAAAAAGCAGAAAGAAACTGAACAAGATCTGAAAAGGGAAGCTCGAAAGCGCAGAGAATTAGAAGAAAAACTGCGGAAAATAGAGGCCAACCTGAAAGACCGGACAGAACGCGGCACCACCACCGAGGGCAACCACGATCCCTTCACGCAAGAGATCATGAAGGAGAAGGTACCGCGAAACTTCAAACCACCCGATATGGACCTCTACGACGGCACCACCGATCCAAGTCATCACCTCAGCAACTTCAGAAGCCGAATGTACCTAGTCGACGCCTCCGACGCGATTCGGTGCAAAGCCTTCCCCACCACTCTCACCAAGTCAGCCATGAAGTGGTTCGACAACCTGCCACCAAGATCAATCACCAGCTTCGAAGACCTAACCAAAAAATTCCTAACAAGATTCTCTATTCAAAAGGACAAGACAAAACATGCCCCCAGTCTACTCGGGATCAAACAAGGTAACCAAGAAACTCTCCGAGAATACATGGAGCGATTCAACAAAGCCTGCCTGGACATACGACACTTGCCCACTGAAGCAGCCATCATGGGACTAGCAAACGGCCTAAAAGAGGGACCGTTTAGCCAATCCCTATCCAAACGATACCCGACCTCCCTATACGAGGTGCAGGAGCGGGCAGAAAAATATATCAACATGGAGGAAACCTCCCAGCTAAGAGACTCTTCTAGGAAGGAATCAACCTACCCACTCCGAGATCGGGATCGGGAACAGAAGAAGAAAGAAGAACCCAACCCGGACAAGCCACGGAAGTACCACAACTACACCCCCCTCCGAGTCTCCCTGGTAGACGTCTACAGAGAAGTATGCCACACCGAAAAGATCCCACCGCCCCGACCGCTAAAACACAAGAAAGCGGGGAGAGATCGGTCCGAATACTCTGAATATCACAAGCTCTACGGTCATTCTACTAACGACTGCTACGACCTAAAAAATGTTATAGAAAAGCTAGCCAGAGAAGGAAAACTCGACAGATACATAGCAGAGAAAGGAGAAGAGACCAGGAAGAGAAGGCGGGGAGACAACGAAGATCGGGCCGAACAAACCCCGCGAACCCCTGAAAGACATGTTCACATGATAAATGGAGGTTTTGCAGGCGGAGGAACATCCAAATCCTCGTGAAAAAGACACCTCAAAGAAGTCTATCACGTCCGAGAAGACAGTCCCCTGCCCGAATTACCTATTATCTCATTTACCCGAGAAGATGCTCAAGGGATAATTCCCGGACACGACGATCCAAAGGTAATCACCATTATCCTAGCAAACGCCAATTTACATCGAACCCTGATTGACCAGGGAAGCTCAGCGGATATCCTGTTCAAAACGGCCTTCGACAAGCTCGGACTTGAAGAAAAAGAACTAAAGGCCTATCCCACCGACCTATTTGGACTAGGGGATACTCCGATCCATCCCTTAGGATACATCTCGCTACACACTACCTTTGGAAGAGGCGAGCAATCTAAAACATTAAGCATCGACTACATTATAGTCGACGTCACTTCAGCATACAATGCCCTCATTGGGCGACCAACCCTAAACAGACTGGCAGCTATAGTCTCGACCCCACACCTCTGTATGACGTTCCCTACCGCAAAAGGAATCGCTACCCTAAAAGGCGACCAAAAACTAGCGCGGCGATGCTACAACGAAAGCCTGAGCCTAAAAGGGAAAGAGGTCAACACAATAGAACTCGGACGAGTTCAATCCCGAGAAGATCTTCGGCCACAACCAGAAGGAGAAACCGAAAAAGTCCAGATTGGGAACACACCTGAAAAAATAACAAACATAGGAGCAAACCTCGAAACGGGCCTAAAAGAGGAACTCATAACCCTCTTAAGGGAGAATTTCGACCTCTTCGCCTGGAAAGCCTCCGACATGCCAGGCATAAGCCCCGACCTGATGTGCCATAAGCTATCAGTTTACCCGGGATCCCGACCTGTCCAACAAAGACGTCGGAAGCTCGGACCCGAGCGCATGCAAGCAATAGAAGAACAAGTACAAGCACTGCTAGATGCAGGGTTCATTAGGGAAGTAAAATACCCCCTATGGCTCGCAAACGTGGTCCTGGTAAAAAAGCCCAACGAAAAATGGAGGATGTGCGTCGATTACACGGATCTCAACAAAGCCTGCCCCAAAGACCCATATCCACTACCAAACATCGACGCCTTAGTAGACGCAGCCTCAGGCTATAGATATCTCTCCTTCATGGACGCATACTCGGGATACAATCAAATCCCGATGTACGGACCCGACCAAGAAAAGACCTCGTTCATAACCCCAAGGGCAAACTACTGCTACGTAGTAATGCCCTTCGGGCTGAAGAACGCAGGGGCAACCTACCAGAGGCTAATGAACAAAGTGTTCTCAGAGCACATCGGACTACAGTTGGAGGTGTACGTCGACGACATGCTGGTAAAGACACAAGAAGACAGAAACTTGCTGACCGACCTCACCAGTATCTTCGGCACCCTCAGAAAACACAACATGAGACTTAACCCGACAAAGTGCACCTTCGCCGCAGAAGCCGGAAAGTTCTTAGGCTTCATGCTGACTCAAAGGGGCATCGAAGCAAACCCGGACAAATGCCAAGCGATACTCAATATGAAGAGCCCGACGTGTGTCAAAGAAGTACAACAACTGAATGGAAGGCTAGCCGCCCTATCAAGATTCTTGGCAGGATCAGCAATAAAGTCACTACCTCTCTACTCACTCCTAAAGAAAGGGAAACCCTTCTCATGGACCCCGGAGTGCGAAAAAGCCTTTCAAGAATTCAAGGAATTCCTCGGGCAGCCACCAATCCTAACCCGACCTTTAAAAGGGGAAGAACTCGTACTATACCTCTCGGTTGGAAATCGAGCAGTCGCTTCAGCGTTAATACGAGAAAATGACCGAGGACAACACCCCATATACTTTGTAAGCAAGGCACTACAAGGGGCCGAATTAAACTATCAGAAGATAGAAAAATTCGCCTACGCCCTAGTGTTCACAGCTCGGAGGCTCCGTCCCTACTTTCAAGCCCACACCATCAAAGTCCGGACAAACCAACCCATGAGACACATCCTCCAAAAAACAGACCTGGCAGGACGAATACTGCAATGGGCGGTGGAACTGTCTGAGTTCGACCTCCACTATGAAACCCGGACTGCCATAAAATCTCAGTATCTAGCCGACTTCATCGCAGAATACACTGAGACCCCTGGAACCCCACTCTCATGGAACCTGTATGTCGACGGGTCCTCAAACAAAACTGGAAGCGGAGCCGGGGTTATACTCGAAAGCGACCAAGGAACGCGGATAGAACTATCCCTAAAATTCGAGTTCCAGGCTTCGAACAACCAAGCCGAATAAGAGGCCCTACTAGCAGGTCTAAAGCTAGCCGAAGAGATCGGAGCCCAGAAAATCACGATCTTCAGCGACTCCCAGGTCGTCACATCACAAGTAAATGGAAGCTACCAGGCCAAAGACACAACTATGAAAAAATACCTGGACCAAACACAGGCACAATTACGCCACTTTTCAGAAATACAGATTCAGCACATACCTCGGGAACAAAACGCCCGGGCAGACGCCCTCTCGAAGCTTGCCAGCACCAAGCCCGGAGGCAACAACAGAAGTCTCCTCCAGGAAACCTTACAATCCCCCTCCGTGCTAAGAGAGGAAGAAGCGCTAAACATATCTAACCACCAGCAAGGATGGATGACCCCCATACTCAACTACCTGAAATCGGGAACTCTCCCCGCCGAAAGGAAGGAAGCTAGAAGACTCACGAAAGACGCCCAGAATTATACACTGATTCACGACATATTATACAGAAGAGGATTCTCAAACCCCCTCCTTAGGTGTATCCCGACCTCAGAAACAAAGAGCGTCCTCGAAGAAGTCCACGGAGGCATGTGTGGGAACCACCTCGGAGCTCGAGCATTATCCAAGAAAGTAGTCCGAGCCGGGTTCTACTGGCCGGCTCTGCAAAGACGCAACGGAATTTGTGAAAATATGCCCCCCTGCCAAAAACACGCCAATTTTCACAAAGCACCACCCGAAGACCTTATCAGCGTCACCGCACCATGGCCCTTCGCAAAATGGGGACTTGACCTACTCGGCCCGTTCCCCCAAGGACCGGGGCAAGTCAAATACCTCATAGTAGGGGTCGACTACTTCACAAAGTGGATCGAAGCTGAACCCTTAGCCACCATCACGGCTCAGAAAAGCCGCAAATTCCTATACAAAAACATCGTCACAAGGTTCGGAGTCCCCTACTCCATCACCACAGACAATGGAACACAGTTCACAGACACAAGTTTTCGGAACTTGGTGGCCGAGCTAAAAATCAAACAGAAATTCACCTCAGTCGAGCACCCACAAGCCAATGGACAAGCAGAGGCCGCAAATAAAGTCATCTTGGCCGGGTTAAAACGAAGACTCCAAGAGGCCAAAGGGGCATGGGCTGAGGAGCTCCCCCAGGTACTATGGGCATATCGGACAACTCCACACTCTACAACGGGAGAATCGCCATTCCGACTAGCTTACGGGATGGAGGCAATGATTCCTATCGAAATAGATGAAGGGTCACCCAGAGTCATCTTCTACAACGAAGAAGGTAACCCGCAGGCACAAAAGGAAGAACTCGACCTCCTCCCCGAGGTCCGAGAAAGAGCCCGGATCCGAGAAGAAGCCTTAAAACGGCGAACGGCCCTCAGATACAATCAGAAAGTAATAAAGCGAAGCTTCTCCATTCACGACCTGATTCTAATCCGAAATGACATCGGAACACAAAAGTCGGGAGAAGGAAAGCTAGCTGCAAATTGGAAAGGACCCTACAAGGTAACAGAAGTCTTAGGAACAGGCTATTACAAAGTATCCGACCTAGAAGGCAATGAGCTGCCCAGGGCCTGGCACGCCTGTAATCTAAGACGATACTACAGCTAGAAAAATATAACCCGAGGTGTACTCTTTTTCCTACAAGGGTTTTTTAATGAGACACCCGGTCAAGAAAGGCACCCGACCTAGCCAAGGGTAAACACTCTGTAAATATTCTTTCTTTTTTAATACTAATCAAATTTTTCTCTTTTCTTTCTCCTTCTTCTTCCTCATGATGAAACAAATCCTGGAACGTACCCCGCCAAGGCGCATTAATTTATGCTCGGCAAAACGCAAAAAATCATTGCCAAGAGACCACACAAGGTCGGCAAAGATAAAGCGACGAGGTTCAAATTAATGTGAGAAGTTATAAAGCAACTCTGAAAAGGCTCAAAAAGCCAAATAAAAAGAGATTACAAAAATAACTTAAAAGGCCGACCAACGACAAGGTCGGACCCAACAAAGGGAAGTACTCGACCGCCCCTCCCGAGGTCCGAGAAAAAGCCCGGATCCGAGAAAGAAGCCTTAAAACGGCGAAAACAAAGATTTCGAAAACGCTTACTAAAAAGTTGCTATATGATGCGCGAAATTGTGAACAATACTTTTTCACAACTCTCATAATCCCCGGTAATGGCTCCAAGAACGTGGTAGCTCAATACCATGGCATTACACAACTTCGCACAACTAACCAGCAAGTGCACTGGGTCGTCCAAGTAATAAACCTTACGTGAGTAAGGGTCGATCCCACGGAGATTGTTAGTATTGAAGCAAGCTATGGTCATATTGTAAATCTTAGTCAGGCAAACTCAAATGATAATGATGATGAACGAAAATAACACAAAGGTAAAGATAGAGATACTTATGTAATTCATTGGTGAGAACTTCAGATAAGCGCATGAAGATGCCTTCCCTTCCGTCTCTCTGCTTTCCTACTGCCTTCATCCAATCCTTCCTACTCCTTTCCATGGCAAGCTCGTGTAGGGTTTCACTGTTGTCAGCAGCTACCTCCCATCCTCGCAGTGAAAGCTAATGCACACACTCTGTCACAGTGCTGCCAGTCACCGGTGTGGTTCCCTCCCCTACCGGAATAGAATCCAGTGATTCTTTTGCGTCTGTCACTAACGCCCAGTAGGTTACAGGTTTGAAGCACGTCACAATCATTCAGTCATTGAATCCTACTCAGAATACCACAGACAAGGTTAGACCTTCCGGATTCTCTTGAATGCTGCCATCAGTTCTTGCCTATACCACGAAGACTCTGACCTCACGGAATGGTTGGCTCGTTTGTCAGGCGAGCACTCAGTTGTCAGGCGATCAACCATGCATCGTGCAATCAGGAATCCAAGAGATATTCACTAAGCCTCAAATGCTTGTAGAACAAGAGTGGTTGTCAGTCACTTTGTTCATGGGTGAGAATGGTGATGGGCTCAATCATCACCTTCATCAAGTTGAAGAACAAGTGATATCTTGGAACAAGAACAAGCGGAATTGAATGGAAGAACAATAGTAATTGCATTAATACTCGAGGTACAGCAGAGCTCCACACCTTAATCTATGGTGTGTAGAAGCTCCACCGTTGAAAATACATAAGCATAAGGTCTAGGCATGGCCGAATGGCCAGCCTCCCAGTGATCTAAGATCAAAAGTGATCAAAAGATATAAAGATCCAAAGACTTTTTTTTTAATACAATAGCAAAAGGTCCTACTTATAAGAAACTAGTAGCCTAAGGTGTACAGAAATGAGTAAATGACATAAAAATCCTCTTCCAGGCCCACTTGGTGTGTGCTTGGGCTGAGCAATGAAGCAAATTTCGTGTAGAGACTCTTCTTGGAGTTAAACACCAGCTTTGGTGCCAGTTTGGGCGTTTAACTCCCATTTGGGTGCCAGTTCCAGCGTTTAACGCTGGGATTTCTTGAGGTGACTTTGAACGCCAGTTAGGGCCATCAAATCTTGGGCAAAGTATGGACTATCATATATTGCTGGAAAGCCCAGGATGTCTACTTTCCAACGCCGTTGAGAGCGCGCCAATTGGGCTTCTGTAGCTCCAGAAAATCCACTTCGGGTGCAGGGAGGTCAGAATCCAACAGCATCTGCAGTCCTTTTTGGTCTCTGAATCAGTCTTTTGCTCAGGTCCCTCAATTTCAGCCAGAAAATACCTGAAATCACAGAAAAACACACAAACTCATAGTGAAGTCCAGAAAAGTGAATTTTAACTAAAAACTAATAAAAATATATTAAAAACTAACTATATCATACTAAAAACATACTAAAAACAATGCCAAAAAGTATACAAATTATCCGCTCATCACTATACAAAAACAACTAAAAAGTACAAGCGAAAAAACAAAATCAAAGGAAAGGGTAAAACAAAGTTTCAAAAAAAAGCGCTAGCTAAAAGGTTGTTATCCAAAAACAACTAAAAAGCATAAAAGCGGAACAAAAAGTCAAAACGCGAACAAACACCGCATAATAAGCTAAAAAAGTTACTACAAGTAGCTAATAGCAAAAAGGTGTCCAAAGCATTCACAGAAACCATCCAAAAAAAAAAAAAAGAGCCCACAGGCCGGGCAAAAAACCAAAGATAAAAGGATTACAGAGAATCAAGATCCTTTCCGGACTCCACATCAACAGAAGGCTGCGGAAGAAACATAGAAATCGGGACAGCATTGACGGCACCGTCATCTCGGTTTAAAACCTCCACACCAGATCCATCCCCGGCCAAAGGTAAAGTCGGGTTCGCAACCGGAACTTTGGGGTCAGACACCGGAACCTCATCCTCGTTGGGAGCAGGAACAATCTTTCCCTCCACAACAACGTTATCCGTACTGAATAAACTCAGATCCAGGTCAGGAGCAAGAACCCGGACCTGAGCCTTCAAATTTTCAAACATAGCATCCATACCCTTAGCCACATGACCCTCTAGCTCGTAAAAATCATCCTGAGCGGATTGCAACCTCTCCTTTGTCTCCACAAGCTCAGCATATGTCCGAGTATAACTCTCCCTCGCCGCCTTCGCCATCTCCTCAGATGCATTCGCTGCCGCAACAGCCGCGGTAGCTTTAGCTTTCTCTTTCTCCAAAGATGCCTCCAGCTCAGTAATCCTAGCAGCCTTCAGTTCACTAATCCTCTCGAACTCAGACTGAGCCTTCTCAAGTCGGGAACTGGTCGCACCAAGGGGGGATTTCTTGAACTCCCGGGCAATAGCGGCATGAAGACTAGCCATCCGAACACAGCTCCACGCCATATACTGAAAATGGTGCTCCATAGACACATCATCAGTAGAAATAAAAGTCTGAGGGAGAATATGCTGTTCAACCCAACCAAGAGCATCAAAATCCTTATCATTAAAACCCGCAAGCTCTTGAGAGGTCTTCTGCTTCTTGGGAGGAGGACCCGAGGACGACGGCGGGGAAGAGCTACCGGGCCCAGAGGTCGGAGGATCTTGATTTATAGGTCGGAACTGGGGAGTCGGAATAGTCTTCGACCGAGTAGTGACACCCACAGTAGTCTTCTTCGGAGAAGATCGGGCAGAAGCCTCCCCAGCCTCGATATTTCGAGCAGCCACAGACTTCTTCGTCCGACGAAGGTACTTCATGGAATCCGCCTGAGAAGACATCTCTGCAGAAATAAAAGAAAAGGATTACCACAACAGAAATTCCACCAAAACAAGCAAAGCCAAAATACTAAAAAAGATGAATCTCGGAGAGGTCGGGAACTACCTAACTCGGAACGGAGAAGGCTTGGATCTCCCAACATTTTCTTCGTGTCCAAGTGAGGTGCCCGACCCCATAAACTGCTTACCACACCCACAAAAGCCTGCTCCACCTCATCTAGACTCTCAAAGGTATACTTAGTAGACACTACATTCTCCTGCCAACAAAGAGGAAAAGAAGGCTCCCCACTCTCATCTAGAAAGAAAGGTCGGACGTCTCCAGTAGCTCGGACCTTGAAATAAAAGTTCTTAAAATCATGAAAGGACTCATCATACAGGGTACAAAACTTCCTTCCCTGGTTAACCCTAAAAGAGACCCAAGATACCTTCCCTCCACCCGACCCCGGCTTCGTCAACACAAACAAATAGGAAAAAAGAGAAATAGAGGGAGCACTATACTACAACGACGGCACAGAGGAAACCCCGGAAAGACACACAGAAAGATTCGGGAAAGCAGAACAAAGAGAAAGAAGAAGCGGTGCTCGTAAAAGCATAAGAAAAACAAAACGCAGAAAAAAGGAAGGGAGCAAATAAATAAAGCCTTCACAGAGCCCGAACGGAAATCGAGGAAAAACGGTAAAATGCAATAAATGCAGGAACGGCCATTTTTGAAATTTTGAAAAACTACTATGCCCGAGCACGACCTCCCAAAAAGGACGAACTCGGGCAGGGGCACTGTTCATACCCTGACCGGGGTCCTCCAACTCGGCAAATTCGTAAGAGGTCCGACCTTGTCCTAAAGCTCACACCTAAAGGTCGGACCTCGGACAAAGAGCAAGGAAGGCCCATCAAAAGGAACGCAGCCCAAACCTAAAGGCCGAAAAGGCATAGAAAAGGCGGTTCCACAAAGATAGAGATAAAACTCCCAAAGATAAGATAAGATAGGAATATCTTATCCAGGGAAGATCACGGCCAACTACTATAAATACACTGGAGCACCCAGGTATGGCATTCATTCCACATCTACACATATCTGCTTGGACCCATGCTAACTTAAGCATCGGAGTGTCATTGCAGGTACAACCACCAACCATTCCGCATATCAAGCTCGGGTCACCGAACCCCCACCTCGGGCCTCTCCAGACGACCGAGCTGCACGTTTCAGGTAAACCCTCGGAACAAACACTATCACAAAGTAAAGTAAAAAAAATTTTGGAACTCAACAACCTGTTGTTTTGAGAAGTAGATGTTCCTCTAATCTGTGGGGTGTTGTTCAAGGATTAATTTTTGGCGCTTCAGCTCCCTTAGATCACGCCCTTGCTCTTCCTGTTCCTTAAGTAGTTTGCAAAGCATGCTACTTTGATTGTTCTGTTCTTCCTTTAATTGATCCATAGCTTCTTGCAATTTGGAAATAGAAGCCTCAAGATGTTCCCAATATTCAAATTGAGGCAGTTCTGGAAGGGCTTCCTGTGCCCTTCTCTTGGCTGAATCATCTTGTTGCTGTTGTCTGACCATTGATATTCCAGTAATTGGCCTCTCAACTGGGATATATTCTGTTATTCCCATCTTCACTCCAGCATTTTTGCATAGCATAGAAATTAAGCTTGGATAGGCCAATCTGGCGTCCTTGGAATTCCTGTTTGCTATTTTGTATAGCTCACATGAGATCAGTTGATGGACTTCTACTTCTTTTCCCAACATGATGCAGTGAATCATTACTGCTCTTTTAATAGTAACTTCAGAACGGTTGCTGGTGGGCAATATGGAACGCCCTATGAAATCTAGCCAACCTCTGGCTACTGGTTTTAGATCTTCTCTTTTGAGTTGAACTGGGATGCCAGTCGTGCTGGTGGTCCACTTGGCTTCAGGGATGCATATATCCTCCAGAATCTTGTCCAGACCTTTATTTACCCTCATCATCCTTCTATTAAAGGAGTCTGGGTCATCTTTCAGTTGGGGAAGCTTAAATATCTCCCTGATCATGTCAGGATGGGTATGAATAATCTTTCCTCTGACTAAGGTCCGATGGTCATAGAGAGCAGCTCCAATTATTCTTTGCCTGTCTGTCTGCCATAGATTAGCATAGAACTCCTGAACCATGTTCCTTCCCACTTTCGTTTCAGGATTGGCCAGAATTTCCCAGTTCCTATTTCGAATTTGCTCTTGAATCTCCGGATATTCATCTTCTTTCAGATCAAATTTGACTTCCGGGATCACTGATCTGTGACTCATTATCTTGTAGTAATGGTCTGAATGTTCTTTAGTTAAGAACTTCCCTTGATTCCAAAGTGGCTTTGGAGTGTTCTCTTTCTTGCCTCTTGGGTTGGGTTGTTTTCCTTTAGGAGCCATGATCTTTAGTGGGTATGTTTTTGTGATCACGGATAAACACACCAAACGTAGAGCTTTGCTTGTCCTCAAGCAAAAGAAGAGAAAGAAGAGAGATATGAGGAGAGCAAGTGTTTGATGGTGATGAGGAGAGGGGCGCCGAATTCAATATATAGGGAGGGGGGTGGGTAATTTTCGAAAATAGGAAAAAGATAAGATATAAGATATGATTTGTAAAAAATAGATATGATAAGAAAAAGATATAGTTTAAAAAGAGATAGATTTAACTAATAATTAAAAGATAGATCTGAATTTTTAATTTTGAAAAAGATTTTAAAAAGATAATTGAGTTTTGAAAACAAACTTAAAAGAGTTGGATTGGATTGGAAAACAATTTGTCTTTATGGATTAAGATATATTTGAAATTTTTGAAACATGGATTTTTTGAAATCAGGGTTTTTAGAAAACTAATTTGATATGAGGGATGACAATTTGAAGCATGTTTATGTAAGAAATCATGAATTGAAACATAAAAAATTTAGAAAAAATATAAAGAAAAACGAATTTTTACCTCCTCCCACCATCCTGGCGTTAAACGCCCAAACGATGCATGTTTTGGGCGTTTAACGCCCAAATGCTGCTTCTCCTGGGCGTTCAACGCCCAGCTGATGCTTCTTTCTGGCGTTGAACGCCAGGAGGTCCTTTGTCACTGGGCGTTTTTTCTGAACGCCCAGGACGCTAACAATCTGGCGTTGAACGCCCAGAAGGTGCTTCTTTCTGGCGTTCAACGCCCAGAAGATGCTCCTTTCTGGCATTCAACGCCCAGATGGCTACCCTTACTGGCATTGAACGCCCAGTAGGTGCTTCTTTTGGGCGTTCAACGCCCAAAACGTTTCTTACTGGCTTTTTGATGCCAGTAAGCTTTCCAAATTTCCCTGTAACCCTGTGACTTCAATCAATTGTTACTTCACCTTTTGAAGATACTCTGGCATCTACCTGTAAAACTTGATCAATTAGAAAAAAAGGACAAATAAAATTAAATTTTGTGATTTGGCTGGGTTGCCTCCCAGCAAGCGCTTCTTTAATGTCATTAGCTGGACTGTTACTGAGCTTTAATTAAGTCTCAGTTTTGAGCATTCTTGCTCAAAATTACCTTCACGATAATGCTTAACTCTTTGTCCATTAACAATGAACTTTTTGTTAGATTCATTATCCTGAAGCTCTACGTATCCATATGGTGATACACTTGTAATTACATATGGGCCTCTCCACCGGGATTTTAATTTCCCAGGGAATAATTTGAGCCTAGAATTAAATAGCAGAACTTTCTGCCCTGGCTCAAAGACTCTGGATGACAATTTCTTATCATGCCATCTTTTTGCTTTCTCCTTGTAAATTTTTGCATTCTCGAAAGCATTGAGTCTAAATTCCTCTAGCTCATTTAACTGGAGCAATCGTTTTTCTCCAGCTAACTTGGCATCAAGGTTTAGGAATCTGGTTGCCCAGTAGGCCTTGTGTTCCAGTTCCACTGGCAAGTGACATGCCTTTCTATACACAAGCTGGTATGGAGAGGTCCCTATAGGGGTCTTGAATGCTGTTCTGTATGCCCACAGAGCATCATCCAAGCTTCTTGCTCAATCCCTTCTACGGTTAATTACAGTCCGTTCCATGATTCTTTTGAGTTCTCTATTTGAGACTTCAGCTTGCCCATTAGTTTGTGGGTGATATGGAGTAGCTATCCTGTGGCTAACTCCATAACGTACTAGAGCAGTATAAAGCTGTTTATTGCAGAAATGAGTGCCCCCATCACTGATTAATACTCTAGGGATACCAAATCTGCTGAAGATGTGTTTCTGGAGGAATTTTAACACTGTTTTAGTGTCATTAGTGGGTGTTGCAATAGCCTCCACCCATTTGGATACATAATCCACTGCCACCAGAATATAAGTGTTTGAGTATGATGGTGGGAAAGGTCCCATGAAGTCAATGCCCCATACATCAAACAACTCAATCTCCAATATCCCTTGTTGAGGCATGGCATAACTGTGAGGTAGGTTGCCTGATCTTTGGCAACTGTCACAATTAAGCACAAACGCTCGGGAATCTTTATAGAGAGTAGGCCAGTAGAAGCCACTTTGGAGGACTCTTGTGGCTGTTCGCTCACTTCCAAAATGTCCTCCATACTGTGATCCATGGCAGTGCCATAAAATCTTTTGCGCTTCTTCCTTAGGCACACATCTACGGATTACTCCGTCTGCACATCTCTTGAAGAGATATGGTTCATCCCAAAGATAGTACTTTGCATCTGTGATTAATTTCTTTGATTGCACCCTACTGTACTCTTTGGGTATGAATCTCACTGCCTTGTAGTTTGCAATGTCTACAAACCATGGCACTTCCTGGATGGCAAAGAGTTGCTCATCCGGAAAAGTTTCAGAGATCTCAGTGAGAGGGAGGGACGCCCCTTCTACTGGTTCTATTCGGGACAGGTGATCTGCTACTTGATTCTCTGTCCCTTTTCTGTCTCTTATTTCTATATCAAATTCTTGCAGAAGCAACACCCATCTGATGAGTCAGGGTTTTGAATCCTGCTTTGTGAGTAGATATTTAAGAGCAGCATGATCAGTGTACACAATCACTTTTGATCCTACTAAATAGGATCTGAATTTGTCAATGGCGTAAACCACTGCAAGTAGCTCTTTTTCTGTGGTTGTGTAATTCTTCTGTGCATCATTTAGAACACGGCTGACATAGTAAATGACGTGCAGAAGCTTGTCATGCCTTTGTCCCAACACTGCACCAATGGCATGGTCACTGGCATCACACATCAATTTAAATGGTAATGTCCAGTCTGGTGCAGAGATGATTGGTGCAGTAACCAATTTAGCTTTCAGAGTCTCAAAAGCCTGCAGACACTCTTTATCAAAGATAAATGGCGTGTCAGCAGCTAGCAGGTTGCTCAGAGGTTTGGCGATTTTTGAAAAATTCTTTATAAACCTCCTATAGAATCCTGCATGCCCCAGAAAGCTTCTGATTGCCTTAACATTGGCAGGTGGTGGTAATTTTTCAATTACCTCTACTTTAGCTTGGTCCACCTCTATTCCCTTGTTCGAGATTTTGTGCCCAAGGACAATTCCTTCAGTTACCATAAAGTGACATTTTTCCCAGTTTAAAACCAGGTTAGTCTCTTGGCATCTCTTTAGAACAAGTGCTAGATGGTCAAGACAGGAGCTGAATGAGTCTCCAAATACTGAAAAGTCATCCATGAAGACTTCCAGGAATTTTTCCACCATATCAGAGAAAATTGAGAGCATGCACCTCTGAAAGGTTGCAGGTGCATTGCACAGGCCAAATGGCATTCTTCTGTATGCAAATACTCCAGATGGACATGTGAATGCCGTTTTCTCTTGATCCTGGGGATCTACTGCAATTTGATTATAACCTGAATATCCATCCAAGAAGCAGTAGTATTCATGACCTGCTAGTCTTTCTAGCATTTGGTCTATGAATGGTAAAGGAAAATGATCCTTTCTGGTGGCTGTATTGAGCCTTCTATAATCAATACACATACGCCACCCTGTAACTGTTCTTGTAGGAACCAGTTCATTTTTTTCATTATGAACCACTGTCATGCCACCTTTCTTAGGGACAACTTGGACAGGGCTCACCCAGGGGCTGTCAGAAATAGGATAAATGATCCCAGCCTCTAGTAATTTAGTGACCTCCTTTTGCACCACTTCTTTCATGGCTGGATTCAGCCGCCTTTGTGGTTGGACCACTGGTTTGGCGTCATCCTCCAGTAAGATCTTGTGCATGCATCTGGCTGGGCTAATGCCTTTAAGATCACTGATGGACCACCCAAGAGCTGTCTTGTGTGTCCTTAGCACTTGAATTAGTGCTTCCTCTTCCTGTGGCTCTAAGGTAGAGCTTATAATTACAGGAAAGGTATCACCTTCTCCCAGAAATGCATATTTCAGGGATGGTGGTAATGGTTTGAGTTCGGGTTTTGGAGGTTTCTCCTCTTCTTGAGGGATTTTCAGAGGTTCTATTATCTTCTCTGATTCCTCCAAATCAGGCTGAACATCTTTAAAGATGTCCTCTAGCTCTAATTCGAGACTCTCAGCCATATTGACCTCAATTACCAGAGAGTCAATAATATCAACACTCATGCAGTCATTTGGGGTGTCTGGATGTTGCATGGCTTTGACAACATTCAACTTAAACTCCTCCTCATTGACTCTCAAAGTTACTTCCCCTTTTTGGACATCAATGAGGGTTCGGCCAGTTACTAGGAAAGGTCTTCCTAGAATGAGAGTTGCACTCTTGTGCTCCTCCATTTCCAGCACCACAAAGTCAGTAGGGAAGGCGAATGGCCCAACCTTGACAATCATGTCTTCAATCACGCCTGATGGGTATTTAATGGAGCCATCAGCAAGTTGAAGACATATCCTGGTTGGTTTGATTTCTTCAGTCAAACCAAGCTTTGTGATAGTAGATGCAGGTATTAGGTTGATACTTGCCCCAAGATCACATAAAGCTTGCTTGGTACAAGTACCCTCTAATGTGCATGGTATCATAAAGCTCCCAGGATCTTTAAGCTTCTCAGGTAAGCTTTTCAGAATGACTGCACTGCATTCTTCAGTGAGGTAAACTTTTTCAGTTTCCCTCCAATCCTTCTTATGACTTAAGATCTCTTTCATGAACTTAGCATAAGAGGGTATTTGCTCAAGTGCTTCTGCAAACGGGATCTTTATTTCAAGAGTCCTGAGATAGTCTGCAAAGCGGGCAAATTGCTTATCCTGTTCCGCTTGGCGGAGTTTTTGAGGATAAGGCATTTTGGCTTTGTATTCCTCAACCTTAGTTGCTGCATGTTTATTACCTACAGAAGTGGGTTGGGAAGCCTTTTTAGAAGGGTTGTCATCAGCACTTGTATGTGACTGATCCCCTACTGGCATTTGGATGCCAGGGGTGGAAGCTGGAGTGGCGTTAGACGCCATTTCCCCATTTGTTACTGGCGTCTGAACGCCAGAACCATGCTCCCTTTGGGCGTTCAACGCCGGATCCATGCTTGTTTCTGGCGTTGAACGCCAGGAATGAGCATAGGCTGGGCGTTCAACGCCAATATTATTCCTCTCTGGGCTCTGATTGTCCTCAGAGGGATTTTGAGTAGCCATTTGTTCATTTCTTGGCTTCCTGCTGCTTTGAAGTGAGGTATTTAATGTTTTCCCACTTCTTAGTTGAACTGCTTGGCATTCTTCTGCTATTTGTTTTGACAGTTGCTTTTCTGTTTGTCTTAACTGTACTTCCATATTCCTGTTAGCCATTCTTATTTCCTGTAGTATTTCCTTGAATTCGGCTTGCTGCTGAGTTAAAAAGTCTAATTGCTGATTGAATTCATTAGCCTGATCTACAGGACTGATTTCAGCAGTTACTGTTTTAGCTTCTTCTTTCATGGAAGATTCACTGCTTAGGTACAGATGCTGATTTCTGGCAACTGTATCAATGAGCTCTTGAGCTTCTTCAATTGTTTTTCTCATATGTATAGATCCACCAGCTGAGTGGTCTAGAGAAGTCTGAGCTTTTTCTGTAAGCCCATAGTAGAAGATGTCTAATTGCACCTACTCTGAAAACATTTCAGAGGGGCATTTTCTTAGCATCTCTCTGTATCTCTCCCAGGCATCATAAAGGGATTCATTATCTCCTTGTTTGAAGCCTTGGATGCTTAGCCTTAGCTGTGTCATCCGTTTTGGAGGGAAATAGTGATTCAGGAATTTTTCTGACAGCTGTTTCCATGTTTTTATGCTGTTCTTAGGTTGGTTATTTAACCACCTCTTAGCTTGATCTTTTACAGCAAATGGAAACAGTAATAATCTGTAGACATCCTGATCCACTTCTTTATCATGTACTGTGTCAGCAAATTGTAAAAATTGTGCCAGAAACTCTGTAGGTTCTTCATGTGGAAGACCAGAATATTGGCAGTTTTGCTGCACCATGATAATGAGCTGAGGATTCAACTCAAAGCTACTAACTCCAATAGAGGGTATACAGATACTACCCCCATATGAAGCAGTTGTGGGGTTAGCATATGACCCCAGAGTCCTCCTGGACTGATCATTCCCACTTAATTCCATAATGGAATAAAAGAGATGATATGTATGTTGCTATTGTTTATTTTATAAAAAAAATTAATTTTTATAAAATAAAATAAAAACGAAACAAATAAAAGAAATTGAAAAATATTTTGAAATTGAAATCTGAAATTTTTTTTTTGAATTTTGAATTTTATGATGAAAGAGGAAAATATGCAAAAGACACAAGATTTAAAATTTTTAGATCCAATGTTCCTTATTTTCGAAAATTTTGGAGGGGAAACACCAAGGAACACCAAACTTAAAAATTTTAAGATCAAAGCACAAGAAAGACTCAAGAACACTTTGAAAATTCACAAGAACACCAAGAACAAAAGGAAGAACACCAAACTTAAAATTTTTAGAAAACCAAGAAAAATTTTCGAAAATTAAAGAAAACTTAGCAAGAAAATACCAAACTTAAAGTTTGGCACAAGATTCAATAAAAGAAAAATTATTTTTGAAAAAGATTCCAAAGAGGATACCCAATTATGAAGAACAACTATAAGTAAAAAATTTTTTTGAAAGTTACTGTTTGAAAAAGCACAAGAGAAACAAGAAAAGACACAAAACAAGAAAAACTAAAGATCAATCAAGAAAAATGGACAAGAACAACTTGAAGGTCAAGGAAGAACCAAGAACACTAACACGAAAATTTTAAAGAAAATATAAAATATGCAATTAACACCAAACTTAAAATAAGACACTAAACTCACGAAAAATTAACAACTAATTAAGAAAAATAATATTTTTGAAAAGAAATTTTTGAAAAGAGACTATCCTATCAAAATTTAATGACTCTATAACAACAAAAATAAATTATTCCTAATCTAAGAAATAAAATAAGCCTTCAATTGTTCAAACTCAACAATCCCCGGCAACGGCGCCAAAAACTTATTGCACGAAGTTTTTGTAATTCGCACAACTAACCAGCAAGTGCACTGGGTCGTCCAAGTAATACCTTACGTGAGTAAGGGTCGATCCCACGGAGATTATTGGTTTGAAGCAATCAATGTTTATTTTATTAATCTTAGTCAGGAGGCAAATAAGATTATTTGGATTTAATTGTAAGAAGTCAAAGTATTTAAAATTATTAGAAAAATAAAAGAGAATCAAATCGTTACTTGGTGTGCAGTAATGAGAAATATGTTGAAGTTTCGGAGATGCTTTGTCCTTTGAATTTCTACTTTTCCTTGAAGTCCTCTTCCCACACGCATGGTTCCTTCCATGGCAAGCTCTATGTAAGGTGTCACCGTTGTCAATGGCTACCTCCCATCCTCTCAGTGAAAACGTTCCTATGCTCTGTCACAGCACGGCTAATCATCTGTCGGTTCTCAATCAGGTTGGAATAAAATCCATTGATTCTTTTGCGTCTGTCACTAACGCCCAGCCTTCAGGAGTTTGAAGCTCGTCACAGCCATTCAATCCCAGAATCCTACTCAGAATACCACAGACAAGGTTTAGACTTTCCGGATCCTCATGAATGCCGTCATCAATCCGGCTTATACCACGAAGATTCTGATTAAGGAATCTAAGAGATACTCATTCAATCTGATGTAGAACGGAGGTGGTTGTCAGGCACACGTTCATGGATTGAGGAAGGTGATGAGTGTCACGGATCATCACCTTCTCCATAATTAAGCGCGAATGAACATCTTAGATAAGAACAAGTGTGTTTGAATGGAAAACAAAGGAATTGTATTAAATCATCGAGACGCCGCAGAGCTCCTCACCCCCAACAATGGAGTTTAGAGACTCATGCCGTCAAAAAGTATGTAATTCAGATCTGAAAATGTCATGAGGTACAAGATAAGTCTCTAAAAGTTGTTTAAATAGTAAACTAGTAACCTAGGTTTACAGAATATGAGTAAACTAAGATAATTGGTGCAGAAATCAACTTCTGGGGCCCACTTGGTGTGTGCTGGGGCTGAGACTAAAGCTATCCACGAGTAGGGGCCTTTCTTGGAGTTAAACTCCAAGTTATGACGTGTTTTGGGCGTTCAACTCCGGATCATGACGTTTTTCTGACGTTTAACTCCAGACAGCAGCATGTACTTGGCGTTCAACGCCAAGTTACGTCGTCTATCTTCACGCAAAGTATGAACTATTATATATTGTTGGAAAGCCCTGGATGTCTACTTTCCAACGCCGTTGAGAGCGCGCCAATTGGACTCCTGTAGCTCCAAAAAATCCATTCCGAGTGCAGGGAGGTCAGGATCCAACAACATCAGCAGTCCTTTTTCAGCCTAACTCAGATTTTTGCTCAACTCCCTGAATTTCAGCCAGAAATTACCTGAAATCACAGGAAAACACACAAACTCATAGTAAAGTCCAGAAATATGATTTTTGCCTAAAAACTAATAATATTCTACTAAAAACTAATTAAAACATGCTAAAATCTACATGAAATTACCCCCAAAAAGCGTATAAAATATCCGCTCATTAAGCAACTTGTTGTCTAAGAATTGAACTTGGTACTTTTCAAAGTTAGTTTTACAAGATACAGCGAGTTCAATTTTGAGGTAACTCTGGGCTAGTCATTTCCGTGATTCACATGTTCCCAGTGATATGATTTGAACCGTTCCATGTCATCATCTTTCAAGTTGATCAGATATCTTCGCATTATGCTTCATTCATTATTTGACATCAACTTGCTTATTCTCTGGAGAATGGTTCATTCTTCTGTAATAATTGGTACATTCTACTTGTGTAACTTTTTTTTTTCATTCCACCTAATTTTTTTACTCATTTTAGTTACACAAAGTGCATTTCAATATCTTCAATACCAACTATTGCGACTTAGTGACCATGATATTGATGATTTCCTTTCAATTCATTGCACCCTGTTGCAATCTCATTTTCATCATCAATAATTACACCTCATTGTATGCATTTTGTGAATCCTTTTTGTTAGGCAAGCTTTCTTTCATCATAACACTAATTATCAATCTCACCTCTTACTCATTAACTTGTTTAACCTACTTACTTCATTTCTCTTTACTCGACTCATTAACCATTCTTTTGAGTTAAGATGATGAATATGCCTATTCTTCAAGAATTGTGTACATTGTTGGATGTATTGATTTCTTGGTTTATGTTTCCACTTATGCTTATTTGCACACCAAGTTTTCAATACACATCATGATTGCTTGTCATTCATTTTACATCTGGAAGTTGCTATTAAATACTAAGTGCTTCATTGCTTATATTCTATCATACTTTTTAGGATGTCGGACAAGGGAAAAGCTATAGCCACTACCTCCAAGAAAAGAAAACATTCTACACCCTCTATTCCCTCCATTTACAAGAATTATGCTAAGAATCCGTTGAATGACGAGGAAAAAGAAAATCAGTTGCTACCTTCGACCGATCCAACAAAGTTTCCCAATCTTTACTGTGAGCTTCACCTTTCCAAGTATCGGACGACGAAACTGAATACTGAGAAGAAGCTTGTCCTTCCCATTGATGTGAGACGAGAAATTACTAGTCGCATCCTAGAATTGGGTATGGACTTTGTTGATAGAGATTTGGGAGATATCAACATTTCTTGGGTTAAGGAATTCTATTGCAACTTCTTCTGTCCTACTCTGGATTCAGTTCAGTTGAGGGGTAGAGAGGTCATGATCACTGAGTCAGCCATAGAGGAGGCATTGCAGTGCCGACATCTTACCGATGGCACCTGCGCTCATCAGTAGGCTGAGATAGCTATCCACAATATGACCTTTGACTATGAGGCACTTAAGCGGGTGATTGGTTTACCAGATGCCACTTGGGTCATGGATGCGAACAACACTAAGCCTAAGGGGATGCTATTTGCTCATTTGACTAGAGAGGCCAGGACTTGGCAGATGATATTTGCCCACTATGTCGTACCCACAACTCATTTTTCTGAGATCCCTATGGAGATGTTACTTTTGATTGGTTGTGTTATGGAAGGAAAGGAGGTTTATTTCCCTCGACTGATCCGGCAGTGTATGTGGCGAGCACATATTCGTGGCCTACTTCCGTTCCCTACCTTGGTTACCAGTATGGCCGCCCTAGCTAGGTTCCCTGGTTGGATGATGATGTGATACCACCACCCCCAGATGATGATGACAAGGAGGTTACTATTCCTTGGGGTGGTTGGGTGCACGAGAAGCCCTCGGCTAGACGCCGATCTAGGGCTAGAGCAGTGGTAGGGATGGCTGGACCTTCAGCCTCGACAGCAGCAGCTCCATCCTCTTCGACAGCCCCTTCTTCAGCACCTGAGCCGACTTACTTATTGGTTCAGCGTCTGTTTTGGTTTTTGGAGCGCGAAAAGTGCCACATCAGGTGCCGAATGGATCGGATGGATCAGGCACTCATCTCCTTGGGCGCCGAGTTACCTCCGCTCCCAGACTCTCTAGCCTCCGATGAGCAGGATCATCCGGAGGAGGATGTTGATGAGCCGACTCAGCAAAATGCACCTCCAGCTACTCCTGACACCACAGAGATTCAGCAGCCTCATGAGGAGCCGGTCCCACAGCCTCAGACAGAGTCAGCACCTACCGTTGTACCTTCCCCTGATCCTCCGGTTTAGCATCTTAAGTGTGGGGAGGTCACCGGTAGCATCATTAGAGGACTGGTGAACATTTTGGCCACTTTCCTAGTTATCTTACTTTGCATATCTTTTGTATATATTTGATGCATTTTGAGTTTATTTTGGATACTCTTACTATTTTGGTTCGTTTTGGATACCTTTACTGTTTATTTTGGATTTTAGATGTTTTGGATGCTTTTGGATATTTTAGATGCTTTAGATGCTAGATTCTATACCTTTAGTTGGATTTTTCTTTATATACTTTTGCATATCCTTCTTTCTAGTCTATAGTGTGATCAGAAATCATGTTTGAATTGCAAAAACTTAGTCACCCTGTTTGCATAAGAAATTGTTTTAAGTGAAAAAGGAAAGGATAAACTAAAGAATTTTTGAATCTTTCCAATCACAATAATGCTTAGTCAAATATTGAGA
Organism: Arachis hypogaea; assembly: GCF_003086295.3. NCBI lineage: Eukaryota > Viridiplantae > Streptophyta > Magnoliopsida > Fabales > Fabaceae > Arachis > Arachis hypogaea. The sequence goes on along the minus strand of NC_092045.1, from coordinate 43,118,146 downwards.
TTTTCCAAGAATTTTAATTATAGGGCATAGGGCACCAACCCAATTGATTGAAGAAAATTTTTGGTGAAACTTGCTTGAATTTCATATTTTGTGAAGCATGTATTGAACTAAGAATACAAGCTTGTGAGACTTGAGCCTATTGATGTGGTTACATTTTATAACCACTTATTTTCCATTATTGTGTGCAATTGTTTTCTATCTATGATTGTGATCCTTGATTTGCTTGATTCTATATGTCCATTTATTTCTTGTATTCATGCATTTGTATAATTGAGGCCATTATTTCATTAGCCCACTTACCCAAATAGCTTACCTTTTACTCTCCATTGTTAGCCAATTTTGAGCCTATGCTTAACTAACTTGTTCTCATTTTAGCACATTACAAGCCCAAGGCGGAAAACCAATGAAAATTCCTTGTTTGGATCTTTGATTAGTCTAGGCAAGTGAGAGTGTCTATTATTCAAAGTTGGTGAGGCTTGCGGACATTGGAAGGGATAAAAAAAAGGTGTGGTACACTCCCATTTTTAGGAATTTGGAAACATATTCATGTATCGATTGAATGTATAAGACCTTATGCAATTGACGTCCTTGTGCAAAGCATAAAAATGAAAATGAAAAAAAAAAGAGAGAAGAGAAAAATAAAATGAAAAAGAAAATGAAAAAAAACAAAAAGAGAAGAAAAAGAAGAGAGAAAATGAAAAGAAAGCAACCAAAGGGGACAAAATGCCCCAAGGTGAAGTTCAATAAAAAGAAATCAATGCATAAGTGTTATGAATCAAGGAATAGAATGCATGAATATGTAAGAAAAAGTGAATAATGGGTAGTTAGAGTAGTTTGAATTTGTATAGGTCATTATATAGGTTAGGAGGGAAAGTCTATGCTAATCCAAGATCCAAACTCTAGTCCACTTAACCATAAATGATCCTACCTTGACCCTAACCCCATTACAACCTAAATGAAAGACCTCATGATGAATGTATGCATGCATTGAATAGGTGTTGATTGTTAGAAGAAAATCAAATTTTGGAAAGCATGAGTAGAAGAGAATTGAGTGAATTAACCCTTAAACACTTGAGTGAAAAGAGCGGATACACATCCGGTGAGGGTTCAAAAGTTCAATTACATGTGTTCATCCATATTATCTATATTCTTGCAAACTTGACTTTTTGATAATTCAATACAATTGTTGTTTGGATTTGATCCCTATTGCCCTAGCTCTTGTGCCTACACATGTTCTCTTGGGAATTGATTTGTTTGAACTAAGCATTTGCATTCACTTTAGGTAGTTGAATTTAGATAGGCTCACATAGTTTAGTGCATTCAAATAAATGTCATACCCCTTAGCTCCTTCTTATTTTAGCATGAGGACATGCAAAGGTTTAAGTGTGGGGAGGTTGATAAACCCCAATTTGAGGGTTTATCTTGTATTGAATTTAGAGTATTTTCATGACCTTTTCTCGCATTTAGCCTATGAAATAGCATGGTTTTGTAATCTCTCCCGTATTTGTGCTTAAGTGTAAAAACATGCTTTTTAAGCCTTATTTTGATGAATTCTAATTCCTCTTTGATTCCATAAGATGCCTTGATGTGTTTGCTAGTAATTCCAGGATTGAAATAGGCTAGGCATGGATCAAAGGGAGCAAGGAAGGAAGCATACAAGTGGAGAGAAGCATAAATAGTCAAAGAAGTGAAATCAGCCAAGCACGCGCACGCGGACACGGCGCTTGCGCGCATATTGCAGAATCGGCCAGGGACGCGCACGCGTACCGTGCGCACACACGCCGAAGTCCGCACATGACTTCATTAAAGCAACACGTGCTTGGCGATTTGGAAGGGTTTCTGAACCCATTTTGGCGCCAATTGCTGATAGAAATGAATAAAAGGATCAAGGATTGAAGGGGGAATGGAATAGAAGTTAGTTACCATTAGTCATAGCTTGAGTTTAGAGTAGCTTTTAGAGAGAGAAGCTCTCACTTCTCTCTAGAATTAGGATTAGGTATAGGTTAATCTCTCTTCTTAGATCTAGGTTTAATTCATTCTTTAATTCACTTCTCTTTTATCAAGTCTTAATCTTCTCTTCTTCCTCTTTCTAGTTATGTACTTTAATTCTTGTAATTCTTCACTTTGTTTTGGATAGATTGTTGTTCATTTGTTTTCTTTCAATAATGCAATTTGAGGTAATTCATGATAATTGTGATTTCCTTGATTGTTGTTGTTAATTCTTTGCAATAATTGTTGTTAGATTCTATTCTTGTTGTTGATTTACTGTGCTTTCCTTTTACACCTTCCAAGTGTTTGATGAAATGCTTGGTTAGATTTTAGTGTAGGTTTTGTTCCTCTTGGCTTAGGTAGAGTTATTAATGACTCTTGAGTTATCTAATTCCTTTGTTGATTGATAATTAGAAGTTGCTAATTAATTTGAATGCCTCTAAAGCTAGTCTTTCCTTTAGGAGTTGATTAGGACTTGAGGAATCAAATTGATTCATCCACTTGACTTTCCTTGTAACATCCCTTCCAGCAAAATACCTTGCTTAAGTCAGGGTATTTCTACTAGAAAGAACGTTACGTGACCTTTTCTAATATTAACTACTTAATTACTGAGCCTTTATATCGAGTTCGCGTTCTAGTTTTAAGAAAATTCCGGAAAATTTTGTTTTTATTCATTCAAGACATGTATCAAAGATAAGCATTGCAAATAATAATACAATCATATAAGTATTATTAATAGTAATTCTTATACATAGGAAGTCATATAAACCCAAATACAATACCTACCCCTCTGATAAAATAAAACTTCAAAGGAAAAGAGCGAGAGGACTCTATGAAAGCAATTAAAACCATAAAGAAAACCTACTAATCGCTCGCAGCTTCAAATTGCGTCTTCAAACCTGTGTCACTGAAAGGGTGGAAAATTTGGGAGTGAGAACCAAACCACATATTCTCAGTAGAGGTAGAGAATGCCGTGAAAGTAAAGAATAGAGCGCAAATAGTTAATTTCATTCAGATACATCTAAAAGAAAATTAACCTTCTTTAAAAGCATTCGTTAATTATTCAAAATCCTAAACCCATATTTTCTTTATAAAACTCTTAAAAGTTTCCTAGACTGTATGAATGACTAATTTGTTCCAAGCATAGGTTCATTAAGTCTATACTGAACCAGCTTAATCTTTCATAGTTTATTAAACCTCAAACACAGACCAATCACGGCCTCAGGCCTAAGCAATTCAATCAACATCCAATTCACCACAATCCAGTCAATTAGTTACAAACACAAGTAATGAGGTTCAAACACAATCAAGAGCAAGTATATCAAGTATAACAATTAGCAGTTAACAGAATTATTCATTTAAGCAAACCAATTACATTATACATACTCAAACAATGTCACATAAATGCATATGATGAATGTCTAGTCCTAGTGCAGGTAATGAGCTCATCTGTCGGTTTCTACCCGCTCCCGACGTAACCCAGCATTACCAGCCGGATATGGCTTTCCTGTTGGCTATACCCCTGTGTACAGGAAATAACCCCTCTGCCACCACAGGGTCCACTGCACGCAGGAAATAACACATCTGCCACTGTAGGGATGTATGCCGAACCACCTTCTGTATACAGGAAATAACCCCTCTGCCACTACAGAAATGGAACAGGTGGTCACAGTACTCTGTAGCAGGAAATAACCCCTCTGCCTTACAGAAATAAAATATGGATCTGTACCGCAGGAAAGCATTCTCGGTGATCACACCATTATCTATCTGACTGCCTCACTGCAGCAGATGATCATACAAGTATATCTGGAGTTGCCTTAACGCAACAAATGAAGAAAAACATCTCTTGGGTTGCCTCAAGCAACAAATAAATATCTCTTGGGTTGCTTCAAGCAACAGATAATCATACAATAAGTACTTTACTCTTTCCTTGTTCCTTCATAATTGCAAATACGCAAGTGGGACAAGACCCACGCCCTTGCCAACAATCTCATATGTCAAATAATTTTTTCTTAAAAGAATCATTGAAGTTATTATCATTAAACAAACCTTAAATATTGATTTTGATTAAGTCCTTATACTTTTATAAAAATTCGGACATAATCTCCTTTAAAAATAGGACTTAGCCACCCTTACGGGTCCCAACCAAACAATTTACCAAACTCCTTTCAACCTTTCCAATATCCACTCAATTCAGAAACAAGCAAATTCCAACATTGAATCAGCCATATAATGCTAAGGTTCATCTTTAATTTTATAAACTCATAACTATCACTCAAGCATTCTCAACACCCTATCTTCTTTTCTGTTTTTAATATAGCAAATGAACTCGAAATTGCGCAAACTTTATGTCCAGGTGTTCGCCTTGAGATAAGCTTTCTAACAAACCAAAGATCATAATTTTCTGGTTTCACTAGCCTTAGGAATAAAGGAAAAACCAAGACTGCTCTGCAGTGCGTAAAACCGGAAAAACAGCAGCAGCATGTGACATTCAAAATTCAATATAAAATCCAAGTTAAATCCAATGACTTTGAAAATTAATACAGTTCAACTTCACTCATCCAAGTTTCTTTTCCAATTGGTTTCAGGTCAATATCATATTTAATGAAGAAGTTATATAACCTAGAAGTTGACTAATTTTCTGCAGAATTCTGCTTTAAAAGTTAATGAACTTATCTTCTTCCAAGTCCCATAACTTACTCATTAAAATATGGATAGCCCTGAAATTTAAGTCACATATGCTAAACATACTTAGTTTTCACTTCCAATTGGTTGCATCTCAATATCATTCCAGATTTAAAAATTACAAAACCTCAAAGTTACTGACTTTGAAAACAAAGCCTGACTTTTACTGCATAAAACATCTTTCTTTGAAAATCCAAATCTTTAAAACCACAACTCTAACAATTCTAATTTTTATGAAATTAAATTATTAGGACCAAAGTTTAATTTAAAATTGGTTCTATCTCAAAATTCAAAATGCAGAATTTCCATTAAAGAAATCAAGTTGCTGCTGTGTTAAATGCTCAGCAGAAAAAAAAAACCAGATTTGACATCCATGATTCAAAAATTCACCATAAATCATAAACTTAATGAAAAAGTCTCAAATTTGCCAGTTTAGTTCCTTGTATCCCCAAGTTTAACCCAGATTTGGTTCCACGCAATTCCGATAAACACAGAATTAGTTATAGCTTTTCAAAGCTGCTGACTCAGTTTAGAAGTTATGCAGAAAATCAGATTTTAGAATTCAACTTTGAAAAATCATAACTAATTCTCTAATTGATACGAAACCTTAAAAATTGAGTTTTCACAATTACACTTAATATAATTTACTTAACACTTAAATTCTTATCATTTTAGTCACTATAGAGTCACTGATTCACTTTCAAAGTTGCCGTTTATTTCCAAGAGAACCTGATTTTCAGCAAACCATTTAGTATTCAAAATCCAACCCTTCAATACCCCTCAAAACCAATTCCAAATCAACCACCAACCAAACTCATTAACATTTCCATATACCAAATAACAACTCAATGGCAACAAATCCAACATAACCCATTAAAATTCAGGAATTCTCAACAATTAATCATCAAACAATTCCCAATCCACATAATCAATCAATATCACTAATCAACAATTCCAAATCACAATTTCAGCCACAATTCAATATTCACATAGTCAATCAACTACTCACAGGTATTAAATCTATTTGCAGTTATTCAATAAACCTTGTAGGCATTCTTAAACTGAAATCGTTTTAAACCCCCTACCTCGATGTCGAAACTCGTAAGATTAAACGCTGTGAGCGGCTTTTCCTTTTGACTCACAGCAGTGGCAATTCCCACGCAAATCCGAATCTGGCACTGTCTCTAATCATGCTCGCAACGGCGACAATTCCACAACAGTAATAATAGTTACAGCGAAACAGGGAATTCAAATTGGATGGGAATAAAGAACAATTACAGCCCTGGGGATTTCAAGACAAGATATATACCAGAATCAATTCAGAACAAGCATGGCAATGATAATAAAACGTGTAAATGGGTCTTATTTAAGAAAAAGGTCAAACCAGAGTCAAAGTGGCAGTTTCAATCTCAACACGGCAAATTCAGCAGCGGCAGAGTAACTAACTCGCTGTGACAAGTGGGTGGCGGCTCCAGGCAGAATCGATGACAACGATAGGGCCTTGGCCTTCGGCGGCAACGACAACAACGCTTGGTGATAGCAGCAGCCACAGAGGCCCAGCGTCACCCTTCACTCGCGGTTTCTCCCCCTCTGTTCGAACTTTATGCTTCCAGCCGCTACAACGATGGTGACGGGGTGGCAGCAACAGCTGCGCGGCGACGGAGTGGCGGCACTGTCCTTCGCGCACGAGCTATCCTTCTCCTCGCGTTTGTCCTTTCCCTTGCAAGCGTTCTCTCTCTGTCCTCTGGCTCTGGCGATAGCGACGGTAACCGGCGCATGGAGCAGCACGGCGCAGCGATCCTCCTTCCTCTCTTCTTCCTCTGTTCCCTCACCCTCTCCCTCTGTTCGTTTCCTTCTTTCTTCCCTTCCGTTTCCCCCTCGAGCTCCCCGTTCCCTTTCTTTCCCTTTCTGAGTGTAGATTTAGGGATTTAGTATACAAATTAGGGATTTGTGATATTAGGATTAAAATTAAGATTTTATAAAAGAATATGGATAGATATGAATAGATATTTTGATAAAATTGAAAAGAAGAGTAATTTTAAAATTAAATATATTCTCTTAAAATATTTAAGAATATCATTTATCAATATATTGTTAAGTGGAATTAATTATTTTTAATTTAAATTATAAAATAAGTATATTAATCACATTTTTATAAAATATAGTTTAAACTCAATACTAATTATTCAAATTAAATGATATAACTTTTTATTATTTTTCTATCACCGAAACTTTAATTTTAATTTACAAAATATCTAATTATAATAAAATTACTTAAACTTTAAGTATTTATAAAAATCTATTTAATCATTCCTAATAAATAAATCTCCTAGAGCTCAAAGTAATAAAATAAACCATAATTTATTCATAATAGAAATTACTTAAATTAAATTATATAATACTTCCATCACTAAATTTTATTTCCAAAGCATATGAAATAACCAATTATAAAAATTACATAAGAATATTAATTAACTTAAACTCCAAATATTAATAAAACTAATTTAATTATTCTTAATTGACTAATTTATAAAATAAGATATCAAATTAATAAAATAAATCGTAACCCTTTCAGAATAAAAGTTACTTGAATTAAATTATACAATCCTTTCTAATTTTTCAATTACTAAAATTATACAAAATATTCCATTATAGAAAATTACTTAAGAATCTTATTTGATTTAAAACGAAATTATCTCCGAATCTATTTAATTATCTCTAATAAAATAATTTTTAAAATTATAAAGTTTAAACTCAATAAGGTAAAATCACAATTTATTTATATTTAGATTTTTCAAAAATGAGGGATGTTACATTCCTCCATGGTTAGAGGTTAACTAAGTGGGAGTAATGGACAATTTGTCATCACAATTGAGAAAGATAACTAGGATAGGACTTCTAATTCTCATATCTTGTCAAGAGCTTTGTTAGTTGTTAGTTTATTTTCTTTGCCATTTATATTTCTTGTCCAAAATCTTAAAAACCCCAAATATAACTCACAACCAATAATAAGACACTTCATTACAATTCCTAGGGAGAACGACCCGAGGTCCAATACTTCGGTTTATAAATTTTAGGGGTTTGTACTAGTGACAAACAATCTTTTGTATGAAAGGATTATTGTTGGTTTAGAAACTATACTTGCAACCAGAATTCATTTGTGAAATTCTAAACCGTCAAAAATCCAATCATCAATCGACCCTTACTCACGTAAGGTATTACTTGGACGACCCAGTGCACTTGCTGGTTAGTTGCGCGGAGTTATGACTAAGTGTGATTCACGTTTGAGAGCGCTACAAAGTTTTTGGCGCCATTGTTGATGATCACAATTCCGTGCACCAGAGACGTGACACGGCTGCATGACACACGCGACCGCGTGAAAGAGAGGAAATCGCAGTGACGCGGCTGCTTGGCTCACACGACCGTGTGGATTGAAAAAGCATAAGCGATGCAGAGGCATGGACGATGCGCCCGCGTGAAAAAGCAAAATGTCGAATGATGCGTCCGCATAAATGATGCGACCGCATGACGTGCGCGATCTGCAGAATCTCAGAAGTCATTGACAGTGTTTCTGGGACGGATTTCAACCCAGTTTTTGACCTAGAAACACAGACTAGAGCCAGGGAACATGCAGAAACAAGAGACAACATTCATTCCACACAATTTTTAGTTTTAGATCTAGTTTTTACTCCTCCTCTAGGTTTTCTCTCTACACATTCACAGTTCTTAGGATTTTATTTTCTATTGCTTTTTGCATCAGGATATTGAGAAGAGTTATTACCTCATCAAGACTTCGTCATTCTAGTTTGTTTTCTTTACTTGGCTTTACTCTTCCATGTCCTTTAATTTACTCAATTCTATTATTGGATTATTTTAGAGTTTATTAATACAAGAATTACCTTTATTTTTAATTGATTCCTTTGAGTTTTTATTTATCATGTCTTTCTTTAATTCCTTTTCCTATGTTATGAGTTTTACATTCACAATGATCGAGTAGTTCCCTAACTTGATGGGGAGTTGATTGAAAGGAACCCTTGAGTTGGGGTGCTCAAAGGAAAAATTGTAATTGGGTTCATTGTTGGAATGCCCTCTAGTCACTGACACTAATCCTTTTCAATGAGCGGACTGGGACTTGTGAATAGAAACAGCAATGCAACTTGTTTGACTCTTCCTTACCTAGTAAGGGATAACTAAACAGAGCAACCTTCAATTATCAATTAATCTTGAGAGTACTTCAACAAGAATAGGGCTTGCAACTGATCTACTCCCAGTCAAGGCTTTTATTTAAAATTAATTAAATTCTCTAAATTAATTTCATGTTTATCAACTCAACCGTTTTTGAAAACACCTGATTGATAAAATAGCACATCTCTCTGCAACTCGTTGGGAGACGACCTGGGATTCATATTCCCATTATTTTAACTTTAATCTTTGTGACAACCTTTTTAAATTGATAACCGGATTTTTGGCTGGTTAAGGACTGTACTTGCAACGTATTTCTATTGATAATTTCTTAACTTGCCAATTTTCGTCACGTCATTGCCCATTTGACTCATAAATCTTTCCATGTTAGATTTAAATTTATATTTAAATATAATTTAAGGTATTTTAAGATCTGTGATTTTTATCTAGCTTTTTATATTCTAGGCTTTAGTTGATTAATTGGTAACTCTTGAGTTGTCAAACTCATTGTTGACCAAAAATTGGAATTCTTCAAGAGTTAACTCGAGTTCCAATAACTCTAGCCTTTTCCAAGGAATGACTAGGACCTGAGGGACCAAACTTATTCCATCCACTTAACTTACGTTCATAGTTAGAGGTTAACTTAGTGGGAGAAAAATCCAATTCTCATCACAATTGATAAGGATAACTGGGATAGGACTTCCAGTTTTCATACATTGCCAAGAGTTTTATTAGTTATTAATTTATTAATTCTTGCAATCTATTTCTCTTGCCCAAAACCTTTTACAAACCCCAAACACTGTTTTTTCCATAACCAATAATAGATCATACTTCCCTGCAATTCCTTGAGAAGACGACCCGAGGTTTGAATACTTCGGTTTATAAATTTATTGGGTTTTGTTACTTGTGACAACCAAAATGTTTGTACGAAGGGATTTTCTGTTGGTTTAGAATCTATACTCACAACGCGACTATATTTTTTGTAAAATTCTTTACTAGCAAAAAAATTCTAATCTCAAAATGGCGCCGTTGCCAGGGAATTGCAAACGTGTGCCTTATTATTGGTTATTGTAAATATTTTTCAAAAAAAATTCAGATTTAAAAATTTTTTTTATCTTATCTTATCCTTTTTCAAAAATCATATCTTTTTCAAAATCCTATCTTATATTTTTTTCAAAAATTATATCTTTTTCAAAATATTTTCTTTTTGTTAGTTTTTGTTTTTATTTTCTCTCACTACTATGAACTCTCACCCCTTTGGCTATGAGTCTGGTTACAACTATGTTGCAGGAAGAGGAAGCTATAACAGGAATATGCATCAAGGTCAAAGCAATCAAAGATGGACGGAGCCCAGAGGATCTGATCAACCCTTTAGTCAACAACACCCTCCTAGATATCACAGACAAAGACCATTTTACAATGCATACCAACCTGATAGATATGGTGGACCGCCTAGTAGCTACCAATAAGCCCCACCGTATGCTCATAGACCATCCTCACAACATAACTTTGAACCACCACACTCACAAGTCCCTTTCAACCATTCACCTCCATATGACCCCAATCCTTATTCACCATACCAACCACCATATGAACCATACCCAAAACCACCACCTCAATATACACCATCTCCATATCCTTGTCAAGAGGAACCACCTCCGTGTTATGAACCTTTTCTCCCAACAAATGAACCCTCCTACTCACCCCAAACCTCTATGGAGAAAGCATTTGCCGATATAAACTATACTATACAAGCTCTCGCCGCCCAAATCGGACCACCAAATACCTTCAACAATCAACCCTTAAGCTCTAATGCACTTCCTTTTCAACCACAGAATGATCTCTCCATCCCATCACCACCATCCATGGAAGAGCACCCACATCTATCAATCCAAGAGCAACATGATCCCAATGATGCTATTGACATGGAACAAGAGAGAAGGGATCATCTTCGCGAATCCATACTTCATAAGGAGCTAGAGGAGGCCTTAAAGGTGAAGGTAGTTAAGACCCTTGAAGTCGAAGGAGTGGTTGAAGAATCAGTGAAGGAAGACATCAAGGAGGAGTCTGATTTTGTCTTAGAGCAAGAGGAGGCCGAGGCCCAAAATGTGGAGATAGGAGAGACCCTCGAAGATAAAAGAATAGTTGAAGGGAGTTATCATAGAAAAGAAGCCATCAAGGAGGAATACAATTTCATACTTAAACACCTGGATCAAGCGATAAGTCGATTGGAAGGAGCATGAATTTGTACTAGAACAAGTGGAGGAAGCCGGAATTATTGAAGAAGAAGAGGAAGAAGTGGTTGAAGACTTAGGAGATGTTGAACCTCTATGGGAAAGTCAAGTTATAGAGCCTCCTTCAAAGATGTTTGAAACTGATGTTGAGGAGGGTGTACAACCTCCTCGGCATCTCATGATTGAAGACTTTGAAAGGGATGATCAAGAGATGGATTCAATCATTGATGAATTCTTATCTACATTTGAATCCTCTTCCATTGGACTTGATATGGAGTTTAACGAAGAAGAAGCACAACCTCCCATGCCCTTGGTAAACAATAAAGAAGAGATTGAAATGGAAGAAAGCTACCAAGAGGAAGAGGTTGAGATTGAAGAAGCTAACAAAGAGGTGGAAGTTGTCAGAGAAGAGCACAAGGGAGTGGATCTTGCAAATTCATTAAAAATGTCTCTCCCAAGCCTATTACCGTCCAACACAACGTTCAAGTGGGTAAAATTCCTATCCTTATCCTTTACTTTCCCACTTGAATATGGGCTACTGGAGACGGATGGTCAACTTAGAGCTCTTTGTGGCATTAAGAGTAAGATGAAGATGGTCAGTGGTACGAATTGTCCTGTAAGGTTCATTATGGTTGGAAGCTTTGAGTTTAAATGCAACGGTTGGTGTAGAGCTCAACTGAATGGGTCTAGGAAGTTGTTTCGCCGCTTTAGTGAGAACTCAGATTGCCTGCCACCAGGTTGGAACACTAATGATCAACAAGAAGACGGGTGCAAAAGCAAGGTTTGGGACCCCGGAATTCAATCTAGAAATCAATACTCTTGGGTCCTTGTCACTTGCTTTAGCTTGCTTGAAGGCTTTCTGCGCTTAGTTTGGGATCTCGGAGGCTATTGGATGTACAAACATTGGTGGGGATTCCTAGATCAATACAAGCACAAGCCGCCATAATAGGGAGCTCACCAAATGTCCAACTTAAGGACTTTAACTAAAAGTGCTAGGTGGGGGACAACCCACCATGGTATTATCGTTCCTCTTTCAGATTTAATTCTAGTCTGATTTGTTTGTTTTTGAGTTTTGATTGAACCTGGAATCATGCATACTTGCATATCATTCATATTAAGTATTGCATTCTGCATACTACATTACATAAAAAAAAATTCGCACGCGACGCGAGAGCGTCACTGACGCGTCCGCGTCGTAGGTGCATTAGGGAGAAAAGAAAAGTGAACAGAGAGTCACGCGAAAGCGCAGCTGGAGGTGTGCCTTTGGCACAAATTGATCCACGTGACCGCGTCGCTGACGCGTTCGCATCATGTGGGAAAAACACCTCCTACACGTCCGCGTCACCCACGTGAATGCGTGCCTCAAAATCGACGTAAAAAGGGGTGTATGGCCAAAAGTTGAGCTAGAATTGGGCTGGACTCGTGCTAGAAGCACAAGCCCTACCACGCGTACGCGTGCCCCACGCGTCCACGCCGTTTTCAAATTTAGGCCATCCACGCGATCACGTCAACCATGCGACCGCGTCACCCAAAAATTTGGCAATATGAGTTTCAAACAGAGAGTTGCGCGACCACAAGGCTGCCCTCGCGCTAATGGCACAAATCGATCCACGCGTCCGTGTCATTTCATGGAAGCGCTATCCGCGCGAATGCATCACTCACGCGCTCGCATTGCCTGTGCCGCACAGCTTATCCAACACAGCCAAAAATCTTATCTTTTCTTCCCCAAATCTAAATATTTTTTCTTTCCCATTTCTTAATTCTTTCTTCTTCCTTCTTTACTTTCTTCTATTATCTCTATTCTTCATCTTATTCATTCTTTTTCTTCTTCTCTCTTTACTCTCTTCTTTCTCTTCTTCTCCCTTTCTTTTCTATATTTGCTTTTTTTACATTGGTGTTACAATCTTTTTACTCATCTGTTGCATATCTCCTACATTATTTTAGGTGCTTCTTAACTTGTTTGCTATTTAGTTGATATGCCATGTGCTTCTATTATTTTCTCACTTGCATGTTGTAGCTACCATGTAATTGAGACCCTCATTATTTGGCATTAACCCACCCAGACTTTATTTATATTTTTATTTTTATTTATGGGTTACTTTTTCTTCTTTTTTCTCTTCTTTTAGGCTGGCCACCAAGAGGGAAAAAGGAAAGTTTCTAACTAGAACAGTAAACACGTCTACCGCACAATCTTTAGAGAAAAAGCATCAGTTGGAGCCACCGGTCCACTTGCACATCTTTGCATGCACCGAGAACGGTGCAACCTTTAAGTGTGGGAAGGTCGATACCGACTTCCGTGGGTTAGTTATTTTCTGACTCAACACCAATGTTTAAACTTCTCTGTAGTTAGTTCTTGCATTTGCATGTTTGATTGCATTATAGTTAGATTTTGTGCATATTTTACCACCACTTGGTTGAAGTAATAAATTTCTTTTCAAGACTTTATTTTATAATATTTCACTAATTTAAATTAAAAATTAAAATTTTTTATGTGTTAAATTTGTTTGAAGTTGTATTTGGAACATGATTTTTGAACCAAAGAACATACAACCTGTGAGATTTGAGCTTATTTACATGGTTACATTATTTAACCATAAATTTTTATTCTTGTGTGTTTTCTTCTCTATGATTGCAATCATTGCTTTGTGCCATTTTATATGTCCATTATTTAGTGTATGTACATGCTTGCATATGATTGAGGCCATATTTGATTATTAACTCACTTATCCCAAATAAAGCCTACCCTTTTATGTCACCTTTGTTAGCCACCTTGAGCTTTTTAATCCCCTTTTGTTTTATAACCACATTACTAGCCTTAAGCAGAAAAACGAATTAAATATCCCAAGTTGAATCCTTGGTTAGCTTAAGATAGATATTGTGTATAATTTAAGTGTGGGGAATTTTATGGGAACATGAGATGATAAAAAAAAGTAGGGAATTGAATTGAATACATTATTTGAAAATTTGGGAAGCATGCTCATGTGAAATCAAAATAATTAAATTACCATGTCCATTGAAAAAAAAATTAAAAATAGAAAAAATTTATTTATTAAGTAATTAAATAAGGGGATACAAAAAATATATATATATTACCCCAAATGCAAAATAAAAAGAATCAATGCACATAGGACAAAATTCAAAAATAAGTTTGATACATGAGCATGTAATACAAAAGTGAAAAAATTTGGGTAGCTAGGTAAAGTATTTTAAATTGTATAAAGTATGTATATGTTAGGTGAGATCTTAGACTAATCAAGGATTTACTTTGTTAGCTCACTTAGCCTTATATATGTATCCTTACCTTTACCTCAGCCCCATTACAACCCTGAAAATACCACATGATGTTTGCATTGGTTTACTAAATATTTGTTGATTGGTTAGATGAAGAACAAAGCTTAGATAGCATGAATAAGGAAGAGTAGAGTGATTGACCAAGTAGGTTCAATGCTTGATTCTATGTTCCCTGTTTTCATTAGCTATCTTCTTACAAGTTTACTTGCTTTTTATTGTATAATTTGAATTAGTGGAATTTGATTCATATTTGTCTTGAAGAACTTATTTACTTTTAACCAAGTAGGTAGAATCATTTTGCATGTAGTTGCATTCACATAGATAGGCTGCATTGCACACTCTCTATCATTCCTCTTCACTCCTTTATAGTTTCTCTTGAGCTTAGCATGAGGACATGCTAATGTTTAAGTGTGGGGAGGTTGATAAACCACTATTTTATGGTTTATCTTGTGCTTAATTGAGTGGATTTTATCGATCTTTCATACACTTATTCATACTAAATGCATGGGTTTACATTCTCCTTCCTGATTTTGTGCTATGATTGAAAACATGCTTCTTTGCCTTTTATTTTCTCTTATTTAAATCCTCTTTTGTTATCATTCGATGCCTTGATATGTGTGTTAAGTGATTTCAGGGATTACAGGGCATGAATGGCTCAGAGGATTGAAAGGAAGCATGCAAAAGTGGAAGGAATACAAGAAGTTGAAGGAACTGCAAAACTATCAACTTGACCCTCTCGCACAAAAACAATCATAACTTGAGCTACAAAGGTCCAAATGATGCGGTTTCAGTTGCGTTGGAAAGCTAACGTCCGGGGCTTCGATTTGATATATAAATTGCCATAGTGGCCGTACAGATAGGCGACACGAATGCGCGCTTCACGCGGATGCGTCATCTTCGAATCTCATTCCACGCAAACGCGTGGATGACGCATCCGCGTCACTTTGCCGTGACCTGTACGGACCAGAAAGTGCTGGGAGTGACTTATGGGCTGTTTTTGACCCAGTTCTCAGCCCAAAAAACACAGATTAGAGGCTGGGAGTGGAGCAGAATCAGATCATTCATTCATAATTCACTTTTCATAATTTAGATGTAGGTTTTAGAGAGAGAGGTTCTCTCCTCTCTCTTAGGGATTTAAGATTAGGATTTTTAGAAATTAGGAATATTACTTCTTCATCATAGGTTCAATGTTCTTTAATTTATGTTTCTCTTCTACTTTTAGATATTCTAATACTTTTATCTGTTAATTACTTATGTTGCCCATTTGACTCATAAATCTTTCCAGGTTAGATTTAAATTTATATTTAAATATAATTTGAGGTATTTTCAGATCTATGATTTTTTTCTAGCTTTTTATATTCTTAGCTTTAATTGATTAATTAGTAACTCTTGAGTTGTCAAACTCATTATTGACCGAAAATTGAAATTCTTCAAGAATTAACTCGAGTTCCAATAACTCTTGCCTTTTCCAAGGAAAGACTAGGACCTGAGGGACCAAACTTATTCCATCCACTTAACTTACCTTCATAGTTAGAGGTTAACTTAATGGGAGAAAAATCGAATTCTCATCACAATTGGTAAGGATAAATGGGATAGGACTTCCAGTTTTCATACATTGCCAAGAGTTTTATTAGTTATTAATTTATTAATTCATGCAATCTATTTCTCTTGCCCAAAACCTTTTACAAACCCCAAACACTATTTTTTCCATAACCAATAATAAATCATACTTCCCTGCAATTCCTTGAGAAGACGACCCGAGGTTTGAATACTTCGGTTTATAAATTTATTGGATTTTGTTACTTGTGATAACCAAAATATTTGTACGAAGGGATTTTCTGTTGGTTTAGAATATATACTCACAACACGGCTATATTTTTGTAAAATTCTTTACTAGCAAAAAAATCATAACGTCAGCATGTTATCATTGAAGTTCACATTTCCTACAACATAATTTGAACCAAACTCATAGCCAAAGAGGTGAGAATTCATAGTGAAAGGACAAAATGAAAACAAAAACTAACAAGAAACAAGGAAAAATAGATCCTAAAACTAGCAAAACAACCAAAAATCAGGATATATATAATATCAACATATATACAATAACTAATAACAAGGCACACAATTGCAAAATCCCTGGCAACGACGCCATTTTGATGAGCGGAAAATTGTTGTATCTGTAAATAATTTCACAAATGAATTCTCGTTGCAAGTTTAGTTCTAAACCGACAAACAATTTCCTTCGATCAAAATTTTGGTTGTCACAAGTAACAAACCCCAATAAAAATAATAACCAAATTATTTAAACCTCGGGTCGTCTCTCAAGGAATTGCAGGGAAGTGTTCTTGTTATTGGTTATGGGACAAGTATATTTGTGGTTTTTGGAATAAGGGACATGAAATGTAAATTGCAAGAAAAGTAAATGACACTCAAATGATAAAATGGTCTTGGAAAGGGTTGATGGTTAAGGACCTCTATCCTTATTACTATCCACAATATGATAATTGCAAGGATCAATCCCATTATGTCATCCTTTAGCAAGTGAAGGAAAGTCAAATGAGCTTTATCAATCCTAGTCCATAAGTCCTAACCATTTCACTAATCGACTTAGTGAGAGCCAGTGTCAATGGATCCCAATTATAAATCACTTGGACATTAGTAACTCAAGCTACCATCCCAAGCCAAGAACACAAAAATCTACTCTAAGATCCTTCCAAGCATTTTGTCAAACACTTGGAAGGCATAAAAAAAAGCATAGTAAATTGCAAGAATTAATAAAATCTACTATTACCCAATACAAGTAATCAACAATAACAATTAAAGAAAACAAAAGTAACATGAAATACCTCAAATTGCATTAAAGGAAATTGAAATTGACAAGAGTGTTCATAACATAAACATATCCAAAATGAGAAACTAACAAGAGAAGGAAGAAAAAATCAAGGCACTACAACAAGGAGTTGTAAAGAGAACAAGATGAAAACAAGAAATTAAACCTAGATCTAAGAGAGATTAACATAACCCTAACCTAATTCTAGATATAAGAGGGAGCTTCTCTCTCTAGAAAATTAACTAAAGGCTCATCATAACTATCTAAGTGCTCCCCTTATGTCCAATCTTCAATTCTGCATGAAATAGTCTCTAAAACCCATTGGAATTGGGCTTGGGAAGCTCAGAAATCGCCCCCAGCATTTTCACCATAATGAAGTCACGTGAGAGTATTGATGCATACGCATGGGTCACGCGTACGCGTCGCTCGGCGTTTTGCTATCCACGCGTATGCGTAGTGCACGCGTGCGCGTCGATGAGTGATCTCCAAATCCTTGAATTTCCACTTTGCATGCTTTTCTCTTCACTCCTTTGATCCATTTCTAGCCCTTTTCATCCTGAATTCACTAACAAACACATCAAGGCATTGATAAACCCATTTTTAGGGTTTATCATGTGTTGGATTTAGAGCATTTTATCAACCTTTTATCACATTTAGCCAAGGAATTAGCATGATTTTGTAATCCCTCCCGTATTTGTGCTTAAATGTAAAAACATGCTTTTTAAGCCTTTAATTGATAAATTTTGATTCTTCCTTAATTCCACAAGATGCCTTGATGTGTTTGCTAGTAATCTCAGGCTGAAATAGGCTAGGCATGGATCAAAGGAGCAAGGAAGGAAGCATGCAAGTGGAGAGAAGCACAAAAAGCCAAAGAATTGATCTCGGCCAAGGACGCGCACGCGCACAAGGCGCTCGCGCGCACATCGCGAAATCGGCCAGGGACGCGTACGCGTATCGTGCATGCAGGCGTCGCAGTCCACACGTGATTTCATTAAAGCAACTCGTGCCTGGTGATTTTGGAGGGTTTCTGAAACCATATGGAGTTGGAATTTTGGCGGGAAAATACTAAAAGGACCAAGGATTGAAGTCTTGCTTTTAGATTTTGCAATTTACATTGTAAGTATTTCTTTAATTGTCTCTTTCAATCACACTACTTGTTCTGCACTTTCTTATATTTCCATTTCTCTTGTCAACATTTACATAGTCTTGCAATTTTGAGCTTTGGTTCATGAATTTAATGTTTGATGCTTATTTTATGTTTGTTGAGTTGCTTTGATTGCTTGTTATCATTTATGGTTCATAGCTTTTACCATTCTCCCAATTTTGCCATGTTTTATGTTTATGCCCTCTATGTGTTTGTTGAAATGCCAATTTTGATTATGGGGTAATTTCCACCCCTTGGCTTGGGGAAAATGAGTTTATGGATTACTAGAGCCATAATGTCCAACATTTAGTGATAATTCTTAGGTTGTTAGTTGTTATTGTTTCCACTAGCGCTAGCTTTTTACTAAGGTAATTAGTAAGTTAGCTAGGAGTTGTGGACTGATAACAATTATGCTCAATTGACTTACTCTCCGATGTGAGGGTTGATTCAGTGAGATTAATCCATCATAATTATCATAGTTGTGGTTATGGCAAGGAAAGGATTCCATAACTCATCTCAAGTCAAGATTTCATTTATGTTTTGAACCACTCTCGATTAACTTTATAGCTTTACTTGTTTATATTACATACTTAGTTCTTTTGTTCTTTCATTACTTTATTAATTGCAATTTCGTATTGTTCTTTTATCTCTTTATTGCTTGCTTCATCATTGAACCACCCCTTTGCTTTCTCACAACCAAAATTGTATGCACTTGTTGTCACTAGTTCCTAGGGAAAACGACCCGGGAGTATAAATACTCTCGGTTAAATTGGTTTGAATTGTAACATTATCTTTTGGATTATAATTTGATTGAGAGGATCCATTGCCGGTTCAAACTATACTTACAACAGAAATCTATTTAATTCTGAATTGGTATAATTCTCTCTCGTCAAAATTTTGGCGCCGTTGCCGAGGAGCTAGTGTCATGAGTGCTATATTTTGGTTGTTGTAAATATAATAATAGTGTGAATAAATAATTTTTGGGTTGTTTGCTTCTTTTTTGCTATTAATTAGGATTTTTGCTTCTTTTATTACTTGATGTCTTTGGTTTTTATTTTCTATTTTCTCTATGAGTTATCACCCTCTTGGTTTGGAGTTTGGTTGTGATCATTTTATAGGGTTTGATAACTTCAATCTTGGATTGTATCATGGGATTGGAGCATCAATTTTGGGAGGAGCAACCACCTCTATACCATATTGAACAAAGCCCTCACCAATATGCATATCCAAACCTAGGATATGGTGGATTTCACTATAACTATACACCTCCACCACCATATACCTATGAACCCTACCCTTAACACAACCCTCAATCACCACATTTTCAAACACCACACCACTACCAACAACCACATCCGTACACACCACCTCTAAGCACTTACCAATATGAGTCACCTCCTACACATACAACCTTCCTCCCAAATTATGAACCTCAACTTTTACACCAATGTGAAGATTTCCCACCCTTGACCTAAGACCACTGTTAAGATTTTCTCCAAGAGCAAGAAGGATCCCGAAGGATACAAGGGCAATTTGTGGCTGATGAGCGGATAATTTATACGCTTTTTGGCATTGTTTTTAGGTAGTTTTTAAAATATTTTAGTTACTTTTTAGTATATTTTTATTAGTTTTTATGCAAAAATCACATTTTTGGACTTTACAATGAGTTTTTGTATTTTTCTGTGATTTCAAATATTTTCTGGCTAAAATTGAGGGACCTGAGCAAAAATCTGATTCAGAGGCTGAAAAAGGACTGCAGATGATGTTGGATTCTGACCTCCCTGCACTTGAAATAAATTTTTTGGAGCTACAGAAGCCCAATTTGCGCGCTTTTAACTGCATTAGAAAGTAGACATCTTGGGCTTTCCAGCAATATATAATAGTTCATACTTTTTCCGAGTTTTCATAATGCAAACTGGCTTTTAAATGCCAACTTTTTACCTTTTTCTTGCGTTAAACGCTAGAACTAGCATAAAAGTTGGAGTTAAACGCCCAAAATGGCACCAGAGCTGGCGTTTAACTCCAAGAAGAGCCTATGCACGTGAAAGCTTCAATGCTCAGCCCAAACACACACCAAGTGGGTCCCAAAAGTGGATTTCTACACTATCTACACTTAGTACTCATTTTCTGTAAACCTAGTTTACTAGTTTAGTATAAATAGCACCTTTTACTATTGTATTCATATATTTAGATCATTTTTGAGACTATCTTTGGATCAATTTTGATCTCTTAATCACGTTTAGGGGGCTGGACATTCGGCCATGCCTGGACCTTCATCACTTATGTATTTTAAATGGTGGACTTTCTACACCTCATAGATTATGGTGTGGAGCTCTGCTGTTCCTCATGAATTAATGCAATTACTACTGTTTTCTATTCAATTCAAGCTTATTCTTGTTCCAAGATATTCATTCGCACTTCAACATGATGAATGCGATGATGAAGTGACACTCATCACCATTCTCAACTTATGAACGCGTGCCTGACAACCACCTCCGTTCTACTTGAAAACAAGCTTGAATGTATATCTATTGGCCTCCTGGTTCACGATGCATGGTTGTCTCTCCTGAAAACAGAGCCTTCCATTCCATGAGATCAGAGTCTTTGTGGTAAAAGCTAGAATCAATTGGCAGCATTCTTGAGATCCAGAAAGTCTAAACCTTGTCTGTGGTATTCCGAGTAGGATCTGGGATGGGATGACTGTGATGCACTTCAAACTCGTGACTGTTGGGTGCAGTGATAGTGTGCAAAAGGATCGATGGATCGTATTTCAACATGATCGAGAACCAACAGTTGATTAGCCTTGCGGAAAACTATAGCGAACATGTTTTCACTGAGAGAACGGATGGTAGCCATTGACAACGGTGATCCACCTACATATAGCTTGCCATGGAAGGGAGTACGAATGATTGGATGAGGACAATAGGAAAGCATAGGCTCAGAGGGAACAAAGCATCTCCATACGCTTATCTGAAATTCCCACCAATGAATTACATAAGTATCTCTATGTTATTTTTCATTTTATTTCTCTTTTAATTATCAAAACCTCATAACCATTTGAATCCACCTGACTGAGATTTACAAGACGACCATAGCTTGCTTCAAGCCGACAATCTCCGTGGGATCGACCCTTACTCACGTAAGGTATTACTTGGATGACCTAGTGCACTTGCTGGTTAGTGGCACCGAAGTTGTGAAAAGTGTAAATCACAATTCCGTGCACCAAGTTTTTGGCGCCGTTGTCGGGGATTGTTCGAGTTTGGACAACTGACGGTTCATCTTGTTGCTTAAATTAGGTAATTTTCTTCTTGTTTAAACCTTTATTTTATTTTCAAAAAGTTTTAAAAAATCTTTCAAAAAAAATTTCTCTTTCTTTTTGTTTTTCCAAAAAAATTTTCGAAAAATTACAAAAAAATTAATAAAATCATAAAAACAAAAATATTTTGTGTTTCTTGTTTGAGTCTAGTGTCAATTTTTAAGTTTGGTGTCAATTGCATGTCTTTATTCTTCTTGCATTTTTCGAAAGAGTGTACTTGTGTTCTTCATTGATCTTCAAGTTGTCCTTGATAATTTTCTTTGTCTGATCTTTAAATTCTCTGGTTTTATGTCTTTTGTTGTTTCTCATGTGCATTCTCAAATTGTTAGTGTCTCTAGTATGAAAATTTCTAAGTTTGGTGTCTTGCATGTCTTTCTTTTCTTGAAATTTTTTAAAAATATGTTCTTGATGTTCATCATGATCTTCATAGTGTTCTTGATGTTCATCTTGACATTCAAAGTGTTCTTACATGCATTCCTTGTTTTGATCTTAGTTTTTCATGTTTAATTTCATTCTGTTGTTTTTCTCTCTCACCATTAAAAATTCAAAAAAATTCAAAATTATGTCTTTTCAAGTCAATAATACAGAGAATTGAAGATTCAGAACATACAGCAGAGGAATCACAGAGAAAAATTTGGGCGTTCAAAACGCCCATTAAAGAAGGATTTCTGGCGTTTAAACACTAGCCAGGGTACCTGGCTGGGCGTTTAACGCCCAAGGAGGTAGCCAAGTGGCCATTAAACACCAGAATGGATACCATTCTGGGACTTTAATGCCAGGATAACACCAAGGAGGTAATTTTGTTTTCAATTCAAATCTTTTTCAATTTTTCAAGTTTTAAAACTAATTTTTCAAAATCCTATCTATTTCATATCCTCTCCTATCAATCATATCTTTTTCAAAATCAAATCTTTTTCATTTTTTTCTTAATATTTTAAAAAATTTTAAAAATTGATTTTCAAAATCTTTTTCTTATTCTTGTTTCATATTTTCGAAAACCTTGCTAACAATTAAGGATTTGATTCAAAAAAAATTTCAAGTTTGTTACTTTCTTGTTAAGAAAGGTTCAATCTTTAAATTCTAGAATCATATGTTTTAGTTTATTGTTAGTCAAGTAATCAACTTTAATTTTAAAAATCAAATCTTTTTCAATCATATCTTTTCAAACGCATCTTTTTCAATCATATGTTTTTAAACCAAATCTTTTTCAAAGCATATCTTTTTCAAATTTTAATTTCAAAATCTTTTTCTAACTTCTTATCTTTTCATAACTTACTATTTCTTATCTTTTTCAAAACCACCTAACTACTTTTTCACTTCTCAATTTCTGAAAACCACTAACAACCTTTTTAAAAATCTTTTTAATTAACTAATTGTTTTAAATTCTAATTTTATTTTATTCCTTTCTTAATTTTAGAACACTAACTAATTTTTAAAATAAAAACAAAAATATTTTTCCTTTTTCTTTTATTCAATATTCGAATTTCTTCTCTCTCCCATCTCTTCCTATTTAATCACTCACACTTATCCTCCATTAATAATTCGGACCCTCTCCCTCTCTATAAGTTTGAATTCCTCTCTCTACCTCATCCTTCTATTCTTCTTTACCTCTGACACATCAAGGAATCTCTATACTGTGACATAGAGGATTTTATACTTTCTTTGTTTTATTCTATTTTATATGAGTAGGAACAAAGATAAAGGCATTCTTGTTGAAGCTGATCCTGAACCTGAAAGGACTCTGAAAAGAAAGCTAAGATAAGCTAAAGCACAACTCCCTGGAGAGGACCTGACAGAAATTTTCGAAAAAGAAGAAGACATGGCAGCCAAAAATAACAACAATGCCAACAATGCAAGGAAGGTACTTGGTGACTTTACTGCACCAACTCCTGACTTCTATGGGAGAAGCATCTCTATTCCTACCATTGGAGAAAATAACTTTGAGCTTAAGCCTCAATTAATTTCTCTGATGCAACAGAATTGCAAGTTTCATGGACTTCCACTAGAAGATCCTCATCAGTTCTTGGTTGAATATTCACAAATCTGTGACACTATTAAGACCAATCAGGTTGATCCCGAGGTCTACAGACTTATGCTTTTCTCTTTTGCTGTAAGAGACAGAGCTAGTATATGGTTGAACTCACAACCTAGAGAAAGCCTGAACTCTTGGGACAAGCTGGTCAATGCTTTGACCAAATTCTTTCCACCTCAAAAGATGAGTAAGCTCATAGTGGATGTCCAAACCTTCAGACAGAAGGAAGGTGAACCCCTCTATAAAGCTTGGAAAAGATACAAGCAATTAACCAAAAGGTATCCTTCTGACATGTTTCCAGAATGGAGCATCATATGTATATTCTATGATGGTCTGTTTCAGTTATCCAATATGTCATTGGACCATTCTGCTGGTGAATCTCTTTACCTAAAAATAAGCTATAGAAGCCAAGGAACTCATTGAAATGGTTACAAATAACCAGTTCATGTACACTTCTAAAAGAAATCTTGTGAATAATGGGACGACTCAGAAGAAAGGAGTTCTTAAGATTGATACTCTGAATGCCATATTGGCTCAGAACAAAATATTGACTCAGCATGTCAATATGATTTCTCAGAATCTGATTGGATTGCAAGCTGCATCTGGCAGTACTCAAGAAGCCTCCTCTGAAGGAGAAGCTTATGACCCTGAGAATCCTGCAATGGAAGAGGTGAATTAGATGGGAGAATCCTATGGAAGCACCTATAATCCTTCATGGAGGAATCACCCAAATTTCTCATCGAAGGATCAACAGAAGCCTCAATAAGGCTTTAATAACAATAATGGTGGGAAAAATAGGTTTGGAAATAGCAAAACTTTTCCATCATCTTTTCAGCAACAGACAGAGAATTCTGAGTAGAGCATCTCTGGCTTAGCAAACATAGTCTCTGATCTATCTAAGGCCACTCTCAGTTTCATTAATGAGGCACGGTCCTCCATCAGAAATTTGGAGGCACAAGTGGATCAACTGAGTAAAATAGTTACTGAAACTCTTCCTAGCACTCTCCTAAGTAATACAGAAGAGAATCCAAAAAGAGAGTGCAAGGCCATCCACACGTCCAACATGGCCGAACCTGTAGAGGTGGGAAAGGCAGTGATTCCCAGTGAGGAAGACCTCATGGGACGTCCATTGACCACTAGGGAGTTCCCTCCTGAGGAACCAAAGGAATCTGAGACTCATCTAGAGACCATAGAGATTCCACTGAACTTTCTATTACCATTCATGAGCTCTGAAGAATATTCTTTCTTCTGAAGAAGATGAAGTTACCACTGAAGAGCAAATTGCTCAATATCTTGGAGCAATCATGAAGCTGAATGCCAAATTATTTGTAATAAGACTTGGGAGGATGAACCTCCATTGCTCATTAATGAACTAAACGCCTTGGCTCAGCTGAAGATACCTCAAAAGAAACCGGATCCCGGAAGGTTCTTAATACCTTGCACTATTGGCACCATGACCTTTGAGAAAGCTCTGTGAGACCTGTGGTCAAGTGTAAACCTCATGACACTCTCTGTAATTGAGAAATTAGAGATCTTTGAGGTACAAGCTACAAGAATCTCACTGGAGATGGCAGACAAATCAAAGAAATAGGCTTATAGACTTGTAGAGGATGTCTTGGTAAAGGTTGAAGGCCTTTACATCCCTACTGACTTCATAATCCTAGACATTGGGAAGGATGAGGATGAATCCATCATCCTTGGAAGACCCTTCTTAGCCACAGCAAAGGCTGTGATTAATGTAGACAGAGGAGAGCTAGTTCTTCAAGTGAATGAGGACTACCTTGTGTTTAAAGCTCAAGGATCTCCTTATGTACACATGGGGAAGAAGCACGAAAAGCTTCTCTCAACTGTGTCAAACCAAGCTCCCACATTCAAACTCTAAGTTTGGTGTTGGGAGGGCACAACCATGTTCTGAGTATCTGTGAGGCTCCATGAGAGCTCACTGTCAAGCTATTGACATTAAAGAAGCGCTTATTGGGAGGCAACCCAATTTTTACTTATCTATGTTAAATTTCCATTTTCCATTGTTATTTTATGTTTTCTTTAGGATGATGATCATGTGGAGTCACAAAAACAAAAGAAAAAATAAAAAATAGCATTAAAAACAGCATACACTGGAGGATGAGCTTACTGGTGTTTAAATGCCAGTAAGGGTAGCATAATAGGTGTTAAACGCCCAGTCTGGCACCATTCTGGGCGTTTAATGCCAGAAAAGAGCACCCAGCTGGCGTTAAACTCCATGATTGGCACTCAAAGGGACGTTTACACACCAGAATGGTGCAGGGATGAAAAATCCTTGACACCTCAGGATCTGTGGACCCTACAGGATCCCCACCTACCTCAAATCAATCTCTCTCTCCTTCACACATTCCAATAACACCTTCCCCCAGAACCCTTCACCAATCACCTCCATTTCTCTTCCATTTCACCTTTTCACCACTCACATCTATTCCCTAATTCCCATAAACCCATCAAAAACCCCACCTACCCTACCATTCAAAATTCAAAAACTTTCCCTCCCAACCCAACCCTCACACACGGACACCCCTTTCTTCCACTCCTATATAAACCCCTCATCACTCCTTCATTTTCACACATCATATACACTTTTCCCCTCCTTGGCCAAACCTTTCTTCACCCTCATTCTCCTCCATTTCTTCTTCTTCTCCGTCCTTCTTTCTTCCTTTGCTCGAGGACGAGCAAACCTTTTAAGTTTGGTGTGGTAAAAGCGTTGCTTTTTATTTTTCCATAACCATTTATGGCACCTAAGGCCGGAAAAACCTCTAGAAAGAGAAAATGGAAGGCAAAAGAATGACTGTGATGCGCTTCAAACTCGTGACTGTTGGGCACAGTGACAGTTTACAAAAGGATCGATGGATCTTATTCTGACATGATCTAGAATCGACAGCTGATTAGCCATGCGGGAAACCGTAGCGGACATGTTTTCACTGAGAGGACGGATGGTAGCCATTGACAACGGTGATCCACCTACATTCAGCTTTCCATGGAAGGGAGTACGAATGATTGGATGAGGACAATAGGAAAGAAGAGGCTCAAAGGGAACAAAGCATCTCCATACGCTTATCTGAAATTTCCACCAATGAATTACATAAGTATCTCTATGTTATTTTCCGTTTTATTTCTCTTTTAATTATCAAAACCTCATAACCATTTCAATCCGACAGACTAAGATTTACGAGATGACAATAGCTTGCTTCAAGCTGACAATCTCCGTGGGATCGACCCTTACTCATGTAAGGTATTACTTGGACGACCTAGTGCACTTGCTGGTTAGTGGCACCAGAGTTGTGAAAAGTGTAAATCAAAATTACGTGCACCTGTAGCAACCATAGCCAAAGCGGTAAACCACTTAATCCTCCTACGCTCATCCGATCAAGGCATTCCTCTTGAGGAGTGTGAAGGATCATCTAAGTCTTGTAGTGAAGAGGAGATTATGGAGCCACAAGGGAAAGAAGAAGGTTAGAGCTTGAAGTGAAACTAGAGGAAGAAAGGAAAGTATGTGAACAGGAGGAGAGAAAGGGGGAGTTGAGGGAGATTGATCAAGAGGAGGATTCCATCATTGATGATTTTTTGTCCTCCTTGATCAATCCCCTTAATGATCCTAATGCGCCTCTCCCCATTGAGTTTGACAGAAACATTGAGGTAGACTTCTCACAACCTCCATGGTATGATTTAAGTGATGGGGAAGAGGAAGTTGGTGAGGAAGAAAGTCCGTTCCAAAAACATATTGAGTAGGTGGCAATCTCACCTTTGAGCTTCATTGACCCCCACCAATATGCTATCTTGGAGACGGATTACCAACCCAAGGTCTTTCTTGGGTTGGTACATGGTGGAAGAAGGGATATTGGTTGCAAAGGGTATCCAAGGTTCTCCAAGAAAACCAATTCAAGAATTGGAGCTCAATCATGGTGTAAAGTATAATTGGGTGATTTTCGGGCAATGTTGGGTTACTACAAGGGTCATTTGAGAACTTGTTCATCCGGCTTGGAGCATACAGATGACCAAGAAGGTGACCGGGAAACTAGAACATGGGATCCTGGAGGAGAGTCAAAGAACAAGCTTGGATGGAGAATCAAGGAGGAGTGGAAACACAAGCCACCCTAGCAAGAGTCTCCTCAACAAGTCCAACTTAAGGACTATAAACTAAAGTGTTAGGTGGGAGACACCCCACCTTTCTCTTTGTTATAGTCTTGGTTTATGGCATTTTCATTTATCTTTGTTATATTAGGATTAGTTAATTTTGAATTGAGTTGGTTGATTTTGGTATGGATCATGATTTTTGTGAAATTTTGAATGTTTGGGGTCGAAAAATGTGTTGAGATAAGGTGGAGGGCCCTAGAATCTAAAGAAAAATTTTTGGAAAATAGGGCATCTGTACGTGCGCACACATCTTTGTGTGCGCACAAACCTCCTTGTTTCACGCCCTGTGCATGCGCACTGCTCTGTGCTTACGCACGCGTCCCCCCTCTTGCGCTCCTTGTGCGGCCGCACAGACGTGTGCGTCCGCATGCCAACCCATATCCCCTTTGGTGGGAGCGATGGCACAGCTTGTGCGCGGGACAACCTCACCCCTTTTTGCTTTTGTGCACACGCACGGTGGTTTGTGCACACGCACACATGATCCTTGCTAAAAAAAAAGAGAAAGTATCCTGTGCGTGCGCACAAACTTGTGTGCGCGCACACACCTTACACCCCCTTTTGTCCAAAGCGTTCGCATGACTTGTGCGGACGCAACCCTCTCCGTTTCACCTTGTGTGCATACGCACACATACTTGGGCAAAATTTTTATTTCTCTTCCAATTAAGCTCTAAAGCACTTCCACCCCTTCCATCCCTCCCTTCTCTTGCTTTATCCATGTTTCTATACTTGTTTTACTTAGTTTTCATTGTATATCATTTTCATTTTAGTATTTATATTAGTTTTGGTTTACTTGCTTGTTAATTGAATAAGTTGCAAGTGTTTATTTGATATTGATTGGGTTGCTTATTGATTGAATTACACCAATGCACTTATACTTTGCTTAATTTACTAGTACCTAGTGGGTTTGAATACTCATGTTTCGATTGTACCACTAGGACAAATTATATAAGTGCATTGAATTGAGTAAAATGAGTTGAAAATACTTGTTCATCATGATCTTTCATATTAAATTCATCACATAACCGGTACTTGTTCCTCGTTAATGCTTTGCATTTGTTTGAGTGACTCAACTTGATTCTTATCAAGCTTATCACTTTTTGTAACAAGTATCTTTACCATGTGACTCTTTCTTAATGTTCATGATGAAAAAGTGATTTTCTTTTCATTGATGGATTGGTTGTTGTTTATTGTGCAATTTTATATCAATCTCGCTCTTTCACTTGCAGAAGTTCAACATCCAATATCCCGATTACTCAATTCACTTTTGTGGTTACCTAAGTTTGTTTGTGCCTTATCGCTTGCTTATTCTTTAATTGCAACCTAGGCCATCTAATTGAGGAACATATGCTACTACTTTTGATTGTGTGGATGCCATTTTAACCAGCCGTTGTGTGTGTTCCAACTGCGCGCATAATTAGAATGCACACATGGCTCATTTTTTATAATACCACACCTCTATGAAAGCTTCCTCAATTAGATGCTTATTTACTTACCCCTTTACCCTTTTGTGCTACTTGCCCTATGATTCCTAATTATACCTTATTCACTCTTTTTGAGGATGAGACATAACGGTAAGGAGCCGGGAGAGGAGGAGGACACCAAGAATGGAGATGCCAAGCCTGCATTGGACTTGGAGATTTCACCACAACCCGAGCCCCCGCATCCACCAGCTGAAGATGGAGGACCGTAGAGCGATTCTCCCTAGATTGTGTTCGCGCACGGAGGACCGTGCAAAGCTTAAGTGTGGGGGAGGATTCGCCATTTTGGGGAGTAAACTATCTTTTCCCAAACACTTTGCACTTTCATTTTTGTTCCCTTTTATTATGTTTCTTGTAGATATTTGTTAGTATTTTTCATTATTGCGTCTTTATATATATATATATATATATATATATATATATATATATATATATATTACATTTTCATGGTATATATAGTATAGATATTGGTTGTGATTGGATGTTGTGAATAGCATGTGCCTAGTTCAATTTTGTCCTAATTGTTCATGTTAGTTTTTGGTTGTTGAAAATTAGGAAGATAACTAGGAAATTTTGAAAAATTTACCTCCATCACAATATGCATACATACATATAGGAAATAATTTTGGTGAAAAACAACAAAAATTTCCAAAAACTTTATTTCAAGGGCTTTCTAAACAATTGATTTGGAAAATTGTTTTTAAAACTTGCTTGAATGATTTTTTTATGGAACATAAAAGAGAGAAAGAACAAAATACCTTGTGAGTTGTTGAGCTTTAATGAGTGGTTACACATTTTAACCACTATTTTTTTTCATTGTGTGCTATGCTCCTTCTATGAATGTAATATTGGTTTTGCTTGATTCTTTATTTCCAATATTTGATGTTTTGAATGCATTTAGCATGATTGAGGCCATTTGTGGATTAAACTCACTTACCCATATGGACCTACCCTTGCATCTACCTTTGTCAACCCCTTTTGAGCCTCTTAATCCCCTTTGTTCTAATTGTTAACACATCACAACCCTAAGCGGAAAACCATGAATTACCTTGAGTTGCATCTTTGATTAGCTTAGGTTGAAGAGTGTGTTTCATTTAAGTGTGGGGGAAGTTATGGGAAATATTGGTAGTGAATGAAAAAGTTTATTTTGGATATTTTATTGAAAATTTTGGAAAATGGATGTACATTCATGTATCAATTTGCTTTAACCATATGCATTTGTCATAGAGAAAAAAAAAGAGAAAAAGAAAAAAATATATGTAATAAGAAGGGACAAAGGTTGCCCCAAAGAAAAAGAAAAAAAATGATGAATAAGAAGTGCATATGTGGATTTGGATGAAAAAGATGCATGAATGTGTATAAAATGTGTGATTATGGGAAGGTAGGTTGCATATTTTTTTATAGGCTGAGTGGAGCACTTGAGCTAATCAAAATTCCTTAGTCCACTTAGCCATATTTATTCTACCTTAACCCTAACCCCATTATAACCCTCTAAAGACCTCATGATACTTGTACTCATGCATCACATATTTGTTGATTGTTAGATGAAAAGTAAATCCTTGAGAGCATGATTAGGAGGAGACTTGAGTGAATTGACTGATGCACCACTATTTTGTGGTACATCTTCTGCTTAATTGAGTGAATTTTATCCACTAATCTCACACTTATTCATATAAATCGCATGTTTTATATTTTTCTTCCTGATTTTGTGCTATGATTGAAAACATTTTGGCCTTAAATTTGCTATGTTTAATCCTCTCTTATCACCATTCGATGCTGTGATATGTGTGTTAAGTGTTTTCAAAAATTACAGGGCATGAATGGCTTAGAGGATGGAAAGGACACATGCAAAAGTGGAAGGAATACAAGAAGCTGAAGGAACTGCAAAGTTGTCAACCCTGACCTCTTCGCACTCAATCGGTCATAACTTGAGCTACAGAGATCCAAATAAGGCGGTTCTAGTTGTGTTGGAAAGTTAACATCCGGGACCTCGAAATGAAATATAATTTTCTATAGTGGCCATACAGCTAAGCAACGCACATGAATGGATCACATGCATGCATTGCATCTGCAAAAATTCAGTGCATCAGAATTCATTGCATACTTGAAGTCTTTAGCATTCTAGTTCGTTTCCTTTTTCCCTTACTCTTTCATATCCTTAACCTCTGTTTTGAATTACAATTGGATTAATTTTAGGATTTATTAATGCAAGAAGTATTTTTCCATTTAATTCTATTATTTGTTTAATTGCTTCCATTTAATTTCAATTACCATGTTCCCTTTTTAAGTTTACGAATTTGGCATCCATGTCAATGGAGTAGGCTCCAACTTGGCTTTGGCGTTGATTAATATTTGGAGACCCTTGAGTTGGAAGACTCAAGAGTTAAATTGTAATTGGGTTTATTGGTGGCTGCCTCTCTAGTCACTAACGCTAATCCTTTCCAAGGGAGAGGATTAGGACTTGTGAATAGAAGTTGGCTCCCAACTTACTTGAATTTTCTTCATTCGTTGAGGGTTAACTAAGTAGAAATAACAACCTATTATTATTAATCTTGGAAAATCCAACAAGGATAGAACTTCTGAATAATCTTCTCCTGGCTAAGACTTTTTAAATTAATTACATAAAATCTCTTGTTAATCAATAACAAGAATACTACCCTGTAATTCCTTGAGCCAAACTCCAAATTTCCCAAATTTCCCAGAAAACTCATAACCAATAAGAAGAACACTTCCTTGCAATTCCTTGAGAGACGACCCGAGGTTTGAATACTTCAGTTTATTTTTATTGGCTTTGTTACTCGTGACAACCAAATTTTTGCATGAAGGGATTTTAGTTGGTTTAGAAGCTATACTTTAAATGAGAGTTTATTTGTGAATTTCTAGACCACGCAAAAATCCGATCATCAAAATGGCGCCATTGTCGGGGAGTTGCAAATGCGTGCCTTATTATTGGTTATTGTAAATATTTGCTTTTTTCTTGTTTGCTAGTTTTTGTTAGTTTAGGACTTAGTTGTTTATTTTTACTAGTTTTTGTTTTTATTTTCTTTAGCTATTATGAATTCTCATCCCTTTGACTATGAGTTTAGTTCGAATTATGTTGTAGGGAATGGAAGCCATAATGTGAACATACATTAAGGTTGGTACAATCAAGGATGGGAGGAACCACAAGGATTTGATTAACCCTATTGCCGACAACCCCCTCCAATGCACTATGACTGACAACCATTCTATGATGCATACTAAGACAATAGTTATGGTGGACCTCATCGTGACAACCAACCTCCACCAAATTACTATGGTCAAAAGCCATTCCAGGGTGCGTACTGAGACGATAGACATGGTAGACCCCCTTGTAGTTACCCATAGGCACCGCATATACCTATGAACCCCCTCCGCAACATAGCTTTGAACCACCATACTCACGAGCCCCTTACCACCAAACACCCCTATATGATCCTAATCCATATCCACCATACCAACCACCTTATGAGCCATATGAACCATATCTAGAATTACCCCAATTTCAACCCAATTACTCCCAAGAACCACCACCTCCATATACGCCATGCACATACCCATCTACCCAAGAGCCATATGATCCTAGTCATGTAATCCAATCAGAACAAGAATCAAGGGATCGTCTCAAGGAAATAGTGGATCGATTTCATGCAACTCTATATCAATTAGAGCAAGCAATAAATCGATTAGCTTTCCAATATTCGGACACTCAAGGAACCCCCACGGCATCATGTAGAGAGTCTATCGAAGAATGCAGCATGAAGGAAAAGCTAGAAACTCCGGTGCACAGTGGGCAGCATGACTTTGTATTGGAACAGCTGGAGGAAGCTATAATTTTTGAAGAGGAAGAAGTGGTCGAAGACTTAGGAGATGCTGAACCTCCATGGAAATCTAGAGTTGTAGAGTATTCCTCCAATAAGCTTGAAATTGATATTGAAGAGGATGGTGCATGACGAACAGACTTCTGCTAATAAAGAATTTCACAATTAAATTCTCGTTGCTAGTATAGATTCTAAACCAACAGAGAACCCTTTCGTACAAAAACTTGTTTGTCACTAAAGCAAACCCAATAAAATTGATAACCGAAGTATTTAAACCTCGGGTCATCTCTCAAGAAATTGCAAGGAAGTATGATTTATTATTGGTTATGGAAAAAGTATCTTTTTGGGTTTTTGAAATAGAGAACAAGAAAATGAATTGGCAAGAAAGTAAATTAATTATCATGAAAACCCTTGCAAGGTATAAGAACTGGAAATCCCATCCTAGTTATCCTTATCAATTGTGATGAGAATTGTTTATTGCTCCCACTTAGTTAACCCTTACTAAATAAAGGAAAGTCAAGTGGACTAATCAATTTGATTCCTCAAGTCCTAGTCAACTACTAAGGAAAGACTAGCTTTAGAGGGGTCAAAACTAATCAGAAAATTCCAATTCTCAATTAACAAGGAGTTTGATAACTCAAGTGTCACCAATTACTCAACCCAAGCAAAGAGGGGAAAAATTCAAATTATTTATATCATAAATAGAAGAAAGCAATCATAAATCTGAAATATCTCAAATTGCATTAAATAAAGAAAATCAAATCTAACATGGAGTTCATAAATCAAATTGGGAAAATAAATGAACTAAAGTCACAGAATAGATAAAAGTAGAAGAGAAACTAAATTAAAGGAATATTAAACCTGGAATGAAGAAGAAGTAAACCTAACCTAAGAGAAATCCTAAATCCTAAAAACTAAGAGAGAGGAGAGGACCTTTCTCTCTAGAAAACTACATCTAAAACCTAAAATTATATGAATTATGAATGTTGTATGAATGTCTCCTTGATTCCCTCACTTTATAGCCTCTAATTTGTGTTTTCTGGGCCGAAAACTGAGTCAGAAATAGCCTAGAAATTGCTAGGGGCGAATTCAATTACGTACAAATCACTGGTTTTTCTGCGGAACCATGCGTGCACATGGATTCACGCATGCGCGTCACTTTTCTTCAGAGAAACTATGACGAATTTTGCATCATTTCAAAGCCTTAGACGTTATCTTTCCAATGCAACTAGAACCGCCTCTTTTGGACCTCCGTAGCTCAAGTTATGACCGTTTGAGTGCTTAGAGGTCAGGCTAGACAGCTTAGCAATTTCTGCAACTTCTTGTATTCCTTCCACTTTTGCATACTTCCTTTCCGTTCTCTAAGCCATTCCTGCCCTATAAATTCTAAAATCACTTAACACACATATCACGGCATCGAATGGTTTAAAGGGGAATTAATTTTTGGTAATTTAAAGGCTTGGGAAGCAAGTTTCCAATTATAGAACAAAATTATTAAGGAAAATGTAAAACCATGCAATTAGTATGAATAAGTGTGCAAAGACTTGATAAAAACCACTCAATTGAGCACAAGATAAACCATAGAATAGTGGTTTATCAATCTCCCCACACTTAAACATTAGCATGTCCTCATGCTAAGCTCTAGAGAAGCTATAAAGGAGTGAAGATGAATGGTAGAATGTATGAAATGTAACCTATCTATATGAATGCAACTACATGCTAAGATATGTGGATGTAGACTTTTCTCAACCCCCAACTTATGATTTGATTGACGGGGAAGAATTAGAAGAATTTGATGAGGATGCAGTTGAAATTGAAGAGGTTTGCAAAGAGGTGGAAGGATTCAAAGATGAGCATAAGGGAGTGGAGCCTGCATGACCATTAGAAACAACTCTCCCGAAGCCATTACAATCTAATACAACATTCAAGTGGGTAAAGTTCTTATCTTCAACCTTTGCTTTCCCACTTGAATACGGGTTGTATGAAACGGATGGTCAACTTAGCGCTCTTTGTGGCTTTAAGAGTATGAGAGATGATTAGTGGCAGGAGTTATCATGCAAAGTTCAGGATGGTTGTATGCTCCAAGTTGAAATGAAAAGGTTGGCGCACGGGTCGATTGATTAGGTCTAGAAGGTTGTTTAGACGCTTCAATTAGAATTCAGATTGCTTGCCACTCGGTCGGAACAATAATGATCAACAAGAAGACGGGTGTAAAAGTAAGGTTTGGGACCCCAGAATTCATCTTAGCAATCACTGGTGGACGAAATTGTGACTTATACTTTCACACAACTCAAATAATCCCCGGTAATGGCTCCAAAAACTTGGTGCACAATACCATGGCTTACATACATTCTTCACAACCTCGCACATCTAACCAGCAAGTGTACTGGGTCGTCCAAGTAATAAACCTTACGCGAGTAAGGGTCGATCCCACAGAGATTGTTGGTATGAAACAAGCTATGGTCACCTTGTAAATCTCAGTTAGGCAGATTAAATAGTTTTGGGTTTCGAAAATTAATAATAAAAAGAAAATAAAAGGGGATAGAAATACTTATGTAAATCAATAG
Organism: Arachis hypogaea; assembly: GCF_003086295.3. Lineage (NCBI taxonomy): Eukaryota > Viridiplantae > Streptophyta > Magnoliopsida > Fabales > Fabaceae > Arachis > Arachis hypogaea. Next base: position 43,082,398 of record NC_092045.1, on the reverse strand, counting down.
TGGGAATTTCAGATAGGCGTATGGAGATGCTGTGCTCCTCTTGAATCTCTACTTTCCTATTACAGTCATCCAATCCTTCCTACTCCTTTCCATGGCAAGCTGTATGTAGGACATCACCGTTGTCAATGGCTACATCCCATCCTCTCAGTAAAAACGTTCCTATGCTCTGTCACAGCACGGCTAATCATCTGTCGGTTCTCAATTAGGTTGGAATAGAATCCCTTGATTCTTTTGCGCTTGTCATCATGCCCAGCCTTCAGGAGTTTGAAGCTCGTCACAGTCATTCAATCCCAGAATCCTACTCGAAATACCATAGACAAGGTTTAGACTTTCTGGATCCTCATGAATGCCGCCATCTATCTAACTTATACCACGAAGATTCTATTGGGGAATCTAAGAGATATGCGCCCGGCCTAGAGTAGAACGGAAGTGGTTGTCAGTCACGCGCGTTCATGGGTGAGAATGATGATGAGTGTCACGGATCATCACATTCATCAAGTTGAAGTGCAACGTATATCTTGGAATAAGAATAAAAGAGAATTGAATAGAAAGTAATAGTAATTGTATTGAAACTTGAGGTACAGCAGAGCTCCACACCCTTAATCTATGGTGTGCAGAAACTCCACCGTTGAAAATACATAAGTGAAAGGTTCAGGCATGGCCGAATGGCCAGCCCCCAAAATATGATCACAGGATTCAAAATACAATCCACAATCCAGGATGATAATATGATAGTAAAAAGTTCTATTTATAATAAACTAGCTCCTAGGGTTTACATGAGTAAGTAATTGATGCATAAATCCACTTTCGGGGCCCACTTGGTGTATGTTTGGGCTGAGCTTGATCTATCCACGAGCTGAGGCTTCTCTTGGAGTTGAACTCCAAGTTATAACGTGTTTTGGGCGTTCAACTCCGGATCATGACGTTTTTCTGGCGTTTAACTCTAGACAGCAGCATGTACTTGGCGTTCAACGCCAAGTTACGTCGTCAATTTCCGAATAAAGTATGGACTATTATATATTGCTGAAAAGCTCCGGATGTCTACTTTCCAACGTCGTTGAGAACGCGCCAATTGGAGTTCTGTAGCTCCAGAAAATCCATTTCGAGTGCAGGGAGGTCAGATTCCAACAGCATCAGCAGTCCTTTTGTCAGCCTTTTTCAGAGTTTTGCTCAAGTCCCTCAATTTCAGCCAGAAATTACCTGAAATCACAGAAAAACACAAAAACTCATAGTAAAGTCCAGAAATGTGAATTTAACATAAAAACTAATGAAAACATCCCTAAAAGTAGCTTGAACTTACTAAAAACTACCTAAAAACAATGCCAAAAAGCGTATAAATTATCCGCTCATCAATCACCATTCTTGGGGCCTTGTCACTTACTTCAACTTGCTTGAAGGCTCTTTGTGCTTAGTTTGGGATCCTGGAGGCTATTGGAATTGCAAGCATTGGTGAGGATTCCTAGAAGAGTTCAAGCTTAAGCCACCCTGACAAGGAGCTCACCAAATGTCCAACTTAAGGACTCTAACTAAAAGTGTTAGGTGGGAGACAACCCACCATGGTATGATCTTTCATTTTTATCCTTAGTTTTATTTTATTCTATTTTTATTAGTATCTGGTCATAATGTCAACATCAGCATCTGCATTCTGCATTTTACATTTTGCATAAAAAAAAAGAGAAAGGCCAAACCACGCGTGGGCGTCAATACCTATTCGGCGCATCCATCCAACGAACAGAAAGTTGTGATGGAATTATGCGGCTGGTGTGCAAAACGCATAATTCGATACATGAGAACGCGCCCCTGATGCGTACATGTCGATTTCAATTCTAGCACACCACGCGTGGGCGTGCGCGACACAAACGCGTCGCTTGCAACACTTTGCCCCCTTAATTTTGAACAGAGAGTTACGCCAAAATGACGTTAGAATCGTGCGCTTAGCACGATTTCGGCCGACGCATTCGCGTGAAGACGTGTACGCGGGCTTCACGCGAACGCACCATCTTTATTACGCTCTCTTTGCATGTAAGTGTCCATAATACATATGCGGCGATGCATTTTTGCCTCATCCACGCTCCCGCGTGATCAACGCGTTTGTGTGAATTTGATTTCATTAACCCCCCCTGACGGGAAAACCCTAATCCCCTCGCGTGATTTTTTTCCTCTTCCCTCCAATGTCTCTTTCTCTCTCTCTTACTCTAATAGAATATAGAATTTGTATATAAACTAAAATAGTTTCAAATAGTTATATTTTTAAATAAAATCAAAGAAACAGAATTTTAGAATTTTTTTTAATAGAATTTTTAAATAAAAATAATTCTATTAAATAAAATTTTTTAATTATAACTCATATAAATATCTATTTTGGAATCTATTTAGTTTATAAGAAGAAAAATATTTTGAATGGAATACTAAATTGGTGATCCAAAAATGATAAATTTTTGAATTTCATTTTTTCAACCCCACAGCCACTACCGATGACGCCGCCAAACACCCTCCTTCCCCTTCCTATCTTCTTCTCCCTCTGCTCTATCCTCTCAGCCCATCCCGCTAACCCCATGAACCGCCTCTGATAGCCCGACACTGCAGTACCATCGGCACCTCGCCGATGTGCCACTCCCCTTTCCCTTCTTTTCTGATTCTAGTATTACCCCCCTAGGTTTCCTTGTTTCCACCCCTGCATTTAATTTCTTTCTTCTATTCACTTACGTTGGTTAGTTTAATTTGAATTCTGTTGCATTAGGTTAGTTAGAGATGCATGTTCATATTGGATTTTATGTGGTTAGGTAGCTAGGATGTGGTTAGTGGATTTAGGTTTGATAAATTCTCTGTACTTGCTATCTGGGAATGGTTAAACTACTTGATGTTGTTCATCAGGTTTCAATCATTATTAATGCTGTGTTCGTATCTCATTAATTCACTTTTGTGCTAAACTGGTTTACTGATGTTGCGGGATATTATCTGAGACTGCTGAGTTCTTATCTGAGTTGGTTTGGTTCCTCGATATTGGATTCTTAATGTTTGCTTTTGATTGATTTCAGTGATGTGTGGAAAACGATCCAACACAAAACTCACCGGCAAGTGTACCGGGTCGCATCAAGTAATAATAACTCACATGAGTGAGGTCGATCCCACAGGGATTGAAGGATTGAGCAATTTTAGTTTAGTGGTTGATTTAGTCAAACGAATCAAGTTTTGGTTGAGTGGGTTGTATTTAACAGAAGCTAAATTGCTTGGAATGTAAAGGGAGAGGGGGAAATTGCAGTAAATTAAAGAGCAGGAAAGTAAACATGCTGAATTGTAAAGAACAAGAATGTAAATGACTGAAACTTAAAGTGCAAGAAATGTAAATTGCAGTAACTTAAAGTGTAAGAAATGTAAATTGCTTGAATATAAAAGGGGAATTGAGGACTGGGATTGCAGAATCTAAACAAAGAGAAATTGAATTGCTACAGTTAATAGAGCAGAAATTGAATTAGAAGCAATTAGAACTCAAACAGTAAAAAAATTAAGTGCAGCAAAGGTTCATAGAAGAACCAAAAGGAAATTGGGATCTCAGGACTCCAGAGACTAGGTAGCAGAGCCTAGATCTCAATTGCCTTCCTAGATCCAAGTTCTCAAAGCAATTGGCAAGAAATTGAAGAAGAAGCAATAAAGGGAATGTAAATTGAACTCAATTATGCAGAAAAATGTTTAAAGAGATTTTGAATGGAGATTGAGACAGAATTTCCTCAATTCTTCACACCCAAAACTCAAAACAAGGAAATGAAAAATGCCCAAGCAAGAACGAGGAAGAAGAGAGATCAATTCTCCTCCCCAATTCTCTGAAATCTCGGTTCAGTCTCTCAAGAAAAGTTACAAAAATTCAAAGCTCAAAGAAAGTGCAAAATTCAAAGGTCAAGCAAAAAGTCCTAATTACATCAAACTAGCTCCTATTTATACACTTTCTATTCTTGGATCTTGGGATTTCGATGGGCTTTTGATTTGGTGAAGAAATGAATTTTATTGGATTTTTAATCCAATTTTAGCCCAAAAATAATAGCTTCCAGGAGGCTGCCCTGCCCTTGTGGAGGGCAGGGCAGAAAATTGATGTGTGGATTTAACTTCCCTATTAATGCAATTGATTGTTTGGATTTTATTCTCTCTTGTTGCTTTTCTATGCTTTTGTGATGTGCCTTCCAAGGGTTTGATAAAATACTTGGGATGAATTTAATTTAGATTTTCATCCTTTTGTCTTTGGTTGAGTACGTAATTGGTGACACTTGAGTTATCAAATTCCTTTGTTGATTGTTAATTGCAGGTTGCTAATCGGCTTGAATCCCACTAACTCTAGTCTTTCTTTTGGAATTGACTAGGACTTAAAGATTTGTATTGATTTATCCATTTGACTTACCTTCATAGTTAGAGGTTGACCAAATGGGAGCAATGGAAAATTCTCATCACAATTGATAAGGATTACTAGGATAGGACGTTTAATTTTCATACCATGCCAAGAGATGGCCCGAGGTTTAAATACTTTGGTTATCAATTTTTAAGGGGTTTGTTACTTGTGACAACCAAACTTTTGTACGAAAGGATTCCTTGTTGGTCTAGAAGTTATACTTTCAACAAGAAGTTATTTGTGAAATTCTAGACCACACAAAAATCCGTTCGTCATTGACCCTAAACACCGAGTGATTAGAGCATATACACACCTAGTGAGGGTTCAATTATTCAAATATATGTTTTCACCTCACTTATCATGTATTCTTGCAAGTTGCTTCACTTTTGATGAGTTGAATCAATTCTATAGATTTTGTTTGTATTGAACTATTTCCTTGCTTTGCCCTATTTGTCTATACTTGCTTGGGAATTTCAGTGTTTATTTTCACCAACTTCATAGGAAACTATAGATACATAAATATATATAGACAACATATAGTATACTTGCATGCATATAGATAGATGCATTCAATAAGTTGTTTCCCTTTGATCGTCCTTCTTGTTTGGTTTAGCATGAGGACATGCTATTGTTTAAGTGTGGGAGAATTGATGAGTCCATATTTGACGATATATTTTAGCTTGAATTGAGTGGATTTCATCACATAAACTCAAACTTATTCACTAAAACAACATACTTTTGTGTTTGATCCCTAATTTGAACCTAAATGTGAAAACATGTAATTTTGCAATTTAATTCCATTTTTATTCCATTCGATGCCATGACATGCTTGTTGAGTGATTTCAGGCCTTAGAGGCAAGAATGGATGGCCAAAAGTAGAAGAAAGCATATACATGGGAGAACACATGAAGAAACAAGGAAAAGCACACACAGCAATGTGTGCATGCGCATAAGTACCTATGCGTACGTACAGGAGGATTTTCAGCCAAGTGTGTGGGCGTACACATCTGTGCATCTGCACAGGTCCCTACACGTGATTTTATTAATGAAACAGGTGCTTCGCAATTTCTGAGGCTTCTTGGCCCATTTTGGAAGGCTTGAAGGCTGAATTTGGATGCTATATGAAGGGGAATTCAACACATTTGAAGCCATTATGACTTAGACATAATTTTCCATAGTTTTACATAGTAGGAGTAGGAGTAGTGTAGATTAGGGAATTCTCTCTTAGGGTTTAGTTTGGGTTTGTAGCGTTTTATATTTCAAGTCTTGCTTTTGGATTTTGCAATTTTACATTGTAAGTATTTCTTTAATTGTCACTTTCAATTACACTACTTGTTCTACACTTTCTTATATTTCCATTTCTCTTATCAGCATTTACATAGTCTTGCAATTTTGAGTTTTGGTTCATGAATTTAATATTTGATGCTTATTTTATGTTTGTTGAGTTGCTTTGTTGCTTGTTATCATTTATGGTTCATAGCTTTTACCATTCTCCCAATTTTTCCATGTTTATGTTTATGTCCTCTTTGTGTTTGATGAAATGCCAATTTTGATTATGGGGTAATTTCTTCCCCTTGGCTTGGGAAAAATGAGTTTATTGATTACTAGAGCCATAATGTGCAACATTTAGTGACAATTTTTGGGTTGTTAGTTGTTATTATTTCCACTAACGCTATCTTTTTACTAAGGTAATTAGTAAGTTAGCTAGGATTTGTGGATTTATAACAATTATGCTCACTTGACTTACTCTTCGATGTGAGGGTTGACTTAGTGAGATTAATCCATCATAATTATCATAGTTGTGGTTATGGCAAGGAAGGGATTCCATAACTCATCCCAAGTCAAGGTTTCATTTATGTTTTAAACCACTATCGATTCACTTTATAGCTTTACTTATTTATATTACATACTTAGTTCTTTTGTTCTTTCATTACTTTATTAATTACAATTTTGTCTTGTTCTTTTATCTCTTTATTGCTTGATTCATCATTGAACCCCCCTTTGCTTTCTCACAACCAAAATTGTTTGCACTTGTTGTCACTAGTTCCTAGGGAAAATCACCCGGGAGTCTAAATACTCTCAGTTAAATTGGTTTGAATTGTGACATTATCTTTAGGATTATAATTTGATTGAGAAGATCCATTGCCGGTTCGGACTATACTTACAACAAAAATCTATTTAATTCCGAATTGGTATAATTCTCTCTCGTCACAAACTTTTCTATCTTCTGATAGTTTAGTTCAGTCCCTTGTAAAGCCTTACTGATAAAGTAAATAGGTTGTTGTCCATTTTCGTCTTCTCTGACTAGGGCTGAGGCTATCGCCCGACTTCCCACGGTGAGGTATAGGATCAGTTCTTCTCCTTGTCAAGGTCGGGTTAGTATAGGTGGTTGCCCCATGAATATTTTGAAGTCTTGGAAGGCTTGTTCACATTCTGGGGTCCATTCAAACTTCTTTCCTTTCTTTAGGGTTGCATAGAAAAGGAAAGGTCTTATGGCCGATTCGGCTAGGAACCTATATGGGGCCGCTAGCCTTCCGTTTAGCTGCTAAACCTCCTTAACGCAGGTTGGGCTTTTCATGTTGAGTATAGCTTGGAATTTGTCTAGGTTTGCCTCAATCCCTCTCTGGGTGAGCATAAACCCTAGGAATTTGCCAGCTTCCACCACGAAAGTGTATTTTGTGGGATTTGGTCTCATCCTGTGATTTTTTATGGTGCCGAATACTTCAACGAGGTCGGGTAATAGCGTTTCTTCCCTTTATGTTTTCACCAACATGTCGTCTAGGTAGACTTCCATCAGTTTCCCAATATGGTCGGTGAATACTTTGTTCATCAACCTCTGATATGTGGCCCCCACATTCTTGAGTCCGAAAGGCATAACTACTTAGCAATAGTTTGCTTTCGGGGTTAGGAACAAGGTTTTCTTCTGGTTGGATTGATGCATCGGGATCTGGTTGTATCCCAAGTAGCCATTCATGAAGGAGAGGTACTTGTATCCCGACGAGGCGTCGACTAAGGTGTCGATATTTGGGAGGGGGTATGGATCTTTTGGGCAGGCTTTGTTGTGATCGGCGTAGTCGACACACATTCGCCACTTTCTATTTGGCTTTTTGACCAATACAACATTGGCCAACCATAGTGGGTACTTGACCTCCCTTATGAACCTTGCCTCTAGTAAGGCTTGTACTTAGTCCTCCACGACTTGTGATCTCTCTAGATTGATCTTTCTGCGCTTCTGTTGTATTGGCCGAGATCCGGGGTACACTGCCAGTTTGTGGCACATTAATCCGGGGTCTATGCCAGGCATGTCTGCCGCTTTCCATGCGAACAGGTCGGAATTATCCTTTAAGAACTTTATTAGCAGCTCCTTTAG